>NC_136969.1:4657894-5285394 GCF_032717465.1 Coenobita brevimanus
CCACTACCCTACCTTGTACCTCTTTTATTACCCCATCCATGTACAGATTGAACAACCATGGAGACATGACACATCCCTGTTTCAAACCAACTTTCAAAGAGAAAAATTCACTTAGTTCACCATCAACATGCACTGCAGCCTTCGCACCATCGTACATACTCTTCACAGCATTCAACAACTTCCCATCTACTCCATATATTCTTAACACTTTCCACAATCCTTGTCTATCCACCCTGTCATATGCTTTCTCCAAATCCATGAAAGCCGCATACAACTTCTTTCCCTTCTCTAGAAACTTTTCCACTAAAGATCTAAGAATGAATATCTGATCTACACAACCTCTTCCATTCCTAAAGCCTCCCTGTTCCTCTCCAACTAATTCCTCTGTTCTTTCTCTAACTCTGTCTATAAGTATCCTACCATACACTTTTCCTATTATACTAAGAAGACAAATGCCCCTATGATTACCACACACTTCTTTTTCCCCTTTTTCTTTGTACAAGGGAATAATTATACCTGACCTCCAATCCTCTGGGACTCTACCTTCCTCCCAGGCCAATCTGCACATCTTCCACATCCATTCTACTACTATCTCTCCCCCATGCTTCGGCATTTCACCACACACTCCATCAATTCCTGGGGCTTTCCCCGATTTAACTTTCTTCATTGCTTCCACAACTTATATCCTACTGATTTCTTCCTGTCTTCTCACCTCCCTCCTTCTCCCAGCTATTCCCCAGCCACTTATACTCGCATTATTTCCATCCTCTACGTTCAACAATTCCTTAAAGTGTTCTCTCCATCTGCTCACTTTTTCTCCCTTTTCCACTAGTAATCTACCATTTTTATCTTTCACTCCCCTGCTAACTTCACTTCCACCCTGTCTTACTCTTTTCACTTCTCTCCAGAACATTTTCTTACAGTCTCTCCACTTTACACTCAAATTCCTTCCAAATTCCTCATCCACTCCCTTCTTACTCTCTCTTACTAATCTTTTCACCTCTCTCTTCCTTTCCACATATAACTCTCTCTTCCGCCTCTCAACTTCTTCCACGCCCCTATTTCTCATCCATTCATTGTATGCTTTCTTCTTTTGTGCCATAGCCTGTTTCACCTCTTCAGTCCACCACGCTGTTCCTTGCACCCCCCTCCGTCTTCTCTTCCTTCCACACACCACATCACATGCTGCACATATTTCTTCTGTAAATATCTTACATACACCTTCCACGTCTCCCATCTGCTCCAATTCATATTCGCCCAATCGTTCCTCCACTTCTCTCTTATACTCTGCCTTTTTCTCATCCTCTTGTAACCTTTCCACTCTCCTTGCAACTACTCCTTCCTCTCGTCTTTCCCTTCTATTCTTCCATCTTACTTGCATCCTAATTCTGACCACCACCAAGTAGTGGTCAGAAAGTCCACTCCCCCAACCTCTATACACTCTTGCATCCTTTACACATCTTCGCATCCTTTCATCCACACACACATAATCAATCATTGCCTTCCTTTCATTCAGTTCACCACCCACCCTTCTCATCACTCGCCATGTATACCTGTGGATAATTTTATGCCTGAAGAGGGTATTGGCTATCACCAACCCCCTCCCAACACAAATGTCCACTAACGCACTCCCATTCTCATCTATCTCAGCAGGCACACCCCACTCACCAACTATTCCATCCACCTTCACATTACCAACTTTACCATTCATATGACCAATCAAAAACACTCTCTCATTCCTTCCAAACTTTTCCATGCACACTTCTACATTTGTCCAGAACTCTTCTCTCACTCTTCTAGCATGATCTTGCGTTGGCGCATACACACACACAATCGCCCACATTTGTATTCCAACTTTCAACTTTACCCACACAATCCTTGACCCAACTGATCCATACTGTCTTATGCTCTTCTTCCATCTTTTACTCACAACTATACACACTCCTTCCTTTGCCCTCTCATTCTCATCTACTCCTGCACATATACCCCATCCATACTCCCATTCTCTCACACTTTCTCCTCACCATTTTGTTTCAGTTATTCCACATACATCCACTTTCCCACCCTCAAGCACCTGGACAATCTCTCTCTTTTTCACCTCATCATTCTCTCCTCTTACAGTCCATGTACTCATTACCAAGTCCTTTGTCCGGTCCTGGGTCGTCATCGTTTGGTCAGTCCTTGTCCGAGGCTTCTTGTTTGTTTTTTTAGTTAGCTGTTTTCCGGGGAGGGGCACTAACCCTCCGCCAACCCTTTTAGTCGCCTTTTACGACAAGCAGGGATACTGGGGGAGTATTCTTGAAAACCCCCCTACCCCCAGGGGGGGATCGTGCTAGCAGAGTGAGAGAAGAGTTCTGGACAAATGTGGAAGTGTGCATATAAAAGTCTGGAAGGAATGAGAGAGTGTTTTTGATCGGTGATATAAATGATAAAATAGGGAATGTGAAGATGGATGGAATAGTTGGTGAGTGGAGTGTGCCTGCTGAAATAGATGAGAATTGCAATGCGTTAGTGGACATTTGTGCTGGGAGGGGGTTGGTGATAGCCAATACCCTCTTCAGGCATAAAATGATCCACAGTCATGGCGAGTGATGAGAAGGGTGGGTGATGAAATGAATGAAAGGAAGGTAATGATTGATTATGTGTGTGTGTGTGGATGAAAGGATGCGAAGATGTGTAATGGATGCAAGAGCTTATAGAGGCTGGGGGAATGGACTTTCTGACCACTACTTGGTGGTGGCCAGAATTAGGATACAAGTAAGATGGAGGAATACAAGAAGGGAAAGACGAGAGGAAGGAGTAGCTCCAAGGAGAGTGGAAAGGTTACAAAAGGATGAGAGAAAGGCAGAGTATAAGAGAGAAGTGGAGGAACGATTGGGCAAATATGAATTGGAGCAGATGGGGGACGTGGAAGGTGTGTTCAGGATAAATACAGAAGAAATATGTGCAGCATGTGATGTGGTGTGTGGGAGGAAGAGAAGATGGAGGGGGGTGCAAGGAACAGCGTGGTGGACTGAAGAGGTGAGACAGGCTGTGGCACAAAAAAAGAAACCATACAATGAATGGATGCGAAATAGGGGCGTGGAAGAAGTTGAGAGGTGGAAGAGAGAGTTATATGTAGAAAGAGAGAGGTGAAAAGATTAGTAAGAGAGAGTAAGAAGAGTGGATGAGGAATTTGGAAGGAATTTGAGTGTAAAGTGGAGGAACTGAAAGAGAATGTTCTGGAAAGAGGTGAAGAGAGTAAGACAGGGTGGAAGTGAGGTTAGCAGGGGAGTGAAAGATATAAATGGTAGATTACTAGAGAAGGGAGAAAAAGTGAGCAGATGGAGAGAACACTTTAAGGAATTGTTGAACATATAGGATGGAAGTAATGCGAGTATAAGTGGCTGGGGAATGGCTGGGAGAAGGAGGGAGGTGAGAAGACAGGAAGAAATCTGTAGGATAAAAGTTGTGGAAGGAATGAAGAAAGTTAAACTGGGGAAAGCCCCAGGAATTAATGAAGTGTGTGGATGAAATGCCGAAGCATGGGGGAGAGATAGTAGTAGAATGGATGTGAACGATGTGCAGATTAGCCTGGGAGGAAGGTAGAATCCCGGAGGATTGGAAGTCGGGTATAACTATTTTCTTGTACAAAGGAAAAGGGGAAAAAGAAGCGTGTGGTATTCATAGGGGCATTTGTCTCCTTAGTATAAAAGGAAAAGTGTGTAGTAGGATACTTATTGACAGAGTTAGAGAAAGAACAGAGGAATTAGTTGGAGAGGAACAGGGAGGCTTTAGGAAGGGAAGAGGTTGTGTAGATCAGATATTCATTCTTAGATCTTTAGTGGGAAAGTTTCTAGAGAAGGGAAAGAAGTTGTATGCGGCTTTCATGGATTTGGAGAAAGCATATGACAGGGTGGATGGAAAGTATTAGGAATATATGGGGTAGATGGAAAGTTGTTGAATGCTGTGAAGAGTATGCATGATGGTCCTATGGCTGCAGTGCGTGTGGATGGTGAACTAAGTGAATTTTTCTCTTTGGAGGTGGGTTCAAACAGGGATGTGTCATGTCTCCATGGTTATTCAATCTGTTCATGGATGGGTTAATAAAAGAGGTACAAGGTAGGATAGTGCATGTTGGAGTGGCCCTGGTGAGAGAGGATAGTGTTTGGAAACTCCCTGTACTGTTGTTTGCAGATGATATTGTGTTGTTGAGTGAAGACGAAGGGGAGCTGCAAGGCTTGGTGGATGAGTTTGGGAGAGAGTGTAAGAAACGGAATCTAAAGGTGAATGTAGGGAAGAGTAAAGTGATGGTCTTTGAGAGAGGTGAAGTCAGTGAATGTACAGCGAGGTTGGATGGTGAGGAATTGGAAAATGTGAGTACGTTTAAGTACTTGGGTAGTGTGATGAGTAAGGATGGAGGTTTGGAGGGTGAAGTGCTTGAATGGGTACAGCAGGGAAGAAAGGTTGCTGGTTCTTTGAAAGCAGTGATAACAAACAGGGAAGTGAGCATGGAAGTGAAAAAGTTACTACATGACAGTATTGTGATACCAACTCTAACGTATGGAAGTGAAGCTTGGACGTTGTTGGAAGGACACAAGTCAAGAGTGAGAGCAGTGGAAATGAGTTATTTCAGAGGAGCCTGTGGAGTCACATGGAGAGACAGGCTGACGAACGAGGATATAAAGGAGCATTGTGGTGTGGATGTGGATGTGATAGGAAGTGTTATGAGGAACTCACTGAGGTGGTTTGGCCATGTGGAGAGGATGGAGGGTGAAAGACTGACGAAGAGAGTGTATGTGAGTGAGGTGGAGGGGGGAAGAGGGAGGGGGAGGCCGAGGATGAGATGGAAGGATGGGGTGGAGAGGTATATGAGAAAGGGGTGTGTGAGTTGGGAGCAGGGAGGTGAAATGGCTGGGGACAGGGCGACGTGGAGGCGATTTGTTTGTGGCCACTCCAAACGGGCTTGAGGCGTCTGGCAATATAAATCATCATCAGCTGTTGAGGTCCACTGCAGGAACGGCCTATCCCTACCGAAGCAGGGACGATACAGTCAATGTATTTCTACCAAGTGGCTTAGGCTGTCTGGAAGAGACTGTATGTAGGGTGAAAAGTGCTTGAGAGTGTAATTGTAGTGTTGGAGTGGCTTTGGATGTGTGTGTAGTCTGTGGACCAAGTGTAATCGGCCCGCCTTAAGCCGACTGGGTGCAAACATACTAGTATGCGACAATGGTTCAACCACAGCACCCCTTGTGTCTGCCAAAGTGGTCAATGGCGTGGTGGACGCTTCCCAAAGTCTATACAACTCTGGTAGGGAGGCGAAAACCAGCCCACCAGCGTGCGAGACGCACACTCTTCCATTATACCGCTGAGGCTCTGGCAATATATATATATATATATATATATATATATATATATATATATATATATGGAGCCTCTGTGGTACAGTGGTAGAGTGTGCATTTCGCACGCTGGTGAGAAGGGGTTCGCCTCCCGCCGGAGTTGTAAAAACTTTGGGAAGCGTTCACCAAGCCACTTGCTACTTTGGCGGACACAAGAGGTGATGTGGTTGAACCAGTGTCGCATACTAGTATGCTTGCACCCAATTGGCTTAAGGCGGGCTAATTACACTTGGTTCACAGAATTCACACACATCCAAAGCCACTACAACACTATAATCACACTCACAAGCATTTCTCACCCTATATACAGTCTCTACCAGAAAGCCTAAGCCACTATTTAGAGATACATTGGCTGTATCGTCCCTGCTTCAGTAGGGATAGGCCGGTCCTGCAGTGGACCTCAAAGGCTGATGATGATGATATATATATATATATATATATATATAGTGTTACTTAGCCTATGATTTCATCATCCTTTGTATAATTCTAACGTACAGTATGCTGCATGTTTGATCACGATTCGCCTCGTGGCTTCCATAGTGACCAGGCTTGCGTGTTCTACCTCACTCCCCCCTTCTCCCCCTTATAGTAGAGTAAGTCGTTCTTTCTGTTGTTCAGAGCAGGAGTGTCAACTCTTCGTCCTATGTGCCCTCATTTGCGCGTACTTCTTGCAAGTTGAATCAAGCTCTGCCGGCCCCTATATAATGAGCTCAGTCTCTGCATTAATTGCCACTTAGATCTACTCCTCACTTAGTTCACATCTCTGTCCTCCCTTGTATAGTGTATTATCTTTGTGAGTGCTCAGGAAGTCTCCAACCATTTAGCTGCTGTATAATTTGAGTATAAGTGTTGTTACTATTTTTCTTGTACTGTATGGCCTAAGGTGTTCATTCTTGGGCCTGGTAAGGTTTTTTTGATTCATGTGGAGTTTTTGATGTCAGCCATTATTAATAATATTTTGTATCTGTAATAATATATCTTGCATTAACTGAGCATTATCCGGTTTTCTCATTTTATCAGGGCTGACTTAGATAAATTTACTCTTGCTATTTTCGAGTTAATAGAGGCTATTGCAGTTAACTATATATTTAACCTGTTTTTGCCATTACATTATCCTTATGAGTCCTGAATGTTTAGTTCTAAGTTTGAACATTAAACTTTAACTTGTAAGTTTACCTAACTCTTTTGTTTTGAACCTGGAACTTTGCGGGACAGTAGTGATTTTAGTATTCTCACTTGAAGTGTTCATTATCTCTCTCTGTTCCGTAACAACTTTGGCGACCTCTTATCAGGATATTCAGGATATTATCATAAGGATATTGCTTGATATTTTGTGACTGTGATTTATTCATGATGTCTACTATTACTACTCTTGATGAAGCCAATGATTTTTTGTCAAATGTGCAAACAGTGTGTGATGTAGTAAACACAACAAAGAATGAACTTAAGCTTGTTGCTGAACAATTGGGAATTGCTGTTCGCTCTCATCATTCTAAAGATCAAATTGTCGACATGATTAATAAAAGCTTGTTTAATGTAACTCCTCCAGATGAGCAAACGCAGATTGAAATAGCGAAGTTACAGCTATCACTGCAGGAGGCTCGTGCTAAGGAGGCTGAGTCTCAGGCTCGTATTCAGGAGGCACAGGCAGAAATTGAAATTGCTAGGATTCAGGCAGACCATGAGTATCGCATGAAACAAAGTGGAACTGGATCATCTAGCTCTGATGATTTTGATGTGGCTAAAAATGTTAAACTTGTCCCTCCTTTTAACCCGTCACGTCCCGAGCCTTTCCGCACCTATGACATCCCCCAGTCCCGAGCCTTTTTGGAAAATTTTTTTTTCTTATGAAACTTCCGCTTAGGTCGAGAAACTATGGAAAATCTTGAAGAAAGTTGTCTCTGCAGTCTATAAGTGGTCTATACAGGTGCGGTTTCCCCCCGCAGGTATCGTATTCTGTAATGGGCTGGATATGCGTAAACGTTTTCTATGGTAAGGAGTAATGGGACAAACAACACACAACACCTCTACATTTATTGAATTTGTACTAATAAACAATAACAGTAACAATATAATGGATTTCAGACACATATATAGGAAAAATAAGCATTGTACCATCGCGCGAGCATAGCGAGTTAGGTCCGAGTCGTAACATGCTATCTGCTAATTTTCTGTTATGAGTCTACCGATCATTTTTTCTACTTGTATACTTCTGTTTCAATGACAATTTACTAATTACAACTGTTTGTAAGTAATTTCAGATGTTTTCATTCATTTTGATGACATGCAGCATAAGTTTAGCGCACATCAGCTTAGTAAGCGCACTCGCTATGTCTCGTATTTCAACATACCAATTTGTTTTATCACTTTCTAATTATTTTCCCATTTACATAGAACCTTTCCCCCACCACTGTGAAAGTTTTCAATTATTTTCATTCATTACGAGGGCATTTAGCGATATGCTAGCGCCTATTCACGTAGCAACCACGATCTCAAACACTCGTGTTTCATCATCTACTTTATTTATTCACTCCAATTATATTTTCCCACTTACATTACACACGTTTACACCCCTCCAATGCACTGTACATACTTACTGCCATTATTTATTCAAGTGAGCATGAGAATATCGCCTGAAAATACCCTCGCAAGGAATGTTACGTCATACATAATACTCACACACTTATATACTAATTCACGCACACACTTATATACTAATTATTCACTTTATCACTTGCTGACTTTTATTTTGACTAATACGTGCCTTATTCATTTGAGTAGGCGTCAGGAAATCTTATCTTTATAGACACGCTATGAATATTTGACTTAGGAAATACATCATCATATACAATAATTTGAACTTATATTATACCAGTAAGAATGTCACATAATAGAAAATATATAATAAGGGGTCGTATTTATTGCACTGAGCGACAGAATATCGCATCAAACAACCCTCTCTATGTAAGTTTCAACTTAGGGCAGATTTATATACTTACACCCAATGTTTGCACTTATGTTCTACCCGTAGGCACTTTATACTAATATTTGGCGATCCACATGACTGATTTTTTCACAGAGCGTCTGTCTGTCGCATTTACATCATAATTTCTGCGTCCTTTCGCAATCACACCATGCTAAAAATTGCAGCAACGTGTGGTATTCACTAAAACATGGGTGAATACACAGACCCACGTCACACTGCACGCACTCATAGCGGGTGTCCTTCCTCTGTGTCGTGAGTCGCACCTGGGAATTACTGCACACGTGACACCTGCGCTGGGGCCTAGGTCTGTTGGGCTGGGGCGGGATAGGAGTGGGGAAATGGCGGGCGGATATTCTCTGGGGAGTGTGGGTAATAGGGGCAGTGCGGGGGCGCTGTTGGGGCCTTTCAACCGCATATTTTGCAAAGAGTTCTCGTGTGAGCTCCCTCACAAACCCTTCAAAGGTTTCCTGAACTCCTGTGGTCATGGCGTGAAGGTGGTGGCAATTCAGAGCAGTGATATCTAGCAAGTGAAAGAACAGTTTCTTATACCACTTCATCGTGGTCCTGGCACACTCTACCGTCGATATCATGGAGTCAGACTGGTCCACGAGGCGCATGTTTATATTATAGTCCATGACACATTCAGGTTTCCAAACACGACGCCTGCTCTCGCTATGGTAATCAACAGAATCAGTACGGTGCATCAAGGGGCGGTGAACCGTGGACAAGAGGCTTACTTCTCTGTTGTGGTTCCACATTGTTGCAAGGATGTTGTTTGCTTTGAAGAAGACAACCTCACTCCTTGCAAGTTTCCGCCCTACCTTGACCATGTGACGCCGGTTCACCTTTACGGTTCCACATACTCCCGTTTCATGTCTGTGAAGATAACGAGCGAGAAGAGGGCTAGTGTACCAGTTGTCGAGGTAGAGAACGTGACCACGATGAAGGTAGTCTTGTATCATCGTCTTTACCACTGCTCCAGAAAGTCCTATACTTCGATCTTCTATTATGTCTGTCTGTGCACCGGTGTACAAGACTATGTCTTGCACGTATCCAGTCCTACAGTCACACATAACAAAGATCTTGAACCCAAAACGGTGCCTTTTGCTGGGTATATACTGTCTGAATGAAATATTGCCTCTCCACAACACGAGACTCTCGTCTATGACGAGATCTCTATAGGGATAGAATGAGGATCGAAAGGTTTGCCTGAGGTGATCAAAGACCAGCCTAATTCGCCTCATTTTGTCCGTGTTGTTTGTATTTGCAGGGTCATTAGCATCATAAAAATGGAGGCGACTTAGAATTTGTTGAAACCGATTACGGCTCATCACTTGACCAAATATGGGGGTAAACATAACAGGGTCCGTAGTCCAGTAAGCAGGAATTCTATTTTTTCTTATTATACCCATCAAAAGGACAAGGGCAAAAAATAAGAACATTTCTGGAATGGAGACAGGGTAATCATAAATCATTGAATGCCTACTCCTTGTTCCCAATCTTTCACTTTCTAGCCGCTGGCCGCTTGCAAACAGGTTTGTTTGAAGCACGATCTGATCAACGAAGGCCTCACTGAAAAAAGGTGGAAAAATCCAACCTGCTTGAATTGCAGTGAATACCTGGTGCAATGCAGCCAGATCGCCCATGCTCAGTGAAGGGGTGAATGAGGGGAGAAAAATCACTCCCATCCTCCCAATCCCACGACACAAATCCCTCGTCCCCATCACCGCCTTCGTCTGGGTGGGGAGGAGATCCTGGTTGGGGAGGTTGGGGAGAAGGAGTACGGAGGGCTTCCCCACTGTCACTCCTCTTCCCTCTGCCTTTACCCTTTCCCTTTCTCTTACCCTTACGGCCTTGAGGAACATTAGGGGGCTGTGGGGATGAAATAGTTTGATATTGGGGAGCAGAAGACGTGCTGGGGAGTGGTTCCTCCCCACCTTCCCCCTCCATTACCACACCACGTGCTCTCTCACGCAACCTTGCTCGACCACGTGTTAGGGGATATTGGGGAGCATAAGACGTGCTTTGGAGTGGTTCCTCCCCACCTTCCCCCTCCCTCACAACTCCACGTGATAAGGAACGCACCCGCACTGGCCCACGTGATCCACTCTGCCACCTCACACTGCGTAGGGAGAGCAATGACTCACCCACCTCACTCTCACTTTCCCTAATCCCAGGAATGTCCATTTCACTCCCCACTCCCTCCACTTCACTTCCTACCGCCCCAAACAGAATGCTTGGCCCATACCTGCTTAGACGACGTGGTGTGCGCTCTGGGCCACGATGCGTAATCACCTCCCGCCCATACCACGTGGCAGCACGTCCCACGTCTCCGTCCTCGTCCTCGTCCTCGACCTCGAATTCGGCTTCCAAGGCACGCTGGGGATAGGGATATGACATACCACGTGCCTTCTTTGCCTCCTGCCCCTCTCTAGCAGCACGGTAAGTCAAGTACTGCCGCTTCCTTGGTGACGGAACTTCCTCGTCACTGCTGGTGGTTTCTTCCTCGTCTGGCTGCACATAATCTTTGTCCATCTCCTCGTCATCCAGTGGGGAATCACTGTCGCCGGTAAAGGTGTCCAGGGCGACTTGAATTTCGCTCTCTGAGAGACCTCTCTTAGCCATGTCTGAGCAGGACCGTGGCTACCAGGTGAGTGGACGAGTGGCGGGCTAGCGCGGGTCGCGCTGGGTCGCCGAGTGTCCCCGCCTGGTGGCAGGTAGGGGAAGGTCAGGCGAGGGTACGTACCGCAAATCAAGCGCGAAATTTGAAAATTGTCGAAATTATGCACATTGCAATTGCACGACGTACTGGTACGTCGCCGGGACTGGCAAATGCAAATCGTGGTGACGTACCCATACGTCGTCGGGACGGGGCGGGTTAATGAATCAGATTTATCAAAGTATTTTCATTTGTTTGAGAAGATAGCTACAGGTTTTAATTGGCCCAAAAAGTATTGGCCAGTACTCCTACAAAGTGTTCTCACCGGTAAAGCTCAAGTAACTTATGCATCTTTGCCTCAGGATCAATCTGATAATTATGATGTAGTTAAGAGCTTGATTCTTAAGGCCTATGAGCTTGTTCCTGAAGCCTATTGAGTAAAATTTAGGACAACTTATAAGCAAGATAAGCAATCCCATGTTGAGTATGCAAAAATCAAAGAAGATCTGTTAGAGCAGTGGTTAAATTCTAAGAATGTAAATTCTGATTTTGATAAATTTAAGCAGATGATTTTGCTGGAGGACTTCAAAAGGTGTATTAATAAAGATGTAAACCTATATCTTGATGAGAAAGGAATAGATAATTTGTCTGATGCTGCAGTTTTAGCTGATGAATATGTTCTCACTCACAAGAGATATTCTAAAGAAAAAAGGAAAGCTGAAAGAAAGTACGCTGCCTCTACTCATAGTACAGGTAACAGGAAAGAGAATAAAGATGATGTTTCTCAGGAAGTAAATACCAGTTTCACCTCTAGATTTCAGAAGAGTAAATGTACTTATTGTAGTAAGCTTGGTCATACTACGGAGAAATGTTTCAGGAGACAGCGTGATGTGAACAAAAAGGAGTCTTTAAATATTCAGTCAATTAGTCTAGTGTCCACCCTTGAGAGTTCCCAGAATTCTTTAACTGAGTTAATTGAACCTGCTTTGAGGGGTAAATTAAATTCTCATGATGAAGCTCCTCTTTTGAGCAGTAACGTGTGTGACACTCTCAAGAGTTCATGTGCTAATTTCCTGTCTGATGGTTTTGTCAGTCCTCTGGACAATAATGACAGAAAATCAGTTAAAATATATCGTAATACAGGTGCTTGCCAATCCCTTATGCTGACCAGTGTTCTAGGCTCTAATGTTAATTCCTCTGATGAAACTGTAATCTTACAAGGTGTAGGGAATAATTACTTCTCTGTCCCTCTGTGCAGAGTGAATTTAGAGTCTAGTTTTGTTAATGGTTCCGTTATGGTTGGGTTCGTTGAGACACTCCCAATGTCAGATGTAACTTTCTTACTTCGAAATGATATTGGTGGAAGTCAAGTGTGTCCAGCTCCTCAGTTGTCTGGTGAACCAGTGACTGCGACCCAGGACTGTGATATCCCTGATGTGTTCTCTGGATGTGCTGTCACTAGGGCTAAGTCTAAAGTTACTGGTGACTTAGAGGATAATGATGATGATGATGTTATCCTAGCTGACACTTTTCTTGCTAATTTGGACCACTCACCAGATGAGGCAGTACCCCGTAGTATTGATAATTTGTCTCGTCAAGAGTTGGTTGAGTTGCAGGTTGCTGACCCTGAGTTGAAAGGTCTAGCTAACTCTGTTTGCAGTGAGGAAGAGTCAGCTGGTGCTTCTACTTGTTGTTATATAAAGTCAGGAGTACTTATGAGAAAGTGGAGACCCCCAACAGCATCAGCCGACTGTGAATGGGAGGTTGTACATCAAGTTGTCATCCCTTGTGTTTGTAGGCAGGATATCATTAGAGTGGCTCATGATTCCAGTTTGGCAGGACACCTTGAAGTGAGGAAGACTGTGGCACGCATTTTGAAACACTTCTACTGGCCAGGTATCTTCAGAGATGTTTCCTGGTATTGTAAGTCTTGTCACACCTGTCAAGTTGTGGGGAAGTGTAATCAGACCGAAAAGGTTGCACCTCTAGTTCCCATTCCTCCTTTTTGAGGCGCCATTCACCCGTGTGTTGGTGGATATTGTGGGCCCTCTTCCTAAGACTTCTTCAGGATTTTCTTATGTGTTGACCCTGATTGATATGGCTACTCGTTATCCTGAAGCCATTCCACTTAAAAATATCTCAGCAAAGAAAGTGGTTAAGGAAATGCTAGGGTTCCTCTCCAAGTTTGGTCTGCCCAGGGAGGTGCAGTCAGACCTGGAAAGTGGTTTCATATCAAGTGTTTTCAAGCAGTCTCTGAAAGAGTTGGGCATCACCCAGATCACGTCTACAGCTTACCATCCCCAGACCCAAGGAGCGTTGGAGAGATATCATCAAACACTCAAATCGATGCTCAGGAAATACTGTTTGGAACATCAGAAAGACTGGGATAAAGGTCTTCCATTCGCTGAATTTGCCGCAAGAGAATCTACAAATGAATCACTGGGCTTCTCACCTTTTGAACTACTGTCTGGCCATGAAGTAAGAGGACCCCTTAAGCTACTCAAGAAATGCCGGCTGTTGAAGGAAGATGACGTCAACCTGCTGGAGTATGTGATGAAGTTCAAAGAACGACTGTCCACTGCTTTACAGCTGACAAGAGAGAATTTAGGAGCTGCTCAGGAGAAGATGAAGACTTGGTATGATAAGAAGTCCAGGTTACGCCACTTTCAGCCAGGAGATCAGGTTTTGATTCTGCTACCGGTGCATGGGCAACCTCTTCAAGCCAAGTTTAGTGGTCCTTATTTCGTGGAGAAGAAACCCAGTGATGTCAACTATGTCATCGCCACACCAGATCGTAGAAAGAACAAGCAACTTTGTCACATCAACATGCTAAAGTTATATCACAGGCGGGACGAAAATAACCCAGTCTGCACTGTAGCTGTTCCACCCGAGTCTGCAAGTGAAGTTCTCCCATGCAGTAAGAGCCTAAGTGATAGTTTGGGGAAGAATCCTGATATCATGAATGATCTCCAGATTAAGCTTTCTCATCTAGCTCCCGAGGAAAGGTAGGAGTTTTCGGCATTACTGCAGGAGTACCCGCAAGTGTTCCGTGCCACTCCAGGAAGAACCACTGTGTTGATGCATGATGTCGATGTTGGAGATGCAAAGCCAATTAAACTGCCTCCTTACCGTGTGAACCCAGTGAAAGTTCCTCTCATCCAGAAGGAGCTTGGCTACCTGTTGGACCACAAGATGATTGAGCCCTGTCAGAGCGAGTGGAGTTCTCCTGTCACTCTAGTCCCTAAGCCAGGTGGGTCACAGCTGCTTTGCATCGACTACAGACGTGTTAACCATTTAACGAAAACAGACACTTACCCTCTCCCTCGCGTGGAAGATTGCATAGACAAGATCAGAAAGGCTAGGTACATAAGTAAGTTTGATTTGTTAAAGGGATACTGGCAAGTACCTATGACTGAACCTGCTAGGAAGATCTCATGTTTTGTAACACTAGGAAAGACTTTTGCATGTTCTGTGATGCCATATGGTATGAAGAATGCACCAGCCACTTTTCAGAAGCTCATGAATGTTGTAACAGAGGGTTTGGCAGGGTGTGTTGTTTATATTGATGATGTATTAATCTTCAGTGACAACTGGAAAGATCACCGATGCCATGTTAGTAAATTTCTTGAGCGTTTGGTTCAGGCTAATCTTGTAGCTAATTTATCAAAGTGTGAGTTTGGTCAAGCTGAAGTTCAATACCTTGGGTACGTAATAGGTGATGGACACGTTGCACCACCAGGAGCTAAGGTTCAGGTTATAAGTGATCTTCCCAGACCTAAAAGTAGGAAAGAGCTACAAAGATTTTTGGGAATGGTAGGTTATTACAGGAGATTTGTTCTTAACTTTTCAATTCTTGTATCACCACTTAGAGACCTACTGAAAAAGGGAGATAAATTTTCTGGACCGATAACTGTGAATCCTCTTTCAGTAAACTTAAAGCTGTCCTATTAAGTCAGCCAGTGCTAGCTACCCCAAATTTTGCGAAGCCTTTTAAGATGGCTGTTTACGCAAGTGATACAGGAGCTGGGGCTGTTTTGCTGGAAGAGGATGATCAGGGTATTGAACACCCTTTATCTTATTACAGTAAGAAGTTCACTTCACCTCAAGAGAACTACTCAACTATTGAGAAAGAGCTTTTGGCCTTGATTTTGGGTTTACAGCATTTTTCATTTTATTTGTATTCTGGTTTTGACCCCATAGTCATTTATACCGATCATAACCCACTGAAATTCCTTAGTAAGTTTAAAGATAAGAATCAGAGATTGACAAGATGGAGTCTACTTCTTCAAGAGTATTCATTAGACATACATGTCAAGGGGAAAGAAAATGTTATTGCAGATTGCTTATCTAGACTTTAGACAGATTGTTTTAGAGTAATAAGAAATTTCCTTTGTAAATTTCTTTTTCTTTGTGGGGAGGTGTTACATAGCCTATGATTTCATCATCCTTTGTATAATTCTAACGTACAGTATGCTGCATGTTTGATCACTATTCGCCTCGTGGCTTTCATTGTGACCAGGCTTGTGTGTTCTACCTCACTCCCCCGCTTCTCCCCCTTATACTAGAGTAAGTCGTTCTTTCTGTTGTTCAGAACAGGAGTGTCAACTCTTCGTCCTCTGTGCCCTCATTTGCACGTCCTTCTTGCAAGTTGAATCAAGCTCTGTCGGCCCCTAGATAATGAGCTCAGTCTCTGCATTAATTGCCACTTAGATCTACCCCTCATTTGGTTCACATCTCTGTCCTCTCTTGTATAGTGTATTATCTTTGTGAGTGCTCAGGAAGTCTCCAACCATCTAGCTGCTGTATAATTTGAGTATAAGTGTTGTTACCATTTTTCTTGTACTGTATGGCCTAAGGTGTTCATTCGTGGGCCTGGTAAGGTTTCTTTGATTCATGTGGAGTTTTTGATGTCAGCCATTATTAATAATATTTTGTATCTGTAATAATATATCCAACCTCGCTGTACAATCACTGAGAGAGGTGAAGTCAGTGAATGTACAGCGAGGTTGGATGGTGAGGAATTGGAAAATGTGAGTACGTTTAATTACTTGGGTAGTGTGATGAGTAAGGATGGAGGTTTGTAGGGTGAAGTGCTTGAAAGGGTACAACACGGAAGAAAGGTTGCTGGTTCTTTGAAAGCAGTGATAAGAAACAGGGAAGTGAGCATGGAAGTGAAAAAGTTACTACATGACAGTATGGTGATACCAACTCTAACGTACGGAAGTGAAGCTTGGACGTTGTTGGAAGGACACAAGTCAAGAGTGAGAGCAGTGGAAATGAGTTATTTAAGAGGAGCCTGTGGAGTCACATGGAGAGATAGGCTGACGAATGAGGATATAAATGAACGTTGTGGTGTTAATGTGGATGTGATAGGGAGCGTTATGAGGAACACACTGAGGTGGTTTGGCCATGTGGAGAGGATGGAGGGTGAAAGACTGACGAAGAGAGTGTATGTGAGTGAGGTGGAGGGGGGAAGAGGGAGGGGGAGGCCGAGGATGAGATGGAGGGATGGGGTGGAGAGGTATATGAGAGAGAGGGGTGTGAGTTGGGAGCAGAGCAGTGAAATGGCGGGAGACAGGGCGAATTGGAGGCGATTTGTTTGTGGCCACCCCAAACAGGATTGAGGCGTCTGGCAATAGATAGATAGATAGATAGAATAATATATCTTGCATTAACTGAGCATTATTCGGTTTTCTCATTTTATCAGGGCTGACATAGATAAATTTACTCTTGCTAATTTCGTGTTAATAGAGGCTATTGCATTTAACCATATATTTAACCTGTTTTTGCCATTTCATTATCCTTATGAGTCCTGAATGTTTAGTTGTTAGTTTGAGCATTAAACTTTAACTTGTAATTTTACCTAACTCCTTTGTTTTGAACCAGGAACTTTGCGTGACAGTAGTGATTTTAGAGTTCTCACTTGAAGTGTTCATTATCTCTCTCTCTCTTCCGTAACAATATATATATATATATATATATATATATATATATATATATATATATATATATATATATATATATATATATAGATAGATAGATAGATAGATAGATAGATATATCGTTGCATATGACTCGTTTACCAATATGTAACAAAAATACTTACACTGCATAGAAATATGTTTTTCCGTTAATTTCCTTTACATTAAATCATTTTCGTCTGGGAAACTTCTTAAATATGATACAGGTGAGACAGCTTGCTGAAACATTCTAACCAGGTACAAAAAAGAGCTAATTTTCACCTTACGAAAGAGCACAAGCAAGTCTGAAGCCTGTATTACCAATTTTCCGATAAGGAAATGAAGAACGTTTGCTTTGACACATGAAATACAGATTGTTCATAACTTTCCTAACCTAGGACAACATACTTTATCATTGTGAAAGAGATGGAGAATATCTTTTCAGTATGAAATAATCTTAATTGTCTGTTGAAAGGATTATGCCAGGTACTTATTAAATGAATATGTTTGTGTGGATGAGTAAATTGGGAGTGTGTCGTCCTGTGTCGGTTACCTCCCGTTCTTAGGGGGAAGCAGCCTGCGTATATAGATATAAATAGACTGATTAAATACGTTTTGTCTTGAAATCCTGAAAGTAATGGTAGGTTTGGGATGTAAATGCTCACTTTAATGGGAGCTCAGGTAACTCAGAACACAGATGGGATCTCAAATCTATTGCCTCACTTCAGTCTGCTGTTTGCTCAGCCAAGCTTTGGGTAACAGAAACAACATTTAGCACAGATATCACCCTTTTCTGCTTTTGCCCGTTTATAAGAGAGACGTAGATCATTTTACAAGAAAGGAAACTTTATCTTTCTCGTGGCTCTTGCTATTTTTTTTCTACGAACGACAACGAAACTTAGTTATGTGATGTGTTGGCAATTCATTATCTTGATACATAGAACCGGTTCACTCGGCTGTCATATATAAAGAGCCTGCCTGGTTAGCATCTGTTTGGTTTGGCAGAGAATGTTTCAAAACTGGAGGAGCTTGTAAAGATACTTCGAATGAAGTTTATTGTGATTACTACACCCTTACGTTAACGTGAAACTCATTAGTACGTGTACGGATCAGGGTATTTAGTATATCAACAGTAATAGTTGAAATCTGTTTGTATTGCTCTGAGATTCACCTCAGATAATTAGAACTTATCAGTGTGCAATCTCATGAGGTGGAATGCTTTAATACGGCTGTACATTGTTTTGCAATATTTTTCTTTACAATATCGGCCATACCGATGCCTGTTCTGAACGTGTCCCTCCTGCTTCCACCGCCTGAGCCACCTGCAGACAGTGGTGACGCTGGACCCGGTTACCCTAGCTATGGCACGAGCTGACAGGCCCCCTACCCACAACCAGATGAAGTTGTTGCGTTCTGTCAGGGAGGTTGGGCATGAAGGCCGCTGTGTTTCCATGTTCTGTCTAAGAGAGATATTCAACAATCAAATATACAATAGAACTTTGTCCCCCTGGTTACTTTGCATCAAGTGTTGGACGTACAATTTGTAGTTACTTTTGTTTCAGTCCTTCACAGTTGCGACAGTACTTTCACTGCAGTCTTGTTGCTACTGGATATTTTATTAAGTACCAGATTTTTAGTAAACTGTCTGACGAAGGCTATTTATATAACTCATGCAGTTCGAAAAACCTTTTCTGAATTAAATACCTTCAGAATGTAGGGACAATATATAAAAATCCTGAACTATCTTTGGATATTGGGAGGCAAGTTTGCATACTGGTAGTAAATTTTGGGCACTGGACGGCAAGAGGCGAGTAATAGCGTTTATTCATAGGCACTGTTCGGCAGTTTTTTTTTAATCCATAATATATTTTCTGTAATGAGGTCCATTGATTAAAAAAAAATGAATGATTAAATAGATCGTAACTTGAAGCCCGCCAAGGATGGACTGTGCCTACAACTTCACTGGTTCTCTGCTTCATATCCTGAGAAAGATCCACGTAGGAACCTAGTGATCTCTCCACCAAATGAAAGATGTGGGAAACTGTAACAAGTTAATGAAGATTGAGCATAAAAGAGCAATAGATTATCGAAAACAATAGTGGAGCGAATTGGGTAAAACAACAACAGTAATAAGTCCTTATAAAAGTCTTTAAGGAACAAAAACCAATTATCTAAGCATTGAAAAAAAAAAACAAGCAGAAGAAACAAACTTCACAGCAACAGCATCAAATATTTAAGCAACAGAAATAAAGGTCTAAGTATCGGACACAAACCTCTAAGCAACAGAAAAAAATCTAAGAAACAGACAAACCTCGGGGCAACAGAAACAAACCTCTAAGCAACATAACCATAAATCTAAGCAAGAAACAGGTTGGTAGTTAGAGATTAGTTAGCTGGTGTGACCGGGCTGCTTTATCGCACCCTCACAGGCTCTGTGTTACGGGTTATGAAGGAAAAATTATCCATGGGTACCACAAATATCACTTACTCTTTGAAGAAATAAACTTTATCCACCAACTGTCCAAGCAAGGAAAACGTCTCTAAGGAACAATTGTCAGTAGACGTAGCCGAGGAGTGTAATTATACAAAGAAGGTTATCTGTCCACCAATCTAGATAGCATAGTTTTAGGTACTTGTAGTGAGATACGGCACTTGATTGTGGATCGTTAAGCTCATCCAGAATTAAGTAGTGAGACGTAGTGTCAACGAGGTGAGTTACAGCACTCTTGGGTTACGAAGTTTATTGCACAAAGTTATAAAAAAAAAAAGGTGAGCTACAGTTTCATAGACCGTGATAGTAACGTCAGACCCTCTCACCAACCCTTCTCTCCCCTTTCTCTCTCTAACCTCCCTTCTGATCCGAAGGGAATCTCTCCAACATTATATAGAGCGTGGGGAGGATGTGTATGGTAAATTTCCCATCACATGGACTAAGTGGCTAGGGCTAGTTACGCCACGTGTTTTCGATACGTCATGAAATTCTTGTTCGTCTGGCCTATGAGGAAGTTTGAGAAACCTCATATGGCTTAAAATTCTTGATGGTCTGAGACAACAAGGGATGTGGATATACATTGTGTGAATTGACATTCCTGGTTCGTCTAGGTAAGAGGATGTGTTCTTTAACTCTTCTTGAAGAACTCAGACATAACTACCTGTTCTACATACTCTTACCTATGGCTATATACAGCAGTTACATACAGTATTTTGTTATATTATGCCTACATATCGCTCGGTCACGCGAAACTGGCATAACATCGACAGTAAATATTCATAACATAATAACAGATAATAGATACACATTACAGTCAATTTGTAAGTGAAATACATAAGGTTACATAAGGTTACATAATTGCGATAATGTAGTTATTGTTGATATGAACTTGTACATGTAATATTAAAACAGTACAATGCCAAGTCTACTATGGTCAATTATAAAATATATATGAGAAGGAGTTTATATATATATATATATATATATATATATATATATATATATATATATATATATATATATATATATATATATATATATATATATATATATATATATATATATATATATATATATACTTTGTTACGGAACAGAGAAAGATAATGTACACTCCAAGTGAGAATACTAAAAATCACTACTGTCCCGTAAAGTTCCAGGTTCAAAACAAAAGAGTTAGGTAAAATTACAAGTTAAAGTTTAATGCTCAAACTAACAACAAAACATTCAGGACTCATAAGGATAATGTAATGGCAAAAAACAGGTTAAATATATGGTTAACTGCAATAGCCTCTATTAACACGAAATTAGCAAGAGTAAATTTATCTAAGTCAGCCCTGATAAAATGAAAATACACTGGGTAATGCTCAGTTAATGCAAGATAAATTATTACAGATGCAAACTATTATTAATGATAGCTAACAATAAGAATTTTACATGAATTACAAAACCTTACTAGGCCTAAGAATCAACCCCATGCTACACAGTACAAGAAAAAATGCAACAACAGTTATACTCAAATTACACACGGCTGCTAGATGGTTGGAGACTTTCTGAGCACTCACAATAATAATAACTGTACAGGGGAGGACAGAGATGTGAACAAAATGAGGAGTAGATATAAGTGGCAATAATGCAGAGACTGAGCTCATTATATAGGGCCCGGCAGAGCTTGATACAACTTGTAAGAAGGACGCGCAAATGAAGCCATGGGGACAAAGAGTTGACAATCCCGCTCTGAACAACAGAAAGGACGACTCACTCTACTATAATGGTAGAAGGGGGGGACTGAGGCAGAACACGCTCGTGATCAAAAATGCAGCATACTGTGCATTAAAATTACACAAAGGATGATGAAATCATAGGCTATGTAACACCTCCCCACAAAGAAAAAGAAATTTACAAAGGAAATTTCTTATTACTCTAAAACAATCTGTCTAAAGTCTAGATAAGCAATCTGCAATAACATTTTCTTTCCCCTTGACATGTTGTAGGTCTAATGAATACTCCTGAAGAAGTAGACTCCATCTTGTCAATCTCTGATTTTTATCTTAAAACTTACTAAGGAATTTCAGTGGGTTATGATCGGTATAAATGACTATGGGGTCAAAATCAGAACACAAATAAAATGAAAAATGCTGTAAACACAAAATCAAGGCCGAGAGCTCTTTCTCAATAGTTGAGTAGTTTTTTTTTGAGGTGGAACGAACTTCTTACTGTAATAAGATACAGGATGTTCAATACCCTGATCATCCTCTTGCAGCAAAACAGCCCCAGCTCCTGTATCACTTGCATCAACAGCCATCTTAAAAGGCTTAGCAAAATTTGGAGTATCGAGCACTGGCTGACTTAATAGGATAGCTTTAAGTTTGCTGAAAGAGGATTCACACTTATCGGTCCAGACAAATTTAACTCCCTTTTTCAGTAGGTCTGTAAGTGGTGATACAAGAATAGAAAAGATAAGAACAAATCTCTTGTAATAACCTACCATTCCCAAAAATCTTTGTAGCTCTTTCCTACTTTTAGGTCTGGGAAGATCACTTATAACCTGAACCTTAGCTCCTGGTGGTGCAACATGTCCACCACCAATTACATACCCAAGGTACTGAACTTTAGCTTGACCAAACTCACACTTTGATAAATTAGCTACAAGATTAGCATGAACCAAACGCTCAAGAAATTTACTGACATGGCATAGGTGATCTTTCCAGTTGTCACTGAAGATTAATACATCATCAATATAAACAACACACCCTGCCAAACCCTCTGTTACAACATTCATGAGCTTCTGAAATGTGGCTGGTGCATTCTTCATACCATATGGCATTACAGAACATGCAAAAGTCTTTCCTAGTGTTACAAAACATGAGATCTCCCTAGCACGTTCAGTCATAGGTACTTGCCAGTATCCCTTTAACAAATCAAACTTACTTATGTACCTAGCCTTTCCGATCTTGTCTATGCAATCTTCCACGTGAGGGAGAGGATAAGTGTCTGTTTTGGTTATCTGATTAACACGTCTGTTGTCGATGCAATCCACTGTGACCCACCTGGCTTAGGGACTAGAGTGACAGGAGAACTCCACTCGCTCTGACAGGGCTCAATCATCTTGTGGTCCAACAGGTAGCCAAGCTCCTTCTGGATGAGAGGAACTTTCACTGGGTTCACACGGTAAGGAGGCAGTTTAATTGGCTTTGCGTCTCCAACATCGACATCATGCATCAACACAGTGGTTTTTCCTGGAGTGGCACGGAACACTTGCGGGTACTCCTGCAGTAATGACGAAAACTCCTGCCTTTCCTTGGGAGGTAGGTGAGAAAGCTTAGTCTGGAGATCATTCATGATATCAGGATTCTTCCCCAAACTATCACTCAGGCTCATGCTGCATGGGAGAGCTTCACTTGCAGACTCGGGTGGAACAGCTACAGCGCAATCTGGGTTATTTTCGTCCCGCCTGTGATATAACTTTAGCATGTTGATGTGACATAGTTGCTTGTTCTTTCTACGATCTGGTGTGGCGATGACATAGTTGACATCACTGAGTTTCTTCTCCACGAAATAAGGACCACTAAACTTGGCTTGAAGAGGTTGCCCATGAACCGGTAGCAGAATCAAAACCTGATCTCCTGGCTGAAAGTGGCGTAACCTGGACTTCTTATCATACCAAGTCTTCATCTTCTCCTGAGCAGCTCCTAAATTCTCTCTCGCCAGCTGTAAAGCGGTTGACAGCCGTTCTTTCAACTTCATCACATACTCCAGCAGGTTGACGTCATCTTCCTCCGACAGCCAGCATTCCTTGAGTAGCTTAAGGGGTCCTCTTACTTCATGGCCAAACAGTAGTTCAAAGGGTGAGAAGCCCAGTGATTCATTTGGAGATTCTCTTGCGGCAAATACAACGAATGGAAGACCTTTATCCCAGTCTTTCTGATGTTCCAAACAGTATTTCTTGAGCATCGATTTGAGTGTTTGATGATATCTCTCCAACGCTCCTTGGGTCTGGGGATGGTAAGCTGAAGACGTGATCTGGGTGATGCCCAACTCTTTCAGAGACTGCTTGAAAACATTTGACATGATATTACTTCCCCGGTCTGACTGTACCTCCTTGGGCAGACCAAACTTTGTGAAGAACCCTAGCATTTCCTTAACCACGTTCTTTGCTGAGATATTTCTAAGTGGAATGGCTTCAGGATAACGAGTAGCCATATCAATCAGGGTCAACACATACGACAATCCTGAAGAAGTCTTAGGAAGAGGGCCCACAATATCCACCAACACACATGTCAATGGCGCCTCAAAAGAAGGAATGGGAACTAGAGGTGCAACCTTTTCGGTCTGATTACACTTCCCCACAACTTGACAGGTGTGACAAGACTTATAATACCAGGAAACATCCCTGAAGATACCTGGCCAGTAGAAGTGTTTCAAAATGCGTGCCACAGTCTTCCTCACTCCAAGGTGTCCTGCCAAACTGGAATCATGAGCCACTCTAATGATATCCTGCCTACAAACACGAGGGATGACAACTTGATGTACAACCTCCCATTCACAGTCGGCTGACTGTGCTGGGGGTCTCCACTTCCTCATAAGTACTCCTGACTTTATATAATAATAAGTAGAAGCACCGGCTAACTTCCTCACTGCAAGCACAGTTAGCTAGACCTTTGAACTCAGGGTCAGCAACCTGCAACTCAACCAACTCTTGACGAGACAAATTATCAACACTACGGGGTACTGCCTCATCTGGTGAGTAGTCCAAATTAGCAAGAAAAATGTCAGCTAGGATAACATCATCATCATCATTATCCTCTATATCACCAGTAAGTTTAGACTTAGCCCTAGTGACAGCACATCCAGAGAACACATCAGGGACACCACAATCCTGGGTCGCAGCCACTGGTTCACTAGACAACTGAGGAGCTGGACACACTTGACTTCCACCAATATCATTTCCAAGTAAGAAAGTTACACCTGACATTGGGAGTTTCTCAACCAACCCAACCATAACGGAACCATTAACAAAACCAGACTCTAAATTCACTCTGCACAGAGGGACAGAGAAGTAATTATTCCCTACACCTTGTAAGATTACAGTTTCATCAGAGGAATTAACATTAGAGCCTAGAACACTGGTCAGCATAAGGGATTGGCAAGCACCTGTATCACGATATATTTTAACTGATTTCCTGTCATTACTGTCCAGAGGACTGACAAAACCATCAGACAGGAAATTAGCACATGATCTCTTGAGAGTGTCACCCACGTTACTGCTCAAAAGAGGAGCTCCATCATGAGAATTTAATTTACCCCTCAAAGCAGGTTCAGTTAACTCAGTTAAAGAATTCTGGGAACTCTCAAGGGTGGACACTAGACCAATTGACTGAATATTTAAAGACTCCTTTTTGTTCACATCACGCTGTCTCCTGAAACATTTCTCCGTAGTATGACCAAGCTTACTACAATAAGTACATTTACTTTTCTGAAATCTAGAGGTGAAGCTGGTATTTACTTCCTGAGAAACATCATCTTTATTCTATTTCCTGTTACCTGTACTCTGAGTAGAGGCAACGTAATTACTCTCAGCTTTCCTTTTTTCTTTAGAATATCTCTTGTGAGTGAGAACATATTCATCAGCTAAAACTGCAGCATCAGACAAATTATCTATTCTTCTCTCATCAACATATAGGCTTACATCTTTGTTAATACAACTTTTGAAGTCCTCCAGCAAAATCATCTGCTTAAATTTATCAAAATCAGAATCCACATTCTTAGAATTTAACCACTGCTCTAACAGATCTTCTTTGATTATTGCATACTCAACATGGGATTGCTTATCTTGCTTATAAGTTGTCCTAAATTTTACTCTATAGGCTTCAGGAACAAGACCATAGGCCTTAAGAATCAAGCTCTTAACTACATCATAATTATCAGATTCATCCTGAGGCAAAGATGCATAAGTTACTTGAGCTTTACCGGTGAGAACAGTTTGAAGTAGTACTGGCTAATACTCTTTGGGCCAATAAAAACCTGTAGCTACCCTTTCAAACAACTGAAAATACTTTGTTAAATCAGATTCATTAAAAGGAGGGACAAGTTTAACATTTTTAGCCACATCAAAATCATTAGAGCTAGATGATCCAGTTCCACCTTGTTTCATGCGATACTCATGGTCTACCTGAATCCTAGCTAGTTCAATTTGTGCCTGAGCCTGTGCCTGTGCCTCCTGATTACGACCCTGAGACTCAGCCTCCTTAACACAAGCCTCCTGCAGAGGTAGCTGTAACTTAGCTATTTCAATCTGCGTTTGCTCATTTGGAGGAGTTACATTAAAAAAGCTTTCATTAATCATGTCCACAATTTGATCTTTAGAATGACGAGAGCGAACAGCAATTCCCAATTGTTGAGCAACAAGCTTAAGTTCATTCTTTGTTCTGTTTTCTACATCACACACTGTTTGCACATTTGACAAAAAATCTTTGGCTTCATCAGGCGTAGTAATAGTAGACATCATGAATAAATCACAGTCACAAAATATCAAGCAATATCCTTATGATAATATCCTGAATATCCTGATAAGAGGTCGCCAAATTTATGTTACGGAACAGAGAAAGATAATGAATACTTCAAGTGAGAATACTGAAAATCACTACTGTCCCGCAAAGTTCCAGGTTCAAAACAAAAGAGTTAGGTAAAATTACAAGTTAAAGTTTAATGCTCAAACTAACAACAAAACATTCAGGACTCATAAGGATAATGTAATGGCAAAAACAGGTTAAATATATGGTTAACTGCAATAGCCTCTATTAACACGAAATTAGCAAGAGTAAATTTATCTAAGTCAGCCCTGATAAAATGAAAATACACCGGGTAATGTTCAGTTAATGCAGGATATATTATTACAGATACAAAATATTATTACTACTGGCTGACACCAAAAACACATGAATCACAAAAACCTTACTAGGCCTACGAATTAATACTTTATGCTATACAGAACAAGAAAAAATGTAATAACAGGTATACTCAAATTACACAGCAGCTAGATGGTTGGAGACTTTCTGAGCACTCACAACAATAACAACTGTACAGGGGAGGACAGAGATGTGAACAAAATTAGGAGTAGATCTAAGTGGCAATTAATGTAGAGACTGAGCTCATTATGTAGGAGCCGGTAGAGCTTGATACAACTTATAAGAAGGACGCGCAAATGAAGCCATAGGGGACAAAGAGTTGACACTCCTGCTCTGAACAACAGAAAGAACGACTTACTTTACTATAAGGGTAGAAGGGGGGACTGAGGCAGAACACGCTCGTGATCAAACATGCAGCATACTGTGCGTTAAAATTACACAAAGGATGATGAAATCATAGGCTATGTAACACTATATACAGCAGTTATATACAGTATTTTGTTATATTATGGCTTCATATCGCTCGGTCACGCAAAACTGGCATAACATCGACAGTAAATATTCATAACATAATAACAGATAATAGATACACATTACAGTCAGTTTGTAAGTGAAATACATAAGGTTATATAAGGTTACATAATTGGGATAATGTAGTTATTGTTGTTATGAACTTGTACATGTAATATTAAAACAGTACAATGGCAAGTCTACTGTGGTCAATTATACAATGTAAATGAGAAGGAGTTGATATATATATATATATATATATATATATATATATATATATATATATATATATATATATATATATATATATATATATATATATATATACACACACACACACAGATAAATGAGATATGGTAGTATGATTAAAGTAAGCCTATATTATGTGTAACCCATATTTTATTATTTTATGTAAAATATACATACAATATTTACAATATTTACTTAATTTTGTCTCACATGTACAGAACAGTTCTTAAGCACTGATTCCGGGCTAGCAATCCTTGCTTGCATTCTGTGCATGGACAATAATAATACAGTAAATATGATGGAGAAAATTACAAAGATGACTGGCGCTGGGTTGTACACATAATATGGGTTAAACATAATCCTACTGTATTCTTCCCAAGGTTGTATTGTATGATTTTTCAATTGCATGGTTTCATACTTGGGTTAAGTCAACTAAATGTGTGCACTTACATTTAAGTTCATCCTAGGCAATGGCTGGAGGTATCTGTGTGTGTGGTTGAGAATGGCATAATGGTTTTTAGTGGGCAAGGTGGATAGTGTAGGTGTCAGGACTGCACAGTAATCTGGTGAGATGTATAAACCAGATAATGATGCATGGGCTGGAGGGGTGTCTTGCCAAGTCACAAAAACTGATGTATTTTGAGTGAAACAGAAGAACTGTGAACGTCCAGTGCGTTGATGGTGAATGAGTTTATCTGCAGCAAATATGAAGTTGCAATGATGAGGGATGTCATGATCTTTTTTGATGGCTAGTTCACAAGGGATTGTCTCAGCTGGCTGAAACGTGAAGATGTGCGCAGGACAAAGGTGAAATGCATGTAATGATGTGCGACATTTGTGTTCAATTGTTGTTTCACTAGTGAAAGTGACGGCGTCTTGTTTCTTGAAGACCATGATAACTTCTGTTTTGATGTTGATGGTGACTAATGAGTCATCTTTCTTAGAAGGAAAAGGGTATATTTGATAGACTGTGAAAAAATCATCCGTTACGAATAGTACATGAACTACTATTGATATTGTTGTGAGTGTTTGCTTCCAAATATGGATAATATGACATCAGTTTCTTTCCTCAAACAAAGGTTTCAAACCATGCTCATGTATGCCTTGACTAATTATTTGCCGGAGGTTGTGAATTGGTAGTAAATTAATGGTGATCCTTCCGTTACCAGCATTAGCAATTCCTTTTATGAAGGCCTGATACTGAGCTATAGTATTGTCTAACAGTAGTATTATTACATCAATATGTTCTGTGATCACAGAGAGGTGTTGGAATAGTGTATTGTTACCCTCTAGTGCATTTACTTTCTCTACAATTCCTAGAGTTGATGCTTCTGCTTTCCTTAGGTTCTTCACAATCGTCAGCATTAAGGTGTTCTGAGTATCAGCTAACTTATGTTGGCATGAGAAAATTTGTGCTATTTTGTTAAATTTGTTATTTATTTCCTCTAGATCATTTTCTATAGCTAGTGCAAAAATGTTGCCTAAAATTGCACCACCTAGGTCGAAGAAACCGCGTCTGTTACGTATATGTGTGATGTCGTTTCTTGTCTCCAGTGTGTTACTCCCAGATGATGGGATATCCTGGATCATGGTGATCATTACGTGCTTAGCCTGTTCTAGCTTCCAGTCAGTTAATTTAATTATTTCAGCTACTTCCTGTGTAGAGTGATCATGTGATGAAGGGTGTTTTAATACCGCTTCCAGAGTTCTAAGTGGTCCTGAAGTCTTCTATAACAATCTTTGTATGTCTTGCTGTATGTCCAAACTAAATTCGGTACTTATTATGTCCTGCACTATTGTTGTTGAGGCCGCTGGGGCTATCAGGCACCCCTGTCGGACTACAGGTTGAGGATGTAAGTGAGGTGATCCTCTTGATATCAACAGAAACATGATCCCTGGAATTATTCGCCTCATCTTTACCTACCGAAAGAACAACTTTATTAGAGATCTAATCCTCTGTTGTTAGCAAGTTATGCTAAGGGTGATGATAGTGATGATGAATAATACAGATATCTTGGCCTGTTTAATCCTATTACCTATAACGGGAGTCTAACTCGATTCCTAAGTCATGTAAATGCCGCGTTATGGTGAGAGCTATATTGGTTGCACCTATGCTTGTCTGTTTGGTAAGCGACCGCAGTTTACTCCGATATGTGTTGATTGCTTTAGGCTTATTTTCACCGTGTGTACTAGGGTTTTCGGTCGTTTCTGGTGTTTTATAGATCCTAGCTATATTTCTTGTGATCTTTATTAAACGATCAATATGTGTTTCTTTTTCTTCATCACTCGATAGTGACTTAATCACTACCTGATTGCCTCTTCACTTGATTACCCTGTATGAGTCTTCAAATTTAGGTGACAGTTTGTTCTTTCTAGTGTGAACGAATGAGGCTATACACAATATCACCTATGCTGACATTTGATTCTTTTGCCTTCTTATTAAATGATTCTGTCATTTCTTCCCAGGACATCGCTAACTGTTTCTTTACCTTTGTGTGTATTTCCTGAGATTCACGTAAGCAAAGTTTAGGATAATCGTCATAATTATATACGGGAATTTCCTCGCCACTAACGTCTCATATGGGAGACGTTTGTTTGACCCATAAATGATAAAATGAGGTGTATCTCCTATTGATTTGTTAATTGCACAGTTAAGTGATGCTTCAACTCTAGGATCCAGTCATCCCAGTTTGCGTAATTTTCATCGAGAATTTGCCGTAGCACATCTAATATATATTTTTTTCTGCCTATCCACCAATCCATTGGACGCTGGATGGTAGACCAAGATATTAACTTTCTTTATATTGTATTGTTTACATATTGTAAAATTTCAGAGTTAAATTCACCAACATTGTCGCTTATTAGCACCTTTGGTGTGGTGAACCTGCAGATCACACTATCAATGAATACCCGTGCGACTGTTTCTGCTGTTTTATCCTTAACTGGAACCAAAATCACAAATCGTGAGAAGGGATCAACTGCAACAAAAGGTTATTGATTGTGATTGGTAGTTATGGGTAATTTAAGTAAATCAACCGCTACAGTGTCCCACGATTGTCTAGGTACAGGATATTGTCCTATAGGTGCAGGTGATAACGTGTAACCTTTATGTTTCGCACATGACTCGCATCTGTCTATATGATTATATCTTTGCGTAACGTTGACCAGTAATATGACATCCGGGCCTGTCTGACTGCCCTGTCCTTGCCAGGATGCCCTGCTTGTAGACTATCGTGTATTACCCTTGAGATGTCAGGTATCATTGTACTAGGCATAACTAACTGCCTAATATTTTTTCTATGATTTATTTGTCCTGGATATACCCTATATAAGGCATTGTTTACCACTGTGAATTGTTCAAGTGGTACCTGTAACTTGGGTAATGGTACATTATCGCCTAACTCGAGATGATATATCAGTTTAGACCATACTGGGTCTTGTCTTTGTGCGTGTGAAATTTCTTAATTTGTGGGGATCGTTTTATCATTGTTGGAAAGTGATTCCTGTTGTCTTATTGTAGCAACATTGACTAACGGGTTTCGTGATAAGGCATCGGCAGCTGAATTTACATTATCTTTTATGTAGTGAATATTTACACTGTAATTCTGGATTTTACATTTCCATCGTGTTCTCCTCCCAGAGAGGAGCTTTTCTTGGAACATGCCCACGAGAGGCTTGTGGTATGTGTATAGGTGAATTTCGTATCCGTACACGAGGTCACGAAATTTCTATAGAGTAAATAATACTGCTAAGGCTTCTAAGTCTGTTGTACAGTAATTTTTCTCTGCTCCTTTTATTTGTCTACTGGCAAAGGCAATAGGCTGGTATTTTCCTCGTTTATCCTCTTGCATCAATACAGCACCTAAACCTTTGAGGGAAGCATCCTTGCAAATTATGAATGGTTTTGTGAAATTAGGATAGGCAAGGTATGGTGAGCATGTAAGTTAATCTTTTCATTCATGAAATGCTAATTTTTGTTCCTCCTCCCACTGGAATACAGCATCCTTTTTTAGTAGAGTGAATAGCGGTTGTGCTATACGAGAAAATTGGTTAATGAAGGAGCTAGCTCCCAAAACTGTCTCACTCTATCTGTATTTGTGGGTTCTGGGAAATTGCTTACAGCCTGTATTTTGTCCTCAAACGTGTGAATACATTGGGCATCTAATCTATGGCCTAAGATATTTATTTCCTTAAAGCAAAATTTGCATTTAGACAGCTTAATTTTTAAGCCAGCATCAGCAAGCTTTTGTAAGAGCTGGTCTAGTTTCTGCAGATGTTCGTCTATACTTGGAGTAGCTATAATGATATCATCTAGATAGACAAATAATCCTTTCCCCAGCATTCCAGACAATACGTAACTCATCAGTCTTTGGAAAGTGTCTGGTGCTGTCTTCAACCCCATAGGCATTCGTTTGTGTTGGTAGTGCCCTGTATTCGTGGAAAAAGCAGTGTATTTGAGTGATTCTTGCTCGAGGCTAATTTGGTAATAGCCATTGAGCAAATCGATTGTGGAAAAACATTATTTTTTGGTCCAATATTTTGTAAGACGTCACTTAACCATGGCATAGGAAACCGCTCAGGGATTGTGTGCTGATGTAATTTAAGACAATCTACTACAGCAAGCATTTCTCCGTTACGTCTGGGCACGAAAAATAATGGGGCATTCCACGGGAAGACAGATGGTTCAATAATACCTAGTTTTAACATTTCCTCAACATACTAATTTGCCAGGGTGCGTTGAGAATGCGCGACCCTATAAGCTGGTATATATACCGGTTGTCTGTCCGGATGTACGTTAATCTTGTGTGTAATCAGGTTAGTACACCCTACACCCTAACTGTTCTCCAGGTAATGCTACCGTTTGTCTGTGTTTCTTCTAAGAGATCTGAGAGATCTTTTCTTCGTTGAATTGACCTGAGTGAATCAAATTCTCCTGTATACACTCTCTGTCTGACGAGTTTACTCTGCTCGACGCCACTGCTACTGTAACTTCGCGTATAAGAGCTGGGCAAATTTCTAACCTACAAATACAGGTTCCTTTCTTAATCTTCACATCTCCATTCATGGTGTTAGCTAAAATGAAATTCGTCTCACCCTTGTCATTCATCCAGCACAGGGATCTCTCTGTCAAAAGACAATTATTCTAACCGTCTCTTCTAATGCAGTGACATTACAATTTCTCAATTTATTCTTAATCGTTACTTGCATGAATGATTTTGGTGGTAAATTTATATCATAATTAATGCTGGCTGGGTAAGTGGATGAGTCACGTTTGCACTGTGAGTGTGTGAGTGAGGAATGGAGATTGGGCTGTGACAGCTGGTCTACGCGCCCATTTTCTTTGAGTTTTACGTCGGACTCCCCCGTTTTGGTTGTGTCTAATATTTCTTGTGACGCTAGTTTTCCTATAATTGCTGGTTGTATTATCAGGAGATTAAATTTCCTCTATGAATTCGCTGTCATAATGATTTCCATTGAACTGTGACATCAATATTATATTTTGTGTTCTCATTGTGTTAAGTCCAAGCAGCATCTCTCCTCTAATTGATAATTATTCTACTACGTAAAAGGTGATAGTGAATGATTTTGTGGTCTTTGTGAAATTCATGTTTAACTCAATCATACCAATAACTGGTATTTCTTTACCATCCACCGTGTATAAATTTAAGTCTGAGTTTTCCAAAAACGTCACTTTTCTTCTGTTTCTAAAAACTCTTGCTAACTCATCTTGCGTTATTAAATGCACTGGTGAGCCAAAATCCAAAAATAATGAAATATCTTCCTCCTCTCTTAAATCAGAGACCATAATGCATTCATTTCCAGAGAGACTTCCTATGTTGACTTTTTTTTTTTTTTTTGGAGGGGGGGGTGGTTTATGTGTCGTCGTGTTTTTTGCTGGTACGATCTTTCCCCGACCTGTAGATGGAGAACATTTTTTCTATCGTTCTACAATCTGAGGTCCAATGTCCAGTGGACCTAGAATATCTGCATAATGCCTCGAAACCTCTTGCCTTTTGCCTATCTTCTTTCGTTTTAATGTAACATTCCGATTGTGTGTGACCAGGCTTTGCACAGTAATAAGAGAGAGTGTTACTTAAGTTCGACTTATGAGGTGATCTTCCATTTGCTTGTCTTTGTGCCGATCGATGTCTACTGGGACTTCTGACAGACTTTTGTACCACCCTGTTACCTGGTGTGCGGGAACGAGCCCTTGAGCTAACCTGACTGTGTGCTTGTTTTTGAAGTGGTCGAGATTGTCCCTGGTCCTTGCCAGGACTTGACTTACTCATCCCTGCTACGATTTCTGGCACATTGATCCCTCTCCTGTTTGCCTGTGATGTGTCAGTCACACCAGCTTTACTGCAGTTTAATTCCACCTCATAAATGAAATCAAGTAAACTCATCCCTGGATTATACGGGATGGTTTTTGAGATTTTTAATATCCTGTCAGGAAATTGGCATAGAGCTGCTATGTAGCCAATGATGTCAACGACATGCACTGGTGATATATTACCATCCTCTGTGACCCAGTCTGAGTTTTCTAGGATAGATAAAAGGGTCTTCTTAATTTTGGAAATATCTGCTGTAATCTACCCTAGATCTGAGCCTGAGTGTGTTTGCCTAAGTAGGTCTACAGTTTTGTGTAATTCTGCTATTATACCACCAAGAAAATTCTTGCCTCCACAGAATTTCCTAAGGAATTCTGTCTTAAACTGCTCGAATGTTGAAGCTCTCAACAGCTTGTCTGACCGCAACAAATTTCCTGCTGCGTATCATACCTATTTTATTCTAGCTGAATAAAAACAGATATTTTTCTTTTCTCATCTGTAATGTGTCTCCTAATGAAATACTGCTGACATTGTTCAATAAGTGAGTTTGTCAATCTTGTCTTTTTCCGTACCAGAGAATGTTAGTAGTTCAGTGTCTTCATGACAAATATACACTGGAAATAAAGTATTACTGGAATTTTGTGGAGAAGATACTGCACTAGTACTTGCTTCACCTACATTAGCCATCTTTACCGTGTCTTGCTTGCAATCGTCATTTACAGGCAATTTGTGTGGTGGGTGGGGGCGCTCACCATCCACTCACTCGATGTAATGCTGCTGTTGGGTGTCTGCCCTTTCCTCTCCTCCATCCTTCCTTCCTTCCATCCTCTTCTGTCTTTCTTTCCTTCATTCTTTCCTTGTCCTGCTGCCTACGGGTGACTTTACACTCCCTCTTCTGTCTTTCTTTCCTTCATTCTTTCCTCTTCCTTCTGCCTGTGGGTGACTCTGCACTGAGTGACAAGCCAAATGGTTTCCTGAACACCAGGAAACCATTTACTACGCTGGGTGGTAACCATATAAAGCAAATTTTGGCGCCTGGTGGTTTAGTGGGTAATTATTGCACTCCAATCGGATTGAGCCGGTGAAAGTTTATATCCAAGGGATGGTTGGGGTTGATTGCTCATGTAATGCCACTCAGGGATGAGTGAGGCTGGTCACTCTCATCTTAAATGTCGGGAACAATTACCTAGCCCCGGGCTCCTACGCTCCTCATGGGGCAATGTAGGACTGGATGATGGATGGATAGATATATATTTTTCCTGATCTTAATACTCTATGGTCTAAATTATAGTAAAATGGATGTAAATTTTTATAAAACTCACTATCTACATTTGAAATTTCTAACAGTCATCATCATTTACTTCAGCGTAAATTGCATCTGTTTGCTGTTCTTTATCTAATGTGTGTTTTGTTTCCTGAGTCTAGTTTTCCGCTTGTTCTTCTGTTTCTGATGGTGTTTCGGAATTTATATTTTGTTAATCGTCTTCTGGTGTTTGTGTCAGGGTATTTGTCACTGTTAATGTTGATCCTTTGGGCACTAATTGTGGAACTTTACTTAGCATAAGGGGATTACACCATGAATCATGTTTTACGTTTCTCTTGATTGCTTATAAAATTAAAATTATAAAACGCATATGTAAGTGTAAATTGTGTAATTGTCTCTCAGTGTGTAGTTTGTAATATTTATGATGATGAATATATATATATATATATATATATATATATATATATATATATATATATATATATATATATATATATATATATATATATATATATATATATTTGCTTGGTTCGTTAACTACGTGATAGTATTTTATGGATAGTTATGTAAGTGGTCAAGTGTTAACTAATACAGCCTTGGTTAGAATAAACCAACTCACTAGAATAGCAGTGGAGATCCAGTCGTGGTGTTTGTTGATTGTTGATTACATCTGGGGTCAAGACACTCACTCTTTTCCTGGTGGTGGAGGTCAGATGTCACACACATCACTTAGGGTTTGGTTGAGGTAGGTTAGCTCCTGGTAAGATAGTCAGCACTCGCTGTCGTTGCTTGTGTAGGCAGACAGGCTGGCAGGCAGGCAGATGCAAGATGGCAGGCTGGTGTTGTCAGGCACTCTGACTGATTGACGGGTTATGACGACTTAAGCAAATGATGACAATGCTGAACTGCTTGCCTCACTGTGGTAGTGGTGGTGGGGAAGAAGATGGTGGGGGTTGTTGGAGATGGAGAAGGTGGAGGTCGCGGTGGAGGGTGGTGTTGGTTCAAGGAGGGAGAAAATGTTCTGAAGTTGGTTCAACACACAGATGCACTTTCTTCTTTCCTTGTATACTTCTTCGTCTTGTAGTGTTTGCTTTTCCTTACTTGTTGAGATTAACTTGCACCCTTGTAGAGTTGTTGATAGACATAGTTTATCGTTGATCATGTTTCTTGTAATCGTGGAGTTGTGATTTAGGAGCGATTAGGGACGAAGTTAAGCTGCGCTGATGCAACGCCTGCTCTCTCTCTTTGCTTTCCTTGTTTGTTTTTTGTTTGTCTGCGTGAAGTCGCCAATTTGTACGTAGTCGTAGATTGCTGTGACTGAGACGTTAATCGGCTTCATTTACAGCTCGCCACCACTCTCAGTGAACGTAGTGAGGTAGATATCGTAGTTTAAACTCGTAAGGCGTAAGTGAACCGCTGTTACCAGTATAAGTGAGGGTAGTAAGTTCGTTTGCACCGCTGCCACCAGTGTAAGTACACGTAGCCGAGGGGTGTAATTATACATAGACGGTTATCTGGCCCCCAATCTCGATAGAATAGTTTTAGGTACTTGTAGTGAGATAGGGCACTTGATTATGGATCGTTAAGCTCAGCCAGAATTAAGTAGTGAGACGTAGTGTCAACGAGGTGAGTTACAGGACTCTCAGGTTACAAGGTTTATTGCACGAAGTTATAAAAAAAGGTGAGCTACAGTTTAGTAGAGCGTGATACTAACGTTGGACCATCTCACCAGCCTTTTCTACCCTTTCTCTCTCTAACCGCCTTCTGATTTGAAGGGAATCTCTCCGACATTATATAGAGCGTCGGAAGGATGTGTATGGTAAATTTCCTATCACGTGGACTTACTGGCTAGGGCTGGTTACGCCACGTGTTTTGGATACTTCATGAAATTCTTGTTCGTCTGGCCTACGAGGAAGTTTGAGATACATCATATGGCTTAAGAATTCTGGATGGTCTGAGACAACAAGGGATGTAGATATACATTGTGTGAATTGACATTCCTGGTTCGTCTAGGCAAAGGGATGTGTTCTTTAACTTTTCCTGGAGGACTCAGACATATCTACATAATGTCACCTATAGCTATATACAGTAGTTTCATATAGTATTGTTATATTATGCCTACACAATAAAAATTAACAAAAAACTAACAAATCCTTATAAAACAAACAAAGTTATTCAACAAGAAACACATGTTAAACAAGAGAAGTAAGTCTAAAGCCAAAAAAGATAGTCTTCCCCTAAAATGAAGCGTGTGAAAACAAAAATTGGTCTGAAAACAACTAGGACAAGTCTGAAAGCAACAGAAAAATGCCTAAAACTAGTCATAAAACAAAAGATCCCGTTGCCACAAGTCGGGAAGTTTATTGGCTAATTTCCTGTTGAAAGAGAGATATTCGGTGTGTTTTCTTGCTGTCTGAAATTTAGTGATCTGTAAACACCAAAAACGTCGAAAGTTTTTTATGTATAACTGTTTTAATATGATAATAAAAGATACTAATTACCTTCGCGCAAACATGTTTCGTTCAGTCAGAGATATTGGTTGTGAGACTCGCTGTGCTTTCATTTTCGGTGTCTGAAACTTATGCATCAGAGAATATTTAAAAGGTGGAAACTATCTTGATTTATAGCTGTCAGTATAAGGTGGAAAAGGATTAATACACATCTCCCTGAAAAAAATACATTGCTTGGTGAGTGGTGGTACAACATGACTAACAGGAACACGTTACGTCATGACTAATAACAACACAGTATCATATGACTAATAACAGCAAGGTTCAATGTCACGAACAGCAACACGGTACAATATCACTTCAGCAACATGGTACAGTATTATATCACCGACAGTAACACGGTGCTATTTCATTAACATTAACACAGTACAGTATCACTAAGAACAGCACTACACCATATGATTAACACTGTACCATATGACTAACAGCAACACAATGCCGCATGACTCACGATCAAAGTGTTGGGGAAGGTGAGGCTGGAATGTGATCTCTAACAGCCTGGAGCAACAGCTGAGCTCTGAGTGCTGACCGGCCTCGTCGGGCCCTTATATAAACAGTGAACACTTTCCCCTCCCCTCTCACTACACCAACCAGTGACTACCTTCCCCTCCTCTCTCACAGCACCACCCAGAAAGCACTCCCCCACCCCTCTCACTACACCAGCCAGTGACTACCATCCCCTCCCCTCTCATTGAACCTCCGTTTAAACACCTCCCCTCCCCTCTCACCTCATCAGTCAGTGAACACGTCCCCCTTCCCTCTCACTATTTCATGACAATTTACCTTCTACAAGAGATCAGCTAAACAGGGCAATTAAAACAAATAGATCAACTGAGTTACTAGGGACATGTCCACAGATTTTAATGATGATCCTTCCATCAGTAATATATAAATTCCTGCAAAAACCAACACAGACAACCAAGTGTGACTGCATAGCCCTACCCTCGATGGTAGAAGATAATGTCGCGCAGAATATAATGTTGCTGCACGTTTATACTTGGGTCACTAACTTTATTCCATAGGCAGTGGATTATGAAGAAAACAAAAGACTTCTAAAATCTATTAATATATATTCTTACACAAAAGGGAAAAGTGATACTCATGAGAAAACACTGCCGTGAGTGATACTGGAAGCAACTCTTATACTTTGCCATTTGTATAATTTTATATATAATTCTAAATCATTTATGAATTCATTTAATTGATTAGTATGCACTGCTTTCCTTATCAAATTTAAAATGTAGTAAGTAATTCATGTGAAGAGCGTTGTCAGCAACAGTGATATGTGTGTGGCCAGTAATGGTGATAGGAGTGTGTTTCTTAAGTGGCCACCTGACCCTTTTAGTCCCACCTGGCTCCACCACACACCAGCTCCAACACCAGCACTACCACAGCCACTGTGAACCCATACCCAAGCACCGCAAACATGCCCTAAATATGGATAACGCGGGATGTTGGGCAGTAATCCTTTCATTAATAACAAAACTAATATTACCCCTTTTACATGCGCAGTTATTTCTTATGACGTCACACATATGTCTATAAAAGACCTATTAAAACAATTATTTATTACTAACGGATCTTGAGGCCAAGGTAGGGATTGAATTATTTTCTACTACCCCATATTCTTGTGTGGCCTTGACGTTTAATCTAGCCTTACACTCAGATAATGTCAGTATAGACTAGTTCTCGGATGACGATGTTGAGATTCATAGGCTTTGTCCTAAACTCGTGTGTCTTTCCAACACCCACCGACAACTGCCCTAAGACTTCAACATAGGCTAATTCAATGTACAGTCAGGGAAAGTTCCGGATTACCCACTGTTTGGAGCATTGGTTTTAGATGAATAGTCACCAAACAGCAGCCAGACCCCACGTGTCTGGTAACTGTGAGTGGGAGGGAGGGTGGCCGGGGGTTGGAGAGCTTCGTGAATTGCTCACGGCTCAATATCAATAGCCAATGATAATGCGTCCGGAGTATTCTCAAAGTGGAAAGGCGGTATGTTGTTTGTACAGTATAGGATCGCACTGTTCTCCGAGTCTGTCTACATTACTGCATATATAATACCGTACATGTTTACTGTCAAAGGTATTCTTTGTTACCTTCGTTTAGTAATGCTCGATGGGAATGGTAGTTACAGAGACTCATAATAGGACTTTCCATGTCATTCTGTCTATAGGATAACGAAGTCTGTTAATCACTGATATAGACTGTTTTATTATTATTATTATTATTACACACTACCCTACACTTTAAGTTCGAGATGAATAATTATCAGAATATACTGGAAATGTTTGCAGGCGGATGTTTATAATGGGATGATAGAGGATAAATAATTAAACAAATTTATAAGAATTTACACACACACACACACACACACACACACAAATATATATATATATATATATATATATATATATATATATATATATATATATATATATATATATATATATATATATATATATATATATATATATAGTGGCTTTGTTTTCGAGACAACACAAAATATAAATATACTGTATGTATCTCCTGGGGAAACGTCTCATGTAAAAATCGAGAGGGAATGAAAACATTCAAACCACTGTCCGAACCCAGCAATCTTCCATAACTTTCCCGACAACACTAACTAGCCCTCACAGGCGGTGGTGGTTTGAGTCGTTAGATTGTTTAACAACCTGTAAAGCACACCATGACACGAATCGGGTAAAAAAAAAAAAAAAAAACATACCAAAATATGACACACATCGGCGGGAAACTTGTGTCCTCCTTTATTTGACACGATGTGCATCATGGTGCGTTGTACAGGTTGGTATTTAATGACTCGATTGGAGTCCGTGTATAAAAGGGCTAGACAGACATCTTCGTATTGTTTTTTTTTTTTTTTTAATAAAATATTAGCATCATATCGTCATCACAACGGCCATACCACGTTGAGTACACCGCTTCCCGTCCGATCAGCGAAGTTAAGCAACGTTGGGTCTGGTTAGTACTTGGATGGGTGACCGCCTGGGAACACCAGATGCTGTTGGCATCCCTACGTATCAAGTGGGGTTGGTGGAGGATTAGTGCCCCTCCCTGTAAAACAATTAACTCTAAGCCCTTGGCCACCCCGTCTGGGATACATGGCGTCTGGCAATGAATGAATGAATGAATATCGTCATCTGTCCTTACTAAATTAACTCAAACACACCGTCGAAGTCATATATTGCAGATTTTCACTTGATTTCCAATCTATCATCAAACCCTCCTTTGCCCCCAATCCCCCGCCTCCCCTTCCTTCACACTCAGTTACCAGACATATGAAGTCTGACTGCAGCTTCACATACACAAGTCTCACACCAATGCTTCAAGAGGTGGGTAATGTGGAAAATTCCCTGACTGTACTAGATATGAAGTCAAGTTCACTATGATCCAACAATATAGCAAGGAATCAATGGGGGGTGGGGTAGTGTCCAAAGTACTTAGCTAGATACGTAATTATAAAAGGTTGGTTTTACTGTGGTCTTTTATTTTCATCCGATACACCTACCTGCATAATTAAATGTGACACAGTACATATTTACCTACGAGATATTGAAAGATGCTCATTACTCGATTATATACACCCAAGTTTTTCACCACATTACTCCAGTGAAGTATTTTGTTGCTTATTCTTTATTTAACCTGACTCTCTCGTAGTAAAAGGAATAATGAAAGCTATGTTCAGCCTCCCAGATTTAGAAAAAAAAATGTCTCTTGAACCGAATAAAATCGTCTTTGTGTAATGATAAAATGTAATATCAGCTTGAGGGGGATAAAAGGTAGTGAGGTAAATCTATTTTCAGTAATGAAGGTACTATGATGGCTTACCCAAAGACTGGTGAGTGAGAGGATATTGGTGACGGTGATGATCCTGGGTGGGTTCTTGCACGTGGTGGAGTTGGCTTCTGAGTACTTCATCCATTTATCGTACAGCCATGATTCCACCAACGTGTAGGATCTAACCACAAGAAGAGACAGTTATATGTCTGTATGTGGAGAATGACTCGCTAAGAACAATGTAAGGTGAAATACAGAGCTCTCGTCTGTTCGTCCAAGGCATCTCAGGGTATGTATGTATGTATATATGTAAATTTATCATATACCCAAAGCCCTCCTGTGAAACGGACCAGTATATTAATATTTGTTACGCTTTTATTTGTATTTTTTGAAAAATATAAACTGCAACAAAATTTTATCTGTAGTACATTATTGCTAATATCACTAAACTGGCGCACTTGCAACTTATTTATCCTTTGTAAAAAGAGGCTGTTCTTCTGAGTCACCATGGCCAGAGGCATGGTTGCATAGACGCTCCGTGAAAGATAAAAATAAAAACGTCCTGCAAAAAGAAATACTAGATATTATTAATACATAAATGAAGATATATTATTAGAAAAAATTTTGGAGTGTTCCTTTTACGAACTTGCAAGATGCTTCTTATTTTCAAATGCCAGGCAGTGTTTTACATTTGCCTAACAATCGTTTTTAAGTAATTACCACCTTGCGTCTTGTCAACAATCTTATGTCTCTGATATCCTCGTTTCAGTTAAATGCGTCAGTGTCAGTGCCTTTCTCTGCTGTCTGACATTATTAATTACATGTGGAAATTGTAAAAAGATGATTCGTATCATCTTGACTGCTCCAGCACTACTTATATAGGTTATTTTAATAAATCATCATTAGAGGTGAAGGCTTTTTATTTCTATGGTCCTTTAATGAACCAGTTTGTCAGGCGAAGTAGCCCTGATAACATTAAATTTATCCTAACTGATGACAGACGACTGGGAAGGGAAAGGAAGTTCTCAAAACTTCCCCTCGTGAAGTATTTAATCCGTAGTGAGTTTCTTTTAAACTATCCATATAAGTTCAAAAGAATAATTTTGTTAACTTAAATACCCTATTTTACTCAGTAAAATCTTAGTAAAAGCCAGTTTATATTCCATGATTAACGTGACATGACCAGTTCAACAGCAGTTTGTGTGTGTGTGTGTGTGTGTGTGTGTGTGTGTGTGTGTGTGTGTGTGTGTGTGTGTGTGTGTGTGTGTGCGCGCGCGCGCTTGTTCATGCTTTTTAAGAACGACAGCAATTAAATATTAATACGTTGCTTGCTTGGCACTGTCATGATACCCTGATACATTCTAAAATACAGATAACTAAAAATATATTGAACATGGGGGAGGCGGTGGCTCAATCGGTAGAGAGTTGTCCTGTAGTCCTAACGTACCCGGGTCCAAATCCCTCTGGGGCAGGGAACAGTTTAAGGATTTGAATTTCATAAAAATTTGACATTACTGATCTACCAGAAGACCCGCCGACATGTCGTAAAAATCCCCCCTCTAATACCAATACACGAGTCCTGTATGAGACAGCCCTAGCATGTATTCAGTATGGACGGTGGGTGTTAGCGCCAAAGTGGTGACATGTAGAGATGTGCGGTACGTAGGAGGGCTACTGGGCCTTGAAAGCAGGCTGTGAGGCCTATGCCTAGAGTCGGACACATAAAAAAAAAAAAAAAAACATAATTTCAATAACTTCAGCAATCATAATACAACCTGTGAGAGAAATACTTTTGGGCAGCAAGTTGATATAGTTGAAATCCAGGTCAAAGATGACGTGAGTGGCAGCGCGCACGACGGTCTTCATGCTGTTTTCTAATTCGACGAACTTGTTGTAGGCGACCCGATTTGTCTCCACCAGTTTCCGCAGTTCATGAAGTGGACCTGACCTGGTAGTCTGAAAAGAATAAGGCTATCGAAAATTGTCTGCTTTACCGTATAGGTTTATGGGATTTGGAAACACGAGTTTTTAGTAATTCGAAAAAAAAGTATGTGTAAACGTCTGGCAGAAAATTTTGGTTATATATCAAACATATATCAAACATATGAGAAATTATACATGGCAAAAAAAAAAAAAAAATGTTTTTAATAGGCAGATTTTGCCGTAACCTTAGGGCAGCCTATTACTCTGATATAAATTTCATAAATAGTTTAACCATCATTTCGGGCAAAACTGGCATGTTTATTATTTTTTGACGCCATAATTAACTAATATCATATCAATTAAAGTATCGCATTACAGTTTTTTTTTTTTTTTTTTATGTGTCCGACGCTGGGCATAGGCTCCACAACCTGCTATCAAGGCCCAGCAGTCCTCCTACATACCATACACCTCTACATGTCACCACTTCGGCGCTAACATCCACCGTCCATATTGAATACATGCTAGGGCTGTCTCATACGGACTGGTGTATTGGTATTAGTAGCCAATTAGTCTTAATTTTTTATTATCCTGAAGAAACAACCACTTTCTTCAATATAACTAATGATAATAGTATATGGAGCAATAATTATCCCAACACCACAGTTGTCAAGGACGTACCCAAGTCTCTAGTAGGGTTGGTCTATGTATCTGACTGCAAGGAGGGACATGATGTGTCCGTCGTAGCTCTGTGTCAGCACCACCATCATCAGCATCCACACCCCCAGCATCACAGGCTCCCACCACCACCGACTCTTAGTTCTCTTTATATCTGGAAGACAAAATTTAGTCAAGCAAAAGATATGGATCACCAAAATATTTGATGACCTGTTTCTGGGAGCTTTGGTGAAATAAAAGAAGTGATTACAGTCAGCTGCCATCATTGAGATGAATTTAAGCATCATCTAACACAAGACAATGATTGAGCATAGTGAAACTATGTGGGCGAAACAACTGGCTCTTTAGATATTCTCACAGAGAAAAAATTGACTAATTAGGAAGTTAATAAGCCTGGATGCTGCCTACATTAACTCAGCCGTTCCCACTTAATCTAATCTCGCAGAGTTCCTCTAAAGTTGATCTAAAATTACTCAGTGTAAACCACAACATGGCAAACAGTAGTTACCTTCTTGCAAAAGAAGTCGCACACAGTTGAAGGTGTTGGCATGGATCATGCGTGGTTCTTGCATATGAGTGGGAAGACAGAAAGTCAACAGCAGCATCACAATGCATAATGCCAACAGTGCTGTCAGCACAGCCACTGAAACCTTTGGTCTAAGAGGTAGCAGGAAGCCCCACTGATCCACCTCAGGTCGACAACGGGCAGCGAGAATTTGATAATTTCCCATAAACACAAATGGAGAGAAGTCTATCCACTGGGTTCTGGTTACAACGATGTAAAACGGTCTCGGAGTCAACTCCACTTCCTGAAATATGTTTTTGTAAAATATAATGAAGAACAGTAGAACAGTGTATGTCGAGATATATTTCATAAAAGATTAACCTTTACCAAAATATACTGCCATGAGTAATTTGTGAGACGGTTCACAAGTCGTTTTCTTGACACAGTATATTTGCTGTATTGATCACGACTTCTTTTTTCAAGAGAAATCGTTCCCGAGCAAAATATTTGTAAGGGAAACTGACCAAAAAAAAAAAAAGTGTGTTCAGATGATATATATGCGAAACATGAGGATCGAATTTTATGTAAGGGAAAATACAACTATTGTACAATGGTAAAAGCTGTAGGAAAATAATTATACTATGGAGTCTACCTAAGATACGGCTACTTTTAAAAATAATAATGAAAGCACATATACAGAAGTTCAACAGAGACTGGTTTTAACGACAAAACAAAAAAAAATGCTTAGCAAAAAATAATGTTAAAAATAAATGCTCAAAATAAATAGCTGAGAAGGAGACGCTACTACGTGCCCCAGCCAAAGAGTATTCTGTGCACAGATGCTATATGCTCATGTTCTAACGCCGATAACTACAATTCCATAAAAAGAAGTTTGCTGCAATAAGACACTAGCACTAGAAAAGGACGCTAATGATAGAGCAGTCTTTTCAATACGAGGGAAAGGGTAACATTATCTTTTTCTGCCATCGTCCTTCGCAGTATAATCCGCAAATGGACGAAAATCCCTTATTGAGGTAAACGAACTATAGAACTGACCTCACGTGTAATGAGTCCCATCATGCCTGTCCAAGTTCCATCGCTCTGCATTAAGCCCCAAGTCCTGTCAGGGGATCTCACGTACGTGTATCTGTCAGAGGGACGTGATTTAACCACCTTTTATGATATTGTAACATTGTCCATAGCAAAAATTAATTCGAGAGGGTACGTTCACATTCATATTTTATTTGTTCTAACTTAGGGCAAGTTGTGCAATCAGCCAGAGTTTATTTATCAAACCTAAATATTTCCAGTCAACCATAGAGTGTATTCAAAGTAATCTTGCATTAACAGCTCACGTGAAGTTCATGATCCAAGACAGCATCTCAGTGATGTTCCCCGCTGCCCTCACGAAGGTGATTCGTTTGCCCTGTGGTGCAGTGGGGTCATCTACTGCAAATGCCAGCTGTGCCACTAACTCCTCCGCTGTCACTAGCACGTGTGGCCGGTGCAAGAACCTGCGGCAAGATGGTGTACGATATACAGTAGTGTTGTCTAATAATGTCACTCAGGCAATGCATTCTTCATTCTGACACCATGATTAGATGTTTATGTATTACACACAAAACAGAACCTGGCCATTATAATCTTTTGTTTTCCAGTATCAGTTGTGCTATCTCTCTTCAGTTAAAGGATACAATCGCGGTGATCGCCCATGTTGTTGCATAATGATGGCATAACCAAAGGCCATCCAGTTCGTTCATAATGATTAAGATTCAGGCTCAGTTAGGTTAATTTAGATTCGAGAAGGATGTTTAGATACAATCAGGAAAGTTACCGTGTATGCTTTTTTTTTTTTTTTTTTTTTTTTAAATGTAAGTTGTCCTAAAACTTTCATCTGCCCATCTTGAATGCTGAGTTATAATAGTGGATCAACACTCGAATATGATGCTAATCATGAAGAGGTGATATGGGAAGGATGTGAAGCTGTAGTATTGTAATTTTCTGCTACTAACCTCTGAGAAATAAGCTGCAAAGGGACAGAAAACTGATCACAGTGACGGTAAAAACAAAGAAGTTATTGTATAGTCAAGCACACTTCAGTCTATCCAGATCATTTAGGTCGCTCACGTTGGTTCAGTGTCATTTAGTTCAAAATACACAAATTATTGTTAAATTAGTCCCATTCTGGTAAATCCATCCATTCAGAATATTTGTTTATATATTTCTCGTCTCTTCCCCTATACGAATCATGAGATCTTGCACCATCTGTTATGTAGTGTACAAGTCAGAAATTTGAGGGAATGCAATATTACTAACACAAGTTGACATGCAAGATCTCTTATGTATGCAGCTCAGTGTCTCTGAGTTTAGCAATATCTTACAGGAGCGTTGTCGATATACAAAGTTTTCCGTAAGAACTTCTGAGGGAAAGATATGGTGGATGGGTAAAAGTTAGACATTGATCGATAGTCCATGATGCCACTTGTAATGGTAGGGATTCTGGGTCGGTGAACGGCAGCCATGAGAACAGTTTGGTTCTGTTGATGAAAAAGCAATCCGTCCGTTAATGAAAACTCAGAGTTATCGACTAATTATTCTGTGTTCTTGTGCGATTGCAACGAATAGGATCACAAGGTGTTATTTATGAAGATGTTAAATACTAATGTGAAAAACTTCAAAGACTCCGACCATTTCACTGGGTTTCAAAATTCAATTTTTATAGCCTCGATACATACAATGGATCAGTATTTATGTTGGCAACTGTTTACGGATAGCCTAATATTCGTTATCTGAAGACGGGCAAGGTATCGTCCACAACAGCAACAAGCGAATTGGTTCGTGAGGGAGTTCTGTGAAGGTGGGGAAGGGTCTGGAACTGGTAGAGAGGGATGCGAGTGAATACGAGCAGCTTTGTTTTTTGGACCGGCAGGAGGTGGCTCTTGAAGAAGGACTCACCGAAGGTGGCGAGGAAGACTGGGTCATCGCTCACCACCACCATCGTCACGCATAAAACGCATCACGAAGCTAATGGTGCCAACACGAATAATTTTACGAAAGTTATAGTGGCAACATAAATTATATCACAAAGCTAATGATGCTGACATATGAAATATCACGAACCTAACGGTCCCAACACGAATCATATCACAAAACTAATAGTGCCAACATAAATATCAGGAACCTAATGCCAAATAGAACATTATCACGAAACTAATGGTGCAAACATGGATAAAATCTGACAACGCAAGGACTCTAATGCTCCTCTTGACCAATATATACACCCATCGAATATTCTGTACAATCCTGGCTCTTGCTTAAGTTGCTGGTGTGTCCTTGTCCTAAGTTCTCGTCAGTGATCCAGGAACTGAAACATGGATCTCTCGGTTTTGGGCCAAGTATGCTTTTGATTACAGAATGCTAAAACATAGAAATACTTGATGATCTAACCTTTCTTACGTCTGGTTCCTTCAGCCCGATGACGTCTTTCTGTATTTCATCCCGGCTACAACAGGGGAAAGGGAACAGAAAGACGTCTTCGGGAATAATATTAATCAATCGTGTGATTTTATTCGTGAATATTTTCAAAGAATTCTGAATTATTGCCGGCAGAGACCAGTTTCTTCACCCTAATTCATCTACATGCCATGGACACATACCTGAAGAGCTGTGGCTATACTCTTTGGGAGCTGTTCATATGTCATGCTGGTGTTTTGTTCACTAGTCGTCACCTCAAACACTCCGACTCCCCAAGGAGCATGTAAGTGTGCTAGGTCCTGAAAGAGAACACATAATGACAAATCTTTCCTATTCTTCACAATGGAAACGACAATTAGTATAACTAAAACAATAAATTAAACATATTATCTGCAAGTATCACAGTTTTGATTAACTTTAGGAAGACTTTAGCTTATATAGTTCATTCAGTAGAACAAAGGATTAAAACCGAAAATGTGAATACTTGTATCGTACAGTAATGTAAGAACTGATATAATGTTTAGCTTAACCCTATCAGCCGCTTCTGTTGCAGCTCTAAGCAGTTTTTACATTATTGTTGTGCTTACTTACTTGTGTCATGGAGATCACACATAAGGAACCATCTGTCAGCAGTAGGACAGAAAAGTGAGAACACCGCTCTATGTCCAACATGTCATCCAGTCCTAGGCGGCTGTCCATTCATGCTATGGTCGTGTCTGACAAATTCGAGGGTGGATAAAAGAACACTTGTTCAATAGTGTTTTTAGTACAAGTCCTAGGGTATTTGTTTGCCGATATGCACCAATATCAACATTTCATTTAAGAATGTCTTCTGACTGGTAGTTAAACTGCCTGTGGCCAGAACATAATATTAAAAGTAGCACAGCGTTAAGTACGGAAAGAATCATGTTCAGTCAATCAGTGATTGATGATTGGCAAGGTTAGATTACATAGTTAACGATCGTTTTATATTATAGCTCAGTTAAATCAAAAACTCTAACTACGAGTACCTGTGTAGTTATGGATAAGCAAATCTTCAAAAGATCATAGCTCCCTAGGGTTACAGTGGTTTGAAACATCCGATAATCCATCATTAATCAGAATTTTGTGTACATCTTTTTTGTTATCGCAAAAAGCAAGCAACTCGTATCTCTGACTGGGGTAAAAATAATCTTGTTTTTAATGCATCAAAGACTCAGTTCTTACACCTATCAATCCGACAAAATCTTCCGCGGTGTACCCACTGATGTCTAATAATATTCAGCTTAATCCTGCCTCATCCTTGAACATGCTTGGGATTTCATTCACTCAGGACTTATCTTGGAAAGATCATTTTACATCTCTTGTAAAATCTGCTTCCAAGAGATTAGGTGTGCTAAGCCGACTTTGTTCCTTCTTTACCCCTGTACAATTGTTGACTCTACACGGGTTTTATCCGCCCTTATTTGAAGTACACCTCGCATGTGTGGGGAGGTACCCCACTTACAACTCTTCTCAATAGGGTGGACTCAAAGGCTTTTCGTCTCATTAATTCTCCTCCTCTTACTGGCAACCTTCAACCTCTGTCTCTTCGCCGCACTGATACATCTTTATCACTTTTCTATCGCTACTTCAGTGGTCACTGCTCCTCTGAACTGTCTGCTTGCATTCCTCCACCTCTACGATGGGCGCGTACCATCCATCTAGCAGCAAACTCTCAACCCTTCTCTGTCCAACTTTCTAATGCAAGAGTTAACCGTTACTCCCAGTCATTCATTTATGCAAGATGTCAACTCTGGAACTGTCTCCCTCTGTCTGTATTTCCTGCTTCCTATCATCTCCAGTCTTTCAAACGCAGTGAGTCCAGGCATCTCGAAATGATCAGATCTTGAGTTTGGTTTTCCCCTGTGTTTTGTTTTTCTCTTGGAAAGAACAGTTTTCGCGGCCTCGTGGCCTTTAGTTCCTTCTTCCTAGCATAAAGGAAAAAAAAAAGGAAATAATTATATACTACAAAATAACTTGATGATATTTGGTGATGCACATATAACAGCCTAGATCAAAACGAAACTTTTTTTTTTTTTTTTGCCCTTCCCTTCTACTGTAATCTACGTGCCTGTGATGTGATATAGGCGGGCATGGATCAGGAGGCAGGTGACCCACAGGCCGAGCCATAATATCTCCGCAGCAGCCAACATCATGCCACCTCCACTGCCACAGAAACACGTCACGACCACCACCGCACACCTCCGCCACCACCACACGTCATTACCACCACCGCACACCTCCGCCACCACCACACATCACGACCACTATTTGATGCCTTCACCACTGTCGAAATATGTTACGATCACTATGGCACGCCTCCACCACCACCATATCTATTTCTTAAATAATTTTCCACCATAACACTCCTTAGGCCATTAAGAAACTCAAAATCTGCTCCTCCTGGTAAATGATGTTATATATTATGCATTAGGAATAACAGACATAACACGGGATTCTTCTTTCTTTATCCAATCTTTGAAAAAAAAAAAAAAAAAAGACCCTAATTCTTGTTCTCATGACTTAAACATTTCTTTTTCTGAAAGATCAAGAGAAAAGGGAAAATTTATAATATATGCTGCAAAACCAAATCCCAGTTAGGAAAGGGAGTTGATCATAAGTTTGTGAAGTCAGTTCCCGACAAACAAACCAGGAATCAAAATCACTCTGTGTTTTATGCAAATTTATCCTTACATTTTCCGTGTTGATGTACATTTTCTGGATGAGAAAAGTTACTTATTTTTTTCCCTCTATTCATGTATACCTACAAACACAAAATTGTCATATGAAACTCAGATTTCTTTAATCTTCGAAGCACTTTTACCAGCACATATATCAGGATGTCTGATAAGCTTCATGACATGATAATCGAAAGAAAATGGATTTTATTCAATGTTGCATTTTTAGTATGATTTTCATTACATATATATATATATATATATATATATATATATATATATATATATATATATATATATATATATATATATAGATAGATAGATAGATAGATAGATAGGTAGGTAGATATATAGATATATCACTGCATATAACCCCTATATCATTTTGTAAAAAAAATACACTCTATAGAAGTATGTTTTTATTCTTTTTATTTCCTTCATATTAAATCATTTTCGTCTGGGAAACCTTTTAAATATGAAGCAGGTTAGAGAGCTTGGTTGAACATTGCAGCCAAGTACAAAAAATGGAAAAATAGTTTATCACCTTACCAGGAAGCACAAGCAAGTCTGAGGCCTGTAATACAAAATTTCCGAGGAGGAAAAATCTAATACAAGAACGATTGGTATGACATCTAATACAGATTGTTTATAACTTTCCTAACCTAGAACAACATACATTATTGTTCTGAACGAAATTGGACAACAGATTTCCAGTGTGAAATAAGACTTAAATGTTTGTTGAAAGTATTATGCCATGTACTTATTAAATATGCGGTGTCTTGAAAATCTCAACGTAATGGCGGCTTTGGGATAAAAATGCTCACTTAATTCAGAGGTCATTCAATTGAGAGCACAACTGAGATCGCACATCTCTTGTCATACTTCATTCAGTTGTTTGTTCTGACCAGCTTTGGCTAACGAAAACAATATTAAGCTCAGATACCACACTTCTCTGCCTTTGCCTGTTTATAAGAGAGACGCAGATGAATTTACATGATAAGGAACTATATCTTTTCCGTGACTCTTGCTAGTTTTTCTCTACGAACGATAACGAAACTATTGTACGTGATGTGCTGGCATTTCATAATCTTGATACGTAGGACCAATTCACTCAGCTATCAGATATAAAGAGCCTGTCTGGGTAGCGTCTGTTTGGTTTGGCAGGGAATATTTCAAAAGTGAAGTAGTTTGCAAAGTTACTTTGAATGTAGTTGATTATGAGTACTTCCACTTTCCGTTCACGTGAAACTCAGTAATATATGTACAGATCAGGGTATTTATTATATCCACTGATAATGGAAGTCTGTTTGTATTGCTCTGAGATTCATTTCAGACAAGTACAACCCATCATTGTGCAATGCTATGGGATGGAATGATCTAATACGGCTGTAAATTGCTTTGTATTGTTTCCCTTTCCTAGGTCGGCCAGTGCGATGCCTATTCTCAACGTGTCCCTCCTGCTTCCACCGCCTGAGCCACCTGCAGAGAGTGGTGACGCTGGACCGGGTTAGCCTTGGTATGGCACGAGCAGACAGGCACCCCACCAACAACCAAAGAAGTTGTTGCGTTCCATCAGGGAGGTTGGGCGTGAGGGCCGCTGTGTTTCCATGTTCTGTCTAAAAGAGATATTCAGCAATTAAATATAAAATAGAACTTTGTCCTCTACTTTGCATCATGTGTTGGACGAACGATTTCTATTTACTCTTGTTTAAGCTCTTCGCCATGGTGACTTACTTTCACTGCACTCCTGTTGCTATTGGATTATTTTTAGTCAGTATTATGGTAAATTTATTGTTTGATGAAGGCTATTTATAAAACTCATTCATTTCGAAAAATCTCTTCTGAGTTAAGTATCTTCTGAATATAGGGGAAAATATACAAGTCCTGAACTACATTTGGATATTGGGAGGCAAGTTTGGGAACTGGCAGTAAATTTTGGGTATGGAGACTGCTCAGCAATTTTTTAAATATATAGTACATTTCCTGGAATGAGGTCCATCCATAAAAAAAAAAAAAAAAAAAAAAAATTGTGCCATATTGCAGGTAACTTGAAGCTTGCCTAGAATGGACTGTAACTAGAACTTCACTGGTTCTCTACTTCATATCTTGAGAAAGACTCACGAAGCAACCTAGTAATCTCTCTACTCCATGAAAGATATGGGAAACTGTAACAGATTAATGAACAATGAGCATAAAACAGCAATAGGTTATCGAAAACAATAGTGGGGCGAAATTGGTCAAGAAACAACAATAACAAGTCCTTATACTTAGTCTTTAAGCAACAAAAACAATTTTCTAAGTCATCCCCACAAAAAATTAAGCAAAAGAAACAAAGCTTAGAGCAACAGTAACAAATCTCTAAGAGAAACAAACCGCCAAACAACAGAGGCAAATCTCTAAACAACAGAAATAAATCTCTAATTATCAGAAACAAACCTCTCAGCAAAAGCAAAAACCTAAGCAACAGAAAGAAACAGTAATAAACCTCTAAGCAACAGAAACAATTATCTAAGCAGGAGACAGGTTAGCTGGCACGACCGGACTGCATTATTACACACTCTTAGGCTCTGTGTTACGGGTTATGAAAGAAAAATGATCCGTGGGTAATACTAACATCACTTACTCTTTGGAGAAATGAACTCTCCCTACCAATTGCCTAAGCAAGGAAAATATGTCTAAGGAACAATAAAAACTAATAAAAAGCAAACAACTCCTCATAAAACAAACAGAACATTAATAAGAAACAAATTTCAAACAAGAAAAGTAGGTCTAACAAAAAAAAAAAAAATGTCTTCCCCCAAAAAGAAGCGTGTGAAAACGAAAATGGGTCTTAAAGCAATTAAAACAAGACTGAATACAATATAAAAATGATAAAAATGATATAAACTAGTCTCATAAGATACCGTTACCGCTAACCTATTTTTATTTTATTTTTTTTTTTTGCAAATTTCCTGTTGACAGAGAAATTTGGTGTGTTTATTCTCTTCAAATGCTCAAACCATCTCAACACTCTCTGCTCAACTCTACCAGCCATTTCCTGAACAACTCCAGTTCTCCTTCGCACTTCATCATTTCACACTCGATCCATACGCGTCACTCCACACATACTCCTCAGACACCTCATCTCCATTACATTCAAACTTTTCCTCTCTGCTACACCCATATTCCATGTTTCAGCCCCATATAACGCAGTCGGTACCACAACACCCTCATACAGCCTTCAATTTACATCGATTCTAAGCGAACGACATCTAAACACTTTTTTCATTTCTCCCAGCACGGTTCCTACTTCATTCATTCTAAACTTCACTTCTGCATCTATTCTTCCATCCAAGAGATTAGGTGTGTTAAGCCGACTTTGTTTCTTCTTTACCCCTGTACAATTGTTGACTCTACACAGGTTTTATCCGCCCTTATTTGAAGTACACCTCGCATGTGTGGGGAGGTTCCCCACTTACAGCTCTTCTCAATAGGGTGGAGTCAAAGGCTTTTCGTCTCATTAATTCTCCTCCTCTTACTGGCAACCTTCAACCTCTGTCTCTTCGCCGCACTGTTACATCTTTATCACTTTTCTATCGCTACTTCAGTGGTCACTGCTCCTCTGAACTGTCTGCTTGCATTCCTCCACCTCTACCATGGGCGCGTAGCACCCATCCAGCAGCAAACTCTCAACCCTTCTCTGTCCAACTTTCTAATGCAAGAGTTAACCGTTTCTCCCAGTCATTCGTTTATTCAAGATGTCAACTCTGGAACTGTCTCCCTCTGTCTGTATTTCCTGCTTCCTATCATCTCCAGTCTTTCAAACGCAGTATGTCCAGGCATCTCGAAATGATCAGATCTTGAGTTTGGCTTTCCATTGTGGTTTGTTTTTCTCTTCGAAAGAACAGTTTTCGCGGCCTCGTGGCCTTTAGTTCCTTCTTCCTAGCATAAAGGAAAAAAAAAGGAAATAATTATATACTACAAAATAACTTGATGATATTTGGTGATGCACATATAACAACCTAGATCAAAACGAAACTTTTTTTTTTTTTTTTTTGCCCTTCCCTTCTACTGTAATCTACGTGCCTGTGATGTGATATAGGCGGGCATGGATCAGGAGACAGGTGACCCACAGACCGAGCCATAATATCTCCTCAGCAGCCAACATCATGCCACATCCACTGCCACAGAAACACGTCACGACCACCACCACACACCTCCGACACCAACACACGTCATTACCACCACCGCACACCTCCGCCACCACCACACATCACGACCACTATTTGATGCCTTCACCACTGTCGAAATATGTTACGATCACTATGGCACGTCTCCACCACCACCATATCTATTTCTTAAATAATTTTCCACCATAACACTCCTTAGGCCATTAAGAAACTGTAAATCTGCTCCTCCTGGTAAATCATGTTATATATTTTGCATTAGGAATAACAGACATAACACGGGATTCTTCTTTCTTTATCCAATCTTTGAAAAAAAAAATAAATAAAATAACCCTAATTCTTGTTTTCATGACTTAAACATTTCTTTTTCTGAAAGATCAAGAGAAAAGGGAAAATTTGTAATATATGCTGCAAAAGCAAATCTCAGTTAGGAAAGGGAGTTGATCATAAGTTTGTGAAGTCAGTTCCCGACAAACAAACCAGGAATCAAAATCACTCTGTGTTTTATGCAAATTTATCCTTACATTTTCCGTGTTGATGTACATTTTCTGGATGAGGAAAGTTACTTATTTTTTCCCGTTGATTCATGTATACCTACAAACACAAAATTGTCATATGAAACTCAGATTTCTTTAATCTTCGAAGCACTTTTACCAGCACATATGTCAGGATGTCTAATAAGCTTCATGACATGATGCTCGAAAGAAAATGGATTTTATTCAATGTTGCATTTTTAGTATGATTTTCATTATATTATATATCTATCTATCTATCTATATATATATATATATATATATATATATATATATATATATATATATATATATATATAGATAGATAGATAGAGATAGATATATCACTGCATATAACCCCTATACCATTTTGTAAAAAATATACTTACACTGTTTAGAAGTATGTTTTTATTCTTTTTATTTTCTTCATATTAATTCATTTTCGTCTGGGAAACCTTTTAAATATGAAGCAGGTTAGAGAGCTTGGTTGAACATTGCAGCCAAGTACAAAAAATGGAAAAATAGTTTATCACCTGACAAAGAATCACAAGCAAGTCTAAGGCCTGTAATACAAAATTTCCGAGGAGGAAAAATCTAATACAAGAACGATTGGTATGACATCTAATACAGATTGTTTATAACTTTCCTAACCTAGAAGAACATACATTATTGTTCTGAACGAAATTGGACAACAGATTTCCAGTGTGAAATAAGACTTAAATGTTTGTTGAAAGTATTATGCCATGTACTTATTAAATATGCGGTGTCTTGAAAATCTCAACGTAATGGCGGCTTTGGGATAAAAATGCTCACTTAATTCAGAGGTCATTCAATTGAGAGCACAACTGAGATCGCACATCTCTTGTCATACTTCATTCAATTGTTTGTTCTGACCAGCTTTGGCTAACGAAAACAATATTAAGCTCAGATACCACACTTCTCTGCCTTTGCCCGTTTATAAGAGAGACGCAGATGAATTTACATGATAAGGAACTTTATCTTTTCCGTGACTCTTGCTAGTTTTTCTCTACGAACGATAACGAAACTATTGTACGTGATATGCTGGCATTTCATAATCTTGATACGTAGGACCAATTCACTCAGCTATCAGATATAAAGAGCCTGTCTGGGTAGCGTCTGTTTGGTTTGGCAGGGAATATTTCAAAAGTGAAGTAGTTTGCAAAGTTACTTTGAAGGTAGTTGATTATGAGTACTTCCACTTTCCGTTCACGTGAAACTCAGTAATATATGTACAGATCAGAGTAGTTATTATATCCACTGATAATGGAAGTCTGTTTGTATTGCTCTGAGATTCATTTCAGACAAGTACAACCCATCATTGTGCAATGCTATGGGATGGAATGATCTAATACGGCTGTAAATTGCTTTGCAATGTTTCCCTTTACTAGGTCGGCCAGTGCGATGCCTATTCTCAACGTGTCCCTCCTGCTTCCCCGCCTGAGCCACCTGCAGAGAGTGGTGACGCTGGACCGGGTTAGCCTTGCTATGGCACGAGCAGACAGGCCCCCCACCAACAACCAAAGAAGTTTTTTTTTTTTTTTTTTTAATGCGAGGAAGAAGGAACCAAAGGCCATGAGCCCGCAGTAACAGTTCCCTCCAAGAGAAAAACAAAATACAATATAGAGCCAAATTCAAGATCCGATCATTTTGAGATGCCTGGACACACTGCGTTTGAAAGACTGGAGATCATAGGCAGCAGGAAATACAGACAGAGGGAGACAGTTCCAGAGCTGACCTGTTGCATAAATGAAAGACTGGGAGTAACGGTTAACTCTTGCATTAGAGAGTTGGATAGAAAAAGGATGAGAGTTTGCTGCCAGACGGGTGCTACGCGCCCGTCGTAGAGGTGGAGGAATGCAAGCAGACAGTTCAGAGGAGCAGTGACCATTAAAGTAGCGATAGAAAAGAGATATAGATGCAACAGTGCGGCGAAGAGACAGAGGTTGAAGGGAGTCAGTAAGAGGAGGAGAGTTAATGAGACGAAAAGCCTTTGACTCCACCCTATTGAGAAGAGCTGTATGTGGGGAGCCACCCCACACATGAGAGTTGTACTCCACACAGTGGCGGATAAAACCCCTGTATAGAGTCAACAATTGCGCAGGGGTAAAGAAAGAGCGGAGTCGGCTTAGCACACCCAATCTCTTGGAAGCAGATTTTACAAGAGATGTAATATGATCTTTCCAAGATAAGTCCCGAGTAAATGAAACCCCAAGCATGTTCAAGGATGATGCAGGATTAAGCTGAATATTATTAAACATTAGTGGGTATACCTGTGGAAGATTTTGTCGGGTTGATAGGTGTAAGAACTGAGTCTTAGATGCATTAATAACAACCATATTATTTTTACCCCAGTCAGAGATACGAGCCAAGTCAGACATTAGGTGTGCCATAGCCTCATCCCTTGTTTGTTGAAGTAACTGTTGAGATGGGCGTTGCGGGAACCGAATGGAAAGGTGAAGGGTGGAGTCATCAGCGTATGAGTGGATATGGTTAGATGTACAGCTTAGAAGATCATTGATGAATAAAAGGAAGAGAATTGGTGATAGGACAGAGCCCTGAGGAACACCACTGTTGATAGATCTAGGAGAAGAAGGATGGCCGTCTACAACAGCGGCTATAGAACGACCAGAAAGGAAGCTAGCGATGAAGGCACAGATAGAAGGATAGAAACCGTAGGAGGGCAGTTTGGAAATTAAAGATTTATGCCAGACTCGATCGAAAGCCTTTGAGATGTCAAGTGCAATGGCAAAGCTTTCGCCAAAGTCCCGAAAGGAGGATGACCAGGAGTCTGAAAAGTAGGTGAGAAGATCGCCAGTGGAGCGTCCCTGACGGAACCCATACTGACGATCGGAAAGAAGGTTGTGATAGGAAAGATGCCTTAAAATTTTTCTATTAAGAATTGACTCGAAAACTTTTGAGATACAGGACGTTAAAGGAAGTGGACGATAGTTGGAGGGTTGGGAGTGGTCACCCTTCTTTGGGACTGGCTGAATGAGAGCAAACTTCCAGCAAGAAGGAAAGGTACAAGTTGACAGACAAAGACGAAAGAGTTTGCCTAGGCAGGGTGTAAGCACAGAAGCACAGTTCTTGAGAACAACAGGAGGGACCCCATCAGGCCCATATGCCTTGTTAGTACTGAGGCCAGTGATGGCAGAAAATACATCAACTGAAGAAATTTTAATGTCAGCCATGAGGAAGTCAGAGGGGGGAAGTGATGGAGGAACAGCACCGGAATCGTCTAAGGTAGAATTGGAGGAGAAAGTCTGTGCGAAGAGATCTGCTTTATCAGTAGAAGAAATAGCTACAGAACCATCAGAGTAGAAAAGAGGAGGGAAGGATGATGAGGTAAAGTTGTTAGAAAGATTTTTGGCAAGATGCCAGAAGGAGCGGGAAGAATTCGAGTTGGAGAGTTGAGAGCATTTAGTATGGATGAAATTATTTTTAGTAGAGCGAAGAACAGACTTAGCACGATTCCGGGCAGAAACGTAAAGATGATGTGATTCAGGGGTGGGTTGGCTCCGGTACCTTTTGTAGGCCCTCTCCTTGTTGCGGACAGCATTAGAACAAGCGTGATTAAACCAAGGCTTTCTTGCGTTAGTCAAAGGATATGAGAAAGGAATGTATGCTTCCATGCCCGAGAGAATAACCTCCGTAATGCGCAAGGCACACTCAGATGGCTCACGGCCATGGAAGCAATAATCATTCCAGGGAAAATCAAAGAAGTACTGCCTGAGGGCCTCCCAGTCTGCGGCTCCAAAATGCCACAGACGACGTTTCCCTGGAGGGTCCACAGGCCGTACCGGAGTGATAGGACAGGTTAAGGTAATAAGGTTGTGATCGGAGGAGCCCAACGGAGAGAAAAGATTAACAGAGTAAGCAGAAGGATTAGTTGTGAGGAAGAGGTCAAGTATGTTGGAGCTCTCTCCAAGGCGGTCAGGGATACGGGTAGGGTGCTGTACAAGCTGCTCTAGGTCATTAAGGATAGAAAAGATGTAGGCTTGTTCACCAGGTGGATCCGTGAAAGGAGAGGAGAGCCAAAGGTGGTGGTGAACATTGAAATCTCCAAGAATGGAGATTTCAGAGAAAGGAGAAATGGATAGAATGTGTTCCATCGTAGAAGTAAGATAGTCGAAGAATTTTTGATAGTCAGTAGAATTAGGGGATAAGTAAACAGCACAGATATATTTAGTCAGAGAATGACAGGAAAGCCGAAGCCAGAGTGTGGAGAATTCAGAAGAATCAAGTTCAGGAACACGAGAGCAAGATAAGTCGTTGCGTATATATACACAACAGCCACCTTTGGCTTTGAAATGAGTATAGAGAAAGTAGGAGGATACAGAAAAGGGTTTGCTGTCAGTTGCCTCAGACAGCTGAGTCTCCGTTAGAAAAAGAAGGTGAGGTTTAGAGGAGGAGAGGTGGTGCTCAACAGAGCGAAAGTTAGAGGAAAGGCCGCGAATGTTGCAGAAATGAAGAAGAAGAGAGTCAGACAGTGGTTCCAGGCACCTTGAGTCGTCATCGGGAGAGGGGCAGATGGTGGGGGCATTTATGGTCCCTCCCCCTGGGGACTCCGAGGCTTGATATAACGACGCCATTTTAGGTAAATTTTGAATAGGAAGTGTAGTGTGTACTGTGAATGTAGTTTGGTGAAGATAGTTAGAGAAATTTGTACTGGAGAGCATGCTGGCCTACTCTCTGTGTAACTGAGACACTGAAAAAGTTCAGCAAAGGGGGATGGTCAGGAACTAGTCCTGAGGGCTGATGAAACGGGAGCTCCAGCACTCCCTGTCATCAGCTTTCCATCCACCTCGGGAATACTGCCCTGCTCGACTGGTGCTACAGTCTACTCCACAGGGAGGTTGGGCGTGAAGGCCGCTGTGTTTCCATGTTCTGTCTAAAAGAGATATTCAGCAATTAAATATAAAATAGAACATTCTCCTCTACTTTGCATCATGTGTTGGACGAACGATTTCTATTTACTCTTGTTTAAGCTCTTCGCCATGGTGACTTACTTTCACTGCACTCCTGTTGCTATTGGATTATTTTTAGTCAGTATTATGGTAAATTTATTGTTTGATGAAGGCTATTTATAAAACTCATTCATTTCGAAAAATCTCTTCTGAGTTAAGTATCTTCTGAATATAGGGGAAAATATACAAGTCCTGAACTACATTTGGATATTGGGAGGCAAGTTTGGGAACTGGCAGTAAATTATGGGTATGGAGACTGCTCAGCACTTTTTTAAATCTGTAGTATATTTCCTGGAATGAGGTCCATCCATAAAAAAAAAAAAAAAAAAAAAAAAATTGTGCCATATTGCAGGTAACTTGAAGCCTGCCTAGAATGGATTCGGGGGAGGCGGTGGCTCAATCGGTAGAGAGTTGGCCTGCAGTCCTGACGGACCCGGGTTCAAATCCCGCTGAGGCAGGGAACAGTTTAAGGATTTGAATTTCACAAAAAAAAAATCAGACTTTACTGATCTACCAGAAGCCCCGACGACATGTCGTAAAAATACCCCCGCTAACACCAATACACCAGTCCTGTATGAGACAGCCCTAGCATGTATTCAATATGGACGGTGGGTGTTATCGCCGAAGTGGTGACATGTAGAGGTGTCCGGTACGTAGGAGGACTACTGGGCCTTGAAAGCAGGCTGCGAAGCCTATGCCCAGAGTCGGTCACATAAAAAAAAAAAAAAAAAAACTAGAACTTCACTGGTTCTCTACTTCATATCTTGAGAAAGACTCACGAAGCAACCTAGTAATCTCTCTACTCCATGAAAGATATGGGAAACTGTAACAGATTAATGAACAATGAGCATAAAACAGTAATAGGTTATCGAAAACAATAGTGGGGCGAAATTAGTCAAGAAACAACAATAACAAGTCCTTATACTTAGTCTTTAAGCAACAAAAACAATTTTCTAAGTAATCCCCACAAAAAATTAAGCAAAAGAAACAAAGCTTAGAGCAACAGTAACAAATCTCTAAGAGAAACAAACCGCCAAACAACAGAGGCAAATCTCTAAACAACAGAAATAAATCTCTAATTATCAGAAACAAACCTCTAAGCAAAAGCAAAAATCTAAGCAACAGAAATAAACTCAGAGAAACAGCAACAAACCTCTAAGCAACAGAAACAATTATCTAAGCAGGAGACAGGTTAGCTGGCACGACCGGACTGCATTATCACACACTCTTAGGCTCTGTGTTACGGGTTATGAAAGAAAAATGATCCGTGGGTAATACTAACATCACTTACTCTTTGGAGAAATGAACTCTCCCTACCAACTGCCTAAGCAAGGAAAATATGTCTAAGGAACAATAAAAACTAATAAAAAGCAAACAACTCCTCATAAAACAAACAGAACATTAATAAGAAATAAACTTCAAACAAGAAAAGTAGGTCTACAAAAAAAAAAAAAAAGTGTTCCCCCAAAAAGAAGCGTGTGAAAACGAAAATGGGTCTTAAAGCAATTAAAACAAGACTGAATACAACATAAAAATGATAAAAATGATATAAACTAGTCTCATAAGATACCGTTACCGCTAACCTATTTTTTTTTTTTTTTTTTTTTTTTTTGCAAATTTCCTGTTGACAGAGAAATTTGGTGTGTTTATTCTCTCCAAATGCTCAAACCATCTCAACACTCTCTGCTCAACTCTACCAGCCATTTCCTGAACAACTCCAGTTCTCCTTCGGACTTCATCATTTCACACTCGATCCATACGCGTCACTCCACACATACTCCTCAGACACCTCATCTCCATTACATTCAAACTTTTCCTCTCTGCTACACCCATATTCCATGTTTCAGCCCCATATAACGCAGTCGGTACCACAACACCCTCATACAGCCTTCAATTTACATCGATTCTAAGCGAACGACATCTAAACACTTTTTTCATTTCTCCCAGCACGGTTCCTACTTCATTCATTCTAAACTTCACTTCTGCATCTATTCTTCCATCCAAGAGATTAGGTGTGCTAAGCCGACTTTGTTTCTTCTTTACCCCTGTACAATTGTTGACTCTACACAGGTTTTATCCGCCCTTATTTGAAGTACACCTCGCATGTGTGGGGAGGTTCCCCACTTACAGCTCTTCTCAATAGGGTGGAGTCAAAGGCTTTTCGTCTCATTAATTCTCCTCCTCTTACTGGCAGCCTTCAACCTCTGTCTCTTCGCCGCACTGTTACATCTTTATCACTTTTCTATCGCTACTTCAGTGGTCACTGCTCCTCTGAACTGTCTGCTTGCATTCCTCCACCTCTACCATGGGCGCGTAGCACCCATCTAGGAGCAAACTCTCAACCCTTCTCTGTCCAACTTTCTAATGCAAGAGTTAACCGTTTCTCCCAGTCATTCATTTATGCAAGATGTCAACTCTGGAACTGTCTCCCTCTGTCTGTATTTCCTGCTTCCTATCATCTCCAGTCTTTCAAACGCAGTGTGTCCAGGCATCTCGAAATGATCAGATCTTGAGTTTGGCTTTCCCCTGTGTTTTGTTTTTCTCTTGGAAAGAACAGTTTTCGCGGCCTCGTGGCCTTTAGTTCCTTCTTCCTAGCATAAAGGAAAAAAAAAAGGAAATAATTATATACTACAAAATAACTTGATGATATTTGGTGATGCACATATAACAGCCTAGATCAAAACGAAACATTTTTTTTTTTTTTTGCCCTTCCCTTCTACTTTAATCTACGTGCCTGTGATGTGATATAGGCGGACATGGATCAGGAGACAGGTGACCCACAGACCGAGCCATAATATCTCCTCAGCAGCCAACATCATGCCACTCCACTGCCACAGAAACACGTCACGACCACCACCACACACCTCCGACACCACCACAAGTCATTACCACCACCGCACACCTCCGCCACCACCACACATCACGACCACTATTTGATGCCTTCACCACTGTCGAAATATGTTACGATCACTATGGCACGCCTCCACCACCACCATATCTATTTCTTAAATAATTTTCCACCATAACACTCCTTAGGCCATTAAGAAACTCTATATCTGCTCCTCCTGGTAAATGATGTTATATATTATGCATTAGGAATAACAGGCATAACACGGGATTTTTCTTTCTTTATCCAATCTTTGAAAAAAAAAAAAAAAAGACCCTAATTCTTGTTTTCATGACTTAAACATTTCTTTTTCTGAAAGATCAAGAGAAAAGGGAAAATTTATAATATATGCTGCAAAGGCAAATCCCAGTTAGGAAAGGGAGTTGATCATAAGTTTGTGAAGTCAGTTCCCGACAAACAAACCAGGAATCAAAATCACTCTGTGTTTTATGCAAATTTATCCTTATATTTTCCGTGTTGATGTACATTTTCTGGATGAGAAAAGTTACTTATTTTTTTCCCTCTATTCATGTATACCTACAAACACAAAATTGTCATATGAAATTCAGATTTTTTTAATCTTCGAAGCACTTTTACCAGCACATATGTCAGGATGTCTGATAAGCTTCATGACATGATACTCGAAAGAAAATGGACTTTATTCAATGTTGCATTTTTAGTATGATTTTGATTACATATATATATATATATATATATATATATATATATATATATATATATATATATATATATATATATACCTAGGCTGCTTCCCCCAAAGAAAGGGAGGTAGCCGAGACAGGACGACACACTCCCAATTTACTCATCCATTCAAACATTCATTCGCATCTTAGCCCCAAAGGGGAGAACGGACAGATCCTCACCGCATCACACCGCACAAGGGTCAACTGCGCAATGCAATCAGTGACATCAGCAGCAGGGCCCGACAGCAGAACTGGTTTACCCCTGCCACATCATAACAGACCCATCCCCTTACCCGCACCTGACCTGACTAGCTGATCAGACCAAACGCGGGAGAATATCCCCTCAGGGCTGCGTCATCACGTATTCATTCACAATTTCTCTCCATTTATTTCTGTCACGCACAGCCACTCTTCCTTGCTCAACAGACATCCCTCTCGCATCCAGCGCTCTCTTCACACTGTCCATCCATCCTATTCGTGGTCTCCCTCTCAGCCTTACACCTCTCACATCAGATCTAGTTATCTTTTTCACCAATCGTTCATTATCCATTCTCTCCATATGCCCAAACCATTGCAACACCCTCTGCTCAACTCTACCAGCCATCTCCCGAACAACTCCAGTTCTCCTTCGCACTTCATCATTTCGCACTCGATCCATACGCGTCACTCCACATATACTCCTCAGACATCTCATCTCCATTACATTCAAACTTTTCCTCTCTGCTACACCCACATTCCATGTTTCAGCCCCATATAATGCAGTCGGTACCACAACACCCTCATACAGCCTTCTCTTTACATCCATTCTCAGCGAACGACATTTAAACACTTTTTTCATTCCTCCCAGCACCTTTCCTACTTCATTTATTCTAAACTTCACTTCTGCATCTATTCTTCCATCCACAGCAACATGTGACCCTAGATATTTAAAACAATCTACCTCCTCAAGCAACTCACCATTCAAAACTATATTCATCCCCCTACCATCTATCAACCTCGTACACTTCATCACTTTACTCTTATTCTCATTTAGTTTCAATTTCCTCCTTTCACACTCCCTTCCAAACTCCTCTACCAACTGTCTCAATCTCTCCTCTGAATCAGTCACCAGTGCAGTATCATCTGCAAACAGCAGCTGCTTCAGATTCCACTCTCCTCCATCAACATTTACCAGACTCAGACCACCTAAAACTCTTGCATTCACCTCCCTTACAACACCATCCATGTAAATATTAAACAACCAAGGCGACATCACACATCCCTGTCGCAGCCCCACTCTCACGGGAAACCAATCACTCACAGCATTTCCCACTCTTACACACGCTCTACTATTTATATAAAAATTTTTCACCCCTTTTAGTAACCTACCATCAAGTCCATACAATCTTAAAACAGTCCACAAAGCCTCCCTATCAATTCTATCATACGCTTTCTCTAAATCCATAAATGCCCAGAACACATCCTTGCCTTTCGCTAAATACTTTTCACACACTTGTCTCACAGCAAACACCTGATCAACGCATCCCCTCCCTCTCCTAAAGCCACACTGCTCATCACTAATTACTCCCTCTGTACCCTCTCTAACTCTCATAATTAACACTCTACCATACACTTTACCTGCAACACTCAACAGACTTATACCCCTAAAGCTAGTACATTCATACTTATCACCCTTGCCTTTATACAACGGGACCACACAAGCACTTGCCCAGTCAATTGGCACCATACCTTTCTCAAAGCACACATTCAACAATCTTAATAACCAGTCAACAATAGTCACTCCACCACCCTTCAGGCATTCCACAGCACACTCATCCATACCTGCAGCTTTCCCTGTTTTCATATCCTTTACTGCCTTCTCCACTTCTTCCTTCGTGATCAAAGAATCATTCAACTCTCCCAACACATTTATTCCTTGCACCCTTCCATCCGCCACAATCTCAGCCATCCTTTCCTCCTCTACATTTAACAATCTTTCAAAATACTCTGCCCATCTCTTCCTTACTGCATCCATCTCAATTAACATCCTTCCATCCTCTGCTTTTACTTGTTCTTCCTTCCCAGATTCTCCCTTTCGCACCCTTTTCACCTCCTTCCAAAACATTTTCTTATTCTGTTGAAAATTCTCTGTCAGCCACCTACCACACCTCTCATCTGCTGCAACTTTAGCATCACGCACAGCCCTTCTCGCTCTATTCCTCTTTTCCTTATACCTTTCATATGACATCTCATCCTTTCTCTGCAGCCACACTTCATATGCCCGTCTCTTCTCAGCCACAGCCATACTTACTTCCTCGCACCACCATTCACTTCCTTTTCTTACACCACCACCCACACGTCTCACACCACACACCTCTTCTGCATGCCCCACCACAGCACTCTTAAACAACTGCCATTCCTCCTCCACGCTGCCATTTTCCCGATCTTTCACTGCGTTCCACTCATCTTTCAATTTCTCCTGATACTCTATCTTTTTCTCTCTTTTATCCAACTCACTCACTTTCAAAACCTCCCTGCCACACCTAACCCTCCTAGCTCTCACCCATCTCTTACCTACTCTTAACTTTCCCTCCACCCTCCCCTCTCAGAACTCTCACATCCAACAATCTTCCTATTACATTCCTAGACACAACCACATAGTCCATCAAGGCTCTATCAACAACCCTTCCACCCTCCTGTCTCACCCATGTATACTTATAAATATCTTTCTTCTCAAACAGCGTATTCCCAATCACCATCTCTCGCTCAACACACATCGCTATCATTCGTTCCCCATTTTCATTTCTTCCAGGCACACCATGCATACCAACTACGCCTTCAACTGCTACATTTCCCACTCTAGCATTCAGATCTCCCATCATTACCACATTCACATTCGCTCCAAAACTCTGCAGACACTCATCAACATCATTCCAGAAAGACTCCCTCTCTTGTTGATCCCTTTCACTACCAGGCCCATATGCACTCACAAACACCCACAACTCACGTTCAAATTTCGCTTTCACCCATATCAGTCTCGATGACACCTCCTTCCATTCAATCACACACTGCTGTACTTCCGGACTCACTAACAAGGCCACACCTTCTCTTGCCCTTCCTCTATCAACACCTGACAATCTTCCATTCACACTTCCAAACATAGATTCCCCCTTCCCTTTCATCTTCGTTTCACACAAAGCTAACACATCCAACTTTCTTCTCACAAACATTCTCCCAATCTCCTCCCTTTTAGCCTCAATTGTACTACATCCACGCAAATTCATAGACCCAATCTTCAGGGTACGGGGATAACTCAATTCCCCATCCCTTTCTCTGGCCTGTCTCTTTTTTGGAACTAAAAAACAGAGGAGGGGGTCAATAGTCCTCTCACCCCGCCCCTTTTAGTCGCCTTTTACGACACGCAGGGAATACGGTGGCAGTATTCTTCCTATATATATATATATATATATATATATATATATATATATATATAGATAGATAGATAGATAGATATAGATATAGATAGATAGATATAGATATAGATAGATAGATATAGATATCGATAGATAGATAGATAGATAGGTAGATAGATATATAGATATATCACTGCATATAACCCCTATACCATTTTGTAAAAATAATACACTGTATAGAAGTATGTTTTTATTCTTTTTATTTCCTTCATATTAAATCATTTTCGTCTGGGAAACCTTTTAAATATGAAGCAGGTTAGAGAGCTTGGTTGAACATTGCAGCCAAGTACAAAAAATGGAAAAATAGTTTATCACCTTACCAGGAAGCACAAGCAAGTCTGAGGCCTGTAATACAAAATTTCCGAGGAGGAAAAATCTAATACAAGATCGATTGGTATGACATCTAATACAGATTGTTTATAACTTTCCTAACCTAGAACAACATACATTATTGTTCTGAACGAAATTGGACAACAGATTTCCAGTGTGAAATACGAGTAAGACTTAAATGTTTGTTGAAAGTATTATGCCATGTACTTATTAAATATGCGGTGTCTTGAAAATCTCTGCGTAATGGCGGCTTTGGGATAAAAATGCTCACTTAATTCAGAGGTCATTCAATTGAGAGCACAACTGAGATCGCACATCTCTTGTCATACTTCATTCAGTTGTTTGTTCTGACCAGCTTTGGCTAACGAAAACAATATTAAGCTCAGATACCACACTTCTCTGCCTTTGCCCGTTTATAAGAGAGACGCAGATGAATTTACATGATAAGGAACTATATCTTTTCCGTGACTCTTGCTAGTTTTCCTCTACGAACGATAACGAAACTATTGTACGTGATGTGCTGGCATTTCATAATCTTGATACGTAGGACCAATTCACTCAGTTATCAGATATAAAGAGCCTGTCTGGGTAGCGTCTGTTTGGTTTGGCAGGGAATATTTCAAAAGTGAAGTAGTTTGCAAAGTTACTTTGAATGTAGTTGATTATGAGTACTTCCACTTTCCGTTCACGTGAAACTCAGTAATATATGTACAGATCAGGGTATTTATTATATCCACTGATAATGGAAGTCTGTTTGTATTGCTCTGAGATTCATTTCAGACAAGTACAACCCATCATTGTGCAATGCTATGGGATGGAATGATCTAATACGGCTGTAAATTGCTTTGCATTGTTTCCCTTTCCTAGGTCGGCCAGTGCGATGCCTATTCTCAACGTGTCCCTCCTGCTTCCACCGCCTGAGCCACCTGCAGAGAGTGGTGACGCTGGACCGGGTTAGCCTTGGTATGGCACGAGCAGACAGGCCCCCCACCAACAACCAAAGAAGTTGTTGCGTTCCATCAAGGAGGTTGGGCGTGAGGGCCGCTGTGTTTCCATGTTCTGTCTAAAAGAGATATTCAGCAATTAAATATAAAATAGAACTTTGTCCTCTACTTTGCATCATGTGTTGGACGAACGATTTCTATTTACTCTTGTTTAAGCTCTTCGCCATGGTGACTTACTTTCACTGCACTCCTGTTGCTATTGGATTATTTTTAGTCAGTATTATGGTAAATTTATTGTTTGATGAAGGCTATTTATAAAACTCATTCATTTCGAAAAATCTCTTCTGAGTTAAGTATCTTCTGAATATAGGGGAAAATATACAAGTCCTGAACTACATTTGGATATTGGGAGGCAAGTTTGGGAACTGGCAGTAAATTTTGGGTATGGAGACTGCTCAGCAATTTTTTAAATCTATAGTATATTTCCTGGAATGAGGTCCATCCATAAAAAAAAAAAAAAAATTGTGCCATATTGCAGGTAACTTGAAGCCTGCCTAGAATGGATTGTAACTAGAACTTCACTGGTTCTCTACTTCATATCTTGAGAAAGAGTCACGAAGCAACCTAGTAATCTCTCTACTCCATGAAAGATATGGGAAACTGTAACAGATTAATGAACAATGACCATAAAACAGTAATAGGTTCTCGAAAACAATAGTGGGGCGAAATTGGTCAAGAAACAACAATAACAAGTCTTTATAGTTAGTCTTTAAGCAACAAAAACAATTTTCTAAGTCATCCCCACAAAAAATTAGGCAAAAGAAACAAAGCTTAGAGCAACAGTAACAAATCTCTAAGAGAAACAAACCGCCAAACAACAGAGGCAAATCTCTAAACAACAGAAATAAATCTCTAATTATCAGAAACAAACCTCTAAGCAAAAGCAAAAATCTAAGCAACAGAAATAAACTCAGAGAAACTGTAACAAACCTCTAAGCAACAGAAACAATTATCTAAGCAGAAGACAGGTTAGCTGGCACGACCGGACTGCATTATCACACACTCTTAGGCTCTATGTTACGGGTTATGAAAGAAAAATGATCCGTGGGTAATACTAACATCACTTACTCTTTGGAGAAATGAACTCTCCCTACCAACTGCCTAAGCAAGGAAAATATGTCTAAGGAACAATAAAAACTAATAAAAAGCAAACAACTCCTCATAAAACAAACAGAACATTAATAAGAAACAAATTTCAAACAAGAAAAGTAGGTCTAACAAAAAAAAAAAAAAAAAGTCTTCCCCCAAAAAGAAGCGTGTGAAAACGAAAATGGGTCTTAAAGCAATTAAAACAAGACTGAATACAACATAAAAATGATAAAAATGATATAAACTAGTCTCATAAGATACCGTTACCGCTAGCCTGTTTTTTTTTTTTTTTTTTTTTTTTTTGCAAATTTCCTGTTGACAGAGATATTTGGTGTGTTTATTCTCTCCAAATGCTCAAACCATCTCAACACTCTCTGCTCAACTCTACCAGCCATTTCCTGAACAACTCCAGTTCTCCTTCGCACTTCATCATTTCACACTCTATCCATACGCGTCACTCCACACATACTCCTCAGACACCTCATCTCCATTACATTCAAACTTTTCCGCTCTGCTACACCCATATTCCATGTTTCAGCCCCATATAACGCAGTCGGTACCACAACACTCTCATACAGCCTTCAATTTACATCGATTCTAAGCGAACGACATCTAAACACTTTTTTCATTTCTCCCAGCACGGTTCCTACTTCATTCATTCTAAACTTCACTTCTGCATCTATTCTTCCATCCAAGAGATTAGGTGTGCTAAGCCGACTTTGTTTCTTCTTTACCCCTGTACAATTGTTGACTCTACACAGGTTTTATCCGCCCTTATTTGAAGTACACCTCGCATGTGTGGGGAGGTTCCCCACTTACAGCTCTTCTCAATAGGGTGGAGTCAAAGGCTTTTCGTCTCATTAATTCTCCTCCTCTTACTGGCAGCCTTCAACCTCTGTCTCTTCGCCGCACTGTTACATCTTTATCACTTTTCTATCGCTACTTCAGTGGTCACTGCTCCTCTGAACTGTCTGCTTGCATTCCTCCACCTCTACGATGGGCGCGTAGCACCCATCTAGGAGCAAACTCTCAACCCTTCTCTGTCCAACTTTCTAATGCAAGAGTTAACGGTTTCTCCCAGTCATTCGTTTATGCAAGATGTCAACTCTGGAACTGTCTCCCTCTGTCTGTATTTCCTGCTTCCTATCATCTCCAGTCTTTGAAACGCAGTGTGTCCAGGCATCTCGAAATGATCAGATCTTGAGTTTGGCTTTCCCCTGTGTTTTGTTTTTCTCTTGGAAAGAACAGTTTTCGCGGCCTCGTGGCCTTTAGTTCCTTCTTCGTAGCATAAAGGAAAAAAAAAGGAAATAATTATATACTACAAAATAACTTGATGATATTTGGTGATGCACATATAACAGCCTAAATCAAAACGAAACTTTTTTTTTTTTTTTTTTTTTTGCCCTTCCCTTCTACTTTAATCTACGTGCCTGTGATGTGTTATAGGCGGGCATGGATCAGGAGGCAGGTGACCCACAGACCGAGCCATAATATCTCCTCAGCAGCCAACATCATGCCACCTCCACTGCCACAGAAACACGTCACGACCACCACCACACACCTCCGACACCACCACACGTCATTACCACCACCGCACACCTCCGCGACCACCACACATCACGACCACTATTTGATGCCTTCACCACTGTCGAAATATGTTACGATCACTATGGCACGCCTCCACCACCACCATATCTATTTCTTGAATAATTTTCCACCATTACACTCCTTAGGCCATTAAGAAACTCTAAATCTGCTCCTCCTGGTAAATCATGTTATATATTTTGCATTAGGAATAACAGACATAACACGGGATTCTTCTTTCTTTATCCAATCTTTGAAAAAAAAAAAAATGACCCTAATTCTTGTTTTCATGACTTAAACATTTCTTTTTCTGAAAGATCAAGAGAAAAGGGAAAATTTATAATATATGCTGCAAAAGCAAATCTCAGTTAGGAAAGGGAGTTGATCATAAGTTTGTGAAGTCAGTTCCCGACAAACAAACCAGGAATCAAAATCACTCTGTGTTTTATGCAAATTTATCCTTACATTTTCCGAGTTGATGTACATTTTCTGGATGAGGAAAGTTACTTATTTTTTCCCCTTGATTCATGTATACCTACAAACACAAAATTGTCATATGAAACTCAGATTTCTTTAATCTTCGAAGCACTTTTACCAGCACATATGTCAGGATGTCTGATAAGCTTCATGTCATGATATTCGAAAGAAAATGGATTTTATTCAATATTGCATTTTTAGTATGATTTTCAATATATATATCTATAACTATCTATCTATCTATCTATCTGTCTATCTATATATATATATATATATATATATATGTATATATATATATATAACTATATATATATATATATATATATATATAAATATATATATATATATATATATATATATATATATATATATATATATATATATATATATATATATATATATATATATATATATATATATTGATAGATATATCACTGCATATAACCCCTATACCATTTTGTAAAAAATATACTTACACTGTATAGAAGTATGTTTTTATTCTTTTTATTTTCTTCATATTAAATCATTTTCGTCTGGGAAACCTTTTAAATATGAAGCAGGTTAGAGAGCTTGGTTGAACATTGCAGCCAAGTACAAAAAATGGAAAAATAGTTTATCACCTTACAAAGAAGCACAAGCAAGTCTAAGGCCCGTAATACAAAATTTCCGAGGAGGAAAAATCTAATACAAGAACGATTGGAATGACATCTAATACAGATTGTTTATAACTTTCCTAACCTAGAACAACATACATTATTGTTCTGAACGAAATTGGACAACAGATTTCCAGTGTGAAATAAGTCTTAAATGTTTGTTGAAAGTATTATGCCATATACTTATTGAATATGCGGTGTCTTGAAAATCTCAACGTAATGGCGGCTTTGGGATAAAAATGCTCACTTAATTCAGAGGTCATTCAATTGAGAGCACAACTGAGATCGCACATCTCTTGTCATACTTCATTCAATTGTTTGTTCTGACCAGCTTTGGCTAACGAAAACAATATTAAGCTCAGATACCACACTTCTCTGCCTTTGCCCATTTATAAGAGAGACACAGATGAATTTACATGATAAGGAACTATATCTTTTCCGTGACTCTTGCTAGTTTTTCTCTAAGAACGATAACGAAACTATTGTACGTGATGTGCTGGCATTTCATAATCTTGATACGTAGGACCAATTCACTCAGCTATCAGATAAAAAGAGCCTGTCTGGGTAGCGTCTGTTTGGTTTGGCAGGGAATATTTCAAAAGTGAAGTAGTTTGCAAAGTTACTTTGAATGTAGTTGATTATGAGTACTTCCACTTTCCGTTCACGTGAAACTCAGTAATATATGTACAGATCAGGGTATTTATTATATCCACTGATAATGGAAGTCTGTTTGTATTGCTCTGAGATTCATTTCAGACAAGTACAACCCATCATTGTGCAATGCTATGGGATGGAATGATCTAATACGGCTGTAAATTGCTTTGCAATGTTTCCCTTTACTAGGTCGGCCAGTGCGATGCCTATTCTCAACGTGTCCCTCCTGCTTCCCCGCCTGAGCCACCTGCAGAAAGTGGTGACGCTGGACCAGGTTAGCCTTGGTATGGCACGAGCAGACAGGCCCCCCACCAACAACCAAAGAAGTTGTTGCGTTCCATCAGGGAGGTTGGGCGTGAGGGCCGCTGTGTTTCCATGTTCTGTCTAAAAGAGATATTCAGCAATTAAATATAAAATAGAACTTTGTCCTCTACTTTGCATCATGTGTTGGACGAACGATTTCTATTTACTCTTGTTTAAGCTCTTCGCCATGGTGACTTACTTTCACTGCACTCCTGTTGCTATTGGATTATTTTTAGTCAGTATTATGGTAAATTTATTGGTTGATGAAGGCTATTTATAAAACGCATTCATTTCGAAAAATCTCTTCTGAGTTAAGTATCTTCTGAATATAGGGGAAAATATACAAGTCCTGAACTACATTTGGATATTGGGAGGCAAGTTTGGGAACTGGCAGCAAATTTTGGGTATGGAGACTGCTCATCAATTTTTTAAATCTATAGTATATTTCCTGGAATGAGGTCCATCCATAAAAAAAAAAAAAAAAAAATTGTGCCATATTGCAGGTAACTTGAAGCCTGCCTAGAATGGATTGTAATTAGAACTTCACTGGTTCTCTACTTCATATCTTGAGAAAGACTCACGAAGCAACCTAGTAATCTCTCTACTCCATGAAAGATATGGGAAACTGTAACAGATTAATGAACAATGAGCATAAAACAGTAATAGGTTCTCGTAAACAATAGTGGGGCGAAATTGGTCAAGAAACAACAATAACAAGTCCTTATACTTAGTCTTTAAGCAACAAAAACAATTTTCTAAGTCATCCCCACAAAAAATTAAGCAAAAGAAACAAAGCTTAGAGCAACAGTAACAAATCTCTAAGAGAAACAAACCGCCAAACAACAGAGGCAAATCTCTAAACAACAGAAATAAATCTCTAATTATCAGAAACAAACCTCTAAGCAAAAGCAAAAATCTAAGCAACAGAAATAAACTCAGAGAAACAGCAACAAACCTCTAAGCAACAGAAACAATTATCTAAGCAGGAGACAGGTTAGCTGGCACGACCGGACTGCATTATCACACACTCTTAGGCTCTGTGTTACGGGTTATGAAAGAAAAATGATCCGTGGGTAATACTAACATCACTTACTCTTTGGACAAATGAACTCTCCCTACCAACTGCCTAAGCAAGGAAAATATGTCTAAGGAACAATAAAAACTAATAAAAAGCAAACAACTCCTCATAAAACAAACAGAACATTAATAAGAAACAAATTTCAAACAAGAAAAGTAGGTCTACAAAAAAAAAAAAAAAAAGTTTTCCCCAAAAAAGAAGCGTGTGAAAACGAAAATGGGTCTTAAAGCAATTAAAACAAGACTGAATACAACATAAAAATGATAAAAATGATATAAACTAGTCTCATAAGATACCGTTACCGCTAGCCTATTTTTTTATTTTTATTTTTTTTTTTTTTGCAAAAATCCTGTTGACAGAGATATTTAGTGTGTTTATTCTCTCCAAATGCTCAAACCATCTCAACACTCTTTGTTCAACTCTACCAGCCATTTCCTGAACAACTCCAGTTCTCCTTCGCACTTCATCATTTCACACTCGATCCATACGCGTCACTCCACACATACTCCTCAGACACCTCATCTCCATTACATTCAAACTTTTCCTCTCTGCTACACCCATATTCCATGTTTCAGCCCCATATAACGCAGTCGGTACCACAACACCCTCATACAGCCTTCAATTTACATCGATTCTAAGCGAACGACATCTAAACACTTTTTTCATTTCTCCCAGCACGGTTCCTACTTTATTCATTCTAAACTTCACTTCTGCATCTATTCTTCCATCCAAGAGATTAGGTGTGCTAAGCCGACTTTGTTCCTTCTTTACCCCTGTACAATTGTTGACTCTACACAGGTTTTATCCGCCCTTATTTGAAGTACACCTCGCATGTGTGGGGAGGTTCCCCACTTAAAGCTCTTCTTAATAGGGTGGAGGCAAAGGCTTTTCGTCTCATTAATTCTCCTCCTCTTACTGGCAACCTTCAACCTCTGTCTCTTTGCCGCACTGTTACATCTTTATCACTTTTCTATCGCTACTTCAGTGGTCACTGCTCCTCTGAACTGTCTGCTTGCATTCCTCCACCTCTACCATGGGCGCGTAGCACTCATCTAGCAGCAAACTCTCAACCCTTCTCTGTCCAACTTTCTAATGCAAGAGTTAACCGTTTCTCCCAGTCATTCGTTTATGCAAAATGTCAACTCTGGAACTGTCTCCCTCTGTCTGTATTTCCTGCTTCCTATCATCTCCAGTCTTTGAAACGCAGTGTGTCCAGGCATCTCGAAATGATCAGATCTTGAGTTTGGCTTTCCCTTGTGTTTTGTTTTTCTCTTGGAAAGAACAGTTTTCGCGGCCTCGTGGCCTTTAGTTCCTTCTTCCTAGCATAAAGGAAAAAAAAAAAGGAAATAATTATATACTACAAAATAACATGATGAAATTTGGTGATGCACATATAACAGCCTAGAGCAAAACGAAACTTTTTTTTTTTTTTTGCCCTTCCCTTCTACTGTAATCTACGTGCCTGTGATGTGATATAGGCGGGCATGGATCAGGAGGCAGGTGACCCACAGACCGAGCTATAATATCTCCTCAGCAGCCAACATCATGCCACCTCCACTGCCACAGAAACACGTCACGACCACCACCACACACCTCCGACACCACCACACGTCATTACCACCACCGCACACCTCCGCCACCACCACACATCACGACCATTATTTGATGCCTTCACCACTGTCGAAATATGTTACGATCACTATGGCACGCCTTCACCACCACCATATCTATTTCTTAAATAATTTTCCACCATAATACTCCTTAGGCCATTAAGAAACTGTAAATCTGCACCTCCTGGTAAATCATGTTATATATTTTGCATTTGGAATAACAGACATAACACGGGATTCTTCTTTCTTTATCCAATCTTTGAAAAAAAAAAAAAAATGACCCTAATTCTTGTTTTCATGACTTAAACATTTCTTTTTCTGAAAGATCAAGAGAAAAGGGAAAATTTATAATATATGCTGCAAAAGCAAACCTCAGTTAGGAAAGGGAGTTGATCATAAGTTTGTGAAGTCAGTTCCCGACAAACAAACCAGAAATCAAAATCACTCTGTGTTTTATGCAAATTTATCCTTACATTTTCCGTGTTGATGTACATTTTCTGAATGAGGAAAGTTACTTATTTTTTCCCCTTGATTTATGTATACCTACAAAAACAAAATTGTCATATGAAACTCAGATTTCTTTAATCTTCGAAGCACTTTTACCAGCACATATGTCAGGATGTCTAATAAGCTTCATGACATGATATTCGAAAGAAAATGGATTTTATTCAATGTTGCATTTTTAGTATGATTTTCATTATATATATCTATATCTATCTATCTATATCTATCTATCTATCTATCTATCTATCTATATATATATAGATAGATAGATATATCACTGCACATAACCCCTATACCATTTTGTAAAAAATATACTTACACTATATAGAAGTATGTTTTTATTCTTTTTATTTCCTATATATTAAATCATTTTCGTCTGGGAAACCTTTTAAATATGAAGCAGGTTAGAGAGCTTTGTTGAACATTGCAGCCAAGTACAAAAAATGGAGAAATAGTTTATCACCTTACAAAGAAGAACAAGTCTAAGGCCTGTAATACAAAATTTCCGAGGAGGAAAAATCTAATACAAGAACGATTGGTATGACATCTAATACATTTTGTTTATAACTTTCCTAACCTAGAACAACATACATTATTGTTCTGAACGAAATTGGACAACAGATTTCCAGTGTGAAATAAGACTTAAATGTTTGTTGAAAGTATTATGCCATGTACTTATTAAATATGCGGTGTCTTGAAAATCTCAACGTAATGGCGGCTTTGGGATAAAAATGCTCACTTAATTCAGAGGTCATTCAATTGAGAGCACAACTGAGATCGCACATCTCTTGTCATACTTCATTCAATTGTTTGTTCTGACCAGCTTTGGCTAACGAAAACAATATTAAGCTCAGATACCACACTTCTCTGCCTTTGTCCGTTTATAAGAGAGACGCAGATGAATTTACATGATAAGGAACTATATCTTTTCCGTGACTCTTGCTAGTTTTTCTCTACGAACGATAACGAAACTATTGTACGTGATGTGCTGGCATTTCATAATCTTGATACGTAGGACCAATTCACTCAGCTATCAGATATAAAGAGCCTGTCTGGGTAGCGTCTGTTTGGTTTGGCAGGGAATATTTCAAAAGTGAAGTAGTTTGCAAAGTTACTTTGAATGTAGTTGATTATGAGTACTTCCACTTTCCGTTCACGTGAAACTCAGTAATATATGTACAGATCAGGGTAGTTATTATATCCACTGATAATGGAAGTCTGTTTGTATTGCTCTGAGATTCATTTCAGACAAGTACAACCCATCATTGTGCAATGCTATGGGATGGAATGATCTAATACGGCTGTAAATTGCTTTGCAATGTTTCCCTTTACTAGGTTGACCAGTGCGATGCCTATTCTCAACGTGTCCCTCCTGCTTCCCCGCCTGAGCCACCTGCAGAGAGTGTTGACGCTGGACCGGGTTAGCCTTGGTATGGCACGAGCAGACAGGCCCCCCACCAACAACCAAAGAAGTTGTTGTGTTCCATCAGGGAGGTTGGGGGTGAGGGCCGCTGTGTTTCCATGTTCTGTCTAAAAGAGATATTCAGCAATTAAATATAAAATAGAACTTTGTCCTCTACTTTGCACCATGTGTTGGACGAACGATTTCTATTTACTCTTGTTTAAGCTCTTCGCCATGGTAACTTACTTTCACTGCACTCCTGTTGCTATTGGATTATTTTTAGTCAGTATTATGGTAAATTTATTGGTTGATGAAGGCTATTTATAAAACTCATTCATTTCGAAAAATCTCTTCTGAGTTAAGTATCTTCTGAATATAGGGGAAAATATACAAGTCCTGAACTACATTTGGATATTGGGAGGCAAGTTTGGGAACTGGCAGTAAATTTTGGGTATGGAGACTGCTCAGCAATTTCTTAAATCTATAGTATATTTCCTGGAATGAGGTCCATCCATAAAAAAAAAAAAATAAAAAAAAATTGTGCCATATTGCAGGTAACTTGAAGCCTGCCTAGAATGGATTGTAACTAGAACTTCACTGGTTCTCTACTTCATATCTTGAGAAAGAGTCACGAAGCAACCTAGTAATCTCTCTGCTCCATGAAAGATATGGGAAACTGTAACAGATTAATGAACAATGAGCATAAAACAGTAATAGGTTCTCGAAAACAATAGTGGGGCGAAATTGGTCAAGAAACAACAATAATAAGTCCTTATACTTAGTCTTTAAGCAACAAAAACAATTTTCTAAGTCATCCCCACAAAAAATTAAGCAAAAGAAACAAAGCTTAGAACAACAGTAACAAATCTCTAAGAGAAACAAACCGCCAAACAACAGAGGCAAATCTCTAAACAACAGAAATAAATCTCTAATTATCAGAAACAAATCTCTAAGGAAAAGCAAAAATCTAAGCAACAGAAATAAACTCAGAGAAACAGCAACAAACCTCTAAGCAACAGAAACAATTATCTAAGCAGGAGACAGGTTAGCTGGCACGACCGGACTGCATTATCACACACTCTTAGGCTCTGTGTTACGGGTTATGAAAGAAAAATGATCCGTGGGTAATACTAACATCACTTACTCTTTGGAGAAATGAACTCTCCCTACCAACTGCCTAAGCAAGGAAAATATGTCTAAGGAACAATAAAAACTAATAAAAAGCAAACAACTCCTCATAAAACAAACAGAACATTAATAAGAAACAAATTTCAAATAAGAAAAGTAGGTCTAAAAAAAAAAAAAAAAAGTTTTCCCCCCAAAAGAAGCGTGTGAAAACGAAAATGGGTCTTAAAGCAATTAAAACAAGACTGAATACAACATAAAAATGATAAAAATGATATAAACTAGTCTCATAAGATACCGTTACCGCTAGCCTATTTTTTTTTTTTTTTTTTTTTTTTGCAAATTTCCTGTTGACAGAGATATTTAATGTGTTTATTCTCTCCAAATGCTCAAACCATCTCAACACTCTTTGCTCAACTCTACCAGCCATTTCCTGAACAACTCCAGTTCTCCTTCGCACTTCATCATTTCACACTCGATCCATACGCGTCACTCCACACATAGGTACTCCTCAGACACCTCATCTCCATTACATTCAAACTTTTCCTCTCTGCTACACCCATATTCCATGTTTCAGCCCCATATAACGCAGTCGGTACCACAACACCCTCATACAGCCTTCAATATACATCGATTCTAAGCGAACGACATCTAAACACTTTTTTCATTTCTCCCAGCACGGTTCCTACTTCATTCATTCTAAACTTCACTTCTGCATCTATTCTTCCATCCAAGAGATTAGGTGTGCTAAGCCGACTTTGTTTCTTCTTTACCCCTGTACAATTGTTGACTCTACACAGGTTTTATCCGCCCATTTTTGAAGTACACCTCGCATGTGTGGGGAGGTTCTCCACTTACAGCTCTTCTCAATAGGGTGGAGTCAAAGGCTTTTCGTCTCATTAATTCTCCTCCTCTTACTGGCAACCTTCAACCTCTGTCTCTTCGCCGCACTGTTACATCTTTATCACTTTTCTATCGCTACTTCAGTGGTCACTGCTCCTCTGAACTGTTTGCTTGCATTGCTCAACCTCTACGATAGGCTCGTAGCACCCATCTAGCAGCAAACTCTCAACCCTTCTCTGTCCAACTTTCTAATGCAAGAGTTAACCGGTACTCCCAGTCATTCATTTATGCAAGATGTCAACTCTGGAACTGTCTCCCTCTGTCTGTATTTCCTGCTTCCTATCATCTCCAGTCTTTGAAACGCAGTGTGTCCAGGCATCTCGAAATGATCAGATCTTGAGTTTGGCTTTCCCCTGTGTTTTGTTTTTCTCTTCGAAAGAACAGTTTTCGCGGCCTCGTGGCCTTTAGTTCCTTCTTCCTAGCATAAAGGAAAAAAAAAAAGGAAATAATTATATACTACAAAATAACTTGATGATATTTGGTGATGCACATATAACAGCCTAGATCAAAACGAAATTTTTTTTTAATTTTTTTTGCCCTTCCCTTCTACTGTAATCTACGTGCCTCTGGTGTGATATAGGCGGGCATGGATCAGGAGGCCGGTGACCCACAGACCGAGCCATAATATCTCCTCAGCAGCAAACATCATGCCACCTCCACTGCCACAGAAACACGTCACGACCACCACCGCATACCTCCACCACCACCACACGTCATTACCACCACCGCACACCTCCGCGACCACCACACATCACGACCACTATTTGATGCCTTCACCACTGTCGAAATATGTTACGATCACTATGGCACGCCTCAACCACCACCATATCTATTTCTTATATAGTTTTCCACCATAACAATCCTTAGGCCATTAAGAAACTGTAAATCTGCTCCTCCTGGTAAATCATGTTATATATTTTGCATTAGGAATAACAGACATACACGGGATTCTTCTCTCTTTATTCAATCTTTGAAAAAAAAAAAAAAATGACCCTAATTCTTGTTTTCATGACTTAAACATTTCTTTTTCTGAAAGATCAAGAGAAAAAGGAAAATTTATAATATATGCTGCAAAAGCAAATCCCAGTTAGGAAAGGAAGTTGATCATAAGTTTGTGAAGTCATTTCCCGACAAACAAACCAGGAATCAAAATCACTCTGTGTTTTATGCAAATTTATCCTTACATTTTCCGTGTTGATGTACATTTTCTGGATGAGGAAAGTTACTTATTTTTTCCCCTTGATTCATGTATACCTACAAACACAAAATTGTCATATGAAACGCAGATTTCTTTAATCTTCGAAGCACTTTTACCAGCACATATGTCAGGATGTCTAATAAGCTTCATGACATGATATTCGAAAGAAAATGGATTTTATTCAATGTTGCATTTTTAGTATGATTTTCATTATATATATATATATATATATATATATATATATATATATATATATATATATATATATATATATATATATATATATATATATATATATATATATATATATATATATATATATATATATATATATATATATATATAGATAGATAGATAGATAGATATATCACTGCATATAACCCCTATACCATTTTGTAAAAAATATACTTACACTGTATAGAAGTATGTTTTTATTCTTTTTATTTTCTTCATATTAAATCATTTTCGTCTGGGAAACCTTTTAAATATGAAGCAGGTTAGAGAGCTTGGTTGAACATTGCAGCCAAGTACAAAAAATGGAAAAATAGTTTATCACCTTACAATGAAGCACAAGCAAGTCTGAGGCCTGTAATACAAAATTTCCGAGGAGGAAAAATTTAATACAAGAACGATTGGTATGACATCTAATACAGATTGTTTATAACTTTCCTAACCTAGAACAACATACATTATTGTTCTGAACGAAATTGGACAATAGACTTTCAGTGTGAAATAAGACTTAAATCTTTGTTGAAAGCATTATGCCATGTACTTATTAAATATGCGGTGTCTTGAAAATCTCAACGTAATGTCGGCTTTGGGATAAAAATGCTCACTTAATTCAGAGGTCATTCAGTTGAGAGCACAACTGAGATCGCACATTTCTTGTCATACTTCATTCAGTTGTTTGTTCTGACCAGCTTTGGCTAACGAAAACAATATTAAGCTCAGATACCACACTTCTCTGCCTTTGCCCGTTTATAAGAGAGACACAGATGAATTTACATGATAAGGAACTATATCTTTTCCGTGACTCTTGCTAGTTTCTCTCTACGAACGATAACGAAACTATTGTACGTGATGTGCTGGCATTTCATAATCTTGATACGTAGGATCAATTCACTTAGCTATCAGATATAAAGAGCCTTTCTGGGTAGCGTCTGTTTGGTTTGGCAGGGAATATTTCAAAAGTGAAGTAGTTTGCAAAGTTACTTTGAATGTAGTTGATTATGAGTACTTTCACTTTCCGTTCACGTGAAACTCAGTAATATATGTACAGATCAGGGTATTTATTATATCCACTGATAATGGAAGTCTGTTTGTATTGCTCTGAGATTCATTTCAGACAAGTACAACCCATCATTGTGCAATGCTATGGGATGGAATGGTCTAATACGGCTGTAAATTGCTTTGCAATGTTTCCCTTTACTAGGTCGGCCAGTGCGATGCCTATTCTCAATTGTCCCTCCTGCTTCCACCGCCTGAGCCACCTGCAGAGAGTGGTGACGCTGGACCGGGTTAGCCTTGGTATGGCACGAGCAGACAGGCCCCCCACCAGCAACCAAAGAAGTTGTTGCGTTCCATCAAGGAGGTTGGGCGTGAGGGCCGCTGTGTTTCCATGTTCTGTCTAAAAGAGATATTCAGCAATTAAATATAAAATAGAACATTTTCCTCTACTTTGCATCATGTGTTCGACGAACGATTTCTATTTACTCTTGTTTAAGCTCCTCGTCATGGTGACTTACTTTCACTGCACTCATGTTGCTATTGCATTATTTTTAGTCAGTATTATGGTAAATTTATTGGTTGATGAAGGCTATTTATAACACTCATTCATTTCGAAAAGTCTCTTCTGAGTTAAGTATCTTCTGAATATAGGGGAAAATATACAAGTCCTGAACAACATTTGGATATTGGGAGGCAAGTTTGGGAACTGGCAGTAAATTTTGGGTATGGAGACTGCTCAGCAATTTTTTAAATCTATAGTATATTTCCTGGAATGAGGTCCATCCATAAAAAAAAAAAAAAAAAATGTGCCATATTGCAGGTAACTTGAAGCCTGCCTAGAATGGACTGTAACTAGAACTTCACTGGTTCTCTACTTCATATCTTGAGAAAGACTCACGAAGGAACCTAGTAATCTCTGTACTCCATGAAAGATATGGGAAACTGTAACAGATTAATGAACAATGAGCATAAAACAGCAATAGGTTATCGAAAACAATAGTGGGGCGAAATTGGTCAAGAAACAACAATAACAAGTCCTTATACTTAGTCTTTAAGCAACAAAAACAATTTTCTAAGTCAACCCCACAAAAAATTAAGCAAAAGAAAGAAACCTTAGAGCAACAGTAACAAATCTCTAAAAGAAACAAACCGCCAAACAACAGAGGCAAATCTCTAAACAACAGAAATAAATCTCTAATTATCAGAAACAAACCTCTAAGCAAAAGCAAAAATCTAAGCAACAGAAATAAACTCAGAGAAACTGTAACAAACCTCTAAGCAACAGAAACAATTATCTAAGCAGGAGACAGGTCAGCTGGCACGACCGGACTGCATTATCACACACTCTTAGGCTCTGTGTTACGGGTTATGAAAGAAAAATGATCTGTGAGTATTACTAACATCACTTACTCTTTGGAGAAATGAACTCTCCCTACCAACTGCCTAAGCAAGGAAAATATGTCTAAGGAACAATAAAAACTAATAAAAAACAAACAACTCCTCATAAAACAAACAGAACATTAATAAGAAACAAATTTCAAACAAGAAAATTAGGTCTAACAAAAAAAAAAAAAAAAGTCTTCCCCCAAAAAGAAGCGTGTGAAAACGAAAATGGGTCTTAAAGCAATTAAAACAAGACTGAATACAACATAAAAATGATAAAAATGATATAAACTAGTCTCATAAGATATCGTTACCGCTAGCCTGTTTTTTTTTTTTTTTTTTGCAAATTTCCTGTTGACAGAGATATTCGGTGTGTTTATTCTCTCCAAATGCTCAAACCATCTCAACACTCTCTGCTCAACTCTACCAGCCATCTCCTGAACAACTCCAGTTCTCCTTCGCACTTCATCATTTCACACTTGATCCATACGCGTCACTCCACACATACTCCTCAGACACCTCATCTCCATTACATTCAAACTTTTCCTCTCTACTACACCCATATTCCATGTTTCAGCCCCATATAACGCAGTCGGTACCACAACACCCTCATCTATCTATCTATCTATCTATTGCCAGACGCCTCAATCCCGTTTGGGGTGGCCACAAACAAATCGCCTCCAAGTCGCCCTGTCCCCCGCCATTTCACTGCCCTGTTTCCAACTCACCCCCCCCTCTCTCATATACCTCTCCACCCCATCCCTCCATCTCATCCTCGGCCTCACCCTCCCTATTCCCCCCTCCACCTCACTCACATACACTCTCTTCGTCAGTCTTGCACCCTCCATCCTCTCCACATGGCCAAACCACCTCAGTGTATTCCTCATAACGCTTCCTATCACATCCATATCCACACCACAACGCTCTTTTATATCCTCATTCGTCAGCCTGTCTCTCCACGTGACTCCACGGGCTCCTCTTAAATAACTCATTTCCACTGCTCTCACTCTTGACTTGTGTCCTTCCAACAATGTCCAAGCTTCACTTCCGTACGTTAGAGTTGGTATCACAATACAGTCATGTAGTAACTTTTTCACTTCCATGCTCACTTCCCTGTTTCTTATCACTGCTTTCAAGGAACGAGCAACCTTTCTTCCCTGCTTTACCCTTTCAAGCACTTCACCCTCCAAACCTCCATCCTTACTCATCACACTACCCAAATACTTAAACGTACTCATATTTTCCAATTCCTCACCATCCAACCTCGCTGTACATTCACTAACTTCACCTCTCTCAAAGACCATCATTTTACTCTTCCCTACATTCACCTTTAGGTTCCGTTTTTACACACTCTCTCAAACTCATCCTCCAAGCCTTGCAGCTCCCCTTCGTCTTCACTCAACAACACAGTATCATCTACAAACAACAGTACAGGGAGTTTCCAAACACTATCCTCTCTCACCAGGGCCACTCCAACATCCACTACCCTACCTTGTACCTCTTTTATTACCCCATACATGTACAGATTGAACAACCATGGAGACATGACACATCCCTGTTTCAACCCAACTTTCAAAGAGAAAAATTCACTTAGTTCACCATCCACACGCACTGCAGCCTTCGCACCATTGTACATACTCTTCACAGCATTCAACAACTTCCCATCTACTCCATATATTCTTAACACTTTCCACAATCCTTGTCTGTCCACCCTGTCATATGCTTTCTCCAAATCCATGAAAGCCGCATACAACTTCTTTCCCTTCTCTAGAAACTTTTCCACTAAAGATCTAAGAATGAATATCTGATCTACACAACCTCTTCCCTTCCTAAAGCCTCCCTGTTCTTCTCCAACTAATTTCTCTGTTCTTTCTCTAACTCTGTCTATAAGTATCCTACCATACACTTTTCCTATTATACTAAGAAGACAAATGCCACTATGATTGCTACACACTTCTTTCTCCCCTTTTCCTTTGTACAAGGGAATAATTATACCTGACTTCCAATCCTCCGGGACTCTACCTTCCTCCCAGGCCAATCTGCACATCTTCCACATCCATTCTACTACTATCTCTCCCCCATGCTTCAGCATTTCACCACACACTCCATCAATTCCTGGGGCTTTCCCCGATTTAACTTTCTTCATTGCTTCCACAACTTCTATCCTACAGATTTCTTCCTGTCTTCTCACCTCCCTCCTTCTCCCAGCCATTCCCCAGCCACTTATGCTCGCATTACTTCCATCCTCTACGTTCAACAATTCCTTAAAATGTTCTCTCCATCTGCTCACTTTTTCTCCCTTCTCCACTAGTAATCTACCATTTTTATCTTTCACTCCCCTGCTAACTTCACTTCCACCCTGTCTTACTCTTTTCACTTCTCTCCAGAACATTTTCTTACAGTCCCTCCACTTTACACTCAAATTCCTTCCAAATTCCTCATCCACTCTCTTCTTACTCTCTCTTACTAATCTTTTTACCTCTCTCTTCCTTTCCACATATAACTCTCTCTTCCGCCTCTCAACTTCTTCCACGCCCCTATTTCTCATCCATTCATTGTATGCTTTCTTCTTTTGTGCCACAGCCTGTTTCACCTCTTCAGTCCACCACGCTGTTCCTTGCACCCCCCTCCGTCTTCTCTTCCTTCCACACACCACATCACATGCTGCACATATTTCTTCTGTAAATATCTTACACACATCTTCCACGTCTCCCATCTGCTCCAATTCATATTTGCCCAATCGTTCCTCTACTTCTCTCTTATACTCTGCCTTTTTCTCATCCTCTTGTAACCTTTCCATTCTCCTTGCAACTACTCCTTCCTCTCGTCTTTCCCTTCTTCTATTCCTCCATCTTACTTGCATCCTAATTCTGGCCACCACCAAGTAGTGGTCAGAAAGTCCACTCCCCCAACCTCTATACACTCTTGCATCCTTTACACATCTTCGCATCCTTTCATCCACACACACATAATCAATCATTGCCTTCCTTTCATTCAGTTCACCACCCACCCTTCTCATCACTCGCCATGTATACCTGTGGATCATTTTATGCCTGAAGAGGGTATTGGCTATCACCAACCCCCTCCCAGCACAAATGTCCACTAACGCACTCCCATTCTCATCTATCTCAGCAGGCACACCCCACTCACCAACTATTCCATCCACCTTCACATTCCCAACTTTACCATTCATATCACCAATCAAAAACACTCTCTCATTCCTTCCAAACTTTTCCATGCACACTTCCACATTTGTCCAGAACTCTTCTCTCACTCTTCTAGTACGATCTTGCGTTGGCGCATACACACACACAATCGCCCACATTTGTATTCCAACTTTCAACTTTACCCACACAATCCTTGACCCAACTGATCCATACTGTCTTATGCTCTTCTTCCATCTTTTACTCACAACTATAGTCACTCCTTCCTTTGCCCTCTCATTCTCATCTACTCCTGCACATATACCCCATCCATACTCCCATTCTCTCACACTTTCTCCTCTCCATTTTGTTTCAGTTATTCCACATACATCCACTTTCGCACCCTCAAGCACCTGGACAATCTCTCTCTCTTTCACCTCATCATTCGCTCCTCTTACATTTCATGTACTCATTACCAAGACCATTGTCCGGTCCTGGGTCGTCATCGTTTGGTCAGTCCTTGTCCGAGGCTTCTTGTTTGTTTTATTAGTTAGTTGTTTTCCGGGGAGGGGCACTAACCCTCCGCCAACCCTTTTAGTCGCCTTTTACGACAAGCAGGGATACTGGGGGAGTATTCTTGAAAACACTTTTTTCATTCCTCCCAGCACGTTTCCTACTTCATTCATTCAAAACTTCACTTCTGCATCTATTCTTCCATCCACAGCAATATGTGACCCTAAATATTTAAAACACTACCTCCTCAAGCAACTCACCATTCAAAACTATATTCATCCCCCTACCATCTACCAACCTCGTACTCTTCATCACTTTACTCTTATTCTCATTTACTTTCAATTTCCTCCTTTCACACACCCTTCCAAACTCCTCTACCAACTGTCTCAGTCTCTCCTCTGAATCAGCCACCAGTGCAGTATCATCTGCAAACAGCAGCTGCTTCAGATTCCACTCTTCAGCATCAACATCCACCAGACTCAGACCTCCCCCTAAAACTCTTGCATTTACCTCCCTTACAACACTGTTCATATAAATATTAAACAACCAAGGTGACATCACACATCCCAGTCGCAGCCCCAATCTCACGCGAAACCAATCACTCACAGCATTTCCCACTCTTACACACGCTCTACTATTTACATAAAGACTTTTCACCCCTTTTAGTAACCTACCATCAGGTCCATACAATCTTAAAACAGTCCACAAAGCCTCTCTACCAATTCTATCATACGTTTTCTCTAAATCCATGAATGCCTAAAACACATCCTTGCCTTTAGCTAAATACTTTTCACACACTTGTCTCACAGCAAACATCTGATCCACGCATCCCCTCCCTCTCCTAAAGCCACACTGCTCATCACCAATCACTCCCTCTGTACCCTCTCTAACTCTCATAATTAACACTCTACCATACACCTTACCTACAACACTTAACAGACTTATACCCCTAAAGTTAGTACATTCATACTTATCACCCTTGCCTTTATACAAAGGGACCACACAAGGACTTGCCCAGTCAATTGGCACCATACCTTTCACAAAGCACACATTCAACAATCTTACTAACCAGTCAACAATAGTCACTCCACCACCCTACAGGTATTCCACAGCACATCCATCCATACCTGCAGCTTTCCCTGTTTTCATCTCCTTTACTTCCTTCTCCACTTCCTCCTTCGTGATCAAAGAATCATTCAACTCTCCCAAAACATTTATTCCTTGCACCCTTCCATCCGCCACAATCTCAGCCACCTTTCCTCCTCTACATTTAACAATCTTTCAAAATACTCTGCCCATCTCTTCCTTACTGCATCCATCTCAATTAACATCCTTCCATCCTCTGTTTTTCCTCGCTCTTCCTTCCCAGACTCACCCTTTCGCACCCTTTTAACCTCGTTCCAGAACATTTTCTTACTCTGTTGAAAATTCTCACTCAGCCGCCTACCCCTCCTCTCATCTGCTGTCACTTTAGCATCACGCACAGCCTTTCTCGCCCTATTCCTCTTTTCCCATATACCTCTCATATGACACCTCATCCTGCCTTTGCAGCCACACTTCATATGCAAGTCTCTTCTCAACCACAGCCATACTTACTTCCTCGCACCACCATTCACTTCCTTTTCTTACACCACCACCCACACGTCTCACACCACACACCTCTTCTGCATGCCCCACCACAGCACTCTTAAACAACTGCCATTCCTCCCCCACACCGCCATTTTCCTGATCGTTCACTGCGTTCCACTCATCTTTCAATTTCTCCTGATACTCTATCTTTTTCTCTCTTTTATCCAACTCACTCACTTTCAAAACCTCCCTGCCACACCTAACCCTCCTAGGTCTCACCTATCTCTTACCTACTCTTAACCTTCCCTCCACCAGGTAGTGGTCAGACATACCTCCACTCTCCTCTCTCAGAACTCTGACGTCCAACAATCTTCCTATTACCACTCCTAGACACAACCACATAGTCCATCAATGCTCTATCAACAACCTTCCACCCTCCTGTCTCACCCATGTATAGTTATAAATATCTTTCTTTTCAAACAGGGTATTTCCAATCACCATCTCTCGCTCAGCGTACATCCCTATCATTCGTTCCCCATTTTCATTTCTTCCAGGCACACCATGCATACCAAGTACACCTTCAACTGTTACATTTCCCACTCTAACATTCAGATCTCCCATCATTACTACATTCACATTCTCTCCAAAACTCTACAGACACTCATCAACATCATGCCAGAAAGACTCTTTCTTCTTCATCCCTTTCACTACCAGACCCATATGCACTCACAAACACCCACAACTCACGTTCAAATTTCGCTTTCACCCACATCAGTCTCGATGACACCTCCTTCCATTCAATCACACACTACTGTACTTCCGGACGCACTAACAAGGCCACACCTTCTCTTGCCCTTCCTCTATCAATACATGACAATCTTCCATTCACACTTCCAAACGTAGACTCACCCTTCCCTTTCATCTTCGTTTCACTCAAAGCTAACACATCCAACTTTCTTCTCGCAAACATTCTCCCAGTCTCCCTCCTTTTAGCCTAAATCGTACTACATCCACGCACATTCATAGACCCAATCTTCAGGGTACGGGGATAATTCAATCCTCCATCCCTTTCTTTGGCCTGACTCTTTTTAGGAACTAAAAACCAGAGGAGGGGGTCCCTAGTCCCCTCACCCCGCCCCTTTTAGTCGCCTTTTACGACACGCAGGGAATACGGTGGCAGTATTCTTATTAACACAACCTGGCCGCAGAGTAGTAGTACCACCCCATAGTGCGGCCAGATTGTGTCTCCCCCGCCACAGGGGTGTCAGAGAGGTTGGTTTTGACAATCGCTGTGCTTTCATGTTCGGTGTCTGAAAATTATGCATCAAATAATACCAAGAAGGTGGAAAATGTTTTGATTTAAAGGTGTCAGTATAAAGTGGTAAAGCATTAATAATCGTCTCCCTGACAAAGACAACTTGTTTGGTCAACGGGGGTACAACATGACTAACAGGAACGCGTTATATCATGACTAATAACAACACGGTACCATAATTATGACTACTAACAGAATGGTACTATGTCATTAACTGCAACACGGTACAATATGACTTACAGCAACACGGTACAGTATTACATCTCCGACTGCAACACGGTGCTGTTTCACTAACATTAACACAGTACGGTATAACTAACAACATCACTGCACCATATGATTCACACGGTACCATATGACTAAGAGCAATGCAGTGAAACATGACTCACGATCAAAATGTAGGGGAATGTGAGGCTGGAATGTGATCTCAGCCTGGAGCAACAGCTGAGCTCTAAGTGCTAACTGGCTTCCTGGGGCCCTTATATAAACAGGGAACACCCTTCTCCCACCATTCATTACAGAAGTCAGTGACTACCTGCCCCTCCCCTCTTATTACACCTCCAAGTAAACACACCAGATCCCCTCTCATCTCATCAGTCAGTTAACACCTCCCCCTCCCCTCTCACTATCCCATGACCATTTACCTACTCCAAGAGATCAAGTAGACAGATCAGCTAAAATATATAGATCAACTGGATTACTAGGGACATGTCCACATATTTCCATGATGATCCTCCCTATAGTGCTGTGTAATTTCCTGGAGAGATATCCAAGTGTGACTACTGTACATAGCCCTACCCTCGATAGTAGAAGATACTGTCACTCAGAATATAATGTTGCTGCATGTGTATGCTTAGGCCACTAACTTTACTCCATAGGCAGTGGATTATGAAAAAAAAAAAAATGTATTAATATATATTGTCACAGAAACGGTAAAAGTGATACCCATGAGAATACAATGCGGTGAGTGATACTGGAAGCAACTCTTATACCTTGCCATTTGTATAAATGTACATCTAATTCTAAATAATTTATGCATTCATTTATTTGGTTGGTATGTACTGCTCTCCTTATGAAACTTAAAATGAAGTAAGTAATTCATGTGAAGAGCGTTGTCACCAACGATGGCAGGCGTGGTCAGTGAAGGTGATAGTGGTGTGTGTCTTAGGTGGCCACCTGACGCTTTTGGCCCCTTCTGGCTCCACCACACACCAGCTCCATCACCAGCACCACTACAGCCACTGTGAACCCATACCCAAACACCGCAAACATGCCCTGAAAATGGATAACGCGGGATGTAGGACAGTAATCCTTTCATTAATGAACTAAACTAATAATACCCCTTTTACATGCGTAGTCAGTTCTTACGACGTCAAACATATATGTCTCTCAGTGACCTATTAAAATATTTGTTTATTTCGAACTGATCTTGAGGCCACGGTAGGGATTGAATTATCTTCTACTGTCCCATATTCTTATATGGCCTTGGCGTTTATTCTGGCCTTACACTCATCTAATGTCAGTATAGACTAGTTCTCGGGGGACGATGTTGAGATTCGTAAGCTTTGTCCATAACTCGTGTGTCTCTCCACCACCCACCGACAACTGCCCTAACACTTCAACATAGGCTAATTCAATATACCTGATATGAAGTAAAGTTTACTACGATCCAAAAGTATACCATGGAGAGATGTATGTGGGGGGAGGGAGGCAGTGTTAAACGTACGTCGCTAGATTCGTAATTATTAGAGGTAGACATTACTGTGGTCTTTTATTTTTATCCGAAATATCTACCTGAATAATTAAATGTGACACAGTAATTATTTAATTACGAGATATTAAAAGATGCTCATTACTCGATTACATACACACACATTTTTCACCAACTTACTCCAGTGAAGTATTTAGCTATTTAATTTTTAACTTTACTTACTCTCGTAGTAAAAGGATTAATGTAAGCTGTGTTCAGCCTCCCAGGTAAAAGAAAAAAAATATCTTTCATGAACCGAATAAAATCGTCTGGGTGTAATGATAAATTTTAATATCAGACGGAGGGGGATAAAAGATACCGTGATGTTGAATTATCTTATTTTCAGTAATAAAGTTACAATCATGGTTTACCCAAAGACTGGCGATTGAGAGAATGGTGATGACGGTGATGATCCTGGGTGGGTTCTTGCACAGGGTGGAGTGGGGTGCTGAGTACATCATCCATTTATCATACAGCCCTGATTCCACCAACGTGTAGGATCTAACCACAAGAAGAGACACTTATATGTCTGTATGTGAAGAATAACTCGCTAAGAACAATGTAAGGTGAAATACCGAGCTCTTGTCTGTTCGTCCAAGACATCTCAGGGTATGTATGTGTGTATATATCTATATTTATCATATACCCAATGCCAGCCTGTGAAAAGGACAAGTTTATAATTATTTGTTACTTTTATATTTGTATTTTTTAAAAGAATAATACTGCAAGAAAATTTTATTTTTAGTACATTATTGCTTATTTTACTAAACTGAGGCACTTGCAACTCATTTATCCTCGGTAAAACAAGGCTGTTTTTCTGAGTCACCATAGCGAGAGGGATGGTTGCGTAGACGCTCCGTGAAAGGTAAAAATCACAACGACCTGGAAAAAGAATTATTAGATATTTTTAATAGAAATGCTTAGACATATTATTAGAAAACTATTGAAGTATTCCTTATACGGACTTACAACGTGCTTTTTATTTTGAAATGCCAGAGCGGTGTTTACATTTGCCCAAGAATCGTTTTCAATTAATTACCATCTTGCCTCTTATCAACAGTCGTATTTCCTGCAATTCTCGTTACTGTTACATCCGTCAGAGTCAGTGTCTTTCTCTGCTGTCTAACATTATTAATTACAAATGGAAATTGTAACAATAGGAGTCGTAACATGTTGAGTGCTCCAGCACTACTCATATAGTTTATTTTAATAAAAGCACCATTAAGAGGAAATGGATTTGATTTTCTTCCAAAATATGGTCTTTCAATTAACAAATATTCAGGCGTAGCAGCCCTGATAACATTTAATTTATTCTGATGACAGACGACTGGAAAGGGAAGGTGAGTTCTATTAGCTCAACCGCGTAAAATATTCAATCCATAGTACGTATTTGCCTGATGATCCCTATAAATTCAAAGGCATAAATCTGTTAACTAAATAACCTGACTTTTTTACTCAGCAGAGAAAAGTCTTAATAGAAGTCAAGTTTATATTACATGTATAAAGTGATATAGCCAATTCAAAAACAGCTTGTGTGTGTGTGTGTGTGTGTGTGTGTGTGTGTGTGTGTGTGTGTGTGTGTGTGTGTTCATGCTATTTTAGAATGACAGCAATTAAATATTAATATGTTGTTGGCTTGTTACAGCTCTAATACACTGATACATTCTGAAATACAAATAACTAAAAATATATTAAACATACATAATTTCAATAACTTTAACAACCATATGACAAACTGTGAGAGAAAAGCTTTTGGACAGCAAGTTGATATAGTTGAAATCCAGGTCAAAGACGACGTGAGTGGCAGCGCGTACGACGGTCTCCATGCTGTTTTCTAATTCGACGAACCTGTTGTAGGCTACCCGTTTTGTCCCCAGCAGTTTCCACAGTTCATGAAGTGGACCTGACGTGGCAGTCTGAAAAGAAAAAGGCTATCAAAAATTGTCTGCTTTACGGTACAGTATATGTTTTAGGGATTTGGAAACACAAGGTTTTCGTAATTCGAAAAAAAAAAAGGTCAGTGTAAATGTCTGGCAGAAAATTTTGGTTATATGTGAAACATATGAAAATAGCCGATGATCAATGACTTTATGAATGACTGCAACATTAGAAACCTAAGTACCTATCCAAGTCATTGATCCTACTCATAAATTAATTTGTTGCATTATAGTGTTTGAGAAACTGTACATGGCAAAAAAAACAAATGTTTTTAATACACAGAAATTGCCGTATCCTTAGTGCAGCCTGTTACTATGATATGAATTTCATGAATAGTTTAACCATCAATTCAGCCAAAAATGGTATGGTTAGTATTTTTTGTCGCCACAGTTAACTAGCATCATATCAATTAAAGTATCGCATTAGAGACAGCCAAGTCGATACTCATAATGATTAATTATCCTAAAGAAAGAACCACTAACTTCAATATAATTAATGATCAAAGTGTTTGGAACAACAACTATCCCAGCATTGGAGTTGTCAAGGACGTCCTCAAGTCTCTGGTAGGGAAGGTCTATGTATCTGACTGCCAGGAGGGACAAGAGGTTGCCGACGTAGCTCTGTGTCAGGATCACCGTCATCAGCATCCACACCCCCAGCATCACACGGTTCCATCACCATCGACTCTTACTTCTATTTATATCTGGAAGACATAATTTAGTCAAGAAAAACATATGAATCACCGAAATATTTGACGGCCTGTTTCTGGCAGCTTTGGTGAAATAAAAGTAGTGGTTACAGTAAGCTACCATTAGTGAGATGAATTGAAGCATCATCTAATGCAAGACTATAGTTGAGCATAGTGAAAATATTTGGTCGAAACAACTGGCTTCTTTAGTATTCTTAAAGAGAAAAATTGACTAGTTCGGAAGTTAATAAGCCTGGATGCTGCCTACATTAACTCAGCTGTTGCGACTTAATCTAATCTCCCAGAGTCCCTCCAAAGTTAATCTAAAATTACTCAGTGTAAAGTTCAACATGGCAAACACTAGTTACCTTCATGCAAAATGAAACTCGCACACAGTTGAAGGTGTTGGCATCTTTCATGTGTGGTTCTTGCATATGAGCGGGAAGGCAGAAAGATAGAAACATCATCACAGCACATACCTCCAACAGTGCCGTCAGCACAGTCACCCAAACCTTTGGTGTAAGTGGCAGCAGGAAGCCCCAGGAGTCCACCTGAGGTCGACCACGGGCAGCGAGAATTAGATAGCTTCCCATAAACACAAATGGAGAGTAGTCGGTCCACTGGCTTCTGGTTATATCCATGTAAAATGGTCCCGGAGTAAACTCCACTTCGTGAAATGTGTTTTTGTAAAGTATAATGAAGAACAGTAGAACAATGTATGTCGGGATATATTTCATAAAAATTCATCTTTACCATAATATACAGGGTACTATGATGAGTATTTCCATGAGAATGTTCAGAAGTAGTTTTCTAGGCTCAATATATTTGCTATATTGATCACGAATTGTTATTCGAAAAGTCGTTCCCTAGCTAACTATTTGAAAGCGACATTGACAAAAAAGTGTATGTTCACATGATGCATATGCGAAACATGAGGATCAAATTTTAAGGGAAAATACGACTGTACAATGCTAAAAGCTTAAGGAGGAGTATTAAACTATGGAATCTACATAAGATACGGCTGTTGGTAAAAATAATAATGAATTCACATATACAGCAGGAAAACAGAAAATAGTTTTAATGACAGCTAAAAAAAAAGGCTTAGCAGAAAAAAATGTTAAAAAGAAATTCTCAAAACATATAGCTGATAAAGAGACGTTACTACGTGCACCAAGCTGAGGAGTAGTTGGTGCACAGATGCAATATATATATATTCATGTTCTAACGCCTATAATTGCCATTCCATAATGAGAAGTTTGCTGCAATAAAAGATTAGCACTAGAAAAGGACGTCAGTGATACAGCACTCTTATGAAGGGGAGGGAAGGGGCAACATTGTCTTTTTCTGCCATCTAGCTTCGTAGTATAATCTGCAAAATAACGAAAATCTGGGCCAAGTTGAGGTAAACGAACTATAGAACAGACCTCATGTGTAATGAGGTCCAAAATGCCTGTCCAAGTCTCATCGCTTTACATTTAACCCCAAGTCCTGTCAATGGATCTCACGTACCTGTATCTGTCAGAGGGACGTGATTTAAGCACCTTAGATGACACTGTAACCTTTTCCATAGCAAAAAATATGTCGAGCGGGTACTTTCACATTCATATTTTATTCATGCTATCTTAGGGCAAATTGTGCTATCAACCAATGTTTATTTATCAAACCCAAATATTTCCAGTCAAACACAGAGCGTATTAAAGCAAATGCCCATTAGTAGCTCACGTGTAGTTCATGATCGTGGACAGAATCTCCGTAATGTTCCCCGAAGGTAAGTCGTTTGCCCTCTGGTGTCGTGGGGTCTTCTATTGTAAATGATAGCTGTGCCACTAACTCCCTCCGCTGTCACTATCACTTGTGGCCGGTGCGGGACCCTGCTTCGAGATGGTGTACGATATAATGTTGACTAGTAACGCCACTTGGATTCAAATATACTCTCAGGTAATGCATTTTACATTCGGACAACCTGATTATACATATATATATATATATATATATATATATATATATATATATATATATATATATATATATATATATATATATATATATATATGTATATATATATATATATATATATATATATATATATATATATATATATATATATATATATATATATATAATCATCATCATCATCAGCCATTAAAAGTCCAGTGCTGAACAAAGGCCTCCCCCAACCTTCTCCACGTATTCCTTGACTGAGCCGATCTTTGCCACGTTTTCCCTGAAAATTTCTTTATCTCATCCCTCCACCTCCTGTTTGGCCTATTTCTGCCACGCTTACAATCTCTTGGTGTCCAGTCATTCAATCTCTTGCTCCATCCCTTATTCTTATTATCCCTTATTCTTTTTAAATGTACCATGTAGCATATATGTACATTTTATATATATATATATATATATATATATATATATATATATATATATATATATATATATATATATATATATATATAATTACACACAAAAAGGAACCTGGGTCTTATAAGCTTTTGTTTTCAAGTATCAGTTGTGCTAACTTGCTCCAGTTAAAGAAAACAACCGCGGTGATCGACCATGTTGTTACGTAATTTTGGCATAACCTAAGGCCATTCAGATCGTTCAGAATGATTAATATTCAGGCTCAGTTAAGTCTAGATTCGAATGAGCTGTTTAGATAGAATTAGGTAGGCTACTGTATATATATATATATATATATATATATATATATATATATATATATATATATATATATATATATATATATATATATATATATATATATATATATATATATATATATATATATATATATATATATATATATAGATAGATATATAGATATATATATATATAGATATATATATAGATATTGTTACATAGCCTATGATTTCATCATCCTTTGTGTAATTTTAACGCACAGTATGCTGCATGTTTGATCACGAGCGTGTTCTGCCTCAGTCCCCCCTTCTACCATTATAGTGGAGTGAGTCGTCCTTTCTGTTGTTCAGAGCAGGATTGTCGGCTCTTTGTCCCCTATGGCTTCATTTGCGCGTCCTTCTTACAAGTTGTATCAAGCTCTGCTGGCCCCTATATAATGAGCTCAGTCTCTGCATTATTGCCACTTAGATCTACTCCTCATTTTGTTCACATCTCTGTCCTCCCCTGTAGAGTTGTTATTATTGTGAGTGCTCAGGAAGTCTCCAACCATCTAGCAGCTGTGTAATTTGAGTATAAGTGTTATTGCATTTTTTCTTGTACTGTGTAGCATAAGGTGTTAATTCTTGGGCCTAGTAAGGTTTTTGTGATTGGTGTAAGGCTTCATGTCAGCCATTGTTCATAATATTTCGTATCTGTAATAATTTATTTTCCATTAACTGAGCATTACCCAGTGTATTTTCATTTTATCAGGGTTGACTTAGATAAATTTACTCTTGCTAATTTCGTGTTAATAGATGCTACTGCAGTTAACCATATATTTAACCTGTTTTTGCCATTACATTATCCTTAAGAGTCCTGAATGTTTTGTTGTTAGTTTGAGCATTAAACTTTCACTTGTAATTTTACCTAACTCTTTTGTTTTGAACCTGGAACTTTACGGGACAGTAGTGATTTTTAGTATTCTCACTTAAAGTGTACACTATCTTTCTCTGTTCCGTAACATAAATTTGGCGACCTCATATCAGGATATTTAGGATATTATCATGAGGATATTGCTTGATATTTTGTGACTGTTACTTATTCATGATGTCTACTATTACTACACTTGATGTAGCCAAAGATTTTTTGTCAAATGTGCAAACAGTGTGTGATGTAGAAAATAGAACAAAGAATGAACTTAAGCTTGTTGCTCAACAATTGGGAATTGCTGTTCTCTCTCATCATTCTAAAGATCAAATTGTTGACATGATTAATGAAAGCTTGTTTAATGTTACTCCTCCAAATGAGCAAACGCAGATTGAATTAGCTAAGTTACAGCTAGCCCTGCAGGAGGCTCAGGCTAAGGAGGCGGAGTCTCATGCTAAGGAGGCTGAATTTCAGGCCCGTTCTAAGGAGGCTGAGGCACAAGTTGAAATTGCTGGGATTCAGGCAGACCATGAGTATCGCATGAAACAAGGTGGAACTGGATCATCTAGCTCTGAGGATTTTGATGTGTCTAAAAATGTTAAACTTGTCCCTCCTTTTAATGAATCTGATTTAACAAAGTATTTTCAGTTGTTTGAGAGGGTAGCTACAGGTTTTAATTGGCCCAAAAAGTATTGGCCAGTACTCCTTCAAACTGTTCTCACCGGTAAAGCTCAAGTAACTTATGCATCTTTGCCTCAGGATCAATCTGATAATTATGATGTAGTTAAGAGCTTGATTCTTAAGGCCTATGAGCTTGTTCCTGAAGCCTATAGAGTAAAATTTAGGACAACTTACAAGCAAGATAAGCAATCCCATGTTGAACATGCAAAAACCAGAGAAGATCTGTTAGAGCAGTGGTTAAATTCTAAGAATGTGGATTCTGATTTTGGTAAAACAGATGATTTTGCTGGAGGACTTCAAGAGGTGTGTTAATAAAGATGTAAGCCTATATCTTGATGAGAAAAGAATAGATAGTTTGTCTGATGCTGCAGTTTTAGCTGATGAATATGTTCTCACTTACAAGAGATATTCTAGAGAAAAAGGGAAAGCTGAGAGTAAGTACGTTGCCTCTACTCAGGGTACAGGTAACAGGAAAGAGAATAAAGATGATGTTTCTCAGGAAGTAAATACCAGCTTCACCTCTAGATTTCAGAAAAGTAAATGTACTTATTGTAGTAAGCTTGGTCATACTACGGAGAAATGTTTCAGGAGACAGCGTGATATGAACAAAAAGGAGTCTTTAAATATTCAGTCAATTGGTCTACTGTCCACCCTTGAGAGTTCCCAGAATTCTTTAACTGAGTTAACTGAACCTGCTTTGAGGGGTAACTTAAATTCTTATGATGGAGCTCCTCTTTTGAGCAGTAACGTGGGTGACATTCTCAAGATTTCATGTGCTAATTTCCTGTCTGATGGTTTTGTCAGTCCTCTGAAAAGTAATGACAGGAAAACAGTTAAAATATATCGTGATACAGGTGCTTGCCAATCCCTTATGCTGACCAGTGTTCTAGGCTCTAATGTTAATTCCTCTGATGAAACTGTAATCTTACAAGGTGTAGGGAATAATTACTTCTCTGTCCCTCTGTGCAGAGTGAATTTAGAGTCTGGTTTTGTTAATGGTTCCGTTATGGTTGGGTTGGTTGAGACACTCCCAATGTCAGGTGTAACTTTCTTACTTGGAAATGATATTGGTGGAAGTCAAGTGTGTCCAGCTCCTCAGTTGTCTAGTGAGCCAGTGGGTGCGACCCAGGATTGTGATGTCCCTGATGTGTTCCCTGCATGTGCTGTCACTAGGGCTAAGTCTAAAGTTACTGGTGACTTAGAGGATAATGATGATGATGATGTTATCCTAGCTGACACTTTTCTTGCTAATTTGGACCACTCACCAGATGAGGCAGAACCCCGTAGTGTTGATAATTTGTCTCGTCAAGAGTTGGTTGAGTTGCAGGTTGCTGACCCTGAGTTGAAAGGTCTAGCTAACTCTGCTTACAGTGAAGAAGAGTCAGCCGGTGCTTCTACTTGTTATTATGTAAAGTCAGGAGTACTTATGAGGAAGTGGAGACCCCCAACAGCATCAGCCGACTGTGAATGGGAGGTTGTACATCAAGTTGTCATCCCTCGTGTTTGTAGGCAGGATATCATTAGAGTGGCTCATGATTCCAGTTTGGCAGGACACCTTGGAGTGAGGAAGACTGTGGCACGCATTTTGAAACACTTCTACTGGCCAGGTATCTTCAGGGATGTTTCCTGGTATTGTAAGTCTTGTCACACCTGTCAAGTTGTGGGGAAGTGTAATCAGACCGAAAAGGTTGCACCTCTAGTTCCCATTCCTCCTTTTGAGGCGCCATTGACCCGTGTGTTGGTGGATATTGTGGGCCCTCTTCCTAAGACTTCTTCAGGATTTTCTTATGTGTTGACCCTGATTGATATGGCTACTCGTTATCCTGAAGCCATTCCACTTAGAAATATCTCAGCAAAGAACGTGGTTAAGGAAATGCTAGGGTTCTTCACAAAGTTTGGTCTGCCCAAGGAGGTACAGTCAGACCGGGGAAGTAATTTCATGTCAAATGTTTTCAAGCAGTCTCTGAAAGAGCTGGGCATCACCCAGATCACGTCTTCAGCTTACCATCCCCAGACCCAAGGAGCGTTGGAGAGATATCATCAAACACTCAAATCGATGCTCAAGAAATACTGTTTGGAACATCAGAAAGACTGGGATAAAGGTCTTCCATTCGTTGTGTTTGATGCAAGAGAATCTCCCAATGAATCACTGGGCTTCTCACCTTTTGAACTACTGTTTGGCCATGAAGTAAGAGGACCCCTTAAGTTACTTAAGGAATGCTGGCTGTCGAAGGAAGATGACGTCAACCTGCTGGAGTATGTGATGAAGTTCAAAGAACGGCTGTCCACTGCTTTACAGCTGGCGAGAGAGAATTTAGGATCTGCTCAGAAGATGAAGACTTGGTATGATAAGAAGTCCAGGTTACGCCACTTTCAGCCAGGAGATCAGGTTTTGATTCTGCTACCGGTTGATGGGCAACCCCTTCAAGCCAAGTTTAGTGGTCCTTATTTCGTGGAGAAGAAACTCATTGATGTCAACTATGTCATCGCCACACCAGATCGTAGAAAGAACAAGCAACTATGTCACATCAACATTTTAAAGTTATATCACAGGCGGGATGAAAATAATCCAGTCTGCACTGTAGCTGTTCCACCTAAGTCTGCAAGTGAAGCTCTCCCATGCAGAATGAGCCTGAGTGATAGTTTGGGGAAAAATCCTGATATTATGAATGATCTCCAGGATAAGCTTTCTCATCTACCTCCCGAGGAAAGGCAAGAGTTTTCGGCATTACTGCAGGAGTACCCGCAAGTGTTCCGTGCCACTCCAGGAAGAACTACTGTGTTGATACATGACGTCGATGTTGGAGACGCAAAGCCAATTAAACTGCCTCCTTACCGTGTGAACCCAGTGAAAGTTCCTCTCATCCAGAAGGAGCTTGGCTACCTGTTGGACCACAAGATGATTGAGCCCTGTCAGAGCGAGTGGAGTTCTCCTGTCACTCTAGTCCCTAAGCCAGGTGGGTCACAGCGGCTTTGCATTGACTACAGACGTGTTAATCAGATAACCAAAACAGACACTTACCCTCTCCCTCGTGTGGAAGATTGCATAGACAATATCGGAAAGGCTAGGTACATAAGTAAGTTTGATTTGTTAAAGGGATACTGGCAAGTACCTATGACTGAACGTGCTAGGGAGATCTCATGTTTTGTAACAGTAGGAAAGACTTTTGCATGTTCTGTAATGCCACATGGTATGAAGAATGCACCAGCCACATTTCAGAAGCTCATGAATGTTGTAACAGAGGGTTTGGCAGGGTGTGTTGTTTATATTGATGATGTATTAATCTTCAGTGACAACTGGAAAGATCACCTATGCCATGTCAGTAAATTTCTTGAGCGTTTAGTTCAGGCTAATCTTGTTGCTAATTTATCAAAGTGTGAGTTTGGTCAAGCTAAAGTTCAGTACCTTGGGTACGTAATTGGTGATGGACATGTTCCACCACCAGCAGCTAAGGTTCAGGTTATAAGTGATCTTCCCAGTCCTAAAAGTAGGAAAGAGCTAAAAGATTTTTGGAAATGGTAGGATATTACCGGAGATTTATTCTTAACTTTTCAATTCTTGTATCACCACTTACAGACCTACTGAAAAAGGGAGTTAAATTTGTCTGGACCGATAACTGTGAATCCTCTTTCAACAAACTTAAAGCTATCCTATTAAGTCAGCCAGTGCTCCCTACTCCAAATTTTGCTAAGCCTTTTAAGATGGCTGTTGACGCAAGTGATACAGCAGCTGGGGCTGTTTTGCTGCAAGAGGATGATCAGTGTATTGAACACCCTATATCTTATTACAGTAAGAAGTTCACTCCACCTCAAAAGAACTACTCAACTATTGAGAAAGAGCTTTTGGCCTTGATTTTGGGTTTACAGCATTTTTCATTTTATTTGTGTTCTGGTTTTGACCCCATAGTCATTTATACCGATCATAACCCACTGAAATTCCTTAGTAAATTTAAAGATAAAAATCAGAGATTGACAAGATGGAGTCTACTTCTTCAGGAGTATTCATTAGACATACAACATGTCAAGGGGAAAGAAAATGTTATTGCAGATTGCTTATCTAGACTCTAGACAGATTGTTTTAGAGTAATAAAAAAATTTCCTTTGTAAATTTCTTTTTCTTTGTGGGGAGGTGTTACATAGGCTATGATTTCATCATCCTTTGTGTAATTTTAACGCACAGTATGCTGCATGTTTGATCACGAGCGTGTTCTGCCTCAGACCCCCCTTCTACCGTTATAGTGGAGTGAGTCGTCCTTTCTGTTGTTCAGAGCAGGATTGTCGGCTCTTTGTCCCCTATGGCTTCATTTGCGCGTCCTTCTTACAAGTTGTATCAAGCTCTGCTGGCCCCTATATAATGAGCTCAGTCTCTGCATTATTGCCACTTAGATCTACTCCTCATTTTGTTCACATCTCTGTCCTTCCCTGTAGAGTTGTTATTATTGTGAGTGCTCAGGAAGTCTCCAACCATCTAGCAGCTGTGTAATTTGAGTATAAGTGTTATTGCATTTTTTCTTGTACTGTGTAGCATAAGGTGTTAATTTCTGGGCCTTGGAAGGTTTTTGTGATTGGTGTAAGGATTCATGTCGGCCATTGTTCATAATATTTCGCATCTGTAATAATTTATCTTGCATTAACTGAGCATTACCCAGTGTATTTTCATTTTATCAGGGCTGACTTAGATAAATTTACTCTTGCTAATTTCGTGTTAATAGAGGCTATAACAGTTAACCATATATTTAACCTGTTTTTGCCATTACATTATCCTTATGAGTCCTGAATGTTTTGCTGTTAGTTTGAGCATTAAACTTTCACTTGTAATTTTACCTAACTCTTTTGTTTTGAACCTGGAACTTTACGGGACAGTAGTGATTTTTAGTATTCTCACTTAAAATGTACATTATCTTTCTCTGTTCCGTAACAATATATATATATATATATATATATATATATATATATATATATATATATATATATATATATATATATATATATATATATATATATATATATATTAACTCTAACTTGCCCTAAAAATTTCATGTGCTCATCTTGAATCCTGAGTTGTAATAATAGACCAACACTCAAATGTGATGCCAGTCATGAAGAGGTGTTATGGAAAGGATGTAGAGCTGTAGTATTATCTTTTTCTGCGACTAACCTATGTGAAATAAGTTGCAAAAGGACGAAAAACTGATCATAGTTATGGTAAAAACAAATAAAAATAAAAAAGCCATTGTATATTCAAGCACGCTTCAGTCTATCCAGACCATTTAGGTCGCTACAGTAGTTTAGTGTCATTTAGGTCGAAAAACACGAATTTAGGTTAAACTAGTCTCGTTCTGTAAATTTCATCCAGTCAGAATATTAATTTACATATTTCTCGTCTCTTCCCCTGTAGGAATCATGAGATCTTGCATCATCTTTTATGTAATGTATGAGTCGGTAATTTGCTGGAATGCAGTATTTAAAGGTTACCATGCAAGATCTTTCATGTATGCAGCTCAGTGTCTCTGTATTGCTAAACACAAAGATGGGAGCGTTGTCGGCACACAAAATTTACAATAAGAACTTCTGGGGGAAAAGATCTGGTGGATGTGTGACAGTTAGACGTTGATCGATAGTCCATGATGCCACTGTAATGGTAGGGATTCTGGGTCGGTGAACGGCTGCCATGAGAACAGTTTGGTCCTATTGATGAAAAAGCAATCCGTCCATTAATAAAAAATCAGAATTATCAATTATTTATGTTGTATTCTTGTGTGGTTGCAATCAATAGGATCACAAGGTCGGTTATTTATGAAGATGTTAAATAATAATGTAAAAAACTTGAAAGACTCCGACCATTTCATTCAGTTTCAAGATTCATTGTTAATAGCCTCGATAATTAATATAAATCAGTATTTATGTTGGCAACTGTTTACGGATAATATTCGTTACCTGGAGACTGGGAAGGTATCGTCCACAACAGCAACGAGACAAGTGGTTCGTGAGAGAGTCCCGTGAAGGCGGGGAAAGGTTGGGAGTTGGTGGAAAGAGATGCGAGTGAGTACGAGTAGTTTTGTTTTCTGGACCGGCAGGAGGTGGCTCCTGAAGGAGGACTCAGCAAAGGCGGCGAGGAAAGCTCGGTTATCGCTCACCACCACCATCGTCACGCACCACAACGCATGACGAAGCTAATGGTGCCAACATGCATAATAATACGAAACTAATAGTGCCAATATAAATTATGTGACAACTAATGGTGCCGACATAAAAAATATCACGAACCAAATGATGCCAACACGAACACTATCACAAAACTAATCGTGCCAACATAAATATCAAGAACCTACTGCCAAGAAGAATATTATCACGAAAGTAATGGTACCAGTATGAATAAAGATTGACAACGAAAGGACCCTAACACTCCTCCTGACTACGATTTACGCCCGTAGAATATTTTGTACAATCCTGGCCCTAAGTTCTCGTCGGTGGTCCAGGAATTGAAAGAGGGATCTCTCGGTTGTGTCATGTATGCTTCCGCTTACGCAATGCTAACTCATAGGAACACTTGAACTAAACTGTTTTGTCTGGTTCCTTCAGCCTGATGACGTCTGTGTTTCATGCCGGCTACAGCAGGCAGAAGGGAACAGAAAGTCGTGTACGGGAATAATATTCGTATTAATTAGTCGTGTGTTTTTATATGTGAATATCTTTAAAGAACTTTGAATTATTGTTTCCAGAATCCATCTCCTTTACCTTAATCTACACGCCGTGGCCACATACCTGTCGAGTTGTGGCTATACTGTGTGAGAGCTGTTTGTATGTCATGCTGGTGTTTGGTTCACTAGTCTTCACCTCAAACACTCCGACTCCCCAAGGAGCATGTACGTGTTCAATATCATGAAGGAGAACACATAATGATAAATATTTCCTATTCTACACAATTTAACCAACAATAACGATGACTAGAACAACAGAATAGCATAATGGTGCAAATGTAACAGTTTAGATTGACTTTAGGCAGACTTTGACTTACGTAGTTCATTCAACCGCACAAAAATTGTAAAATGTGAATTACCTGTATCGTACAGTAAAGTAAGAAATGATTTAATGTTTAGCGTTTAATCCTGTCAGACTATTCTGTTGAAGCTGTGAGCAAATTAGACTTTTGTTGTATATAATTACCTGCGTCATGGAGATCCCTCATGGAAGGCCATCTGTCACCAGAAGGACAGAAAAGTGAGTACAACGCTATATGGCAAACATGTCATCCAGTGCTAGGCGGCTCCCCATTGATGCGTTGGTCGTGTCTAACAAATACAAAGGGTGAATAAAATGCAAACCTGAACAGTACTATTTTGAGAACAGTTACTAAAGTGTTTGTCTGGCAATATGGACTAGAATTAGCTCCTCATCTACCTGTGTCTTCTCTCTGCTGCTTAAAACTGTTTGGCTGTATTCAAAATATAATACTAAAAGTAACACAGCGAAAAGCACGGAGAGAATCATGTTCAGTGAATCAATGAATGCCAACTGGCCAGGTTAGGCTGCATAGATTATGTTCGTTTCATATTGTAGCTCAGTTAAATTAAAAGCTCTAACAACGAGTAGCTGTAGTTATGGACAAGCAAACCTTCAAAACAGCATAGTTCACGGGACCTGCAGTGGCTTGAAACATCCAAAAGCGCATAAATAGTTTGGAATCTGTGTACCACTTTTTTTTGTTGTCACAGAAAGCAAGATACGGAAGTAATTAAATACAAGCAATACAACTTGATATTTGGTGATGCACATTTCACAGCCTAGATAAAAATGATTTTTTAAAACCTAACTGTTTCCCTATATTTTAATCTACGTGCCTGTGATGTGCTGTAGGAGGGCTTGCATCAGGAGGCAGGTGACTCCCAGGGGAGGCCACGATCTCCTAACAGTAGCCAACATCATACCACTGCCACCAAAACACACCACGACCACCACTGCTCACCATTACCACCACGCAACGTCACAATCCTCTCCGCACACATCCGTACCAACACTCGTCACGACCACCACTGCACACCTCCGTACCATCCACACGTCACAACCACTGCTACTTTACTGTATGTCTCCACCACTGCCAAAAGTATGTTAAGACATGTTTTGCATGCGTACATTACCACCATACGCTCCTATTTTTCGAATCCATTTAGACACAGTAAATCTACTCCCTCTAGTAACTCAAGATATATGTTTTGCAGGAAGAATATCAGACCTAAATCGAAACTCTTCTTTCCTTATCCGTACTTCGAAAAGAAATAGATGGTCAGAATTTTACACTAATGATTTAATATTTTTTCCCGAAAGAACAGGAGGCCGGGGATATTTTTTAACCTATGCAGCAAAAGCAAACCCCAGTCAAGAGAGGGAGTTGATCATAAGTTTATGACTCAAGATCCTGACCAACAAAGCAGAAAGCAAAACCAATGCGAGTTGATTTATATATTCTCCTCGTTGATGTACATCTCTTGGATGAGGAAGGTTGTTTAGCTTATATATATATATATATATATATATATATATATATATATATATATATATATATATATGTGTGTGTGTGTGTGTGTGTGTGTGTGTGTGTGTGTGTATCTAAAACCAGAAAATAGTTATACGAAACTCATACTTCCCTAATCTTCCAAGCACTGTTACCAACACATACGTCAGGGTGTCTGAAAAGCTTCATAACATGATATTCAAAGCAAAATAGACTTACTGTTGCATATTTATTGTGAGTTTTATTACACATTTATATATATATATATATATATATATATATATATATATATATATATATATATATATATATATATATATACCACCGCACGTTACTTCCATATAATTATGTAACAAAAATACTTGCACTATTTGGAAACATTTATTCTGTTAATTTCGTTTACATCTAATCATTTTTGTCTGGGAAATCCTTTTAAATAAGAAGTAGGTGAGAAAGCCTGCTTTAACATTCCTGCCAATTACAAAAAATAGTTAATTTACCACCTTACGAGGAAGCACAAGCAAGTCTGAAGCCTGTAATACCAATTTTCCTAGGGGGAAAAAAATACAATAACAATAACGTTTGGTACGACACATGAAATATAGATTGTTCATAACTCTCCTAACATGGGACAACATACATTATCGTTCTGAAAGAGATGGACAATGGCTTTTAGTATAAAATAAGACTTAAGTGTCTGTTGAAAGTATAGTGCCATGCACTTATTAAATACGTGGTGTCTTGAAAATCTCAGCGAAATGATGGCTTTGGGTTATAAGTGCTCATTTAACTGAGAGCAAAAATGAGATCTCATATCTCACTACCCTACTTGCTCTACTCAGCTTTTGCTCTGCTCAGCTTTGGGTAACAAAAAACAATATTTAGTACAGATATCCAATTCTGTGCTTCATATTTATAAGAGAGGTGGAGATGAATTTATATAAGGGGAACTTTGTCTTTTCCTTGGCTCATGCTAGTTTTTCTCTTCGACCTACAACGAAACTGTGTCACGTGATGTGTTGGCAATTCATAATCTTGATACATAGGACCAGTTCACTCGGCTGTCATATATAAAGAGCCTGTCTGGTTAGCATCTGTTTGGTCTGGCAGGGAATATTTCAAAACTGAAGGGGTTTGTAAAGTTACTCAGAACGGAATCAGTTATGAATACTTCAGCTTTACGTTTACGTGAAACTCAGTAATACCTGAAGAGATTATGGTTTTAGTATATCCACAGTGATAATGAAAATCTGTTTTTATTCCTCTGAGGTACATTTCTGATAAATATAATTCGTAAAGGTTCAGTGCTATGGGTTGGAATACTTTAATAAGGCAGTGAATTGTTTTGTAGAGTTCCCCTTTACTAGGTCGGCCAGTGCTACGCCAGTTTTCAACGTGTCCCTTCTGTTTCCACCGCCTGAGCCATCTGCAGACGGTGGTGACGCTGGACCTGGTTACTCAAGCTATGGCACGAGCTGACAGGCCCCCCACCCACAACCAGATGAAGTTGTTGCGTTCTGTGAGGGAGGTTGGGCGTCAGAGCCTCTGTGTTTCCATGTTCTGTCTAAGGGAGATATTCAAAAACCAAATGTAAAATAGAACTTTGTCCTTCCGGTTAGTTTCCAAGAAGTGTAGTACGTACGATTTGTAGATATTTTTGTTTAAGTCCTTCGCAAACGGGTCACTACTTTCACTGCACACCTTTTGCTAGCGGAATATTTTTATTAAGTATTAGATTTCTGGTAAACTGTTCGATGAGGGCTATTTATAAAACTTGTTCATTTCGAAAAACCTCTTCTGAGTTAAATACGTTCTGAATGTAGGGGAAATATATATAAAGTCCTCAACTATCTTTGGATATTGAGTACTTTTAGTAAACTTTGAGTAGGGGAGACCGGGGCTAGTTGTTACATGTCCAAGTTGTTACAACCTCAGTAACTCCAAAACCAGTCAATAGATGGCACCGTGAGCGCTGTCACGTGATGCAGTTTGTAAACAAAGGTGGCGGCAGGAGTGGGAACGCGGAGGTGTAACTGGAGTAAAAGGTAGGGAAAAAAATAGTTTTTTTGCAGGTAAAAGTTTTTGTGTGTGTGTCCTTAGATATTGTGCTTTATCTGTAGCATCAGCTGATGTACTTTCGTCACTTGGATCACGGTGCAATACCTGTGAAAGGGCTATGAAATGAGCACAGGCCCATGACAGTGCTGCCATTGTTCTTGACAAAAAATGGCCAATTGTAAGGAACACTAGTGTTGTGGTTGGTTGTTACGGGTTAGTTGTTACTGTATCAACTTACCCCGTTCGATTACTGCTGTAACAACTTACCCCAATCTTTTCAGGTACCATTTAAGCCATGCCCTGGAAATACCAATGGAAGACGGACAGAGGGAAAACACCCCCTGATGTAATGACTGCAGCAGCCAGACGAGTTGTGGAGAATAATGAATAACTTAGAAGTGTTGCCACTCATTCTACTGTAAGAAATTAGATAGTATTTGATTAATGAGACACGCAATGCTGGTCAAAAGATCTCCACATAGAACTGTAATATAAACCGTACACACACACACACACACACACACACACACACACACACACACACATACACACACACATACACACACACACACATATATATATATATATATATATATATATATATATATATATATATATATATATATATATATATATATATATATATCTTTTCATGTTTACAGGTAAACTTCATGACAGAGGTACTGCAAGAAGTTTAAAGACAATGGTAATATTCTATCAACAGGATATTCAACACCCCGAGCTGTGTTTTCGAAAGATCAAGAGGATAGTCTTGTTTCATACATCACCAAGGCAGCAAATATCAACATGGGATTAACTCCAAGGGAGATAGGGAAGCTTGCATACGATTATACAAAAGGAAATGGTATCAAGTGCCCTCCTTCATGGGTTAGTAATGAGGCAGCTGGTGAAGACTGGTTTTCATACTTCATGAAACGGAACAAATGCCTCTCACTTAGCACACCTGAACCCACAAGCTTAAGCATGGCTACCAGTTTTAATAAAATGAACGTTAAGTGTTTCTTTTATAACCTCACTGATGTTTATGAGAAGTAGAAATTTTAGAGCAAAGACATATAATTGCGATGAGACAGGAATAACTACAGTTCAACGACCTAACCGCATTGTCGCACAGAAAAGAGCAAAGCAGGTTGATGCTCTTACTTCAGCTGAAAGAGGGAGTTTAGTAACGGTGTGCATGGCAGTTAATGCCACTGGCAATAGCGTCCCCCGGATGCTCGTGTTCCCAAGAGTAAATTTCCGGGAACATTTTATCTCAAATGGACCCCAAGGGTGCTGTGGATCAGCTGATCCAAGCGGTTGGATGCAAGATAAAGATTTTCAACAGTTTCTGCAACACTTTGTGAAACATACCCGATGCAGCAGGGAGCATCCAGTCTTGCTCTTACTTGACAATCATGATTCACATATTTCACTAGATGTTATTGACTATTGTAGAGATCGTGGTATAATTTTTTTGTCTTTCCCACCCCACTGTTCACACAAACTCCAACTTTTAGACCGCAGTGTTTATGGCCCCTTGAAAAAATATGTGACTACAACATGTGATGGATGGGTGAAATCTCATCCTGGTAAAACCATGACAATTTATGATCTTCCAGGAATTCTGAAGGAAGCACTGCCTAATGCAGTTAATCCACGAAATATCCAGAAAAGATATGAAGTAAGTGGTATCTTCCGTGTCAACCGGAACATCTTTGGAGATGAAGAGTTTCTTCCAGCTTACATTACAGACCGTCCTACGGCCTCCACAGAGAGTGGCAGTGTTGAGGATAACCATGAAGAAGGAGTAGATATACCCTTGCCTAGTTTTGCCTTCTACCAACTGTGAGCCTGTCCTAGGTCCTAGTGGGTTTAACTCATCTCCTGGCGCACCAAAGTCTTCAGTAATGCTGCGACCATTTCCTAAAGCTGGTCCAAGGAAGACAGCAGGAGGTCGAAAGAAACGCTACACTGCCATCCTAACTAGCACACCAGAAAAACAGAAAATAATGGCAGAAGAAAAAAAGAAAATCAAAGTAAATACTCTGAAGAGAAAAGCAGGAAAAAACATGGAAAGCAACACACAACCTCAGAAAGGAAAGTCAGTTTGCAAGACAACAAAAAATGATTGGAAGTGCCTTGCCTGTGGTGGATGGTATTTTCATTCTGCCCCAGGAGATGAATGAATCCAGTGCCTGTCATATTGAAAGTGGGCTCATATTGACTGTTCCAGTGGAGAGGATATGTCCAGGTGTGAAAAATGCATAGAGTCAGACGACTGAAATACTAGTTTTGTATGCATGCATTTTCAGTAAATATTCTATTTTTTTTACTTGAAAAACTGTTGAAACTTACTTTAACTCCACTGTCAAATATTAAAACATGTGTATATTTATGTTCGGGTTATTCAAATTAATATGAATTAATTTTATTTTTATGGCAAATATACCAACTTACCTCGGGGTATGTAACAAGTTGACCCGTACCTGGGGTAAATTGTGACAGAAGACACCTGTTCACAAATCACTGCACAACTGTGAGAAAATATTATTTTCAATCATTTTGCCCACAGATATAATAAAGGCACATTTTCTGAAATTCAGACAAAAAATGGCTGTTCGTTACCTTTAAATTTTCGAGTTATGAGGCAAAATGTAAAATTTGTCACAAGTAGCCCCGGTCTCCCCTACTGGACGGCAAGGGGCCAGCAATATCCTTCATTTATAGGCTTTGCTCGGTAGTTTCTTGAATCCATAGTGTATCTACCGTTATGAGGTCCATCTATTAAATAAAAAAAAAAGGAAAGTGTGCCATATATCTCGTAACTTGAAGCCTGCCTAGGATGGACTGTGCCTTGAAGGTCACTGGTTCTCTGCTTCATATCTCGAAAAAGACCCTCGAAACAACCTGGCAATCTCTCCACTTCATTAAAGATGTGGGAAACTGTAACAGGTTAATGAAGAATGAGCATAAAACAACAATAGGTTATAAACAACAAGAGTCGGGCAAAAAGTATCATGAAACAACAGCAACAAGTCATTAAACAAGTTTTTAAGAAACTAAAACAATTCTCTAAACAACCGAAAGAAAAACTAAGCAACAGAATAAAACCTCAAAGCAACAGAATCAAAGTTCTAAGTAACAGATACACAAGTTAAAGAAACACAGCCACATCTCAAACCACCAGGAATAAATCTCTACGTAACAGAAACAAACCTCAAAAAAAAAAAAAAAATCAAAGCAACAGAGACAAACCTCGGAGCAACAGAAACAAACCTCTAAGCAACAGAAAGACATATCTAATCAAGAGAAAGGTTGGTACTGAGATACTGGTTATGTGGCATGACCAGGCTAATTTATCACACTCTCAGGCTCTGTGTTACGGGTTATGGAGGAGAAATATCCATGGGTACCACAAACATCACTTACTCCTTTGAGAAATGAAGTCCCCACCAACTGCCTAAGCAAGGAAAGTATATCTAAGGAACAATGAAACTAATTTAAAAAAAAAAAAAGTCCTTACAAAACAAACAGGTTATTCAACACCAAACAAATTTTACAAAAAAAAAGTAAGTTTAAAGCAAAAAAAAAAAAAAAGAAAGAAAAAGAAAAAAAAAGAAACATTGTCCTTCCCACAAATGAAGCGTGTGATAAAAATCTGATTTAAAACAATTAAAACAAGTCTGAAAGCAACAGAAAAATGCCATAAACTAGTCGTAAAAGAAAAGATACTGTTGAGACTGGCCGGTACTTTTTTGTTTTTCGTAGTTTCCTGATGACCGAGAGACATTCGGTGTGTTTTTATGCTGTCTGAAATTTAGTGATATGTAAGCACCAAAAACGTCGAAAGTTAATAAAAGTTACTAATTACCTTCACGCGGAGATGGTTCGATCTGTCAGAGAACTTGATTGTGACAATCGCTGTATTTTCATGTTCGGTGTCTGAAACTTGAGAATATTAAGAAGGTGGAAACTATCTTGAATTATAGCTGTCAGTATGAGATGGTAAAGGATTAATAAACGTCTCCTCGATAAAGATACATTGCTCGGTCAATGGGAGTACAACATGACTAACAGGAACGCGTTACATCATGACTCATAACAACACAATATCATATGCCTAATAACAGCAAGGTACAATGTCACTAACGGCAACACGGTACAATATCACTTACAGGAACACAATACAGTACTAGATCGCCGACAGAAACACGGTGCTATTTAACTAACATTAACACGGTTCCATATGACTAACAGCAAACAGTGCCACATGACTCACGATCAAATTGATTAGGAAGGTGAGGCTGTAATATGATGTCTAACAGCCTGGACTAACAGCTGGGCTCTGAGTGTTGGTCGCACTCGTGGGGCCCTTATATTAACAGTGAACACTTTCTCCTTCCCTCTCACTACACCAGCCAGTGATTACATTCACCTCCCCTCTCACTGCACCTCCAAGTAAACACCCCCTATCCCCTCTCACCACATCGGTTAGTGAACACATCCCTCTCCCCTCTCACAAACCAACGACAATTTACCTACTCCAAGAGATCAACTAGACAGACCAACTAAAACAAATAGATCATCTGCGTTACTAGGGACATGTCCATTTATTTCATGATGATCCTCCCTTTAGTGTTATATAGTTCCCTGGAGAGACAAACACAGACAGACAAGTGCAACTACATAGCCCTACCCTCGGTGGTAGAAGACACTGTCACGCAGAATATAATGTTGCTGCACGTGTATACTTAGGTCACTAAATTACTCCATAGGAAGTGGGTTATTAAAAAGAAAAAAACTAAATTTTATTAATATATAATCTTATACAAACAGTAAAAGTCATACTCATGAGAAAACACTACCGTGAGTGATACCAGAAGCAACTCTTATACCTTGCCATTTGTATACTTTTATATATAATTATAAATCATTCATGAATTCATTTAATTGATTAGTATGCACTGCTTTCCTTATCAAACTTAAAAGGAAGTAAATAATTTATGTGAAGAGCGTTGTCAGCAGCAGTGATGTGTGTTGTTAGTGATGGTGATAGTGATGTGTTTCTTAGGTGGCCACCTGATCCTTTGGACCCCACCTGGCTCCACCACACACCAGCTCCATCACCAGCACCACCACAGCCACTGTGAACCCATACCCAAACACCGCAAACATGCCCTGAAAATGGATATCGCAGGATGGTGGGCAGCAATCCCTTCATTAATGGATTAAACCATAAAATTACCCCTTTGACATGCGTAGTCAGTTTATACGACGTCACACATATAAGTGTATGAAAGATCTACTATAAAAATCATTTATTATGAACTCATCTTGAGGCCACGGTAGATTTGAATTATTTTCTACCATCCCATGCTTTTGTATTGCCTTGACATTTAATCTGGCCTTACACTCAGATTATCTCAGTATAGACTAGTTCCCGTAGGACGATGTGGAGATTAATAAACTTTGTCCATAACTCATGTGTTTCTCCAGCACCCACCGACAACTACCCTAACACTTCAACATAGGCTAATTCAATGTACCCTGACCTGAAGTCAAGTTCACTATGATCCAAAAATATACCGTGGGAAGATGGAGGGGGGGGGGACAGTGTCACCCATACGTAGCTAGATTCATAAATATAAGAGGCAGGTTTTACTGTGGTCTTTTATTTGTATCCGAAACACCTGCCTGCATAATTAAATGTGACACAGTACATATTTACCTACGACATATGAAAAGATGCTCATTACTCAATTGCAATCACCCAAGCTTTTCATCATCTTATCTCAATAAAGTATATTCTTATTTATTTTATAACTTTACCTTCTTTCATAAGAAAAGGGTTAATGAAAGCTATGACCAGCTCCCATATAAAAAAAAAAAAAGAAAAAGAAATCATAAACAGAATAAGATCGCCTGGCTGTAATGAAAAAATGCAATATCAGACTGAGGGGGGGGGGGAAGTTACAGTGGGGTAAAATTATCCTAGTTTCAGTAATGAAGGAAGTTACTATCATGACTTACCCAGAGACTGGTGAGTGAGAGAATGGTGGTGACGGTGATGATCCTGGTTGGGTTCTTGCACATGGTGGAGTTGGCTTCTGTGTACTTCACCCATTTATCGTACAGTCCTGATTCCACCAACGTGTAGGATCTAACCACAAGAAGAGACAGATGAATGTCTGTATGTGAAGAATAACTCGCAAAGAAAAATGTAAGGTGAATTACTGAGCTCTCGTCTGTTCTTCCAAGACATCTCAGGGTATGTATGTATGTATATATGTAAATTTATTATATACCTATAGCCCTCCTGTGAAAGGGAGCAGTATACAAATATTTATTACGTTTTTATTTGTTTTTTTAAGATGAATTTTACTGCAACAAAATGTTATGTGTCGTACATTATTGCATATTTTACCAAACTGAGACACTTGCAACTTATTTATCCTCGGTAAGAAGAGGCTGTTCTTCTGAGTCACCATGGCCCCAGGGGTGGTTGCGTAGACGCTCCGTGAAAGGTAAAAATCACAACGACCTGCAAAAAGAAATACTATATACGTAAGCGGAGATATATAATTAGAAAAATACTGAAGTGTTCCGCTTTCGAATTTACAACATGCTTCTTATTTTGAAATGCCAGGCATTGTTTTACATTTGCCTAACAATCGTTTTTAATTTAATACCTTCTTGCCTAGTGTCAACAATCTTATGTCCCTGAAATCCTCATTTCTCTTATATCCGTCAGTGTCAGTGTCTTTTTCTTCTGTCTGACATTATCAATTACAAGTGGAAATTGTAACAAGAGCAGTCGTAACATCCTGACTGCTCCAACACCGCTCATATAGTTTATTAAAATAAAAGCACCAATAACAGGCAAACTGTTTTATTTTCTCCCTGTACATATTCCATTAATTAACCAGTTTGTCAGGCGTAGTAGCCATGATCAGATTTAATTTATTCTGACTGATGACAGACGACTGGGAAGGGAGATGGAGTTCTCAAAACTTCCCCTCGTGAAACATTCAATCCGTAGTGAGTATTTTCCTTTATTATCCAATTTACTTAGTAAAGTCATAGTAAAAGCCGGTTAATATTTCATGACAAGCGAAACATGACCAGCTCAACACCAGCTTGTGTGTGTGTGTGTGTGTGTGTGTGTGTGTGTGTGTGTGTGTGTGTGTGTGTGTGTGTGTGTGTGTGTGTGTGTGTGTGTGTGTGTGTGTGTGTGTGTGTGTGTGTGTGTGTGTGTGTGTGTGTGTGTGTGTGTGTGTGTGTGTGTGTGTGTGTGTGTGTGTGTGTGTGTGTGTGTGTGTGTGTGTGTGTGTGTGTGTGTTCATGCTATTTTAGAATGACAGCAATTAATATGTTCTTGGCTTGTTACTACTATCATACATTGATACATGTAATATATAGATAACTAAAAATATATTAAACATACATAAATTCAGTAAATTCAGGAATTATATTACAACCTGTAAGAGAAAAGCTTTTGGGCAGCAAGTTGATATAGTTGAAATCCATGTCAAAGATGACGTGAGTGGCAGCCCGCACGACTGTCTCCATATTCTTGGCTAATTCGGCGTACATGTTGTAGACGACCCGTTTAGTACCCATCAGTTTACCCAGTTCATGAAGTGGACCTGACGTGGCAGTCTGAAAAGAATAAGTCTATCGAAAATTGTCAACTTTACGGTATAGGTTTGTGGGATTTCCAAATACCAGATTTAGTCATTCGAGCCAAAAAAAAAAAAAAAAAAAGGACTTGTAAATGTCTGGAAGAAAATCTTGGTTATTTATCATAGATATGAAAACTTCATCAATAGTTTAACCATCATTTCAGGGAAAATTGGTATGCTTATGATTTTTTGACACCGCAATTAACTAACATCATATCAGTTAAAGTATCGGATTATGGACAACCAATTAGATACTCTTAATTCTTTATTACGCTGAAGAAACAAACACTCACTTCAATATACTTAATAATAAAAGTGTCTGGAGCAATAATTATCCCCACATCAGAGTTGTCGAGGACGTCCTCAAGTCTCTGATAGGGTTGGTCTATGTATCTGACTGCCAGGAGGGACATGAGGTTTCCGACGTAGCTCTGTGTCAGCACCATCATCATCAGCATCCACACCCCCAGCATCACACGTTCCCACCACCACCGACTCTTAGTTATCTTTATATCTGAAAGACAAACTTTAGTCAAGCAAAAGATATGGATCACCAGATTATTTGATGGCGTGTTTCTCGTAGCTATGATAAAATAAATGTAATGGTTAAAGTAACCTGATATTAGTGAGATGAATTTAAGCATCATCTAACACAAGACAATGGTTGAGTATAGTGAAACTACGTGGGAGAAATAACTGGCTCTTCTAGAATTCTCACAAAGAAAAATTGACTAGTTCGGAAGTTACTAAGCCTGGATGCTGCCTACATTAACTCAGCCGTTCCCACATAATTTAATCTCTCAGAGTTCCTCCAAATTTAGTCTAAAATTTCTCATTGTAATCCACAACATGGCAAACACTAGTTACCTTCTTGCAAAAGAACTCGCACACAGTTGAAGGCGTTGGTATCTTTCATGCGTGGTTCTTGGATATGAGTGGGAAGGCAGAAAGACAGAAGCATCATCATAGCACATACTGCCAACAGTGCTGTCAGCACAGCCACCCAAACCTTTGGTCTAAGAGGCAACAGGAAGCCCCAGGGGTCCACCTCAGGTCGACCACGGGCAGCGAGAATTTGAAAATTTCCTATAAACACAAACTGAGAGTAGTCTATCCATTGGCTTCTAGTTATATCCATGTAAAATGGCGTCGGACTAAACTCCACTTCCTGAAATTTTTTTGTGAAATATAAGGAAAAACAGTAGAACAATGTATGTTGGGATACATTTCATAAAAGATTAATCTTAACAAAAATATACTATGATGAGTAATTCGTGAGAAGGTTCTCAAATCGTTTTTTTTTTTTTTTTTTTTACTGAATATTTTTACTGCATTGATCAAGATTTGCTATTTCAAAAGAAGTAGTTCCCGAGCTAAATATTTGAAAAGGTAAATAATAAAGTAATTGTATGTTCAGATAATATATGTGCGAAACATGAGGATGGAATGTTATGAAAGGGAAAATGCAACTACTGTACAATGCTAAAAGCTGTAGGAGGATAATTAAACCATTGAATCTACCTAAGATACGGCTTCTTGTAAAAATAATAACGAAATCACTGATACAGAAGACCAACAGAAACTGGTGTTAATGACAACAACTAAATAAAAAGGCTTAGCAGAATTTAAAAAAAAAAAAATGTTAAAAGAAATGCGCACAATATACAGTATAGCTGAGAAAGAGATGCTACTACGTGCCCCAAAACAAAGAGTATTCTGTGCAAAGATGCTACAGTATATATACTCTTGTTCTAACGCCTAAAATTACCATTCCATAATAAGAAGTTTGCTGCCAAACAGATTAGCACTAGAAAAGGAAGTTCGTGATACAGCAGTCTTATGAAAAGGAGGGAAGGGGTAAAATTTTCTTTTTCTGCCATTGAGCTTCATAGAATAATCTACAAAAAGACGAAAATCTCAGCCAAGTTGAGGTAAACGAACTATAGAAATCACCTCACGTGTAATGAGTCCCATCATGCCTGTCCAAGTCCCATCGCTCTGCAGTAAGCCCCAAGTCCTGTCAGGGGATCTCACGTACGTGTATCTGTCAGAGGGACGTGATCTAAGCACATTTGATGATATTGTAACGTTTTCCATGGCAAGAAATAGGTCGAGAGGGTACGTTCACATTCATATTTTATTTTTGTTAACTTAGGGCAAGTTGTGCAATCAACCAACGCTTTTTTATCAAACCCAAATATTTCCAGTCAAACATACAGTGTTTTTAAGCAAATGTGCATTAATAGCTCACGTGAAGTTCATGATCGTGGACAGCATCTCCATTATGTTCCCCGCTGGCCCCCCAAAGGTGAGTCGTTTGCCCTCTGGTGCCGTAGGGTCATCTACTGTAAATGCCAGCTGTGCCGCTAACTCCTCCGATGTCACTAACACGTGTGGCCGGTGAGGGAACCTGCGGCAAAATCGTGTACGGTATAGTGTTGACTAGTAATGACACTTGGATTAATATATACTCTCAGGCAATTCATTTTTCACTCTGACAGTATGAATATATGTTCATGTATTACGCACAAAACGGAACCTGGACATTATAAGCTTTTGTTTTCCAGTATCAGTTTTGCTTTCTTCAGTTAAAGAAAACAAGCGCGGTGATCGCCCATGTTGTTGCGTAATGTCGGCATAACCTAAGGCCATTTAGATCGTTCAGTTTTAGGCTCAGATAAATCATTAAAATTCGAGAAAGCTGTTAAGATACAAGTAGAAAACTTACTGTCTGTACTTTTTTACTCTAACTTGTCCTAAAACTCTCATCTGCCCATCTTGAATGCTAAGTTAAAACAACGTATTAACACTGGAATATGATGCTAGTTATGAAGAGGTGTTATGGGAATTATATAAATCTGTAGTATTGTCTTTTTCTGCCACTATCTTATCTGAATTAAGCTGCAATAAGACAAAAAATTTATCATAGTTACGGTAAAAAAAAAAAAAGTTATTTTACAGTATATTCAAACACACTATAGTCCAGCCAGATAATTTAGGTCGCTCACGTTGGCTCAGTGTCATTTAGTTCCAGATACAAGAATTATGGTTATCTTCGTCCCATTTTGGTATTTTCATCCATTCCAAATATTTCTTTATATCTTTCTCGTCTCTTCCCCTGTAGGAATCAGATCTTACACCATCTCTTACATAGTATACTAGTCGGTAATTTGCGGGAATACAGTAATAATAAGTTACCATGCAAGATCTCTGGTGTATGCAGCTCAGTTTCTCTTTTTTTTTAGCAATATCTTACAGGAACATTGTCGACACACAAAATTTACCGTAAGAACTTCTGAGGGAAAAGATCTGGTGGATGGATGAAAGTTAGACGTTGATCGACAGCCCATGAAGCCAATTGTAATGGCCGAGATTCTGGGTCAGTGAACGGCAGCCATGAGACCACTTTGGTCCTGTTGATGAAAAAGCAATCTGTCCATTAATTAACACTTAGAAATATCGACTGTTTACTTTGCGTTCTTGTACGGTTGCAACGAATAAGATCACAAGGTCAGTTATGTCTGAAGATGTTAAATAATAATGTGAAAAAATTAAAGACTCCGACCATTTCACTGGGTTTCAAATTTCATTGTGTATAGCTTCGATACTTACAATGGTTCAGTATTTATGTTCGCAACTGTATGTGGATAATTCTCGTTACCTAAAGACTGGCAATGTATCGTTCACAATAGCAACAAGAGAAGTGGTTCGTGAGAGAGTCCTGTGAAGGTGGGGAAGGTTCTGGAGCTGGAGGAGAGGGATGCGAGTGAATACGAGCAGCTTTGTTTTTTGGACCATCAGGAGGTGGCTCTTGAAGGAGGAATCAGCAAAGGCGGCGAGGAAGGCTAGGTCGTCGCTCACCACCACCACCGTCACGCACCACAACGCATCACGAAGCTAATGGTGACAGTATGTATAATATCACGAAACTAATTGTGCCAACATAATTTATATAACAAAGCTAATGGTGCTATCATAAAAAATATTACGAATCTAGTGGTACAAACAAGAATTATATCACAAAACTAATCGTGGCAAAGTAAGTATCAGGAACCTAATGCCAACAAGAATATTATGACGAAACTAATGGTGCCAATATAATCATCTGACAATGAAAGGACCCTATACTCCCACTGACTACGATTTACACCTATCGAATATTCTACACAATCGTGACTTTTGCTTAAGTCACTGGTGTGTCCTCGCCATAAGTTCTCGTCGGTGGTCCAGGAAATGAAACAGGGATCTCTCGGTTGTGGGTCAAGTATACTTCTGATTACACAGTGCTAACTCGTAGGAATACTTAACGAACTAAACTGTTTTATGTCTGGTTCCTTGAGCCTGATGACGTCTTTCTGTGTTTCATGCCAGCTACACCAAGCAAAACGGAACAGAAAAGCGTCTACGGGAATAATATTAATCAATTGTGTGTTTTTATTCGTGAATATTTCCAAAGATTCTGAATTATTGCCTCCAGAGTCCAGTTTCTTCACCCTAATTCGTCTACATGCCGTGGTCACATACCTGTCGAGCTGTGGCTATACTCTGTGACAGCTGTTCGTATGTCATGCTGATGTTTTGTTCACTAGTCTTCACCTCAAACACTCCGACTCCCCAAGGAGCATCTAAGCGTGATAGGTCCTGAAAGGGAACACATAATGGTAAATCCTTCCTATTCTTCACAACTGATGCAACAATAAGGATAAATAGAACGATAAATTTAACATATTAGGTGCAAATATTCCAATTTTTACTAACTTTGGGCAGACTTTGGCTTACCTAGTTCATTCAGTAGCAGAAAGGATTAAAGCCGAAAATGTGAATTACTGTACTTGTATCGTACAGTGAGATAACAACTGACCTAATGTTTAGGTTGACCTTTTCAGGCTCTTCTATTGCAATTCTAAGCAGTTTTTCTATTACTGTTGCACATACTTACTTCCGTCATGGACATTGCCCATTGGCAGCCATCTGTCAGCAGTAGGGCAGAAAAGTGAGAACACCGCTCAATGGCCAACATGTCATCCAGTGCAATGCGGCTTTCCAGTGATGCTTTGGTCGTGTCTGAAAAACGCGTGGGTGAGTAAAAGCACACTTGTACAGTACTGTCTTTAGTACAAGTGCTGGAGTATTTGTCTGGCAATATGCACGAAAATCAACCCTTCATCTACCAATGTCTTCTCTCTGCTACTTAAAAGTCCGTTTAGCCAAAATATTATACCACAAGCAACAAACCGAGAAGCACGGAAGGAATATGATCAGTCAACCAGTGATTCCTAATTTCCGAGGTTAGGTTGCACAGTTTATGTTCGTTTCATATTATAGCTCAGTAAAATCGAAAACTCTAACTATGAGTAGCTGTGTAGTTATGGATAAGCAAACCTTCAAAAGATCATAGCTCCATAGAGTTGCAGTGGCTTGAAACATCCGATAACCTATCACTATTCGGAATTCTGTACATCTTTTTTTGATATCGTAAGAAGCAAGTAACTGAAATAATTAATAATAACAAAATAACTTGATGATATTTGGTGATGCACATATAATAGCCAAGATGAAAACGAAACAAGTCCTTTTTCTTTTCCCTAGCACTTTGTCTTTACTAGAATCTACGTACCTGTGATGTGATGTAGGCGGGCACGGACCAGGAGGCAGGTGACCTCCAGACCGAGCCATATTACCCACGCAGAAGCCGACATTATGACACCACCACCACCACAGAAACACGTCACGACCACTACCTCACACCGCGACCACAACACTTCACGACCACAACAGCACTCCTCCGTCACCACCACACTTCACGACCACTACGTAATGCCTCCACCCTTGTCGAAACATGTTACGATCGCTATTGCACGCCTCCACCACCACCACATCTATTTCTTAAACAAACCTCCACCATAACACTCCTTGGGCCAGTTACACTATGAACCTGTAAATCTGCTCCTCCTCGTAACTCAAGAAATTTTACATAAGGAATAACAGACATAATACGGCACTCTTCTTTCTTTATCCGTTCTTTGAAAATTAAAAATGATGACCATAATTTCTCTTTAATAACGTAGATTCCTTTTTCAAAAAGAACAGGAGAGAAGGGAAAATTTTTAATATATGCTGCAAAAGCAAACCCCAGTTAGGAGAGGGAGTTGAACATAAGTTTGTGAAGTGATATCCTGACCAACAACCAGAAAGCAAAATCAATCTGTGGTTTATGCAAGTTCATCCTTATTTATTCCGTGATGAAGTACATTTCCTGGATGAGGAAAGTTACTTTTTTTTTTTTTTTTTCCCCAAATTCATATGTAACTAAAACCACAAAATTGTCATACGAAACTCAGACTTCCCTAATCTTCCAAGCACTGTTACCAACACATACGTCAAGGTATCTGATAAGCTTCATGACATGATATTCGCAGGAAAATGGATTTTATTCCATATTGTATTTTCGTTATCATTTTATATATATATATATATATATATATATATATATATATATATATATATATATATATATATATATATATATATATATATATATATATATATATATATATATATATTTATTTATATACAATATTGGACGACTGTGTGTGTGTATTCGCCAACACAAGATCGTGCTAGCAGAGTGAGAGATGAGTTCTGGTCAAATGTGGAAGTGTGCATGGAAAAGTCTGGAAGGAATGAGAGAGTGTTTTTGATCGGTGATATGAATGGTAAATTAAGGAATGTGAAGGTGCATGGAATATTTGGTGAGTGGGGTGTGCGTGTTGAAGTAGATGAGAATGGCAGTGCGTTAGTGGATATTTGTGCTGGGAGGGGGTTGGTGATAGCCAATACCCTCTTCAGGCATAAAATGATCCACAGGTATACATGGCGAGTGATGAGAAGGGTGGGTGATGAACTGAATGAAAGGAAGGCAATGATTGATTATGTGTGTGTGTGTGGATGAAAGGATGCGAAGATGTGTAATGGATGCAAGAGCTTATTGAGGTTGGGCGAGTGGACTTTCTGACCACTACTTGGTGGTGGCCAGAATTAGGATACAAGTAAGACGGAGGAATAGAAGAAGGGAAAGACGAAGGAGTAGTTCCAAGGAGAGTGGAAAGGTTACAAGAGGATGAGAGAAAGGCAGAGTATAAGAGAGAAGTGGAGGATCGATTGGGCAAATATGAATTGGAGCAGATGGGGGACGTGGAAGGTGTGTTCAAGATATATACAGAAGAAATATGTGCAGCATGTGATGTGGTGTGTGGGAGGAAGAGAAGATGGAGGGGGGTGCAAGGAACAGCGTGGTGGAGTGAAGAGGTGAGACAGGCTGTGGCACAAAAGAAGAAAGCATACAATGAATGGATGAGAAATAGGGGCGTGGAAGAAGTTGAGAGGCAGAAGAGAGAGTTATATGTAGAAAGAAAGAGGTGAAAAGATTAGTCAGAGAGAGTAAGAGAGTGGATGAGGAATTTAGAGCGAATTTGAGTGTAAAGTGGAGGAACTGAAAGAAAATGTTCTGGAAAGAGGTGAAGAGAGTAAGACAGGGTGGAAGTGAGGTTAGCAGGGGAGTGAAAGATAAAAATGGTAGATTACTAGTGGAGAAGGGAGAAAAAGTGAGCAGATGGAGAGAACACTTTAAGGAATTGTTGAACATACAGGATGGAAGTAATGCGAGTATAAGTGGCTGGGGAATGGCTGGGAGAAGGAGGGAGGTGAGAAGACAGGAAGAAATCTGTAGGATAGAAGTTGTGGAAGGAATGAAGAAAGTTAAATTGGGGAAAGCCCCAGGAATTAATGGAGTGTGTGGTGAAATGCTGAAGCATGGGGGAGAGATAGTAGTAGAATGGATGTGGAAGATGTGCAGATTGGCCTGGGAGGAAGGTAGAATCCCAGAGGATTGGAATTCAGGTATAACTATTTTCTTGTACAAAGGAAAAGGGGAAAAAGAAGCGTGTGGTATTCATAGAGGCATTTGTCTTCTTAGTATAATAGGAAAAGTGTATGGTAGGATACTTATTGACAGAGTTAGAGAAAGAACAGAGGAATTAGTTGGAGAAGAACAGGGACGCTTTAGGAAGGGAAGAGGTTGTGTAGATCAGATATTCATTCTTAGAACTTTAGTGGAAAATTTTCTAGAGAAGGGAAAGAAGTTGTATGCGGCTTTCATGGATTTGGAGAAAGGATATGACAGTGTGGATAGACAAGGATTGTGGAAAGTATTAAGAATATATGGGGTAGATGGAAAGTTGTTGAATGCTGTGAAGAGTATGTACGATGGTCCTAAGGCTGCAGTGCATGTGGATGGTGAACAAAGTGAATTTTTCTCTTTGGAGGTGGTTTGAAACAGGGATGTGTCATGTCTCCATGGTTGTTCAATCTGTTCATGGATGGGGTAATTAAAGAGGTGCAAGGTAGGGTAGTGGATGTTGGAGTGGCCCTGGTTAGAGAGGATAGTGTTTGGAAACTCCCTGTACTGTTGTTTGCAGATGATATTGTGTTGTTGAGTGAAGACGAAGGGGAGCTGCAAAGCTTGGTGGATGAGTTTGGGAGAGTGTGTAAGAAACGGAATCTAAAGGTGAATGTAGGGAAGAGTAAAGTGATGGTCTTTGAGAGAGGTGAAGTCAGTGAATGTACAGCGAGGTTGGATGGTGAGGAATTGGAAAATGTGAGTACGTTTAAGTTCTTGGGTAGTGTGATGAGTAAGGATGGAGGTTTGGAGGGTGAAGTGCTTGAAAGGGTACGGCAGGGAAGAAAGGTTGCTGTTCTTTGAAAGCACTGATAAGAAACAGGGAAGTGAGCATGGAAGTGAAAAAGTTACTACTTGACAGTATTGTGATACCAACTCTAACGTATGGAAGTGAAGCTTGGACGTTGTTGGAAGGACACAAGTCAAGAGTGAGAGCAGTGGAAATGAGTTATTTCAGAGGAGCCTGTGGAGTCACATGGAGAGACAGGCTGACGAATGGAACGTTGTGGTGTGGATGTGGATGTGATAGGAAGTGTTATGAGGAACACACTGAGGTGGTTTGGCCATGTGGAGAGGATGGAGGGTGAAAGACTGACGAAGAGAGTGTATGTGAGTGAGGTGGAGGGAGGAAGAGAGAGGGGGAGGCCGATGATGAGATGGAGGGATGGGGTGGAGAGGTATATGAGAGAGGGGGGTGTGAGTTGGGAGCAGGGAGGTGAAATGGCGGGGGACAGGGCGACGTGGAGGCGATTTGTTTATGGCCACTCCAAACGGGATTGAGGCGTCTGGCAATATATATCATCATCATCATCATCAGCCGTTGAGGTCCACTGCAGGACCGGCCTATCCCTACCGAAGCAGGGACGATACAGCCAATGTATCTCTACCAAGTGGCTTAGGCTGTCTGGTAGAGACTGTATGTAGGGTGAGAAGTGCTTGTGAGTGTAATTGTAGTGTTGGAGTGGCTTTGGATGTGTGTGTAGTCTGTGAACCAAGTGTAATCAGTCCGCCTTAAGCTGACTGGGTGCAAGCATACTAGTATGCGACACTGGTTCAACCACAGCACCCCTTGTGTCGGCCAAAGTGGACATTGGCGTGGTGGACGCTTCCCAAAGTTTTTACAACTCTGGTGGGGAGGCGAACCCCCGCTCACCAGCGTGCGAGACGCACACTCTACCACTGTACCACAGAGGCTCCTGGAAATATATATATACTCGTGTGTTTATATATATATATATATATATATATATATATATATATATATATATATATATATATATATATATATATATATATATATATGGAACCTCTATGGTACAGTGGTAGAGTGTGCGCTTTCCACGCTGGTGAGCGGGGTTCGCCTCCCGCCAGAGTTGTAAAAACTTTGGGAAGCATTCACCAAGCCACTTGCTATTTTGGCGGACACAAGGGGTGCTGTGGTTGAACCAGTGTCGCATACTAGTATGTTTGCACCCAATCGGCTTAAGGCGGGCCGATTACACTTGGTTCACAGACTACACACACATCCAAAGCCATTACAACACTACAATCACACTGACAAGCATTTCTCACCCTACATACAGTCCCTACCAGAAAGCCTAAGCCACTAGGTAGAGATACATTGGCTGTATCGTCCCTGCTTCGATAGGGATAGGCCGGTCCTGCAGTGGACCTCAACGGCTGATGATGATTATATATATATATATATATATATATATATATATATATATATATATATATATATATATATATATATATATATATATATATATATATATATATATATATATACCGCTGCATATGACTAGTTTACTAATATGTAAAAAAAATACTTTCACTGCATAGAAATATGTTTTTATTCCGTTAATTTCCTTTACATTAAATCATTTTCGTCTGGGAAACTTGTTAAATATGATACAGGTGAGACAGCTTGCTGAAACATTCTAACCAGGTACAAAAAATAGTTAATTTTCACCTTACGAAAAAGCACAAGCAAGTCTGAAGCCTGTATTACCAATTTTCCGAGAAGGAAAAGAGGAACGTTTGGTTTGACACATGAAATACAGATTGTTCATAACTTTCCTAACCTAGGACAACATACTTTAACATTCTGAAAGAGATGGACAATATCTTTTCAGTATGAAATAATGTTAACTGTCTGTTGAAAGGATTATGCCATGTGCTTATTAAATGAATATGTTTGTGTGGATGAGTAAATTGGGAGTGTGTCGTCCTGTGTCAGTTACCTCCCGTTCTTTGGGGGAAGCAGCCTGCGTATATAGATATAAATAGACTGATTAAATACGTTTTGTCTTGAAGTCCTGAAAGTAATGGTATGGTAGCTTTGAGATGTAAATGCTCACTTTAATGGGAGCTCAGGTAACTCAGAACACAGATGGGATCACAAATCTATTGCCTCACTTCAGTCTGCTGTTTGCTCGGCCCAGCTTTGGGTAACAAAAACAACATTTAGCACAGATATCACCCTTTTCTGCTTTTGCCCGTTTATAAGAGAGACGTAGATCATTTTACATGAAAGGGAACTTTATCTTTCTCGTGGCTCTTGCTATTTTTTTTTTCTGCGAACGACAACGAAACTTAGTTATGTGATGTGTTGGCAATTCATTATCTTGATACATAGAACCGGTTCACTCGGCTGTCATATATAAAGAGCCTGCCTGGTTAGCATCTGTTTGGCTTGGCAGAGAATGTTTCAAAACTGGAGGAGTTTGTAAAGATACTTCGAATGAAGTTTATTGTGAGTACTACACCCTTACGTTAACGTGAAACTCAGTACGTGTACATATCAGGGTATTTAGTATATCAACAGTGATAGTTGAAATCTGTTTGTATTGCTCTGAGATTCACCTCAGATAAGTAGAACTTATCAGTGTGCAATGCCATGAGATGGAATGCCTTAATAAGGCTGTAAATTGTTTTGCAATATTTTCCTTTACAATATCGGCCAGAGCGATGCCTGTTCTCAACGTGTCCCTCCTGCTTCCACCGCCTGAGCCACCTGCAAACAGTGGTGACGCTGGACCCGGTTACCCTAGCTATGGCACGAGCTGACAGGCCCGCCACCCACAACCAGACGAAGTTGTTGCGTTCTATCAGGGAGGTTGGGCATGAAGACCGCTGTGTTTCCATGTTCTGTCTAAGAGAGATATTCAACAATCAAATAATAGAACTTTGTCCCCCTGGTTACTTTGCATCAAGTGTTGGACGTACAATTTGTAGTTACTTTTGTTTCAGTCCTTCACAGTTGCGACAGTACTTTCACTGCAGTCTTGTTGCTACTGGATATTTTATTAAGTACCAGATTTTTAGTAAACTGTCTGATGAAGGCTATTTATATAACTCATGCAGTTCGAAAAACCTCTTCTGAGTTAAATACCTTCAGAATGTAGGGACAATATATAAAAATCCTGAACTATCTTTGGATATTGGGAGGCAAGTTTGCATACTATTAGTAAATTTTGGGTACTGGACGGCAAGAGGCGAGTAATAGCGTTCATTCATAGGTACTGTTCGGCAGTTTTTTTTTGTATCCATAATATATTTTCCGTAATGAGGTCCATTGATTTAAAAAAAATGAATGATTAAATAGATCGTAACTTGAAGCCCGCCAAGGATGGACTGTCTCTACAACTTCACTGGTTCTCTGCTTCATATCCCGAGAATGATCCACGTAGGAACCTAATGATCTCTCCACCCCATGAAAGATGTGGGAAACTGTAACAAGTTAATGAAGAATGAGCATAAAACAGCAATAGATTATCGAGAACAATAGTGGAGCGAATTGGGTAAAAAAACAACAGTAATAAGTCCTTATACAAGTCTTTAAGGAACGAAAACCAATTATCTAAGCAACGAAAAAAAAAACAAGCAGAAGAAACAAACTTCACAACAACAGCATCAAATATTTAGGCGACAGAAATAAATGTCTAAGTATCGGACACAAACCTCTAAGCAACAGAAAAAATCTAAGAAACACAGACAAACCTCGGGGCAACAGAAACAATCCTCTAACCAACATAACCAAAAATCTAAGGAAGAAACAGGTTGGTAGTTAGAGACTAGTTAGCTGGTGCGACCGGGTTGCTTTATCGCACGCTCATAGGCTCTGTGTTACGGGTTATGAAGGAAAAATGATCCATGGGTACCACAAATATCACTTACTCTTTGGAGAAATAAACTGTACCCACCAACTGCCCAAGCAAGGAATACGTCTCTAATGAACAATTGTCAGCAGACGTAGCCGAGGGGTGTAATTATACAGAGAAGATTATCTGGCCACCAATCTCGATAGCATAGTTTTAGGTACTTGTAGTGAGATAGGGCACTTGATTATGGATCGTTAAGCTCATCCAGAATTAAGTAGTGACACGTAGTGTCAACGAGGTGAGTTACAGCACTCTTGGGTTACGAAGTTTATTGCACAAAGTTATTAAAAAAAAGGTTAGCAATCCTTGCTTGCATTCTGTGCATGGCCAATAATAATACAGTAAATATGATGGAGAAAATTACAAAGATGACTGGCGCTGGGTTGTACACATAATATGGGTTAAACATAATCCTACTATATTCTTCACAAGGTTGTATTGTATGATTTCTCAATTGCATTGTTTCATAATTGGGTTAAGTCAACTAAATGTGTGCACTTACATTTAAGTTCATCCTAGGCATTGGCTGGAGGTATCTGTGTGTGTGGTTGAGAATGGCATAATGGTTTTTAGTGGGCAAGGTGGATAGTGTAGGTGTCAGGACTGCACATTAATCTGGTGAGATGTATAAACCAGATAATGATGTATGGGCTGGAGGGGTGTCTTGGCAAGTCACTAAAACTGATGTATTTTGAGTGAAATAAAAGAACTGTGAATGTCCAATGCGTTGATGGTGGATGAGTTTATCTGCAGCAAATGTGAAGTTGCAATGATGAAGGATGTCATGATCTTTTTTGATGGCTAGTTCATAAGGGATTGTCTCAGCTGGCTGAAACGTGAAGATGTACGCAGGACAAAGGTGAAATGCATGTAATGATGTGTGACATTTGTGTTCAATTGTTGTTTCACTAGTGAAAGTGACAACGTCTTGTTTCTTGGAGACCATGATACCTTCTGTTTTGATGTTGATGGTGACTAATGAGTCATCTTTCTTAGAAGGAAAAGGGTATATTTGATAGACTGTGAAAAAATCATCCGTTACGAATAGTACATGAACTACTATTGATGTTGTTGTGAGTGTTTGCTTCCAAATATGGATAATATAACATCAATTTCTTTCCTCAAACAAAGGTTTCAAATCATGCTCATGTATGCCTTGACTAATTATTTGCCGGAGGTTGTGAATTGGTAGTAAATTAATGGTGATCCTTCCGTTTCCAGCATTAGCAATTCTTTTTATAAAGGCCTGATACTGAGCTATAGTATTGTCTAACAGTAGTATTATTACATCAATATGTTCTGTGATCACAGAGAGGTGTTGGACTAGTGTATTGTTACCCTCTAGTGCATTTACTTTCTCTACAATTCCTAGAGTTGATGCTTCTGCTTTCCTTAGGTTCTTTACAATCGTCAGCATTAAGGTGTTCTGAGTATCAGCTAAGTTATGTTGGCATGAGAGAATTTGTGCTATTTTGTTAAATTTGTTATTTATTTCCTCTAGATCATTTTCTATAGCTAGTGCAAAAATGTCGCCTAAAATTGCACCACCTAGGTCGAACAAACCGCGTCTGTTACGTGTATGTGTGATGTCGTTTCTTGTCTCCAGTGTGTTACTCCCAGATGATGGGATATCCTAGATCATGGTGATCATTACGTGCTTAGCCTGTTCTAGCTTCCAGTCAGTTAATTTAATTAATTCAGTTACTTCCTGTGTAGAGTGATCATGTGATGAAGGGTGTTTTAATACCGCATCCAGAGTTCTAAGTGGTCCTGAAGTCTTCTATAACATTCTTGGTATGTCTTGCTGTATGTCCAAACTAACTTCGGTACTTATTATGTCCTGCACTATTGTTGTTGAGGCCGCTGGGGCTATCAGGCACCCCTGTCGGACTACATGTTGAGGATGTAAGTGAGGTGATCCTCTTGATATCAACAGAAACATGATCCATGGAATTATTCGCCTCATCTTTACCTACCGAAAGAACAACTGTATTAGAGATCTAATCCTCTGTTGTTAGGAAGTTATGCTAAGGGTGATGATAGTGATGATGAATAATACAGATATCTTGGCGTGTTTAATCCTATTACCTATAAAGGGAGTCTAACTCGATTCCTAAGTCATGTAAATGCCGCGTTATGGTGAGAGCTATATTGGTTGCACCTAAGCTTGTCTGTTTGGTAAGCGACCGCAGTTTACTCCGATATGTGTTGATTGCTTCAGGCTTATTTTCACCGTGTGTACTAGGGTTTTCGGTCATTTCTGGTGTTTTATAGATCCTAGTTATATTTCTTGTGATCTTTATTAAACGATCAGTATGTGTTTCTTTTTCTTCATCACTCGATAGTGACTTAATCACTACCTGATTGCCTCTTCACTTGATTACCCTGTATGAGTCTTCATATTTAGGTGACAGTTTGTTCTTTCTAATGTGAACGAATGAGGCTACACAATATCACCTATGCTGACATTTAATTCTTTTGCCTTCTTATTAAATGGTTCTGTCATTTCTTCCCAGGACATCGCTAACTGTTTCTTTACCTTTGTGTGTATTTCCTGAGATTCACGTAAGCAAAGTTTAGGATAATCGTCATATTTCTATACGGGAATTTGCTCGCCACTAACGTCTCATAAGGGAGACGTTTGTCTGACCCGTAAATGATAAAATGAGGTGTATCTCCTATTGATTTGTTAATTGCACAGTTAAGTGATGCTTCAACTCTGGGATCCAGTCATCCCAGTTTGCGTAATTTTCAACGATAATGTGCCGTAGTACATCTAATATATATTTTTTTCTCCCTATCCACCAATCCATTGGAAGCTGGATGGTAGACCAAGATATTAACTTTCTTTATATTGTATTGTTTACATATTTCTTGTAAAATTTCAGAGTTAAATTCACCAACATTGTCGCTTATTAGCACCTTTGGTGTGGTGAACCTGCAGATCACACAATCAATGAATACCCGTGCGACTGTTTCTGCAGTTTTATCCTTAACTGGAACCAAAATCACAAATCGTGAGAAGGGATCAATTGTAACAAAAAGTTATTGATTGTGATTGGTAGTTATGGGTAATTTAAGTAAATCAACCGCTACAGTGTCCCACGATTGTCTAGGTACAGGATATTGTCCTATAGGTGCAGGTGATAACGTGTAACCTTTATGTTTCGCACATGACTCGCATCTGTCTATATGATTATGTCTTTGCGTAACGTTGACCAGTAATATGACATCCGGGCCTGTCTGACTGCCCTGTCCTTGCCAGGATGCCCTGCATGTGGACTATCGCGTATTACCCTTGAAATGTGAGGTATCATTGTACTAGGCATAACTAACTGCCTAATATTTTTTCTATGATTTATTTGTCCTGGATATACCCTATATAAGGCATTGTTTACCACTGTGAATTGTTCAAGTGGTACCTGTAACTTGGGTACTGGTACATTATCGCCTAACTCGAGATGATATAGTTTAGACCATACTGGGTCTTGTCTTTGTGCGTGTGAAATTTCTTAATTTGTGGGGATAGTTTTATCATTGTTGGAAAGTGATTCGTGTTGTCTTATTGTAGCAACATTGACTAACGAGTTTCGTGATAAGGCATCGGCAGCTGAATTTACATTACCTTTTATGTAGTGAATATTTACAGTGTAATTCTGGATTTTACATTTCCATGGTGTTCTCCTCCCTGAGAGGAGCTTTTCTTGGAACATGCCCACGAGAGACTTGTGGTATGTGTATAGGTGAATTTCGTATCCGTACACGAGGTCACTAAATTTCTATAGAGCAAATACTACTGCTAAGGCTTCTAAGTCTGTTGTACAGTAATTTTTCTCTGCTCCTTTTATTTGCCTACTGGCAAAGGCAATGGGCTGGTATTTTCCTCGTTTATCCTCTTGCATCAATACAGCACCTAAACCTTTGAGGGAAGCATCCTTGCAAATTATGAATGGTTTGGTGAAATTAGGATAGGCAAGGTATGGTGAGCATGTAAGTTAATCTTTTAATTCATGAAATACTAATTTTTGTTCCTCCTCCCACTGGAATACAGCATCCTTTTTTAGTAGAGTGAATAGTGGTTGTGCTATACGAGAAAATTGGTTAATAAAGGAGCGGTAATAACCTGCTAGCCCCCAAAACTGTCTCACTCTATCTGTATTTGTGGGTTCTGGGAAATTCCTTACCGCCTGTATTTTGTCCTCAAACGTGTGAATACATTGGGCATCTAATCTATGGCCTAAGAATTTTATTTCCTTAAAGCAAAATTTGCATCTAGACAGCTTAATTTTTAAGCCAGCATCAGCAAGCTTTTGTAAGAGCTGGTCTAATTTCTGCAGATGTTCGTCTATACTTGGAGTAGCTATAATAATATCATCTAGATAGATAAATAATCCTTTCCCCAGCATTCCAGACAATACGTAACTCATCAGTCTTTGGAAAGTGTCTGGTGCTGTCTTCAACCCCATAGGCATTCGTTTGTATTGTTAGTGCCCTGTATTCGTGGAAAAAGCAGTGTATTTGAGTGATTCTTGCTCGAGGCTAATTTGGTAATAGCCATTGAGCAAATCGATTGTGGAAAAACATTATTTTCTGGTCCAATATTTTGTAAGACATCACTGAACAATGGCATAGGAAACCGGTCAGGGATTGTGTGCTGATGTAATTTACGACAATCTAATACAGCAAGCATTCTCCGTTACGTTTGGGCACGAAAAATAATGGGGCATTCCACGGGGAGGCAGATGGTTCAATAATACCTAGTTTTAACATTTCCTCAACATACTAATTTGCCAGGGTGCGTTGAGAATGCGCGACCCTATAAGCTAGTATATATACCGGTTGTGTGTCCGGATGTACGTTAATCTTGTGTGTAATCAGGTTAGTACATCCTAACTGTTCTCCAGGTAATGCTACCAATTGTCTGTGTTTCTTCTAAGAGATCTGAGAGATCTTTTTCTACATTGAATTGACCTGAGTGAATCAAATTCCCCTTTATGCACTCTCTGTCTGACGAGTTTACTCTGCTCGACGCCCCTGCTACTGTAACTTCGCGTACAGGAGCTGGGCAAATTTCTAACCTACAAATACAGGTTCCTTTCTTAATCTTCACATCTCCATTCATGGTGTTACCTAAAGTGAAATTCGTCTCACCCTTGTCATTCATCCAGCACAGGGATCTCTCTGTCAAAAGACCATTATTCTAACCGTCTCTTCTAATGCAATGACATTACAATTTCTCAATTTATTCTTAATCGTTACTTGCATGAATGATTTTGGTGGTAAATTTACATCATAATAAATCCTGACTGGGTAAGTGGATGAGTCACGTTTGCACTGTGTGTGAGTGAGGAATGGGGATTGGGCTGTGACAGCTGGTCTACGCGCCCATTTCCTTTGAGAAGTTTTACGTCGGACTCCCCCGTTTTGGTTGTGTCTAATCGTTCTTGTGACGCTAGTTTTCCTATAATTGCTGGTTGTATTATCAGGAGATTAAATTTCCTCTATGAATTCGCTGTCATAATGATTTCCATTGAACTGTGACATCAGTATTATATTTTGTGTTCTCATTGTGTTAAGTCCAAGCAGCATCTCTCCTCTAATTGATAATTATTCTACTACGTAAAAGGTGGTGGTGAATGATTTTGTGGTCTTTGTGAAATTCATGTTTAACTCAATCATACCAATAACTGGTATTTCTTTACCATCCACCGTGTATAAATTTAAGTCTGAGTTTTCCAAAAACGTCATTTTCTTCTGTTTCTAAAAACTCTTGCTAACTCATCTTGCGTTATTAAATGCACTGGTGAGCCAAAATCCAAAAATAATGAAATATCTTCCTCCTCGCATAAAGCAGAGACTATAATGCATTCATTTCCAGAGAGACTTCCTATGCTGACTTTTTTTTTTTTTTGGAGGGGGGGGGTGTTTTATGTGTCGTCTTGTTTTTTGCTGGTACGATCTTTTCCCGACCTGTAGATGGATAAAACTTTTTCTATCGTTCTGCAATCTAAGGTCCAATGTCCAGTGGACCTAGTATATCTGCATAATGCCTCGAAACCTCTTGCCTTTTGCCTATCTTCTTTCGTTTTAATGTAACATTCCGATTGTGTGTGACCAGGCTTTGCACAGTAATAAGAGAGAGTGAAGAGAGAACCTGTATTTTTTACACAGGAAAAATCACCTCAGAGTCCCGGGTTCGATTCCCGGCATATTGGTAATTTCTCTAATAAGAGAGAGTGTTACTTGAGTTCGACCTATGAGGTGATCTTCCATTTGCTTGTCTTTGTGCCGATCGATGTCTACTGGGACTTCGGCTAGACTTTTGTATCACCCTGTTACCTGGTTCGCGGGAACGAGCCCTTGAGCTAACCTGACTGTGTGCTTGTTTCTGAAGTGGTCGAGATTGTTCCTGGTCCTTGCCAGGACTTGACTTATTCATCCCTGCTACGATTTCTAGCACATTGATCCCTCTCCTGTTTGCCTGTGATGTGTCAGTCACACCATCTTTACTGCAGTTTAATTCCACCTCATAAATGAAATCAAGTAAACTCATACCTAGATTATATGGGATGGTTTTTGAGATTTTTAATATCGTGTCAGGAAATTGGCATAGAGCTGCTATGTAGCCAATGATGTCAACGACATGCACTGGTGATATATTACCATCCTCTGTGACCCAGTCTGAGTTTTCTAGGATAGATAAAAGGGTCTTCTTAATTTTGGAAATATCTGCTGTAATCTACCCTAGATATGAGCCTGACTGTGTTTGCCTAAGTAGGTCGTTTTGTGTAATTCTGGTATTATACCACCAAGAAAATTCTTGCCTCCAGAGATTTTCCTAAGGAATTCTGTCTTAAACTGCTCAAAAATTCAAGCTCTCAACAGCTTGCCTGACCGCAACAAATTTCCTGCTGGGTATCATACCTATTTTATTCTAGCTGGAAAAAAAACAAACAGCTATTTTTCTTTTCTCATCTGTAATGTGTCTCCAAATGAAATACTGCTGACATTGTTCAGTAAGTGTGTTTATGTCAATCTTGTCTTTTTCCGTACCAGAGAATGTTAGTAGTTCAGTGTCTTCATGACAAATATACACTGGAAATAGAGTATTACTGGAATTTTGTAGAGAAGATACTGCACTAGTACTTGCTTCACCTACATTAGCCATCTTTACCGTGTCTTGCTTACAATCGTCATTTACAGGCAATTTATGTGGTGGGCGGGGGCGCTCACCATCCACTCACTCTATGTAATGCTGCTGTTGGGTGTCTGCCCTTTCCTCTCCTCCATCCTTCCTTCCTTCCTTCCATCCTCTTCTGTCTTTCTTTCCTTCATTCTTCCTTGTCCTGCTGCCTACGGGTGACTTTACACTCCCTCTTCTGTCTTTCTTTCATTCTTTCCTCTTCCTTCTGCCTGTGGCTGACTCTACATTGAGTGACAAGCCAAATGGTATCCTGAACACCAGGAAACCATTTACTATGCTGGGTGGTGACCGTATAAACCAAATTTTAGTGGGTAATTATTGCACTCCAATCGGACTGAGCCGGTGAAGGTTTATATCCAAGGGATGGTTGGGGTTGATTGCTCATGTAATGCCACTCAGGGATGAGTGAGGCTGGTCACTCTCATCTTAAATGTCGGGAACAACTGCCTAGCCCCGGGCTCCTACGCTCCTCATGGGGCAATGTAGGATTGGATGATGGATGGATAGATATAGTTTTTTCCTGATCTTAATACTCTATGATCTAAATTATAGTAAAATGGAAGTAAATTTTTATAAAACTCACTATCTACATTTGAAATTTCTGTCATCATCATTTACTTCAGCGTAAATTGCATCTGTTTGCTGTTCTTTATCTAATGTGTGTTTTGTTTCCTGAGTCTGGATTTCCGCTTGATCTTGTGTTTCTGATGGTGTTTCGGAATTTATATTTTGTTGATCGTCTTCTGGTGTTTGTGTCAGGGTATTTGTCACTGTTAATGTTGATCCTTTGGGCACTAATTGTGGAACTTTACTTAGCATAAGGAGATTACACAATGAATCATATTTTACGTTTCTCATGATTGCTTATAAAATTAAAATTATAAAACGTATATGTAAGTGTAAATTGTGTAATTGTCCCTCACTGAGTAGTTTGTAATATTTATGATGATGAACATATATATATATATATATATATATATATATATATATATATATATATATATATATATATATATATATATATATATATTTGCTTGGTTCGTTAACTAAGTGATAGTATTTTATGGATAGTTATGTAAGTGGTGAAGTGTTAACTAATACAGCCTTGGTTAGAATAAACCAACTCACTAGAATAGCAGTGGAGATCCAGTCGTGGTGTTTGTTGATTGTTGATTACATCTGGGGTCAAGACACTCACTCTTTTCCTGGTGGTAGAGGTCAGATGTCACACACGTCACTTAGGGTTTGGTTGAGGTAGGTTAGCTCCTGGTATGATAGTCAGCACTCGCTGTCGTTGCTAGTGTAGGCAGACAAGCTGGCAGGTAGGTAGATGCAAGATGGCAGGCTGGTGTTGTCAGGCACTCTAACTGATTGACGGATGACAATGCTGAACTGCTTGCCTCACTGTGGTAGTGGTGGTGGGGAAGAAGATGGTGGGGGTTGTTGGAGATGGAGAAGGTGGAGGTCGCGGTGGAGGGTGGTGTTGGTTCAAGGAGGGAGAAAATGTTCTGAAGTTGGTTCAACACACAGATGCACTTTCTTCTTTTCTTGTTTACTTCTTCGTCTTGTAGTGTTTGCTTTTCCTTACTTGTTGAGATTAACTTGCACGCTTGTAGAGTTGTTGATAGACGTAGTTTATCGTTGATATTGTTTCTTGTAATCGTGGAGTTGTGATTTAGGAGCGATTAGGGACGAAGTTAAGCTGCGCTGATGCAACGGCTGCTCTCGCTCTTTGCTTTCCTTGTTTGTTTTTTGTTTGTCTGCGTGAAGTCGCCAATTTGTACGTAGTTGTAGATTGCTGTGATTGAGACGTTATTCGGCTTCATTTACAGCTCGCCACCACTCTCAGTGAACGTAGTTAGATAGATATCGTAGTTTAAACTCGTAAGGCGTAAGTGAACCGCTGTTACCAATATATGTGAGGGTAGTAGGTTCGTTTGTACCGCTGCCACCAATGTAAGTACATGCAGCCGAGGGGTGTAATTATACAGAGACGGTTATCTGGCCCCCAATCTCGATAGAGTAGTTTTAAGTACTTGTAGTGAGATAGGGCACTTGATTATGGATCGTGAAGCTCAGCCAGAATTAAGTAGTGAGACGTAGTGTCAATGAGGTGAGTTACAGCACTCTCGGGTTGCAAGGTCTATTGCACGAAGTTATAAAAAAAGGTGAGCTACAGTTTAGTAGAGCGTGATACTAACGTTGGACCATCTCACCAGCCTTTTCTACCCTTTCTCTCTCTAACGGCCTTCTGATTTGAAGGGAATCTCTCCGACATTATATAGAGCGTGGGAAGGATGTGTATGGTAAATTTCCTATCACGTGGACTTACTGGCTAGGGCTGGTTACGCCACGTGTTTTGGATACTTCATGAAATTCTTGTTCGTCTGGCCTACGAGGAAGTTTGTGATACATCATATGGCTTCAGAATTCTGGATGGTCTGAGACAACAAGGGATGTGGATATACATTGTGTGAATTGACATTCCTGGTTCAGCTAGGCAAAGGGATGTGTTCTTCAACTTTTCCTGGAGGACTCAGACATAACTACATAATGTCACCTATAGCTATATACAGTAGTTTCATATAGTATTGTTATATTATGCCTACACAATAAATATTAATAAAAAACTAACAAATCCTTATAAAACAAACAAGTTATTCAACAAGAAACACATGTTAAACAAGAGAAGTAAGTCTAAAGCCAAAAAAGATAGTCTTCCCTTAAAATGAAGCGTGTGAAAACAAAAATTGGTCTGAAAACAATTAGGACAAGTCTGAAAGGAACAGAAAAATGCTTAAAACTAGTCATAAAATAAAAGATCCCGTTGCCACAAGTCGGGAAGTTTATTGGCTAATTTCCTGTTGAAAGAGAGATATTCGGCGTGTTTTCATGCGGTCTGAAATTTAGTGATCTGTAAACACCAAAACGTCGAAAGTTTCTTTATGTATAACTGTTTTAATATGTTAATAAAAGATACTAATTACCATCGCGCAAACATGTTTCGTTCAGTCAGAGATATTGGTTGTGAGACTCGCTGTGCTTTCATGTTTGGTGTCTGAAACTTATGCATCAGAGAATATTTAAAAGGTGGAAACTATCTTGATTTATAGCTGTCAGTATAAGGTGGAAAAGGATTAATACACATCTCCCCCCAAAAAATACATTGCTTGGTCAGTGGGGGTACAACATGACTAACAGGAACACGTTACATCATGACTAATAACAACACAGTATCATATGACTAATTACAGCAAGGTTCAATGTCACTAACAGCAACACGATACAATATCACTTCAGCAACACGTTACAGTATTATATCACCGACAGCAACACGGTGCTATTTCAATGACATTAACACAGTACAGTACCACTAAGAACAGCACTACACCATATGATTAACACTGTACCATATGACTAACAGCAACACAATGCCGCATAACTCACGATCAAAGTGTTGGGGAAGGTGAGGCTGGAATGTGATCTCTAACAGCCTGGAGCTGAGCTCTGAGTGCTGACCGGCCTCGTCGGGCCCTTATGTAAACAGTGAACACTTTCTGCTCCCCTCTCACTACACCAGCCAGTGACTACCTTCCCCTCCCCTCTCACGGCACCACCCAGAAAGCATCCCCCCCCCCCCATCCCTATCACTACACCAGCCAGTGACTACCTTCCCCTCCCCTCTCATTGAACCTCCTTTTAAACACCTCCCCTCCCCTCTCACCTCATCAGTCAGTGAACACGTCCCCCTTCCCTCTCACTATTTCATGACAATTTACCTTCTACAAGAGATCAGCTTAACAGAGCAACTAAAACAAATAGATCAACTGAGTTACTAGGGACATGTCCACATTTTTTAATGATGATCCTTCCATCAGTAATATATAATTTCCTGCAAAAACCAACACAGACAGCCAAGTGTGACTGCATAGCCCTACCCTCGATGGTAGAAGATAATGTCGCGCAGAATATAATGTTACTGCACGTTTATACTTGGGTCACTAACTTTATTCCATAGGCAGTGGATTAGGAAGAAAACAAAAGACTTACAAAAATCTACTAATATATATTCTTACACAAACGGGAAAAGTGATACTCATGAGAAAACACTGCCGTGAGTGATACTGGAAGCAACTCTTATACTTTGCCATTTGTATAATTTTATATATAATTCTAAATCATTTATGAATTCATTTAATTGATTAGTATGCACTGCTTTCCTTATCAAATTTAAAATGTAGTAATTCATGTGAAGAGCGTTGTCAGCAACAGTGAAATGTGTGTGGCCAGTAATGGTGATAGGAGTGTGTGTCTTAAGTGGCCACCTGACCCTTTTAGTCCCACCTGGCTCCACCACACACCAGCTCCAACACCAGCACTACCACAGCCACTCTGAACCCATACCCAAGCACCGCAAACATGCCCTAAATATGGATAACGCGGGATGTTGGGCAGTAATCCTTTCATTAATAACTAAACTAATAGTACCTCTCTTACATGCGTAGTTAGTTCTTACGACGTCACACATATGTCTTTGAAAGACCTATTAAAACAATCACTTATTACTAACGGATCTTGAGGCCACGGTAGGGATTGAATTATATTCTACTATCCCATATTCTTGTGTGGCCTTGACGTTTAATCTAGCCTTACACTCAGATAATGTCAGTATAGACTAGTTCTCGGATGACGATGTTGAGATTCATAGGCTTTGTCCTAAACTCGTGTCTCTTTCCAACACCCACCAACAACTGCCCTAAGACTTCAACATAGGCTAATTCAATGTACAGTCAGGGAAAGTTCTGCATTACCCACTGTTTAGAGCATTGGTTTTCGATGAATAGTCACCAAACAGCAGCCAGACCCCACGTGTCTGGTAACTGTGAGTGGGAGGGAGGGTGGCCGGGGGTTGGAGAGTTTGGTGAGTTGCTCAAGTCTCAATATCAATAGCCAATGATAATGCGTCCGAAGTATTCTCAATGTGCAAGGGCGGTATGTTGTTTGTACAGTATAGGATCGCATTGTTCTCCGAGTCTGTCTACATTACTCCATATATAATATCGTACATGTTTACTGTCAGAGGTATTCTTTGTTACCTTCGTTTAGTAATGTTCCATGGGAATGGTAGTTACAGAGACTCATAACAGGCCTTTCTATGTCATTCTGTCTATAGGATAACGAAGTCTGTTAATCACTCATATAGACTGTTTTTTTTATTTTATTATTATTATTATTATTACACAGTACCCTACACTTTAAGTTCGAGATGAATAATTATCAGAATATACTGGAAATGTTTGAAGGCGGATGTTTATAATGGGATGACAGAGGATAAATAATTAAACAAATTTATAAGACTTTACACACACACAAACACACACACACACACACACACACACACACACATATATATATAGAAAGATATATATATAGATTTATATATATATATATATATATATATATATATATATATATATATATATATATATAGTGGCTTTGTTTTCGAGACAACACAAAATATAAATATACTGTATGTATCTCCTGGGGAAACGTCTCATGTAAAAATCGAGAATGAATGAAAACATTCAAACCACTGTCCGAACCCAGCAAACTTCCATAACTTTCCCGACATCACTAACTAGTCCTCTCAGGCGGTGGTGGTTTGAGTCGTTAGATTGTTTAACAACCTGTAAAGCACACCATGACACGAATTGGGTAAAAAAAAAAAAAAAAAAAAAAAAATATGACACACATCGGCGGGAAACTTGTGTCCTTTGTTTGACACGATGTGCATCATGGTGCGTTGCACAGGATGGTATTTAATGACTCGATTGGATTCCGTGTATGAAAGGGCTAGACAGACATCTTCGTATTGTTTTTTTTTTTAATATAATATTAGCATCATATCGTCATCTGTCTTTACTAAATTAACTCAAACACACCGTCCAAGTCATATATTGCAGATTTACACTTGATTTCCAATCTATCATCAAACCCTCCTTTGCCCCCAATTCCCCGCCTCCCCTTCCTTCACACTCAGTTACCAGACATATGAAGTCTGGCTGCGGCTTCACATACACCCGTCTCACACCAATGCTTCAAGAGGTGGGTAATGTGGAAAATTCCCTGACTGTACTAGATATGAAGTCAAGTTCACTATGATCCAACAATATAGCAAGGAAACAATAGGGGGGGGGTAGTGTCCAAAGTACTTAGCTAGATTCGTAATTATAAAAGGTAGGTTTTACTGTGGTCTTTTACTTTCATCCGATATACCTACCTGCATAATTAAATGTGACACAGTACATATTTACCTACGAGATATTGAAAGATGCTCATTACTCGATTATATACACCCAAGTTTTTCACCACCTTACTCCAGTGAAATATTTTGTTGCTTATTCTTTATTTAACCGGACCCACTCTCGTAGTAAAAGGAATAATGAAAGCTATGTTCAGCCTCCCAGATTTAAAAAAAAAAAATGTCTCTTGAACCGAAGAAAATCGTCTTTGTGTAATGATAAAATGTAATATCAGCTTCAGTGGGATAAAAGGTAGTGAGGTAAATCTATTTTCAGTAATGAAGGTACTATGATGGCTTACCCAAAGACTGGTGAGTGAGAGGATATTGGTGACGGTGATGATCCTGGGTGGGTTCTTGCACGTGGTGGAGTTGGCTTCTGAGTACTTCAGCCATTTATCGTACAGCCCTGATTCCACCAACGTGTAGGATCTAACCACAGGAAGAGACAGTTATATGTCTGTATGTGGAGAATGACTCGCTAAGAACAATGTAAGGTGTAATACAGAGCTCTCGTCTGTTCGTCCAAGGCATCTCAGGGTATGTATGTATGTATATATGTAAATTTATCATATACCCAAAGCCCTCCTGTGAAACGGACCAGTATATTAATATTTGTTACGCTTTTATTTGTATTTTTTGAAAAAAATAAACTGCAACAAAATTTTATCTGTAGTACATTATTGCTAATATCACTAAACTGGCGCACTTGCAACATATTTATCCTTTGTAAAAAGAGGCTGTTCTTCTGAGTCACCATGGCCAGAGGCATGGTTGCATAGACGCTCCGTGAAAGATAAAAATAAAAACAACCTGCAAAAAGAAATACTAGATATTATTAATACATAAGTGAAGATACATTATTAGAAAAATTTTGGAGTGTTCCTTTTACGAACTTGGAAGATGCTTCTTATTTTCAAATGCCAGGCAGTGTTTTACATTTGCCTAACAATCGTTTTTAAGTAATTACCACCTTGCATCTTGTCAACAATCTTATGTCTCTGATATCCTCGTTTCAGTTAAATGCGTCAGTGTCAGTGCCTTTCTCTGCTGTCTGACATTATTGATTACATGTGGAAATTGTAAAAAGATGATTCGTAACATCTTGACTGCTTCAGCACTACTCATATAGGTTATTTTAATAAATCATCATTAGAGGTGAAGGCTTTTTATTTCTATGATCCTTTAATGAACCAGTTTGTCAGGCGAAGTAGCCCTGATAACATTAAATTTATCCTAACTGATGACAGACGACTGGGAAGGGAATGGGAGTTCTCAAAACTTCCCCTCGTGAAATATTTAATCCGTAGTGAGTTTCTTCTAAACTATCCATATACGTTCAAAAGAATAATTTTGTTAACTTAAATACCCTATTTTACTCAGTAAAGTCTTAGTAAAAGCCAGTTTATATTCCATGATTAACGTGAGATGACCAGTTCAACAGCAGTTTGTGAGTGTGTGTGTGTGTGTGTGTGTGTGTGTGTGTGTGTGTGTGTGTGTGTGTGTGTGTGTGTGTGTGTGTGTGTGTGTGTGTGTGTATGTGTGTGTGTGCGCGCGCGCGCTTGTTCATGCTTTTTAAGAACGACAGCAATTAAATATTAATACGTTGCTGGCTTGGTACTGTCATGATACCCTGATACATTCTTAAATATAGATAACTAAAAATATATTGAACATGGGAGAGGCGGTGGCTCAATCGGAAGAGTTGTCCTGTAGTCCTAACGTACCCGGGTTCAAATCCCTCTGGGGCAGGGAACAGTTTAAGGATTTGAATTTCATAAAAATCAGACATTACTGATCTACCAGAAGACCCGCCGACATGTCGTCAAAATCCCCCCTCTAATACCAATACAAGAGTCCTGTATGAGACAGCCCTAGCATGTATTCAGTATGGACGGTGGGTGTTAGCGCCGAAGTGGTGACATGTAGAGGTGTGCGGTACGTAGGAGGGCTACTGGGCCTTGAAAGCAGTCTGTGAGGCCTATGCCTAGAGTCGGACACATAAAAAAAAAAGAATACATAATTTCAATAACTTCAGCATACATAATACAACCTGTGAGAGAAATACTTTTGGGCAGCAAGTTGATATAGTTGAAATCCAGGTCAAAGATGACGTGAGTGGCAGCGCGCACGACGGTCTCCATGCTGTTTTCTAATTCGACGAACTTGTTGTAGGCGACCCGATTTGTCCCCAGCAGTTCTCCCAGTTCATGAAGTGGACCTGACGTGGCAGTCTGAAAAGAATAAGTCTATCAAAAATTGTCTGCTTTACCGTATAAGTTTATGGGATTTGGAAACACGAGTTTTTAGTAATTCGAAAAAAAAAAAAGTATGTGTAAATGTCTGGCAGAAAATTTTGGTTATATATCAAACATATATCAAACATATGAGAAATTATACATGGCAAAAAAAAAAAAAAAAATGTTTTTAATAGGCAGATTTTGCCGTAACCTTAGGGCAGCCTATTACTCTGATATAAATTTCATAAATAGTTTAACCATCATTTCGGGCAAAACTGGCATGTTTATTATTTTTTGACGCCATAATTAACTAATATCATATCAATTAAAGTATCGCATTACAGGTAGCCAATTAGTCTTAATTTTGTATTATCCTGAAGAAACAACCACTTCTTCAATATAACTAATGATAATAGTGTATGGAGCAATAATTATCCCAACACCACAGTTGTCAAGGACGTACCCAAGTCTCTAGTAGGGTTGGTCTATGTATCTGACTGCAAGGAGGGACATGATGTGTCCGTCGTAGCTCTGTGTCAGCACCACCATCATCAGCATCCACACCCCCAGCATCACAGGCTCCCACCCCCACCGACTCTTAGTTCTCTTTATATCTGGAAGACAATATTTTGTCAAGCAAAAGATATGGATCACCAAAATATTTGATGACCTGTTTCTGGGAGCTTTAGTGAAATAAAAGAAGTGATTACAGTCAGCTGCCATCAGTGAGATGAATTTAAGCATTATCTAACACAAGACAATGATTAAGCATAGTGAAACTATGTGGGCGAAACAACTGGCTCTTTAGATATTCTCACAGAGAAAAAATTGACTAATTAGGAAGTAAATAAGCCTGGATGCTGCCTACATTAACTCTGCCGTTCCCACTTAATCTAATCTCTCAGAGTTCCTCTAAAGTTGATCTAAAATTACTCAGTGTAAACCACAACATGGCAAACAGTAGTTACCTTCTTGCAAAAGAAGTCGCACACAGTTGAAGGTGTTGGCATGGATCATGCGTGGTTCTTGCATATGAGTGGGAAGGCAGAAAGTCAGAAACAGCATGACAATGCATACTGCCAACAGCGCTGTCAGCACAGCCACTCAAACCTTTGATCTAAGAGGTAGCAGGAAGCCCCACTGGTCCACCTCAGGTCGACAACGGGCAGCGAGAATTTGATAATTTCCCAAAAACACAAATGGAGAGAAGTCTATCCACTGGGTTCTGGTTACATCCATGTAAAACGGTCTCGGAGTCAACTCCACTTCCTGAAATATGTTTTTGTAAAATATAATGAAGAACAGTAGAACAGTGTATGTCGAGATATATTTCATAAAAGATTAACCTTTACCAAAATATACTGCCATGAGTAATTCGTGAGACGGTTCACAAGTCGTTTTCTTGACACAGTATATTTACTGTATTGATCACGACTTCTTTTTTCAAGAGAAGTCGTTCCCGAGCAAAATATTTGTAAGGGAAACTGACGAGAAAAAAAAAAAAAATGTGTGTTCAGATGATATATATGCGAAACATGAGGATCGAATTTTATGTAAGGGAAAATACAACTATTGTACAATGGTAAAAGCTGTAGGAAAATAATTATACTATGGAGTCTACCTAAGGTACGGCTGCTTTTAAAAATAATAATGAAAGCACATATACAGAAGTTCAACAGAGACTGGTTTTAACGACAACTAAAAAAAAAAGAAAATGCTTAGCAAAAAATAATGTTAAAAATAAATGCTCAAAATAAATAGCTGAGAACGAGACACTACTACGTGCCCCAGCCAAAGAGTATTCTGTGCATAGATGCTATATGCTCATGTTCTAACGCCAATAATTACAATTCCATAATAAGAAGTTTGCTGCAATAAGACACTAGCGCTAGAAAAGGGCGCTAAAGATAGAGCAGTCTTTTCAATACGAGGGAAAGGGTAACATTAGCTTTTTCTTCCATCGTCCTTCGCAGTATCATCCGCAAATGGACGAAAATCCCTTATTGAGGTAAACGAACTATAGAACTGACCTCACGTGTAATGAGTCCCATCATGCCTGTCCAAGTCCCATCGCTCTGCATTAAGCCCCAAGTCCTGTCAGGGGATCTCACGTACGTGTATCTGTCAGAGGGACGTGATTTAACCACCTTTTATGATATTGTAACATTGTCCATAGCAAAAATTAATTCGAGAGGGTACGTTCACATTCATATTTTATTTGTTCTAACTTAGGGCAAGTTGTGCAATCAGCCAGAGTTAATTTATCAAACCTAAATATTTCCAGTCAACCATTGAGTGTATTGAAAGTAAACTTGCATTAACAGCTCACGTGAAGTTCATGAACCTGGACAGCATCTCAGTGATATTCCCCGCTGCCCTCACAAAGGGGATTCATTTGCCCTGTGGTGCAGTGGGGTCATCTACTGCAAATGCCAGCTGTGCCACTAACTCCGCTGTCACTAGCACGTGTGGCAGGTGCAGGAACCTGCGGCAAGATGGTGTACGGTATACAGTAGTGTTATCTAATAATGTCACTCAGGCAATGCATTCTTCATTCTGACACCATAATTAGATGTTTATGTATTACACACAAAACAGAACCTGGCCATTATAATCTTTTGTTTTCCAGTATCAGTTGTGCTAACTTTCTTCAATTAAAGGATACAACCGCGGTGATCGCCCATGTTGTTGCATAATGATGGCATAACCAAAGGCCAGCCAGTTCGTTCAGAATAATTAAGATTCAGGCTCAGTTAGGTTAATTTAGATTCGAGAAGGATGTTTAGATACAATCAGGAAAGTTACCGTGTATGCTTTTTTTTTTTTTTTTTTTTTTTTTTTTTTACTGTAAGTTGTCCTAAAACTTTCATCTGCCCATCTTGAATGCTGAGTTATAATAGTGGATCAACACTCGAATATGATGCTAATCATGAAGAGGTGATACGGGAAGGATGTGAAGCTGTAGTATTGTTATTTTCTGCCACTAACCTCTGAGAAATAAGCTGCAAGGCACAAAAAACTGATCACAGTGACGGTAAAAACAAAGAAGTTATTGTATAGTCAAGCACACTTCAGTCTATCCAGATCATTTAGGTCGCTCACGTTGGTTCAGTGTCATTTAGTTCAAAAAACAAAAATTATTGTTAAATTAGTCCCATTCTGGTAAATCCATCCTTTCAGAATATTTGTTTATATATTTCTCGTCTCTTCCCCTATACGAATCATGAGATCTTGCACCATCTGTTATGTAGTGTACAAGTCAGAAATTTGAGGGAATGCAATATCTTACAGGGGCGTTGTCGATATACAAAGTTTTCCTTAAGAACTTCTGAGGGAAAAGATATGGTGGATGGGTGAAAGTTAGACATTGATCGATAGTCCATGATGCCACTTGTAATAGTAGGGATTCTGGGTCGGTGAACGGCAGCCATGAGAACAGTTTGGTTCTGTTAATGAAAAAGCAATCCGTCCGTTAATGAAAACTCAGAGTTATCGACTAACTATTTTGTGTTCTTGTGCGATTGCAACGAATAGGATCACAAGGTGTTATTTATGAAGATGTTAAATAATAATGTGAAAAACTTCAAAGACTCCGACCATTTCACTGGGTTTCAAAATTCAATTTTTATAGCCACGATACATACAATGGATCAGTATTTATGTTGGCAACTGTTTACGGATAGCCTAATACTCTTTACCTGTAGACGGGCAAGGTATCGTCGACAACAGCAACAAGCGAATTGGTTCGTGAGGGAGTTCTGTGAAGGTGGCGAAGGGTCTGGAACTGGTAGAGAGGGATGCGAGTGAATACGAGCAGCTTTGTTTTTTGGACCGGCAGGAGGTGGCTCTTGAAGGAGGACTCACCGAAGGTGGCGAGGAAGACTGGGTCATCGCTCACCACCACCATCATCACGCATAAAACGCATCACGAAGCTAATGGTGCCAACACGAATAATTTTACGAAAGTTATAGTGGCAACATAAATTATATCACAAAGCTAATGATGCTGACATAAAAAATATCACGAACCTAACGGTCCCAACACGAATGATATCACAAAACTAATAGTGCCAACATGAATATCAGGAACCTAATGCCAAATAGAATATTATCACGAAACTAATGGTGCAAACATGGATAAAATCTGACAGCGCAAGGACTCTAATGCTCCTCTTGACCACCATTTACACCCATCGAATATTCTGTACAGTCCTGGCTCTTGCTTAAGTCGCTGGTGTGTCCTTGTCCTAAGTTCTCGTCAGTGATCCAGGAACTGAAACATGGATCTCTCGGTTTTGGGCCAAGTATGCTTCTGATTACAGAATGCTAAAACATAGAAATACTTGATGATCTAACCCTTCTTACGTCTGGTTCCTTCAGCCTGATGACGTCTTTCTGTATTTCATCCCGGCTACAACAGGGGAAGGGGAACAGAAAGACGTCTTCGGGAATAATATTAATCAATCGTGTGATTTTATTCGTGAATATTTTCAAAGAATTTTGAATTATTGCCGGCAGAGACCAGTTTCTTCACCCTAATTCATCTACATGCCATGGACACATACCTGAAGAGCTGTGGCTATACTCTTTGGGAGCTGTTCATATGTCATGCTGGTGTTTTGTTCACTAGTCGTCACCTCAAACACTCCGACTCCTCAAGGAGCATGTAAGTGTGCTAGGTCCTGAAAGAGAACACATAATGACAATCTTTCCTATTCCTCACAATGGAAGCGACAGTTAGGATAACTAAAACAATAAATTAAACATATCATCTGCAAGTATCACAGTTTTGATTAACTTTAGGAAGACTTTAGCTTATAGTGTTCATTCAGTAGAACAAAGGATTAAAACTGAAAATGTGAATACTTGTATCGTACTGTAATGTAAGAACTGACATAATGTTTAGCTTAACCCTATCAGCCTCTTCTGTTGCAGCTCTAAGCAGTTTTTACATTATTGTTGTGCTTACTTACTTGTGTCATGGAGATCGCACATAAGGAGCCATCTGTCAGCAGTAGGACAGAAAAGTGAGAACACCGCTCTATGTCCAACATGTCATCCAGTCCTAGGCGGCTGTCCATTCATGCTATGGTCGTGTCTGACAAATTCGAGGGTGGATAAAAGAACACTTGTTCAATAGTGTTTTTAGTACAAGTCCTGGGGTATTTGTTTGCCAAAATGCACCGATATCAACATTTCATTTAAGAATGTCTTCTGACTGCTAGTTAAACTGCCTGTGGCCAGAACATAATATTAAAAGTAGCACAGCGTTAAGTACGGAAAGAATCATGTTCAGTCAATCAGTGATTGATGATTGGCAAGGTTAGATTGCATAGTTAACGATCGTTTTATATTATAGCTCAGTTAAATCAAAAACTCTAACTACGAGTACCTGTGTAGTTATGGATAAGCAAATCTTCAAAAGATCATAGCTCCCTAGGGTTACAGTGGCTTGAAACATCCGATAATCCATCATTAATCAGAATTTTGTGTACATCTTTTTGGTATCGCAAAAAGGAAGCAACTCGTATCTCTGACTGGGATAAAAATAATCTTGTTTTTAATGCATCAAAGACTCAGTACTAACACCTATCAACCCGACAAAATCTTCCACGGTGTACCCACTGATGTCTAATAATATTCAGCTTAATCCTGCCTCATCCTTGAACATGCTTGGGATTTCATTCACTCAGGGCTTATCTTGGAAAGATCATATTACATCTCTTGTAAAATCTGCTTCCAAGAGATTAGGTGTGCTAAGCCGACTTTGTTCCTTCTTTACCCCTGTACAATTGTTGACTCTACACGGGTTTTATCCGCCCTTATTTGAAGTACACCTCGCATGTGTGGGGAGGTTCCCCACTTACAGCTCTTCTCAATAGGGTGGAGTCAAAGGCTTTTCGTCTCATTAATTCTCCTCCTCTTACTGGCAACCTTCAACCTCTGTCTCTTCGCCGCACTGTTACATCTTTATCACTTTTCTATCACTACTTGAGTGGTCACTGCTTCTCTGAACTGTCTGCTTGCATTCCTTCACCTCTACGATGGGCGCGTAGCACCCATCTAGCAGCAAACTCTCAACCCTTCTCTGTCCAACTTTCTAATGCAAGAGTTAACCGTTACTCCCAGTCATTCATTTATGCAAGATGTCAACTCTGGAACTGTCTCCCTCTGTCTGTATTTCCTGCTTCCTATCATCTCCAGTCTTTCAAACGCAGTGTGTCCAGGCATCTCGAAATGATCAGATCTTGAGTTTGGCTTTCTCTTGTGTTTTGTTTTTCTCTTGGAAAGAACAGTTTTCGCGGCCTCGTGGCTTTTAGTTCCTTCTTCCTAGCATAAAGGAAAAAAAAAAAAGGAAATAATTATATACTACAAAATAACTTGATATTTGGTGATGCACATATAACAGCCTAGGTCGAAACGAAACTTTTTTTTTCTTTTTTTTGTTTGCCCTTCCCATCTACTGTAATCTACGTGCCTGTGATGTGATATAGGCGGGCATGGATTAGGAGGCAGGTGACCCACAGACCGAGCCATAATATCTCCGCAGCAGCCAACATCATGCCACCTCCACTGCCACAGAAACACGTCACGACCACCACCGCACACCGCCGCAATCACCACACGTCATTACCACCACCGCACACCTCCGCCACCACCACACATCACGACCACTATTTGATGCCTTCACCACTGTCGAAATATGTTACGATCACTATGGCACGCCTCCACCACCACGATATCTATTTCTTAAATAATTTTCCACCATAACACTCCTTAGGCCATTAAGAAACTGTAAATCTGCTCCTCCTGGTAAATCATGTTATATATTTTGCATTAGGAATAACAAACATAAGACGGGATTTTTCTTTCTTTATTCAATCTTTGAAAAAAAAAAAATGACCCTAAGTCTTGTTTTCATGACTTAAACATTTGTTTTTCTGAAAGATCAAGAGAAAAGGGAAAATTTATAATAAATGCTGCAAAAGCAAATCCCAGTTAGGAAAGGGAGTTGATCATAAGTTTGTGAAGTCAGTTCCCGACAAACAAACCAGGAATCAAAATCACTCTGTGGTTTACGCAAATTTATCCTTACATTTTCCGTATTGATGTACATTTTCTGGATGAGGAAAGTTACTTATTTTTTCCTCTTGATTCATGTGTACCTATAAACACAAAATTGTCATATGAAACTCAGATTTCTTTAATCTTCGAAGCACTTTCACCAGCACATATGTCAGGGTGTCTGATAAGCTTCATGACAAGATATTCGAAAGAAAATGGATTTTATTCAATGTCGCATTTTTAGTATGATTTGCATTACATATACATATATATATATATATATATATATATATATATATATATATATATATATATATATATTGTTACGGAACAGAGAAAGATAATGTACACTATAAGTGAGAATACTAAAAATCACTACTGTCCCTTAAAGTTCCCGGTTCAAAACAAAAGAGTTAGGTAAAATTGCCAGTTAAAGTTTAATGCTCAAACTAACAACAAAACATTCAGGACTCTTAAGGATAATGTAATGGCAAAAAACAGATTAAATATATGGTTAACTGCATAGCCTCAATTAACACGAAATTAGCATGAGTAAATTTATCTAAGTAAGCCCTGATAAAATGACAATACCAGATAATACTCAGTGAATGCAAGATTATTACAGATACAAAATATTATTAATAAGGGCTGAGACCCAAAACACATGAATCACAAAAACCTCACTAGGCCCAAGAATTAACACCTCACGCTACACATTACAAGAAAAAATGCAATAACAGTTATACTCAAATTACACAGCTGCTAGATGGTTGGAGACTTCCTGAGCACTCACAATAATAACAACCGTACAGGGGAGGACAGAGATGTGAACAAAATGAGGAGTAGATCTAAGTGGCAATAATGCAGAGACTGAGCTCATTATATAGGGGCCGGCAGAGCTTGATACAACTTGTAAGAAGGACGCGCAAATGAAGCCATGGGGACAAAGAGTTGACAATCCTGCTCTGAACAACAGAAAGAACGACTTACTCTACGATAATGGCAGAAGGGGGGAGTCAGGTAGAACACGCTCGTGATCAAACATGCAGGAAACTGTACGTTAGAATTACACAAAGGATGATGAAATCATAGCCTATGTAACACCTCCCCACAAAGAAAAAGAAATTTACAAAGGAAATTTCTTATTACTCTAAAACAATGCCTAAAGTCTAGATAAGCAATCTGCAATAACATTTTCTTTCCCCTTGACATGTTGTAGGTCTAGTGAATACTCCTGAAGAAGTAGACTCCATCTTGTCAATCTCTGATTTTTATCTTTAAACTTACTAAGGAATTTCAGTGGGTTATGATCGGTATAAATGACTATGGGGTCAAAACCAGAGCACAAATAAAATGAAAAATGCTGTAAACCCAAAATCAAGGCCAAAAGCTCTTTCTCAATAGTTGAGTAGTTCTTCTGAGGTGGAGTGAACTTCTTACTGTAATAAGATACAGGGTGTTCAATACCCTGATCATCCTCTTGCAGCAAAACAGCCCCAGCTCCTGTATCACTTGCATCAACAGCCATCTTAAAAGGCTTAGCAAAATTTGGAATAGCGAGCACTGGCTGACTTAATAGGATAGCTTTAAGTTTGTTGAAAGAGGATTCACAGTTATCGGTCCAGACAAAATTAACTCCCTTTTTCAGTAGGTCTGTAAGTGGTGATACAAGAATTGACAAGTTAAGAACAAATCTCCTGCAATAACCTACCATTCCCAAAAATCTTTGTAGCTCTTTCCTACTTTTAGGTCTGGGAAGATCACTTATAACCTGAACCTTAGCTCCTGGTGGTGCAACATGTCCATCACCAATTACGTACCCAAGGTACTGAACTTTAGCTTGACCAAACTCACACTTTGATAAATTAGCTACAAGATTAGCCTGAACCAAACGCTCAAGAAATTTACTAACATGGCATAGGTGATCTTTCCAGTTGTCACTGAAGATTAATACATCATTAATATAAACAACACACCCTGCCAAACCCTCTGTTACAACATTCATGAGCTTCTGAAATGTGGCTGGTGCATTCCTCATACCATATGACATTACAGAACATGCGAAAGTCTTTCCTAGTGTTACGAAAAATGAGATCTCCCTAGCACGTTCAGTCATAGGTACTTCCCAGTATCCCTTTAAAAAATCAAACTTACTTATGTACCTAGCCTTTCCGATCTTGTCTATGCAATCTTCCACGCGAGGGAGAGGGTAAGTGTCTTTTTTGGTTATCTGATTAACACGTCTGTAGTCAATGCAAAGCCGCTATGACCCACCTGACTTAGGGACTAAAGTGACAGGAGAACTCCACTCTCTCTGACAGGGCTCAATCATCTTGTGGTCCAACAGGTAGCCAAGCTCCTTCTGGATGAGAGGAACTTTCACTGGGTTCACACGGTAAGGAGGCAGTTTAATTGGCTTTGCATCTCCAACATCGACATCATGCATCAAAACACAGTAGTTCTTCCTGGAGTGGCACGGAACACTTGCGGGTATTCCTGCAGTAATGCCGAAAACTCCTGCCTTTCCTCGGGAGGTAGATGAGAAAGCTTAGTCTGGAGATCATTCATGATATCAGGATTCTTCCCAAAACTATCACTCAGGCTCATGCTGCATGGGAGAACTTCACTTGCAGACTCGGGTGGAACAGCTACAGTGCAGACTGGATTATTTTAGTCCCGCCTGTGATATAACTTTAGCATGTTGATGTGACAAAGTTGCTTGTTCTTTCTACAATCTGGTGTCGCGATGACATAGATGACATCACTGAGGTTTCTTCTCCACGAAATAAGGACCACTAAACTTGGCTTGAAGAGGTTGCCCATGCACTGGTAGCAGAATCAAAACCTGATCTCCTGGCTGAAAGTGGCGTAACCTGGACTTCTTATCATACCAAGTCTTCATCTCCTACTGAGCATCTCTTATATTCTCTCTCGCCAGCTGTAAAGCAGTGGACAGGCGTTCTTTGAACTACATCACATACTCCAGCAGGTTGACGTCATCTTCCTCCGACAGCCAGCATTCCTTGAGTAGCTTAAGGGGTCCTCTTACTTCATGGCCAAACAGTAGTTCAAAAGGTGAGAAGCCCAGTGATTCATTTGGAGATTCTCTTGCGGCAAATACAACAAATGGAAGACCTTTATCCCAGTCTTTCTGATGTTCCAAACAGTATTTCTTGAGCATCGATTTGAGTGTTTGATGATATCTCTCCAATGCTTCTTGGGTCTGGGGATGGTAAGCTGAAGACGTGATCTGGGTGATGCCCAACTCTTTCAGAGACTGCTTGAAAACATTTGACATGAAATTACTTCCCCGGTCTGACTGTACCTCCTTGGGCAGACCAAACTTTGTGAAGAACCCTAGCATTTCCTTAACCACGTTCTTTGCTGAGATATTTCTAAGTGGAATGGCTTCAGAATAACGAGTAGCCATATCAATCAGGGTCAACACATAAGAAAATCCTGAAGAAGTCTTAGGAAGAGGGCCCACAATATCCACCAACACACGGGTGAATGGCGCCTCAAAAGGAGGAATGGGAACTAGAGGTGCAACCTTTTCGGTCTGATTACACTTCCCCACAACTTGACAGGTGTGACAAGACTTACAATACCAGGAAACATCCCTGAAGATACCTGGCCAGTAAAAGTGTTTCAAAATGCGTGCCACAGTCTTCCTCACTCCAAGGTGTCCTGCCAAACTGGAATCATGAGCCACTCTAATGATATCCTGCCTACAAACACGAGGGATGACAACTTGATGTACAACCTCCCATTCACAGTCGGCTGACTGTGCTGGGGGTCTCCACTTTCTCATAAGTACTCCTGACTTTATATAATAACAAGTAAAAGCACCGGCTGACTCTTCCTCACTGCAAGCAGAGTTAGCTAGACCTTTCAACTCAGGGTCAGCAACCTGCAACTCAACCAACTCTTGACGAGACAAATTATCAACACTACGCGGTACTACCTCAACTGGTGAGTGGTCTAAATTAGCAAGAAAAGTGTCAGCTAGGATAACATCATCATCATCATTATCCTCTAAGTAACCAGTAACTTTAGACTTAGCCCTAGTGACAGCACATGCAGGGAACACATCAAGGACATCACAATCCTGGGTCGCAGCCACTGGCTCACTAGACAACTGAGGAGCTGGACACACTTGACTTCCACCAATATCATTTCCAAGTAAGAAAGTTACACCTAACATTGGGAGTGTCTCAACCAATCCAACCATAACGGAACCATTAACAAAACCAGACTCTAAATTCACTCTGCACAGAGGGACAGAGAAATAAATATTCCCTACACCTTGTAAGATTACAGTTTCATCAGAGGAATTAACATTAGAGCCTAGAACACTGGTTAGCATAAGGGATTGGCAAGCACCTGTATCACGATATATTTTAACTGATTTCCTGTCATTACTGTCCAGAGGACTGACAAAACCATCAGACAGGTAATTAGCACATGAACTCTTGAGAGTGTCACCCACGTCCCTGCTCAAAAGAGGAGCTCCACATGAGAATTTAATTTACCCCTCAAAGCAGGTTCAGTTAACTCAGTTAAAGAATTCTGGGAACTCTCAAGGGTGGACACTAGACCAATTGACTGAATACTTAAAGACTCCTTTTTGTTCACATCACGCTGTCTCCTGAAACATTTCTCCGTAGTATGACCAAGCTTACTACAATAAGTACATTTACTTTTCTGAAATCTAGAGGTGAAGCTGGTATTTACTTCCTGAGAAACGTCTTTATTCTCTTTCCTGTTACCTGTACTCTGAGTAGAGGCAACGTACTTACTCTCAGCTTTCCTTTTTTCTCTAGAATATCTCTTGTGAGTGAGAACATATTCATCAGCTAAAACTGTAGCATCAGACAAATTATCTATTCTTTTATCATCAAGATATAGGCTTACATCTTTATAAATACACCTTTTAAAGTCCTCCAGCAAAATCATCTGCTTAAATTTGTCAAAATCAGAATCCACATTCTTAGAATTTAACCACTGCTCTAACAGATCTTCTTTGATTTTTGCATACTCAACATGGGATTGCTTATCTTGCTTATAAGTTGTCCTAAATTTTACTCTACAGGCTTCAGGAACAAGCTCATAGGCCTTAAGATTCAAGCTCTTAACTACATCATAATTATCAGATTGATCCTGAGGCAAAGATGCATAAGTTACTTGAGCTTTACCGGTGAGAACAGTTTGAAGGAGTACTGGCCAATACTTTTTGGGCCAATTAAAACCTGTAGCTACCCTCTCAAACAACTGAAAATACTTTGTTAAATCAGATTCATTAAAAGGAGGGACAAGTTTAACATTTTTAGCCACATCAAAATCATTAGAGCTAGGTGATCCAGTTCCACCTTGTTTCATGCGATACTCATGGTCTGCCTGAATCCTAGCAAGTTCAACTTGTGCCTCAGCCTCCTTAGCTTTTGCCTGAAATTCAGCCTCCTTAGCACGAGCCTCCTGCAGGGCTAGCTGTAACTTAGCTAATTCAATCTGCGTTTGCTCATTTGGAGGAGTTACATTAAACAATCTTTCATTAATCATGTCAACAATTTGATCTTTAGAATGATGAAAGCGAACAGCAATTCCCAATTGTTGAGCAACATGCTTAAGTTCATTCTATGTTCTGTTTTCTACATCACACACCGTTTGCACATTTGACAAAAAATCTTTGGCTTCATCAAGCGTAGTAATAGTAGACATCATGAATAAGTCAGAGTCACAAAATATCAAGAAATATCCTTATGATAATATCCTGAATATCCTGATAAGAGGTCGCCAAATTTATGTTACGGAACAGAGAAAGATAATATACACTTTAAGTGAGAATACTAAAAATCACTACTGTCCCGTAAAGTTCCAGGTTCAAAACAAAAGAGGTAAAATTACAAGTTAAAGTTTAATGCTCAAACTAACAACAAAACATTCAGGACTCATAAGGATAATGTAATGGCAAAAAACAGGTTAAATATATGGTTAACTGCAATAGCCTCTATTAACACGAAATTAGCATGAGTAAATTTATCTAAGTCAGCCCTGATAAAATGACAATACCAGATAATACTCAGTGAATGCAAGATATATTATTACAGATTCAAAATATTATTAATAAGGGCTGACACCCAAAACACTTGAATCACAAAAACCTCACTAGGCCCAAGAATTAACACCTCACGCTACACTTTACAAGAAAAAATGTAATAACAGTTATACTCAAATTACACAGCTGCTAGATGGTTGGAGACTTCCTGAGCACTCACAATAATAACAACTGTACAGAGGAGGACAGAGATGTGAACAAAATGAGGAGTAGATCTAAGTGGCAATAATGCAGAGACTGAGCTTAATATATAGGGGCCGGTAGAGCTTGATACAACTTGTAAGAAGGACGCGAAAATGAAGCCATGGAGACAAAGAGTTGACAATCCTGCTCTGAACAACAGAAAGAACGACTTACTCTACGATAAGGGTAGAAGGGGGGAATGAGGTAGAACACGCTCGTGATCAAACATGCAGCATACTGTATGTTAGAATTACACAAAGGATGATGAAATCATAGGCTATGTAACAATATATATATATATATATATATATATATATATATATATATATATATATATATATATATATATATATATATATATATATATATATAACCCCTATACCATTTTCTAAAAAGAATACTTACACTGTATAGAAGTATGTTTTTATTCATTTTATTTCCTTCATATTAAATCATTTTCGTCTGGGAAACCTTTTAAATATGAAGCAGGTTAGAGAGCTTGGTTGAACATTGCAGCCAAGTACAAAAAATAGAAAAATAGTTTATAACCTTACCAAGAAGCACAAGCAAGTCTGAGGCCTGTAATACAAAATTTCCGAGGAGGAAAAATCTAATACAAGAACGATTGGTATGACATCTAATACAGATTGTTTATAACTTTCCTAACCTAGAACAACATACATTATTGTTCTGTACGAAATTGGACAACAGATTTCCAGTGTGAAATAAGACTTAAATGTTTGTTGAAAGTATTATGCCATGTACTTATTAAATATGCGGTGTCTTGAAAATCTCAACGTAATGTCGGCTTTGGGATAAAAATGCTCACTTAATTCAGAGGTCATTCAATTGAGAGCACAACTGAGATCGCACATCTCTTGTCATACTTCATTCAGTTGTTTGTTCTGACCAGCTTTGGCTAACAAAAACAATATTAAGCTCAGATACCACACTTCTCTGCCTTTGCCCGTTTATAAGAGAGACGCAGATGAATTTACATGATAAGGAACTATATCTTTTCCGTGACTCTTGCTAGTTTTTCTCTACGAACGATAACGAAACTATTGTACGTGATGTGCTGGCATTTCATAATCTTGATACGTAGGACCAATTCACTCAGCTATCAGATAAAAAGAGCCTGTCTGGGTAGCGTCTGTTTGGTTTGGCAGGGAATATTTCAAAAGTGAAGTAGTTTGCAAAGTTACTTTGAATGTAGGTGATTATGAGTACTTCCACTTTCCGTTCACGTGAAACTCAGTAATACATGTACAGATCAGGGTATTTATTATATCCACTGATAATGGAAGTCTGTTTGTATTGCTCTGAGATTCATTTCAGACAAGTATAACCCATCATTGTGCAATGCTATGGGATGGAATGATCTAATACGGCTGTAAATTGCTTTGCAATGTTTCCCTTTACTAGGTCGGCCAGTGCGATGCCTATTCTCAACGTGTCCCTCCTGCTTCCACCGCCTGAGCCACCTGCAGAGAGTGGTGACGCTTGACCGGGTTAGCCTTGGTATGGCACGAGCAGACAGGCCCCACAACCACAACCAAATGAAATTGTTGCGTTCTATCAGGGAGGTTGGGCGTGAGGGCCGCTGTGTTTCCATGTTCTGTCTAAAAGAGATATTCAGCAATGAAATATAAAATAGAACTTTGTCCTCTACTTTGCATCATGTGTTGGACGAACGATTTCTATTTACTCTTGTTTAAGCTCTTCGCCATGGTGACTTACTTTCACTGCACTCCTGTTGCTATTAGATTATTTTTAGTCAGTATTATGGTAAATTTATTGTTTGATGAAGGCTATTTATAACACTCATTCATTTCGAAAAGTCTCTTCTGAGTTAAGTATCTTCTGAATGTAGTGGAAAATATACAAGTCCTGAACTACATTTGGATATTGGGAGGCAAGTTTGGGAACTGGTAGTAAATTTTGGGTATAGAGACTGTTCAGCAATTTTTTAAATCTATAGTATATTTCCTGGAATGAGGTCCATCCATAAAAAAAAAAAAAAAAAAAAAATTGTGCCATATTGCAGGTAACTTGAAGCCTGCCGAGAATAGACTGTGACTAGAACTTCAATGGTTCTCTACTTCATATCTTGAGAAAGACTCACGAAGCAACCTAGTAATCTCTCTACTCCATGAAAGATATGGGAAACTGTAACAGGTTAATGAACAAAGAGCATAAAACAGCAATAGGTTATCGAAAACAATAGTGGAGCGAAATTGGTCAAGAAACAACAATAACAAGTCCTTATACTTAGTCTTTAAGCAACAAAAACAATTTTCCAAGTCATCCCCACAAAAAATTAAGCAAAAGAAACAAAGCTTAGAGCAACAGTAACAAATCTCTAAGAGAAACAAACCGCCAAACAACAGAGGCAAATCTCTAAACAAAAGAAATAAATCTCTAATTATCAGAAACAAACCTCTAAGCAAAAGCAAAAATCTAGCAACAGAAATAAACTCAGAGCAACAGCAACAAACCTCTAAGCAACAGAAACAATTATCTAAGCAGGAGACAGGTTAGCTGGCACGACCGGACTGCATTATCACACACTCTTAGGCTCTGTGTTACGGGTTATGAAAGAAAAATGATCCGTGGGTATTACTAACATCACTTACTCTTTGGAGAAATGAACTCTTCCTAGCAACTGCCTAAGCAAGGAAAATATGTCTAAGGAACAATAAAAACTAATAAAAAGCAAACAACTCCTCATAAAACAAACAGGACATTAATAAGAAACAAATTTCAAACAAGAAAAGTAAGTCTAAAAAAAAAAAAAGTCTTCCCCCAAAAAGAAGCGTGTGAAAACGAAAGGTCTTAAAGCAATTAAAACAAGACTGAATACAACATAAAAATGATAAAAATGATATAAACTAGTCTCATAAGATACCGTTACCGCTAGGCTGTTTTTTTTTTTTTTTTTTTTTTTTTTTTTTTTTTTTTTTTTTGAAATTTCCTGTTGACAGAGATATTCGGTGTGTTTATTCTCTCCAAATGCTGAAACCATCTCAACACTCTCTGCTCAACTCTACCAGCCATCTCCTGAACAACTCCAGTTCTCCTTCGCACTTCATCATTTCACACTCGATCCATACGCGTCACTCCACACATACTCCTCAGACACCTCATCTCCATTACATTCAAACTTTTCCTCTCTGCTATACCCATATTCCATGTTTCAGCCCCATATAACGCAGTCGGTACCACAACACCCTCATACAGCCTTCAATTTATATCCATTCTAAGCGAACGACATCTAAACACTTTTTTCATTCCTCCCAGCACGTTTCCTACTTCATTCATTCTAAACTTCACTTCTGCATCTATTCTTCCATCCACAGCAATATGCGACCCTAAATATTTAAAACACTCTATCTCCTCAAGCAACTCACCATTCAAAACTATATTCATCCCCCTACCATCTACCAACCTCGTACTCTTCATCACTTTACTCTTACTCTTATTTACTTTGAATTTCCTCCTCTCACACACCCTTCCAAACTCCTCTACCAACTGTCTCAGTCTCTCCTCTGAATCAGCCACCAGTGCAGTATCATCTGCAAACAACAGCTGCTTCAGATTCCACTCTTCAGCATCAACATCCACCAGACTCAGACCTCCCCCTAAAACTCTTGTATTTACCTCCCTTACAACACTATTCATATAAATATTAAACGACCAAGGTGACATCACACATCCCAGTCGCAGCTCCACTCTCACGGGAAACCAATCACTCACAGCATTTCCCATTCTTACACACGCTCTACTACTTACATAAATTCTTTTCACGCCTTTTAGTAACCTACCATCAGGTCCATACAATCTTAAAACAGTCCACAAAGCCTCCCTATCAATTCTATCATACGCTTTCTCTAAATCCATGAATGCCTAAAACACATCCTTGCCTTTAGCTAAATACTTTTCACACGCTTGTCTCACAGCAAACATCTGATCCACGCATCCCCTCCCTCTCCTAAAGCCACACTGCTCATCACCAATCACTCCCTCTGTACCTTCTCTAACTCTCATAATTAACACTCTACCATACACCTTACCTACAACACTCAACAGACTTATACCCCTGAAGTTAGTACATTCATACTTATCACCCTTGCCTTTATACAAAGGGACCATACAAGGACTTGCCCAGTCAATTGGCACCATACCATTCACAAAGCACACATTCAACAATCTTACTAACCAGTCAACAATAGTCACTTCACCACCCTACAGGCATTCCACAGCACACCCATCCATACTTGCAGCTTTCCCTGTTTCCATCTCCTTTACTTCCTTCTCCACTTCCTCCTTCGTGATCAAAGAATCATTCAGCTCTCCCAAAACATTTATTCCTTGCACCCTTCCATCCGCCACAATCTCAGCCACCTTTCCTCCTCTACAGTTAACAGTCTTTCAAATACTCTGCCCATCTCTTCCTTACTGCATCCATGTCAATTAACATCCTTCCATCCTCTGTTTTTCCTCGCTCTTCTTTCGCAGACTCACCCTTTCGCACCCATTTAACCTCCTTCCAGAATCTTTTTCTTACTCTGTTGAAAATTCTCACTCAGCCGCCTACCCCACCTCTCATCTGCTGCCACTTTAGCATCACGCACAGCCTTTATCGCCCTATTCCTCTTTTCCCTATACCTCTCATATGATACCTCATCCTTCCTCTGCAGCCACACTTCATATGCAGGTCTCTTCTCAGCCACAGCCATACTTACTTCCTCTCACCATCATTCACTTCCTATTCTTACACCACCACCCTCACGTCTCACACCACACACCTCTTCTGCATGTCCCACCACAGCACTCTTAAACAACTGCCATTCATCCCCCACACTGCCATTTTCCTGACCGTTCACTGCGTTCAACTCATCTTTCAATTTCTCCTGATACTCTATCTTTTTCTCTCTTTTATCCAACTCACTCACTTTCAAAACCTCCCTGCCACACCTAACCCTCCTAGTTCTCACCCATCTCTTACCTACTCTTAACTTCCCCTCCACCAGGTAGTGGTCAGACATACCTCCACCCTCCTCTCTCAGAACTCTCACATCCAACAATCTTCATATTACTTTCCTAGACACAACCACATTCTCTATCAACAACCTTCCACCCTCCTGTCTCACCCATGTATTGGTATAAATATCTTTCTTTTCAAACAGGATATTTCCAATCACCATCTCTCGCTCAACGCACATCCCTATCGTTCATTCCCCATTTTCATTTCTTCCAGGTACACCATGCATACCAACTACACCTTCAACTGTTACATTTCCCACTCTAACATTCAGGTCTCCCATCATTTCCACATTCACATTCGCTCCAAAACTTTTCAGACACTCATCAACATCATTCCAGAAAGACTCTCTCTTCTTCATCCCTTTCACTACCAGGCCCATATGCACTCACAAACACCCACAACTCGCGTTCAAATTTCGCTTTCACCCACATCAGTCTCGATGACACCTCCTTCCATTCAATCACACACTGCTGTACTTCCGGACGCACTAACAAGGCCACACCTTCTCTTGCCCTTCCTCTATCAATACCTGGCAATCTTCCATTCACACTTCCAAACGTAGACTCACCCTTCCCTTTCAACTTCGTTTCACTCAAAGCTAACACATCCAACTTTCTTCTCACAAACATTCTCCCAGTCTCCCCCCTTTTAGCCTAAATCGTACTACATCCATGCACATTCATAGACCCAATCTTCGGGGTACGGGGATAACTCAATCCCCCATCCCTTTCTTTGGCCTGTCTCTTTTTAGGAACTAAAAACCAAAGGAGGGGGTCCCTAGTCCCCTCACCCCGCCCCTTTTAGTCGTCTTTTACGACACGCAGGGAATACGGTGGCAGTATTCTTCTTAACACAACCTGGCCGCAGAGTAGTAGTACCACCCCATAGTGCGGCCAGATTGTGTCTCCCCCGCCACAGGGGTGTCAGAGAGGTTGGTTTTGACAATCGCTGTGCTTTCATGTTCGGTGTCTGAAAATTATGCATCAAATAATATTAAGAAGGTGGAAAATGTTTTGATTGAAAGGTGTCAGTATAAAGTGGTAAAGCATTAATAATCGTCTCCCTGACAAAGACAACTTGTTTGGTCAACGGGGGTACAACATGACTAACCGGAACGCGTTACATCATGACTAATAACAACACGGTACCATAATTATGACTACTAACAGTACGGTACTATGTCATTAACTGCAACACGGTACAATATGACTTACAGCAACACGGTACAGTATTACATCACCGACTGCAACACGGTGCTGTTTCACTAACATTAACACAGTACGGTATAACTAACAACATCACTGCACCATATGATTCACACGGTACCATATGACTAAGAGCAATGCAGTGCAACACGACTCACGATCAAAATATAGGGGAATGTGAGGCTGGAATGTGATCTCTAACAGCCTGCAGCAACAGCTGAGCTCTAAGTGCTGACTGGCTTCCTGGGGCCCTTATATAAACAGGGAACACCCTTCCTTCGCCATTCACTTCAGAAGTCAGTGACTACCTTACCCTCCCCTCTTATTACACCTCCAAGTAAACACCCCAGATCCCCTCTCACCTCATCAGTCAGTTAACACCTCCCCCTCCCCTCTCACTATCCCATGACCATTTACCTACTCCAAGAGATCAAGTAGACAGATCAGCTAAAACATATAGATCAACTGGGTTACTAGGGACATGTCCACATATTTCCATGATGATCCTCCCAACAGAGCTGTGTAATTCCCTGGAGAGACAGACAAGTGTGACTACTGTACATAGCCCTACCTTCGATAGTAGAAGATACCGTCACTCAGAATATAATGTTGCTGCATGTGTATGTTTAGGCCACTAACTTTACTCCATAGGCAGTGGATTATGAAAAAAAAATGTGAAAAATTTATTAATATATATTCTCAAAGAAACGGTAAAAGTGATACCCATGAGAATACAATGCGGTGAGTGATACTGGAAGCAACTCTTATACCTTGCATTTGTATAAATGTACATCTAATTCTAAATTATTTATGCATTCATTTATTTTGTTGGTATGTACTGCTCTCCTTATGAAACTTAAAATGAAGTAAGTAATTCATGTGAAGAGCGTTGTCACCAACGGTGGCAGGCGTGGTCAGTGAAGGTGATAGTGGTGTGTGTCTTAGGTGGCCAACTGACGCTTTTGGCCCCTCCTGGCTCCACCACACACCAGCTTCATCACCAGCACCACTACAGCCACTGTGAACCCATACCCAAACACCCCAAACATGCCCTGAAAATGGATAACGCGGGATCTAGGGCAGTATTCCTTTCATTAATGAACTAAACTAATAATACCCCTTTTACATACGTAGTCAGTTCTTACGACGTCAAACATATATGTCTCTAAGTGACCTATAAAAATATTTGTTTATCTTGAGGCCACGGTAGGGATTGAATTATCTTCTACTGTCCCATATTCTTATATGGCCTTGGCGTTTATTCTGGCCTTACACTCATCTAATGTCAGTATAGACTAGTTCTCGGGGGACGATGTTGAGATTCATAAGCTTTGTCCATAACTCGTGTGTCTCTCCACCACCCACCGACAACTGCCCTAACACTTCAACATAGGTTAATTCAATGTACCTGATATGAAGTAATGTTTACTACGATCCAAAAGTATACCATGGGGAGATGGAGGGGGGGGGGGAGGCAGTGTCAAACGTACGTAGCTAGATTAGTAATTATTAGAGGCAGATTTTACTGTGGTCTTTTATTTTTATCCGAAATACCTACCTGGATAATTAAATGTGACACAGTAATTATTTAATTACGAGATATTATAAGATGCTCATTACTCGATTACATACACACACATTTTTCACCACCTTACTCCAGTGAAGTATTTAGCTATTTAGTTTTTAACTTTACTTACTCTCGTAGTAAAAGGATTAATGTAAGCTGTGTTCAGACTCCCAGGTAAAAGAAAAAAATATCTTTCATGAACCGAATAAAATCTTCTGGGTGTAATGATAAAATTCAATATCAGACGGAGGGGGATAAAAGATACCGTGATGTTGAAATTATCTTATTTTCAGTAATAAAGTTACAATCATGGCTTACCCAGAGACTGGTGAGTGAGAGAATGGTGGTGACGGTGATGATCCTGGGTGGGTTCTTGCACATGGTGGAGTTGGATGCTGAGTACATCATCCATTTATCATACAGCCCTGATTCCACCAACGTGTACGATCTAACCACAAGAAGAGACACTTATATGTCTGTATGTGAAGAATAACTCGCTAAGAACAATGTAAGGTGAAATACCGAGCTCTTGTCTGTTCGTCCAAGACATCTCAGGGTATGTATGTGTGTATATATCTATATTTATCATATACCCAATGCCAGCCTGTGAAAAGGACAAGTTTATAATTATTTGTTACTTTTATATTTGTATTTTTTAAAAGAATAATACTGCAACAAAATTTTATTTTTAGTACATTATTGCTTATTTTACTAAACTGAGGCACTTGCAACTCATTTATCCTCGGTAAAACAAGGCTGTTTTTCTGAGTCACCATAGCGAGAGGGGTGGTTGTGTAGACGCTCCGTGAAAGGTAAAAATCACAACGACCTGGAAAAAGAATTATTAGATATTTTTAATAGAAATGCTTAGACATATTATTAGAAAACTATTGAAGTATTCCTTATACGGACTTACAACGTGCTTCTTATTTTGAAATGCCAGTGCGGTGTTTACATTTGCCCAAGAATCGTTTTCAATTAATTACCATCTTGCCTCTTATCAACAGTCGTATGTTCCTGCAATTCTCGTTACTGTTACATCCGTCAGAGTCAGTGTCTTTCTCTGCTGTCTAACATTATTAATTACAAATGGAAATTATAACAATAGGAGTCGTAACATGTTGAGTGCTCCAGCACTACTCATATAGTTTATTTTAATAAAAGCACCATTAAGAGGAAATGGTTTTTATTTTCTTCCAAAATATGGTCTTTCAATTAACAAATTTTCAGGCGTAGCAGCCCTGATAACATTTAATTTATTCTGATGACAGACGACTGCAAAGGGAATGTGAGTTCTATTAGCTCAACCGCGTAAAAAATATTCAATCCATAGTACGTATTTGCTTTATGATCCCTGTAAATTCAAAGACATAAATCTGTTAACTAAATAACCTGACTGTTTTACTCAGCAGAGAAAAGTCTTAATAGAAGGCAAGTTTATATTATATGTATAATGTGATATAACCAATTCAAAAACAGCTTGTGTGTGTGTGTGTGTGTGTGTGTGTGTGTGTGTGTGTGTGTGTGTGTGTGTGTGTGTGTGTGTTCATGCTATTTTAGAATGACAGCAATTAAATATTAATATGTTGTTGGCTTGTTACAGCTCTAATACACTGATACATTCTGAAATACAGATCACTAAAAATATTTTAAACATACATAATTTCAATAACTTTAACAACCATATGACAACCTGTGAGAGAAAAGCTTTTGGACAGCAAGGTGATATAGTTGAAATCCAGGTCAAAGATGACGTGAGTGGCAGCTCGCACGATGGTCTCCATGCTGTTTTCTAATTCGACGAACCTGTTGTAGGCGACCCATTTTGTCCCCAGCAGTTTCCCCAGTTCATGAAGTGGACCTGACGTGGCAGTCTGAAAAGAATAAGACTATCAAAAATTGTCTGCTTTACGGTACAGTATATGTTTTGGGGATTTGGAAACACAAGGTTTTCGTAATTCGAAAAAAAAAAAAGGTCCGTGTAAATGTCTGGCAGAAAATTTTGGTTATATATGAAACATATGAAAATAACCGATGACCCATGACTTTATGAATGACTGCAACATTAGAAACCTAAGTACCTATCCAAGTCATTGATCCTACTCATAAATTAATTTGTTGCATTATAGTGTTTGAGAAACTGTACATGGCAAAAAATAATAATGTTTTTAATACACAGAAATTGCCGTATCCTTAGTGCAGCCTGTTACTATGATATGAATTTCATGAATAGTTTAACCATCAATTCAGCCAAAAACGGTATAGTTAATATTTTTTTGTCGCCACAGTTAACTAGCAGCATATCAATTAAAGTATCGCATTAGAGACAGCCAATTCGATACTCATAATTATTAATTATCCTGAAGAAAGAACCACTAACTTCAATATAATTAATGATCAAAATGTTTGGAACAACAACTATCCCAGCACTGGAGTTGTCATGGACGTCCTCAAGTCTCTGGTAGGGAAGGTCTATGTATCTGACTGCCAGGAGGGACAAGAGGTTGCCGACGTAGCTCTGTGTCAGGATCACCGTCATCAGCATCCACACCCCCAGCATCACACGGTTTCATCACCATCGACTATTACTTCTATTTATATCTGGAAGACATAATTTAGTCAAGAAAAACTTATGAATGACCGAAATATTTGACGGCCTGTTTCTGGCAGCTTTGGTGAAATAAAAGTAGTGGTTACAGTAAGCTACCATTAGTGAGACGAATTGAAGCATCATCTAATGCATGACTGTAGTTGAGCATAGTGAAAATATTTGGCCGAAACAACTGGCTCCTTTAGTATTCTTAAAGAGAAAAATTGACTAGTTCGGAAGTTAATAAGCCTGGATGCTGCCTACATTAACTCAGCTGTTGCGACTTAATTTAATCTCCCAGAGTCTCTCCAAATTTAATCTAAAATTACTCAGTGTAAAGTTCAAAATGGCAAACACTAGTTACCTTCTTGCAAAATGAAATTCGCACACAGTTGAAGGTGTTGGCATCTTTCATGTGTGGTTCTTGCATATGAGTGGGAAGGCAGAAAGATAGAAACATCATCACAGCACATACCTCCAACAGTGCCGTCAGCACAGTCACCCAAACCTTTGGTCTAAGTGGCAGCAGGAAGCCCCAGGGGTCCACCTGAGGTCGACCACGGGCAGCGAGAATTAGATAGCTTCCCATAAACACAAATGGAGAGTAGTCGGTCCACTGGCTTCTGGTTACATCCATGTAAAATGGTCCCGGAGTAAACTCCACTTCGTGAAATGTGTTTTTGTAAAGTATAATGAAGAACAGTAGACCAATGCATGCCGGGATATATTTAATAAAAATTTATCTTTACCATATTATACAGGGTACTATGATGAGTATTTCCATGAGAATGTTCAGAAGTAGTTTTCTAGACTCAATATATTTGCTATATTGATCACGACTTGTTATTCGAAAAGTCGTTCCCTAGCTAACTATTTGAAAGGGACATTGATAAAAAAGTGTATGTTCACATGATGCATATGCGAAACATGAGGATCGAATTATATGTAAGGGAAAATACGACTGTACAATGCTAAAAGCTTAAGGAGAGAATTAAACTATGGAATCTACATAAGATACGGCTGTTGGTAAAAATAATAATGAAATCACATATACAGCAGGTCAACAGAAAATAGTTTTAATGACAACTAAAAAAAAAAAGGCTTAGCAAAAAAAATGTTACAAAGAAATTCTCAAAACATATAGCTGATAAAGAGACGCTACTACGTGCACCAAGCTAAGGAGTAGTAGGTGCAGAGATGCAATATATATATTCATGTTCTAACGCCTATAATTGCCATTCCATAATGAGAAGTTTGCTGCAATAAAAGATTAGCACTAGAAAAGGACGTTAGTGATACAGGACTCTTATGAAAAGGAGAGAAGGGGTAACAGTGTCTTTTTCTGCCATCTAGCTACGTAGTATAATCTGCAAAAGGACGAAAATCTGGGCCAAGTTAAGGTAAACGAACTATAGAAGAGACCTCATGTGTAATGAGGTCCAAAATGCCTGTCCAAGTCCCATCGCTTTGCAGTAAACCCCAAGTCCTGTCAGTGGCTCTCACGTACCTGTATCTGTCAGCGGGACGTGATTTAAGCACCTTAGATGACACTGTAACCTTTTCCATAGAAAAAAAAAAATGTCGAGCGGGTACTTTCACATTCATATTTTATTTATGCTATCTTAGGGCAAGTTGTGCAATCAACCAATGTTTATTTATCAGACCTAAATAATTCCTGTCAAACACAGAGCGTATTAAAGCAAATGACCAATAGTAGCTCACGTGTAGTTCATGATCGTGGAGAGAATCTCAGTAATGTTCCCCAAAGGTAACTCGTTTGCCCTCTGGTGTCGTGGGGCCTTCTATTGTAAATGCCATCTGTGCCACTAACTCCCTCCGCTATCACTATCACTTGTGGCCGGTGCGGGACCCTGCTTCGAGATGGTGTACGATATAGTGTTGACTAGTAACGCCACTTGGATTCAAATATACTCTCAGGCATTGCATTTTACATTCGGACAACCTGATTAAATATATATATATATATATATATATATATATATATATATATATATATATATATATATATATATATATATATATATATATATATATATATATATATATATATATATATATATATATATATATATATATATATATATATATATATATTGTTACATAGCCTATGATTTCATCATCCTTTGTGTAATTCTAACGTACAGTATGCTGCATGTTTGATCACGAGCGTGTTCTACCTCACTCCCCCGTTCTACCCATATAGTAGAGTAAGTCGTTCTTTCTGTTGTTCAGAGCAGGATTGTCAACTCTTTGTCCCCATGGCTTCATTTGCGCGTCCTTCTTACAAGTTGTATCAAGCTCTACCGGCCCCTATATAATTAGCTCAGTCTCTGCATTAATTGCCACTTAGATCTACTCCTCATTTTGTTCACATCTCTGTCCTCCCCTGTACAGTTGTTATTATTGTGAGTGCTCAGGAATTTCCCAACCATCTAGCAGCTGTGTAATTTGAGTATAAGTGTTATTGCATTTTTTCTTGAACTGTGTAGCATAAGATATTAATTCTTAGGCCTATTAAGGTTTTTGTGATTAATATAAAGTTTCATGTCAGCCATTGTTCATAATATTTCGTATCTGTAATAATATATCTTGCATTCACTGAGTATTATCTGGTATTGTCATTTTATCAGGGCTGACTTAGATAAATTTACTCATGCTAATTTCGTGTTAATAGAGGCTATTGCAGTTAACCATATATTTAACCTGTTTTTTACCATTACATTATCCTTATGAGTCCTGAATGTTTTGTTGTTAGTTTGAGCATTAAACTTTAACTTGTAATTTTACCTAACTCTTTTGTTTTGAACCTGGAACTTTACGGGACAGTAGTGATTTTTAGTGTACATTATCTTTCTCTGTTCCGTATATATATATATATATATATATATATATATATATATATATATATATATATATATATATATATATATATATATATATATAAATCATCAGCCATTACAAGTCCACTGCTGAACAAAGGCCTCCCCCAACCTTCTCCACGTATTCCTTGACTGAGCCAATCTTTGCCACGTTTTCCCTGAAAATTTCTCTATCTCATCCCTCCATCTCCTGTCTGGCCTCTTTCTGCCACGCTTACAATCTCTTGGTGTCCAGTCAGTCAATCTCTTGCTCCATCGATTATCCCTTATTCTTGCTAAATATACCATGTAGCCAGAATTAGGATGCAAGTAAGATGGAGGAATAGAAGAAGGGAATGACGAGAGGAAGGAGTAGTTGCAAGGAGAGTGGAAAGGTTACAAGAGGATGAGAAAAAGGCAGAGTATAAGAGAGAAGTGGAGGAACGATTGGGCAAATATGAATTGGAGCAGATGGGAGACGTGGAAGGTGTGTGTAAGATATTTACAGAAGAAATATGTGCAGCATGTGATGTGGTGTGTGGAAGGAAGAGAAGACGGAGGGGGGTGCAAGGAACAGCGTGGTGGACTGAAGAGGTGAAACAGGCTGTGGCACAGAAGAAGAAAGCATACAATGAATGGATGAGAAATAGGGGCGTGGAAGAAGTTGAGAGGCAGAAGAGAGAGTTATATGTGGAAAGGAAGAGAGAGGTGAAAAGATTAGTAAGAGAGAGTAAGAAGAGAGTGGATGAGGAATTTGGAAGGAATTTGAGTGTAAAGTGGAGGGACTGTAAGAAAATGTTCTGGAGAGAAGTGAAAAGAGTAAGACAGGGTGGAAGTGAAGTTAGCAGGGGAGTGAAAGATAAACATGGTAGATTACTAGTGGAGAAGGGAGAAAAAGTGAGCAGATGGAGAGAACACTTTAAGGAATTGTTGAACGTAGAGGATGGAAGTAATGCGAGTATAAGTGGCTGGGGAATGGCTGGGAGAAGGAGGGAGGTGAGAAGACAGGTAGAAATCAGTAGGATAGAGGTTGTGGAAGCAATGAAGAAAGTTAAATCGGGGAAAGCCCCAGGAATTGATGGAGTGTGTGGTGAGATGCTGAAGCATGGGGGAGAGATAGTAGTAGAATGGATGTGGAAGATGTGGAGATTGGCCTGGGAGGAAGGTAGAGTCCCGGAGGATTGGAAGTCAGGTATAATTATTCCCTTGTACAAAGGAAAAGGGGAAAAAGAAGTGTGGTAATCATAGGGGCATTTGTCTTCTCTTAGTATAATAGGAAAAGTGTATGGTAGGATACTTATAGACAGAGTTAGAGAAAGAACAGAGAAATTAGTTGGAGAAGAACAGGGAGGCTTTAGGAAGGGAAGAGGTTGTGTAGATCAGATATTCATTCTTAGATCTTTAGTGGAAAAGTTTCTAGAGAAGGGAAAGAAGTTGTATGCGGCTTTCATGGATTTGGAGAAAGCATATGACAGGGTGGATAGACAAGGATTGTGGAAAGTGTTAAGAATATATGGAGTAGATGGGAAGTTGTTGAATGCTGTGAAGAGTATGTATGATGGTGCTAAGGCTGCAGTGCGTGTGGATGGTGAACTAAGTGAATTTTTCTCTTTGAAAGTTGGTTTGAAACAGGGATGTGTCATGTCTCCATGGTTGTTCAATCTGTACATGGATGGGGTAATAAAAGAGGTACAAGGTAGGGTAGTGGATGTTGGAGGCCCTGGTGAGAGAGGATAGTGTTTGGAAACTCCCTGTACTGTTGTTTGCAGATGATACTGTGTTGTTGAGTGAAGATGAAGGGGAGCTGCAAGGCTTGGTGGATGAGTTTGAGAGAGTGTGTAAGAAACGGAACCTAAAGGTGAATGTAGGGAAGAGTAAAGTGATGGTCTTTGAGAGAGGTGAAGTCAGTGAATGTATAGCGAGGTTGGATGGTGAGGAATTGGAAAATGTGAGTACGTTTAAGTATTTGGGTAGTGTGATGAGTAAGGATGGAGGTTTGGAGGGTGAAGTGCTTGAAAGGGTACAGCAGGGAAGAAAGGTTGCTGGTTCCTTGAAAGCAGTGATAAGAAACAGGGAAGTGAGCATGGAAGTAAAAAAGTTACTACATGACAGTATTGTGATACCAACTCTAACGTACGGAAGTGAAGCTTGGACGTTGTTGGAAGGACACAAGTCAAGAGTGAGAGCAGTGGAAATGAGTTATTTAAGAGGAGCTTGTGGAGTCACGTGGAGAGACAGGCTGACGAATGAGGATATAAAGGAGCGTTGTGGTGTTGATGTGGATGTGATAGGAAGCGTTGTGAGGAACACACTGAGGTGGTTTGGCCATGTGGAGAGGATGGAGGGTGAAAGACTGACGAAGAGAGTGTATGTGAGTGAGGTGGAGGGTGGAAGAGGGAGGGGGAGACCGAGGATGAGATGGAGGGATGGGGTGGAGAGGTATATGAGAGAGGGGGTGTGAGTTGGGAGCAGGGTAGTGAAATGGCGGGGGACAGGGCGACTTGGAGGCGATTTGTTTGTGGCCACCCCAAACGGGATTGAGGCGTCTGGCAATAGATATATATATATATATATATATATATATATATATATATATATATATATATATATATATATATATATATATATATATATATATATATATATATATATATATATATATATATATATATATATATATATTTTACACTCAAAAAAGAACCTTGATCTTATAAGTTTTTGTTTTCAAGTATCAGTTGTGCTAACTTGCTCCAGTTAAAGAAAACAACCGTGGTGATCGACCATGTTCTTGCGTAATTTTGCATAGCCTAAGGACATTCAGATCGTTCAGAATGATTAAGATTCAGGCTCAGTTACGTCTAGATTCGAATGAGCTGTTTAGATAGAATTAGGTAGGCTACTGTGTGTGTGTATATATATATATATATATATATATATATATATATATATATATATATATATATATATATATATATATATATATATATATATATATATATATTAACTCTAACTTGCCCTAAAATTTTCATGTGCTCATCTTGAATCCTGAGTTGTAATAATAGATCAACACTCAAATATGATGCCAGTCATGAAGAGGTGTTATGGAAAGGATGTAGAGCTGTAGTATTATCTTTTTCTGCGACTAACCTATGTGAAATAAGTTGCAAAAGGACGAAAAACTGATCATAGTTAAGGTAAAAAAAAAAAAAATGCTATTGTATATTCAAGCACGCTTCAGTCCATCCAGACCATTTAGGTCGCTACAGTGGTTTAGTGTCATTTTGGTCGAAAAACACGAATTTAGGTTAAACTAGTCTCGTTCTGTAAATTTCATTCAGTCAGAATATTAATTTACATATTTCTCGTCTCTTCCCCTTTAGGAATCATGAGATCTTGCATCATCTTTTATGTAATGTACGAGTCGGTAATTTGCGGGAATGCAGTATTTAAAGGTTACCATGCAAGATCTTTCATGTATGCAGCTCAGTGTCTCTGTATTGCTAAACACAAAGATAGGAGCGTTGTCGACACACAAAATTTACAATAAGAACTTCTGGGGGAAAAGATCTGGTGGATGTGTGACAGTTAGACGTTGATCGATAGTCCATGATGCTAATGTAATGGTAGGGATTCTGGGTCGGTGAACGGCTGCCATGAGAACAGTTTGGTCCTATTGATGAAAAAGCAATCCGTCCATTAATTAAATATCAGAATTATCAATTATTTATGTTGTGTTCTTGTGTGGTTGCGATCAATAGGATCACAAGGTCGGTTATTTATGAAGATGTTAAATAATAATGTAAAAAACTTGAAAGACTCCGACCATATCATTGAGTTTCAAAATTCATTGTTAATAGCCTCGATAATTAAAATAAATCAGTATTTATGTTGGCAACTGTTTACGGATAATATTCGTTACCTGGAGACTGGCAAGGTATCGTCCACAACAGAAACGAGACAAGTGGTTCGTGAGAGAGTCCCGTGAAGGAGGGGAAAGGTTGGGAGTTGGTGGAAAAAGATGCGAGTGAATACGAGTAGTTTTGTTTTCTGGACCGTCAGGAGGTGGCTCTTGAAGGAGGACTCAGCAAAGGCGGCGAGGAAAGCTCGGTTATATATCGCTCACCACCACCATCGTCACGCACCACAACGCATGACGAAGCTAATGGTGGCAACATGCATAATAATACGAAACTAATAGTGCCAATATAAATTATGTGACAACTAATGGTGCCGAAATAAAAAATATCACGAACCGAATGATGCCAACACGAACACTATCACAAAACTAATCGTGCCAACATAAATATCAAGAACCTACTGCCAAGAAGAATATTATCACGAAACTAATGGTACCAGTATGAATAAAGTTTGATAACGAAAGGACCCTAACACTCCTCCTGACTACGATTTACGCCCGTAGAATATTTTGTACAATCCTGGCCCTAAGTTCTCGTCGGTGGTCCAGGAATTGAAAGAGGGATCTCTCGGTTGTGTCATGTATGTTTCCGCTTACGCAATGCTAACTCACAGGAATACTTGAACTAAAAGGTTTTGTCTGGTTCCTTAAGCCTGATGACGACTGTGTTTCATGCTGGCTACAGCAGGCAGAAGGGAACAGAAAGTCGTGTAAGGGAATAATATTAGTATTAATTAGTCGTGTGTTTTTACATGTGAATATCTTTAAAGAACTTTGAATTTTTGTCTCCAGAATCCATCTTCTTTACCTTAATCTACACGCCGTGGCCACATACTTGTCGAGTTGTGGCTATACTGTGTGAGAGCTGTTTGTATGTCATGCTGGTGTTTGGTTCACTAGTCTTCACTTCAAACACTCTGATTCCCCAAGGAGGATGTACATGTTCAATATCATGAAAGAGAACACATAATGATAAATATTTCCTATTCTACACAATTTAACCAACAATAACGATGACTAGAACAAGAGAATAGCCTAATGGTGCAAATGTAACAGTTTTGATTGACTTTAGGCAGACTTTGACTTAAGTAGTTCATTCAACCGCACAAAAGTTGTAAAATGTGAATTACCTGTATCGTATAGTAAAGTAAGAAATGATTTAATTTTTAGCGTTTAACCCTGTCAGACTATTCTGTTGAAGCTGTGAGCAAATTTGACTTTTGTTGTATATACTTACCTGCGTCATGGAGATCCCTCATGGAAGGCCATCTGTCACCAGACTGACAGAAAAGTGGGAACAACGCTATATGGCAAACATGTCATCCAGTGCTAGGCGGCTCCCCATTGATGCGTTGGTCGTGTCTAACAAATACAAAGGGTGAATAAAACGCAAACCTAAACAGTACTATTTTGAGCACAGTTACTAAAGTGTTTGTCTGGCAATATGGACTAGAATTAGCTCCTCATCTACCTGTGTCTTCTTTCTGCTGCTTAAAACTGTTTGGCTGTATTCAAAATATAATACTAAAAGTAACACAGCGAAAAGCACGGAGAGAATCATGTTCAGTGAATCAATGAATGCTAACTGGCCAGGTTAGGCTGCATAGATTATGTTCGTTTCATATTGTAGCTCAGTTAAAATAAAAACTCTAACAACGAGTAGCTGTAGTTATGGACAAGCAAACCTTCAAAACAGCATAGTTCACGGGACCTGCAGTGGCTTAAAACATCCAAAAGCGCATAAATAGTTTGGAATCTGTGTACCACTTTTTTTATTGTCACAGAAAGCAAGATACGGAAGTAATTAAATACAAGCAATATAACTTGATATTTGGTGATGCACATTTCACAGCCAAGATAAAAATGATTTTTTAAAACCTGTTTCCCTATATTTTAATCTACGTGCCTGTGATGTGCTGTAGGAGGGCTTGCATCAGGAGGCAGGTGACCCCCAGGGGAAGCCACGATCTCCTAACAGTAGCCAACATCATACCACTGCCACCAAAACACACCACGACCACCACTGCTCACCATTACCACCACGCAACGTCACAATCCTCTCCGCACACATCCGTACCAACACTCGTCACGACCACCACTGCACACCTTCGTACCATCCACACGTCACAACCACTGCTACTTTACTGTATGTCTCCACCACTGCCAAAAGTATGTTAAGACATGTTTTGCATGTGTCCATCACCACCATACGCTCCTATTTTTCGAATCCATTTAGACACAGTAAATCTACTCTCTCTAGTAACTCAAGGCATATATTTTGCAGGAAGAATATCAGACCTAAATCGAAACTCTTCTTTCCTTATCCGTACTTCGAAAACAAATAGATGGTCAGAATTTTACAGTAATGATTTAATGTTTTTTCCAGAAAGAACAGGAGGCAGGGGATATTTTTTAACCTATGCAGCAAAAGCAAACCCCAGTCAAGAGAAGGAGTTGATCATAAGTTTATGACTGAAGATCTTGACCAACAAAGCAGAAAGCAAAACCAATGCGAGTTGATTTATATACTCTTCTTGTTGACGTACATCTCTTGGGTGAGGAAGGTTGCTAAGCTTATATATATATATATATATATATATATATATATATATATATATATAGCCCGATGCCCTAATCCCGCAAAGGGTGGCCGAAGACAAAAAGCCTCCAAGTCGCTCTGTCACCCACCATTTGACTACCCTCCCCCCAAATCACCCCCCCTCCCTCATATACCTCTCAACTCCATCCCTCCACCTCATCCTCGGTCTACTTCTCCCTCTCCCTCCCTCCACCTCACCTACATACACCCTCTTAGTCAGTCTTTCATTCTCCATTCTCTTCACATGTCCAAACCACCTCAGTGTATTTCTCCTAATCTTCTCAACCACATCCACATCCATCCCACAGCGTTCCTTCACTTCTCCATTCGTCAGCTTGTCCCTTCACGTCACTCCACATGTTCCTCTCAAGTAACTCATTTCCACTGCTCTCACTCTTGACTTGTTCCCCTCTTGCAAGGTCCATGCCTCGCTTCCATACGTCAGGGTAGGGATCACAATACTATCATGCAGTGACTTCTTAACTTCCATACTCACCTCCCTATTTCTCATCACTGCTTTCAGTGTACGAACAACCTTCCTTCCCTGCTGTACCCTTTCACGCACTTCATCCCCCAAAGTTCCATCCTTACTCATCACACTACCCAAGTACTTGAATGCACTCACATTCTCCATATCCTCACCATTCAACCTCACCGCACACTCTGTGACTTCATTCCTCTCAAACACCATAACTTTACTTTTGTTTACATTAACTTTCCGATTCCTCCTCCTACACACTGTCCCACATTCACTCACCAAACCTTGCAACTCCCATTCATCTTCACCCAACAGTACTCTATCATCAGCAAACATCAAAACCGGAAGCTTCCAAATCTCACCCTCATTCATTAGAGCCACCCCCACATCCACTGCCCTACCCTGCACCTCCTTTACAACCCCATCCATATATATATTAAACAGCCATGGAGACATCACGCAACCCTGTTTCAGTCCCACATTGAGATCAAAGAACCCACTCAGCTCACCATCCACTCGCACCATAACCCTAGCTCCCTCGTACATACTCTTCACAGCACTCAACAATTTCCCCTCCACTCCATATATTCTTAATACCTTCCACATACCTTGCCTATCTATTCTGTCATAAGCTTTCCCCAAGTCCATGAAGGCAGCATACACTTTCCTTCCCTTCTCTAGATACTTCTCCACTAAACATCTTAGAACAAATATCTGATCTACACACCCTTTTCCCCTCCTAAATCCCCCTTGTTCTTCTCCAACTAGCTCCTCTGTCATATGCCTAACCCTATCAATGAGTATTCTACCATATATTTTACCAGTCACACTAAGTAGGCAAATACCCCTATGGTTACCACATACTTCTCTCTCTCCTTTTCCTTTGTATAAAGGAACAATTATACCTGATTTCCAGTCCTCTGGAACCCTTCCCTCATCCCAAGCCAATCTACACAACATCCATATCCACTCCACAACAATCTCACCCCCATACCTAAGCATTTCACCACACACTCCGTCAATTCCTGGGGCCTTTCCCAATTTAATATTCTTCATCGCTTCCACAACTTGCGCCCTACTGATCTCTTCCTCCCTCCTCTCATCTCTTTTTCTCCCAGCCATTCCCCAACCACTTATACTCGCACTGCTCTCACTCCCCACATTCAACAAATCCTCAAAGTGCTCCTTCCATCTCCTCAGTTTCTCTCTTCTCCACCAACAATCTATTATTCCTATCTTTCACTCCCCTACTATTTCCCCTTTCACACTGCCTTACTTTCTTTACCTCCTTCCAAAACAATTTCTTACTCTCCCTCCATTTCACACTCAGATTCCTCCCAAACTCCTCATCCACTTTCTCTTTACTCTCCATCACCAGTCTCTTAACCTCCCTTCTCCTGCTCACATATACCTCTCTCTTCTCTCTCTCATCTTCTCCCCTACCTCTACTCGCTAACCATTCACTATATGCCTTCTTCTTTTGTTCCACAGCTCGTTTCACCTCATCATTCCACCATGCCGTCCCTTGCACACCCTTGCATCTCCTCCTGACTCCATATATATATATATATATATATATATATATATATATATATATATATATATATATATATATATATATATATATATAAAATCACAAAATAGTTTTACGAAACTCATACTTTCCTAATCTTCCAAGCACTGTTACCAACACATACATCAGGGTGTCCGAAAAGCTTCATGACATGATATTCAAAGCAAAATAGACTTACTGTTGCATTTTTATTGTGAGTTTCATTACACATTAATCTATCTATATATATATATATATATATATATATATATATATATATATATATTAATGTGTATATATATATATATATATATATATATATATATATATATATATATATATATATATATATATATATATATATACACACACATTGATATATATACACACATATATATATATATATATATATATATATATATATATATATATATATATATATATATATATATTAATATATATATATATATATATATATGGGGGAGGCGGTGGCTGAATCGGTAGAGAGGCGGCTTGCAATCCTAATGGACCCAGGATCGAATCTCGGCTGGGGCAGGGAACAGTTTAAGGATTTGAATTTCCTAAAAGCTGACTTTCCTGATCTACCAGATGACCCGCCGACATGTCGTAAAAGTACCCCCGCTAATACCAATACACCAGTCCTGTATGAGACAGCCCTAGCATGTATTCAATATGGACGGTGGGTGTTAGCGCCGAAGTGGTGACATGTGGAGGTGTAGGAGGACTACTGGGCCTTGGGATAGGCAACTGCCCCCAAGAAATAGGCCCTGAGCCTTTGCCCAGAGTCGGACACATATATATATATATATATATATATATATATATATATATATATATATATATATATATATATATATATACAACCGCACGTTACTTCTATATCATTATGTAACAAAAATACTTGCACTATTTGAAAACATTTTATTCTGTTAATTTCGTTTACATCTAATCATTTTTGTCTGGGAAACCTTTTAAATAAGAAGTAGGTGAGAAAGCCTGGTTTAACATTCCTGCCAATTACAAAAAATAGTTAATTTACCACCTTACGAGGAAGCACAAGCAAGTCTGAAGCCTGTAATACCAATTTTCCGAGGAGGAAAAAAAAAATACAATAACAATAACGTTTGGTACGACACATGAAATATAGATTGTTCATAACTCTCCTAACATGGGACAACATACATTATCGTTCTGAAAGAGATGGACAATAGCTTTCAGTATAAAATAAGACTCAAGTGTTTGTTGAAAGTATAGTGCCATGCACTTATTAAATACGCAGTGTCTTGCAAATCTCAGCGAAATGGTGGCTTTGGGTTATAAGTGCTCATTTAACTGAGAGCAAAAATGAGATCCCATATCTCATACTTTACTTGCTCTGCTCAGCTTTTGCTCTGCTCAGCTTTGGGTAACAAAAAACAATATTTAGCACAGATATTCAATTCTGTGCTTCATATTTATAAGAGTGGCGGAGATTAATTTATATAAGGGGAACTTTGTCTTTTCCTTGGCTCATGCTAGTTTTTCTCTTCGACCTACAACGAAACTATGTCACGTGATGTGTTGGCAATTCATAATCTTGATACATAGGACCAGTTCACTCGGCTGTCATATATAAAGGGCCTGTCTGGTTAGCATCTGTTTGGTTTGGCAGGGAATATTTCAAAACTGAAGGGGTTTGTAAAATTACTCAGAACGGAATCAGTTATGAATACTTCAGCTTTACGTTTACGTGAAACTCAGTAATACCTGAACAGATTAGGGTTTTAGTATATCCACAGTGATAATGAAAATCTGTTTTAATTCCTCTGCGGTACATTTCTGATACATATAATTCGTCAAGGTTCAGTGCTATGGGTTGCAATACTTTAATAAGGCAGTGAATTGTTTTGTAGAGTTCCCCTTTACTAGGTCGGCCAGTGCTACGCCTGTTTTCAACGTGTCCCTTCGGTTTCCACCGCCTGGGTCATCTGCAGACGGTGGTGACGCTGGACATGGACCTGGTTACCCAAGCTATGGCACGAGCTGACAGGCCCCCCACCCACAACCAGATGAAGTTGTTGCGTTCTGTCAGGGAGGTTGGGCGTCAGAGCCTCTGTGTTTCCATGTTCTGTCTAAGGGAGATATTCAAAAACCAAATGTAAAATAGAACTTTGTCCTTCCGGTTAGTTTCCAAGAAGTGCCGTACGTACGATTTATGGATATTTCTGTTTAAGTCCTTCGCAAACGGGTCACTACTTTCAGTGCACACCTTTTGCCACCGGAATATTTTTATTAAGCACTAGATTATTGGTAAACTGTTCGATGAGGGCTATTTATAAAACTTGTTCATTTCGAGAAACCTCTTCTGAGTTAAATACGTTCTGAATGTAGGGGAAATATATATAAAATCCTCAATTATCTTTGGATATTGAGTACTTTTAGTAAATTTTGAGAAGGGGAGACCGGGGCTAGTTGTTACATGTCCAAGTTGTTACAACCTCAGTAACTCCAAAACCAGTCAATAGATGACACCGTGAGCGCTGTCACGTGATGCAGTTTGTAAACAAAGGTGGCGGCAGGAGTGGGAAAGCGGAGGTGTCACTGGAGTAAAAGTTAGGGGAAAAAATAGCTTTTTTGCAGGTAAAAGTTTTTTTTGTGTGTGTCCTTAGATATTGTGCTTTATCTGTAGCATCAGCTGATGTACTTTCGTCACTTGGATCACGGTGCAATACCTGTGAAAGGGCTATGAAATGAGCACAGGCCCATGACAGTGCTGCCATTGTTCTTGACAAAAAATGGCCAATTGTAAGAAACACTAGTGTTGGGGTTGGTTGTTACGGGCTAGTTGTTACTGTATCAACTTACCCCCTTCGATTACTGCTGTAACAACTTACCCCAATCTTTTCAGGTACCATTTAAGCCATGCCCTGGAAATACCAATGGAAAACGGACAGAGGGAAAACACCTCCTGATGTAATGACTCCAGCAGTTAGACGAGTTGTGGAGAATAATGAATCACTTAGAAGTGTTGCAACTCATTCTACTGTAAGAAATTAGATAGTATTTGATTAATAAGACACGCAATGCTGGTCAAAAGATCTCCACATAGAACTGTAATATAAACCTTACACACACACACACACACACACACACACACACACACACACACATATATATATATATATATATATATATATATATATATATATATATATATATATATATATATATATATATATATATACATCTTTTCATGTTTACAGGTAAAATTCATGACAGGGGTACTGCAAGAAGTTTAAGGACACTGGTAATATTCTAACAACAGGATATTCAACACCCCGAGCTGTGTTTTCGAAAGATCAAGAGGATAGTCTGGTTTCATACATCACCAAGGCAGCAAATATCTACATGGGATTAACTCCAAGGGAGATAAGGAAGCTTGCATACGAGTATACAAAAGAAAATGGTATCAAGTTCCCTCCTTCATGGGTTAGTAATGAGGCAGCTGGTGAAGATTGGTTTTCATACTTCATGAAACGGAACAAAGGCCTCTCACTTAGCACACCTGAACCCACAAGCTTAAGCAGGGCTACCAGTTTTAATAAAATGAACATTAAGTGTTTCTTTGATAACCTCACTGATGTTTATGAGAAGTAGAAATTTGAGAGCAATGACATATAATTGCGATGAAACAGGAATAACTACAGTACAACGACCTAACCGCATTGTCGCACAGAAAAGAGCAAAGCAGGTTGATGCTCTTACTTCAGCTGAAAGAGGGAGTTTAGTAACGGTGTGCATGGCAGTTAATGCCACTGGCAATAGCGTACCCCCGATGCTCGTGTTCCCAAGAGTAAATTTCCGAGAACATATTATCTCAAATGGACCCCAAGGGTGCTGTGGATCAGCTGATCCAAGCGGTTGGATGCAAGATAAAGATTTTCAACAGTTTCTGCAACACTTTGTGAAACATACCCGATGCAGCAGGGAGCATCCAGTCTTGCTCTTACTTGACAATCATCATTCACATATTTCACTAGATGTTATTGACTATTGTAGAGATCGTGGTATAATTTTTTTTGTCTTTCCCACCCCACTGTTCACACAAACTCCAACCTTTAGACCACAGTGTTTATGGCCCCTTAAAAAAATATGTGAATACAACATGTGATGGATGGATGAAATCTCATCCTGGTAAAACCATGACAATTTATGATCTTCCAGGAATTCTGAAGGAAGCACTGCCTCATGCAATTAATCCACGAAATATCCAGAAAGGATTTGAAGTAAGTAGTATATTCCCTGTCAACCGGAACATCTTTGGAGATGAAGAGTTTCTTCCAGCTTACATTACAGACCGTCCTATGGCCTCCACAGAGAGTGGCAGTGTTGAGGATAACCATGAAGAAGGAGTAGATATACCCTTGCCTAGTTTGCCTTCTACCAACTGTGAGCCTGTCCCATGTCCTAGTGGGTTTAATTCTTCTCCTGGCGCACCAAAGTCTCCAGGAATGCTGTGACAATTTCATAAAGCTGGTCCAAGGAAGACAGCAGGAGGCCGAAAGAAACGCTACTCTGCCATCCTAACTAGCACACCAGAAAAGCAGAAAGTAATGGCAGAAGAAAAAAAGAAAGACAAAGTAAATACTCTGAAGAGAAAAGCAGGAAAAAACATGGAAAGCAACACACAACCTCAGAAAGGAAAGCCAGTTTGCAAGACAACAAAAAATGATTGGAAGTGCCTTGCCTGTGGTGGATGGTATTCTCATTCTGCCCCAGGAGATGAATGAATCCAGTGCCTGTCATATTGAAAGTGGGCTCATATTGACTGTTCCAGTGGAGAGGATATGTCCAGGTGTGAAAAATGCATAGAGTCAGACGACTGAAATACTAGTTTTGTATGCATGCATTTTCAGTAAATATTTTATTTTGTTTTACTTGAAAAACTGTTGAAACTTACTTTAACTCCACTGTCAAATATTAAAACATGTGTATACTTATGTTCAGGTTATTCAAATTAATATGAATTAATTTTATTTTTATGGCAAATATACCAACTTACCTCGGGGTATGTAACAAGTTGACCCGTGCCTGGGGTAAATTGTGACAGAAGACACCTGTTCACAAATCACTACACAAATGTGAGAAAATATTATTTTCAGTCATTTTGCCCACATATAATAAAGGCACATTTTCTGAAATTCAGACAAAAAATGGCTGTTCTTTACCTTTAAATTTTCGAGTTATGAGGCAAAATGTAAAATTTGTCACAAGTAGCCCCGGTCTCCCCTACTGGACGGCAAGGGGCGAGCAAAATCCTTCATTTATAGGCTTTGCTCGGTAGTTTCTTGAATCCATAGTGTATCTACCGTTATGAGGCCCATCTATTTAAAAAAATAAAAAAATAAAAAGTGTGCCATATATCTCGTAACTTGAAGCCTGCCTAGGATGGACTGTGCCTTGAAGGTCACTGGTTCTGTGCTTCATATCTCGAAAAAGACCCACGAAACAACCTGGCAATCTCTCCACTTCATTATAGATGTGGGAAACTGTAACAGGTTAATGAAGAATGAGCATAAAACAACAATAGGTTGTAAACAAGAGTCGGGCAAAAAGTATCATGAAACAACAGCAACAAGTCATTATACAAGTTTTTAAGAAACAAAAACAATTCTCTAAACAACCGAAAAAAACTAAGCAACAGAATAAAACCTCAAAGCAACAGAATCAAAGTTCTAAGTAACAGATACAAACGTTAAAGAAACAGAGCCACATCTCAAACCACCAGGAATAAATCTCTACGTAACAGAAACAAACCTCCAAGCAACAGAAAAAAAATCAAAGCAACAGAGACAAACCTTGGAGCAACAGAAACAAACCTCTAAGCAACAGAAAGACATATCTAATCAAGAGAAAGGTTGGTACTGAGATACAGGTTATGTGGCATGACCAGGCTAATTTATCACACTCTCCGGCTCTGTGTTACGGGTTATGGAGGAGAAATGATCCATGGGTACCAGAAACATTACTTACTCCTTTGAAAAATGAAGTCCCCACCAACTGCCTAGGCAAAGAAAGTATATCTAAGGAACAATGAAAACTAATTAAAAAAAAAAAAGTCCTTACAAAACAAACAGGTTATTCAACACCAAACAAATTTTACACAAGAAAACTAAGTCTAAAGCAAAAAAAAAAAAAAAAAAAAAAAAGATTGTCCCTCCCCCAAATGAAGCGTGTGATGAAAATTTGATTTAAAACAATTAAAACAAGTTGAAAGCAACAGAAAAATGCTTTAAACTAGTCGTAAAAGAAAAAATACTGTTGACACTGGCCGGTACTTTTTTTTTTTTTTAGTAGTTTCCTCATGACCGAGAGACATTCGGTGCGTTTTTATGATGTCTGAAATTTAGTGATATGTAAGCACCAAAAACGTCGAAAGTTAATAAAAGTTGCTAATTACCTTCACGCGAAGATGGTTCGATCTGTCAGAGAAGTTGATTGTGACAATCGCTGTATTTTCATGTTCGGTGTCTGAAACTTGAGAATATTAAGAAGGTGGAAACTATCTTCAATTATAGCTGTCAGTATGAGGTGGTAAAGGATTAATAAACGTCTCCTCGATAAAGATACATTGCTCGGTCAATGGGAGTACAACATGACTAACAGGAACGCGTTACATCATGACTCATAACAACACAATATCATATGCCTAATAACAGCAAGGTACAATGTCACTAACAGCAACACGGTACAATATCACTTACAGGAACACGATACAGTACTAGATCGCCGACAGCAACACGGTGCTATTTAACTAACATTAACACGGTTCCATATGACTAACAGCAACACAGTGCCACATGACTCACGATCAAATTGATTGGGAAGGTGAGGCTGTAATATGATCTCTAACAGCCTGGATTAACAGCTGGGCTCTGAGTGTTGATCGCACTCGTGGGGCCCTTATGTTCACAGTGAACACTTTCCCCTTCCCTCTCACTACACAAGCCAGTGATTACCTTCCCCTCCCCTCTCACTGCACCTCCAAGTAAACACCCCCTATTCCCTCTCACCAACCATCGGTTAGTGAACACATCCCTCTCCCCTCTCACAAACCAACGACATTTTATCTACTCCAAGAGATCATCTGCGTTACTAGGGACATGTCCATTTATTTCATGATGATCCTCCCTTTAGTGTTATATAGTTCCCTGGAGAGACAAACACAGACAGACAAGAGCGACTACATAGCCCTACCCTCGGTGGTAGAAGACACTGTCACGCAGAATATAATGTTGCTGCACGTGTATACTTAGGTCACTAACTTACTCCATAGGAAGTGGGTCATTAAAAAGAAAAAAAAACTAAAATTTATTAATATATATTCTTATACTAACAGTAAAAGTCATACTCATGAGAAAACACTGCCGTGAGTGATAACGGAAGCAACTCTTATACCTTGCCATTTGTATACTTTTATATATAATTCTAAATCATTCATGAATTCATTTAATTGATTAGTATGCACTGCTTTCCTTATCAAACTTAAAAGGAAGTAAATAATTTATGTGAAGAGCGTTGTCAGCAGCAGTGATGTGTGTTGTTAGTGATGGTGATAGTGATGTGTTTCTTAGGTGGCCACCTGATCCTTTTGGCCCCACCTGGCTCCACCACACACCAGCTCCATCGCCAGCACCACCACAGCCACTGTTAACCCATACCCAAACACCGCAAACATACCCTGAAAATAGATATCGCAGGATGGTGGGCAGCAATCCCTTCATTAATGGAATAAACTATAAAATTACCCCTTTGACATGCGTAGTCAGTTCATACGACGTCGTACATATATGTGTATGAAAGATCTATTATAATAATCATTTATTATGAACTCATCTTGAGGCCACGGTAGATTTGAATTATTTTCTACCATCCCATACTTTTGTATTGCCTTGACGTTTAATCTGGCCTTACACTCAGATTATCTCAGTAAAGACTAGTTCCCGTAGGACGATGTGGAGATTCATAAACTTTGTCCATAACTCGTGTGTCTCTCCAGCACCCACCGACAACTGCCCTAACACTTCAACATAGGCTAATTCAATGTACCCTGATATGAAGTCAAGTTCATTGTGATCCAAAAATATACCGTGGGAAGATGGAAAGGGGGGGGGGCAGTTTCACCCTTACGTAGCTAGATTCATAAATATAAGAGGCAGGTTTTACTGTGGTCTTTTATTTTTATCCGAAACACCTGCCTGCATAATTAAATGTGACACAGTACATATTTACCTACGACATATGAAAAGATCCTCATTACTTAGTTTCATACATCCAAGCCTTTCACCACCTTATCCCAATAAGGTATATTCTTATTTATTTTATAACTTTACTCGCTTTCATAGGAAAAGGGTTAATGAAAGCTATGACCAGCCTCCCAGATAAAAAAAAAAAAAAAATCGTAAACAGCATAAGATCGCCTGGGTGTAATGAAAAAATGCAATATCAGACTGAGGGGGGGGGGGGAGTTACAGTGAGGTAAAATTATCCTAGTTTCAGTAATGAAGGAAGTTACTATCATGGCTTACCCAGAGACTGGTGAGTGAGAGAATGGTGGTGACCGTGATGATCCTGGTTGGGTTCTTGCACATGGTGGTGTTGGCTTCTGTGTACTTCACCCATTTATCGTACAGCCCTGATTCCACCAACGTGTAGGATCTAACCACAAGAAGAGACAGATGAATGTCTGTATGTGAAGAATAACCCGCAAAGAAAAATGTAAGGTGAATTACTGAGCTCTCGTCTATTCTTTCAAGACATCTCAGGGTATGTATGAATGTATATATGTATATTTATTATATACCTAAAGCCCTCCTGTGAAAGGGAGTAGTATACAAATATTTCTTACGTTTTTATTTGTACTTTTAAGATGAATTTTACTGCAACTAAATGTTATGTGTCGTACATTATTGCATATTTTACCAAACTGAGGCACTTGCAACTTATTAATCCTCGGTATGAAGAGGCTATTCTTCTGAGTCACCATGGACACAGGGGTGGTTGCGTAGACGCTCCGTGAAAGGTAAAAATCACAACGACCTGGAAAAAGAAATACTATATATTATTTATATATACGTAAGCGGAGATATATAATTAGAAAAATACTGAAGTGTTCCGCTTTCGGATTTACAAGATGCTTCTTATTTAGAAATGCCAGGCAGTGTTTTACATTTGCCTAACAATCGTTTTTATTTTTTTACCTCCTTGCCTAGTGTCAACAATCTTATGTCCCTGAAATCCTCATTTCTCATATTTCAGTCAGTGTCAGTGTCTTTTTCTGCTGTCTGACATTATCAATTACAAGTGGAAATTGTAACAAGAGCAGTGGTAACATCCTGACTGCTCCAACACCGCTCATATAGTTTATTAAAATAAAAGCACCAATTAGAGGCAAACTGTTTTATTATCTCCCTCTACATATTCCATTAATTAACCAGTTTGACAGGCGCAGTAGCCATGATAAGATTTAATTTATTTTGACTGATGACAGACGACTGGGAAGGGAGATGGAGTTCTCAAAACTTCCCCTCGTGAAACATTCAATTCGAAGTATTTTCCTTTATGATCCAATTTACTTAGTAAAGTCATAGTAAAAACCGGTTAATATTTTATGACAAACGAAACATGACCAGTTCAGCACCAGCTTGTGTGTGTGTGTGTGTGTGTGTGTGTGTGTGTGTGTGTGTGTGTGTGTGTGTGTGTATGCGTGTGTGTGTGTGTGTGTGTGTGTGTGTGTGTGTGTGTGTGTGTGTGTGTGTTCATGCTATTTAAGAATGACAGCAATTAATATGTTGTTGGCTTGTTACTGCTATGATACGCTGATACACTATAATATATAGATAACTAAAAATATATTAAACATACATAAATTCAGTAACTTCAGCAATTATATTACAACCTGTGAGAGAAAAGCTTTTGGGCAGCAAGTTGAAATAGTTGAAATCCATGTCAAAGATGACGTGAGTGGCAGTTCGCACAACTGTCTCCATATTCTTGGCTAATTCGGCGTACATGTTGTAGACGACCCGTTTAGTACCCATCAGTTTCCCCAGTTCATGAAGTGGGCCTGACGTGGCAGTCTGAAAAGAATAAGGCTATCAAAAATTGTCAACTTTACGGTATAGGTTTGTGGGATTTCCAAACACGAGTTTTTAGTAATTCGACCCCCCCACCCCCCCCCAAAAAAAAGGACCTGTAGATGTCTGGAAGAAAATCTTGGTTATTTATCATAGATATGAAAACTTGATCAATAGTTTAACCATCATTTCAGACAAAATTGGTATGCTTATGATTTTTTGACGCCGCAATTAACTAACAGCATATCAGTTAAAGTATCGCATTATGGACAACCAATTAGATACTCTTAATTCTTTATTATGCTGAAGAAACAAACACTCACTTCAATATACTTAATAATAAAAGTGTCTGGAGCAATAATTATCCCCACATCAGAGTTGTCAAGGACGTCCTCAAGTCTCTGATAGGGTTGGTCTATGTGTCTGACTGCCAGGAGGGACATGAGGTTTCCGACGTAGCTCTGTGTCAGCACCACCATCATCAGCATCCACACCCCCAGCATCACACGCTCCCACCACCACCGACTCTTAGTTATCTTTATATCTGAAAGACAAACTTTAGTCAAGCAAAAGATATGGATAACCAGATTATTTGATGGTGTGTTTCTCGTAGCTTTGATAGAATAAATGTAATGGTTAAAGTAACATGATATTAGTGAGATGAATTTAAGCATCATCTAACACAAGACAATGGTTGAGTATAGTGAAACTACGTGGGAGAAATAACTGGCTCTTTTAGAATTCTCACAGAGAAAAATTTATTAGTTCGGAAGTTACTAAGCCTGGATGCTGCCTACATTAACTCAGCCGTTCCCACTTAATTTAATCTCTCAGAGTCCCTCCAAATTTAGTCTAAAATTTCTCATTGTAATCCACAACATGGCAAACACTAGTTACCTTCTTGCAAAAGAACTCGCACACAGTTGAAGGCGTTGGTATCTTTCATGCGTGGTTCTTGCATATGAGTGGGAAGGCAGAAAGACAGACGCATCATCATAGCACATACTGCCAACAGTGCTGTCAGCACAGCCACCCAAACCTTTGGTCTAAGAGGCAACAGGAAGCCCCAGGGGTCCACCTCAGGTCGACCACGGGCAGCGAGAATTTGAAAATTTCCTATAAACACAAACTGACAGTAGTCTATCCATTGGCTTCTAGTTATATCCATGTAAAATGGCGTCGGACTAAACTCCACTTCCTGAAATGTTTTTGTGAAATATAAGGAAAAACAGTAGAACTATGTATGTTGGGATATATTTCATAAAAGATTAATCTTTACAACAATATACTATGATGAGTAATACGTGAGAAGGTTCTCAAATCGTTTTTTTTTTTTTTTCTGAATATTTTTACTGCATTGATTAAGATTTGCTGTTTCAAAAGAAGTAGTTCCCGAGCTAAATATTTGAAAAGATAAATACGGTAATAAAGTAATGTATGTTCAGATAATATATGCGCGAAACATGAGGATTGAATTTTATGAAAAGGAAAATGCAACTACTGTACAATGCTAAAAGCTGTAGGAGGATAATTAACCCGCCCATCCTGACCACTTTTCCACCAATCCCGACCATTTTTTTTTTTTTTTTTTTTTGGCTCAAACCTCCGCTTTTGGTGAGAAACATCGAAAATTCATAGAGAAATTGCTCACCTGAGGTTTAAAATACTCGATCCAGGTAGGAGTACCTCCTTACCTTACAGGGTTTTCTATCAGGCTGGCTGGAAAGAAAACGAGTTCTATGGGAGGATAACTATTCCACACCACTCCTAAACGGTATTTATTTATTTATTTGGTACGAATTTATATGTAGTACGAGAGTATGTTGGTTTTCAAACGGTAATATAGGCTTATAAGCACTGTTTCATTCACTAACTCATCACCATTTCTGATCTTTTTTTGCCACATTACCTGATCATCATTTCTGACTGTTTCTTCCTCTAATGTTTGTCCTCCACATTGTCATCGATTGGGGAATCACTCTGGCCCTGAATTTCGTACCGTGGCATGACATGGCTTTACTGGCCAGGTCACTGATAACAGGTGAATTGCTGAGAAAAGGGCATGCAGGGGATAGAGGAGGTTAGGCATTGTCCCTGCCTGGCATCTTGTAGAGGATGGTGTCCTGTGTATACGTGCCAAAAATCACTCACGAAAATTGAAAATTGTGCAAATTAGGGACCTTGCAATTGATTCGCGTTTATGTACGTCGACGGGATTGGCAGTAACAAAACGTGTGGACGTTAATTCACGTTGACGGGACGCCACGGGTTAAACCATTGAATCTACCTAAGATACGGCTGCTTGTAAAAATAATAACGAAATCACTGATACAGAAGACCAACAGAAACTGGTGTTAATGACAACAACTAAATAAAAAAGGCATAGCAGATCAAAAAAAAATTTTAAAAAGAAATGCGCACAATATACAGTATAGCTGAGAAAGAGATGCTACTACGTGCCCCAGAGCAAAGAGTATTCTGTGCAAAGATGCTACAGTATATATAGTCTTGTTCTAACGCCTAAAATTACCATTCCATATTAAGAAGTTTGCTGCCATAACGGATTAGCACTAGAAAAGGAAGTTCGTGATACAGCAGTCTTATGACAAGGAGGGAAGGTGTAAAATTTTCTTTTTCTGCCATTGAGCTTCGTAGAATAATCTAGAAAAAGACGAAAATCCCGGCCAAGTTGAGGTAAACGAACTATAGAATTCACCTCACGTGTAATGAGTCCCATCATGCCTGTCCAAGTCCCATCGCTCTGCAGTAAGCCCCAAGTCCTGTCAGGGGATCTCACGTATGTGTATCTGTCAGAGGGACGTGATCTAAGCACATTTGATGATATTGTAACGTTTTCCATGGCAAGAAATAGGTCGAGAGGATACGTTCACATTCATATTTTATTTTTGTTAACTTATGGCAAGTTGTGCAATCAACCAACGCTTTTTTATCAAACCCAAATATTTCCAGTCAAACATAGTATTTTAAAGCAAATGTGCATTAATAGCTCACGTGAAGTTCATGATCGTGGACAGCATCTCCATTATGTTCCCCGCTGGCCCCCCAAAGGTGAGTCGTTTGCCCTCTGGTGCCGTAGGGTCATCTACTGTAAATGCCAGCTGTGCCGCTAACTCCTCCGATGTCACTAACACGTGCGGCCGGTGAGGGAACCTGCGGCAAAATCGTGTACGGTATAGTGTTGACTAGTAATGACACTTGGATTAATATATACTCTCAGGCAATTCATTTTTCACTCTGACAGTATGAATATATGTTCATGTATTACGCACAAAACAGAACCTGGACATTATAAGCTTTTGTTTTCCAGTATCAGTTTTGCTTTCTTCAGTTAAAGAAAACAAGCGCGGTGATCGCCCATGTTGTTGCGTAATGTCGGCATAACCTAAGGCCATTTAGATCGTTCAGTTTTAGGCTCAGATAAATCAATTAAAATTCAAGAAAGCTGTTAAGATACAAGTAGAAAACTTACTGTCTGTACATTTTTACTCTAACTTGTCCTAAAACTCTCATCTGCCCATCTTGAATGCTAAGTTAAAACAACGTATCTACACTCGAATATGATGCTAGTCATGAAGAGGTGTTATGGGAAGGATATAAATCTGTAGTATTGTCTTTTTCTACCAATATCTTATCTGAAATAAGCTGCAATAAGACAAAAAAAATTATCATAATTACGGTAAAAAAAAAAAAAAGTTATTTTACAGTATATTCAAACACACTACAGTCCAGCCAGATCATTTAGGTCGCTCACGTTGGCTCAGTGTCATTTAGGTCCAGATACAAGAATTATGGTTATCTTCGTCCTATTTTGGTATTTTCATCCATTCCAAATATTTCTTTATATCTTTCTCGTCTCTTCCCCTGTAGGAATCAGATCTTGCACCATCTCTTACGTAATATACTAGTCGGTAATTTGTGGGAATGCAGTAATAATAAGTTACCATGCAACAGCTCTCGTGTAAGCAGCTCAGTTTCTCTTTTTTTTTAGCAATATCTTATAGGAACATGTCGACACACAAAATTTACCGTAAGAACTTCTGAGAGAAAAGCTCTGGTGGATGGGTGAAAGTTAGACGTTGATCGACAGCCCATGAAGCCAATTGTAATGGCCGAGATTCTGGTTCAGTGAACGGCAGCCATGAGACCACTTTGGTCCTGTTGATGAAAAAGCAATCTGTCCATTAATTAACACTCAGAAATATCGACTGTTTACTTTGCGTTCTTGTACGGTTGCAACCAATAGGATCACAAGGTCAGTTATTTATGAAGATGTTAAATAATAATGTGAGAAAATGAAAGACTCCGACCATTTCACTGGGTTTCAAAATTCACTGTTTATAGCTTCGATACTTACGATGGTTTAGTATTTATGTTCGCAACTGTATGTGGATAATTCTCGTTACCTAAAAACTGGCAATGTATCGTTCACAACAGCAACAAGAGAAGTGGTTCGTGAGAGAGTCCTGTGAAGGTGGGGAAGGTTCTGGAGCTGGAGGAGAGGGATGCGAGTGAATACGAACAGCTTTGTTTTTTGGACCAGCAGGAGGTGGCTCTTGAAGGAGGAATCAGCAAAGGCGGCGAGGAAGGCTAGGTCATCGCTCACCACCACAACCGTCACGCACCACAACACATCACGAAGCTAATGGTGACAGTATATATAATATCACGAAACTAATTGTGCCAACATAATTTATATAACAAAGCTACTGGTGCTATCATAAAAAATATTACGAATCTAACCGTACAAACAAGAATAATATCACAAAACTAATCGTGCCAACGTAAGTATCAGGTACCTAATGCCAACAAGAATATTATTACGAAACTAATGGTGCCAACATAATCATCTGACAACGAAAGGACCCTATACTCCCACTGACTACGATTTACACCTATCGAATATTCTACACAATCGTGACTTTTGCTTAAGTCACTGTTGTGTCCTCGCCATCAGATGTCGTCGGTGGTCCAGGAAATAAAATATGGATCTCTCGGTTGTGGGTCAAGTATACTTCCGACTACACAGTGCTAACTCGTAGGAATACTTAACGAACTAAACTGTTTTATGTCTGGTTCCTTGAGCCTGATGACGTCTTTCTGTTTTTCATGCCAACTACACCAGGCAAAACGGAACAGAAAAGCGTCTACGGGAATAATATTAATCAATTGTGTGTTTTTATTCGTGAATATTTCCAAAGATTCTGAATTATTGCCTCCAGGGTCCAGTTTCTTCATTCTAATTCGTCTACATGCCGTGGACACATACCCGGCGAGCTGTGGCTATACTCTGTGACAGCTGTTCGTATGTCATGCTTGTGTTTTGTTTACTAGTCTTCACCTCAAACACTCCGACTCCCCAAGGAACATCTAAGCGTGCTAGGTCCTGAAAGGGAACACATAATGGTAAATCTTTCCTATTCTTCACAATTGATGCAACAATAACGATAAAGAGAACGATAAATTTAACATATTAGGCGCAAATATTCCAATTTTACTCAATTTGGGCAGACTTTGGCTTACCTAGTTCATTCAGTAGCAGAAAGGATTAAAGCCGAAAATGTGAATTACTGTACTTGTATCGTACAGTGAGATAACAACTGACCTAATGTTTAGGTTGACCTTTTCAGGCTCTTCTATTGCAGTTCTAAGCAGTTTTTCTATTACTGTTGCACATACTTACTTCCGTCATGGACATTGCCCATTGGCAGCCATCTGTCAACAGTAGGGCAGAAAAGTGAGAACACCGCTCTATGGCCAACATATCATCCAGTGCAATGCGGCTCTCCAGTGATGCTTTGGTCGTGTCTGAAAAACGCGTGGGTGAGTAAAAGCACATTTGTACAATACTGTTTTTAGTACAAGTGCTGGAGTATTTGTCTGGCAATATGCACGAAAATCAACGCTTCATCTACCAATGTCTTCTCTCTGCTACTTAAAAGTCCGTGTAGCCAAAATATTATACCACAAGCAACAAACCGAGAAGCACGGAAAGAATCTGATCAGTCAACCAGTGATTCCTAATTTCCGAGGTTAGGTTGCACAGTTTATGTTCGTTTCATATTATAGCTCAGTAAATTCGAAAACTCTAACTATGAGTAGCTGTGTAGTTATGGATAAGCAAACCTTCAAAAGATCATAGCTCCATAGAATTGCAGTGGCTTGAAACATCCGATAACCTATCATTATTCGGAATTCTGTACATCTTTTTTAATATCGTAAGAAGCAAGTAACTGAAATGATTAAAAATAACAAAATAACTTGATGATATTTGGTGATGCACATATAATAGCCAAGATGAAAACGAAACAAGTCCTTTTTCTTTTCCCTAGCACTTTGTCTTTACTAGAATCTACGTACCTGTGATGTGATGTAGACGGGCACGGACCAGGAGGCAGGTGACCTCCAGACCGAGCCATATTACCCACGCAGAAGCCGACATTATGACACCACCACCACCACAGAAACACGTCACGACCACCAACGCACACCTCCGCGACCACAACACGTCACGACCACAACAGCACACCTCCGTCACCACCACACTTCACGACCACTACGTAATGCCTCCACCCTTGTCGAAACATGTTACGATCGTTATTCCACGCCTCCACCACTACCACATCTATTTCTTAAACAAACTTCCACCATAACACTCCTTGGGCCAGTTACATTATGAAACTAAAACTGCTCCTCCTTGTAACTCAAGGAATATATTTTGCATAAGGAATAACAGACATAATACGGCACTCTTCTTTCTTTATCCGTTCTTTGAAAATTAAATATTGATGACCATAATTTCTCTTTAATAACGTAGATTCCTTTTTCAAAAAGAACAGGAGAGAGGGGAAAATTTTTAATATATGCTGCAAAAGCAAACCCCAGTTAGGAGAGGGAGTTGAACATAAGTTTATGAAGTGAAATCCTAACCAACAACCAGAAAGCAAAATCAATCTGTGGTTTATGCAAGTTCATCCTTATATATTCCGTGATGAAGTACATTTCCTGGATAAGGAAAGTTACTTTTTTTTTTTTTTTTTTCCAAATTCATATGTAACTAAAACCACAAAATTGTCATACGAAACTCAGACTTCCCTAATCTTCCAAGCATTGTTACCAACACATACGTCAGGGTATCTGATAAGCTTCATGACATGATATTCGCAGGATAATGGATTTTATTCCATTATGCATTTTCATTATCATTTTCCTTAAAATATATATATATATATATATATATATATATATATATATATATATATATATATATATATATATATATATATATATATATATATATTGTTACATAGCCTATGATTTCATCATCCTTTGTGTAATTTTAACGCACAGTATGCTGCATGTTTGATCACGAGCGTGTTCTGCCTCAGTCCCCCCCTTCTACCGTTATAGTAGAGTAAATCGTCCTTTCTGTTGTTCAGAGCAGGATTGTCAGCACTTTGTCCCCGATGGCTTCGTGGCGCGTCCTTCTTACAAGTTGTATCAAGCTCTGCTGGCCCCTATATAATGAGCTCAGTCTCTACATTATTGACACTTAGATCTACTCCTCATTTTGTTCACATCTCTGTCCTCCCCTGTACAGTTATTATTGTGAGTGCTCAGGAAGTCTCCAGACATCTATCAGCTGTGTAGTTTGAGTATAAGTGTTATTGCATTTTGTTCTTGTACTGTATAGCATAAGTTGTTAATTTGTAGGCCTAGTGAGGTTTTTGTAATTCATGTGGGGTTCTTATTGTTAGCCATTGTTCATAATTGTTTGTATCTGTAATAATTTATCTGGCATTCACTGAGTATTATCTGGTATCTCATTTTATCAGGGCTGACTTAGATAAATTTACTCATGCTAATTTCGTGTTAATAGAGGCTATTGCAGTTGACCATATATTTAACCTGTTTTGTGCCATTACATTATCCTTATGAGTCCTGAATATTTTGTTGTTAGTTTGAGCATTAAACTTTAACTTGTCATTTTACCTAACTCTTTTATTTTGAACCGGGAACTTTACGGGACAGTAGTGATTTTTAGTATTCTCACTTAAAGTGTACATTATCTTTCTCTGTTCCATAACATAAATTTGGCGACCTATCATCAGGAAATTCAGGATATTATCATAAGGATATTGATTGATATTTTGTGACTGTGATTTATTCATGATGTCTACTATTACTACGCTTGAAGAAGCCAAAGATTTTTTGTCAAATGTGCAAACAGTGTGTGATGTAGAAAACAGAACAAAGAATGAACTTAAGCTTGTTGCTCAAAAATTGGGAATTGCTGTTCGCTCTCATCATTCTAAAGATCAAATTGTTGGCATGATTAATAAAAGCTTGTTTAATGTAACTCCTCCAAATGAGCAAACGCAGATTGAATTAGCTAAGTTACAGCTAGCCCTGCAGGAGGCTCGTGTGAAGGAAGCTGAATTTCAAGCATGTGCTAAGGAGGCTGAGTCTCAGGCTAAGGAGGCTTGTGTTAAGGAGGCTGATTTTCAGGCAAATGCTAAGGAGGCGGAGTTTCAGGCTCGTATTCAGGAGGCACAGATACACGCACAAATTGAACTTGCCAGCATTCAGGTAGACCATGAGTATCGCATGAAACAAGGTGGAACTGGATCATCTAGCTCTGATGATTTTGATGTGGCTAAAAATGTTAAACTTGTCCCTCCTTTTAATGAATCTGATTTAACAAAGTATTTTCAGTTGTTTGAGAGGGTAGCTACAGGTTTTAATTGGCCCAAAAAGTATTGGCCGGTACTCCTTCAAACTGTTCTCACCGGTAAAGCTCAAGTAACTTAGGCATCTTTGCCTCAGGATCAATCTGATAATTATGATGTAGTTAAGAGCTTGATTCTTAAGGCCTATGAGCTTGTTCCTGAAGCTTATAGAGTAAAATTTAGGACAACTTATAAGCAAGATAAGCAATCCCATGCTGAGTATGCAAAAATCAAAGAAGATCTGTTAGAGCAGTGGTTAAATTCTAAGAATGTGGATTCTCATTTTGGTAAATTTAAGCAGATGATTTTGCTAGAGGACTTCAGGAGGTGTATTAATAAAGATGTAAGCCTATATCTTGATGAGAGAAGAATAGATAATTTGTCTGATGCTGCAGTTTTAGCTGATGAATATGTTCTCACTCACAAGAGATATTCTAGAGAAAAAGGGAAAGCTGAGAGTAAGTACGTTGCCTCTACTCAGAGTACAGGTAACAGGAAAGAGAATGAAGATGATGTTTCTCAGGAAGTAAATACCAGCTTCACCTCTAGATTTCAGAAACGTAAATGTACTTATTGTAGTAAGCTTGGTCATACTACAGAGAAATGTTTCAGGAGACAGCGTGATGTGAACAAAAAGGAGTCTTTAAATATTCAGTCAATTGGTCTAGTGTCCACCCTTGAGAGTTCCCATAATTGTTTAACTGAGTTAACTGAACCTGCTTTGAGGGGTAACTTAAATTCTCATGATTGAGCTCCTCGTTTGAGCAGTAACGTGGGTGACACTCTCAAGAGTTCATGTGCTAATTACCTGTCTGATGGTTTTGTCAGTCCTCTGGACAGTAATGACAGGAAATCAGTTAAAATATATCGTGATACAGCTGCTTGCCAATCCCTTTTGCTGACCAGTGTTCTAGGCTCTAATGTTAATTCCCCTGATGAAACTGTAATATTACAAGGTGTTGGGAATAATTACTTCTCTATCTCTCTGTGCAGAGTGAATTTAGAGTCTGGTTTTGTTAATGGTTCCGTTATGGTTGGGTTGGTTGAGACACTCCCAATGTCAGGTGTAACTTTCTTAATTGGAAATGATATTGGTGGAAGTCAAGTGTGTCCAGCTCCTCAGTTGTCTAGTGAGCCAATGGCTGCGACCCAGGATTGTGATGTCCCTGATGTGTTCCCTGCATGTGCTGTCACTAGGGCTAAGTCTAAAGTTACTGGTGATTTAGAGGATAATGATGATGATGATGTTATCCTAGCTGACACTTTTCTTGCTAATTTGGACCACTCACCAGATGAGGCAGTACCCCGTGTTGATAATTTGTCTCGTCAAGAGTTGGCTGAGTTGCAGGTTGCTGACCCTGAGTTGAAAGGTCTAGCTAACTCTGCTTACAGTGAAGAAGAGTCAGCCGGTGCTTCTACTTGTTATTATGTAGAGTCAGGAGTACTTATGAGGAAGTGGAGACCCCGAACAGCATCAGCCGACTGTGAATGGGAGGTTGTACATCAAGTTGTCATCCCTCGTGTTTGTAGGCAGGATATCATTAGAGTGGCTCATGATTCCAGTTTGGCAGGACACCTTGGAGTGAGGAAGACTGTGGCACGCATTTTGAAACACTTGTACTGGCCAGGTATCTTCAGGGATATTTCCTGGTATTGTAAGTCTTGTCACACCTGTAAAGTTGTGGGGAAGTGTAATCAGACCGAAAAGGTTGCACCTCTAGTTCCCATTCCTCCTTTTGAGGCGCCTTTCACCCGTGTGTTGGTGGATATTGTGGGCCCTCTTCCTAAGACTTCTTCAGGATTTTCTTATGTATTGACCCTGATTGATATGGCTACTCGTTATCCTGAAGCCATTCCACTTAGAAATATCTCAGCAAAGAACGTGGTTAAGGAAATGCTAGGGTTCTTCACAAAGTTTGGTCTGCCCAAGGAGGTACAGTCAGACCGGGGAAGTAATTTCATGTCAAATGTTTTCAAGCAGTTTCTGAAAGAGTTGGGCATCTCCCAGATCACGTCTTCAGCTTACCATCCCCAGACCCAAGGAGCGTTGGAGAGATATCATCAAACACTCAAATCGATGCTCAAGAAATACTGTTTAGAACATCAGAAAGACTGGGATAAAGGTCTTCCATTCGTTGTGTTTGCTGCAAGAGAATCTCCAAATGAATCACTGGTCTTCTCACCTTTTGAACTACTGTTTGGCCATGAAGTAAGAGGATCCCTTAAGCTACTCAAGGAATGCTGGCTGTCAGAGGAAGATGACGTCAACCTGCTGGAGTATGTGATGAAGTTCAAAGAACGGCTGTCCACTGCTTTACAGCGGGCGAGAGAGAATTTAGTAGCTGCTCAGGAGAAGATGAAGACTTGGTATGATAAGAAGTCCAGGTTACGCCACTTTCAGCCAGGAGATCAGGTTTTGATTCTGCTACCAGTGCATGGGCAACCTCTTCAAGCCAAGTTTAGTGGTCCTTATTTCGTGGAGAAGAAACTCAGTGATGTCAACTATGTCATCGCCACACCAGATCTTGGAAAGAACAAGCAACTTTGTTACATCAGCATGCTAAAGTTAAATCACAGGCGGGACGAAAATAATACAGTCTGCACTGTAGCTGTTCCACCCGAGTCTGCAAGTGAAGCTCTCCCATGCAGTATGAGCCTGAGTGATAGTTTGGAGAAGAATCCTGATATCATGAATGATCTCCAGACTAAGCTTTCTCATCTAGCTCCCGAGGAAAGGCAGGAGTTTTCGGCATTACTGCAGGAGTACCCGCAAGTGTTCCGTGCCACTCCAGGAAGAACTACTGTGTTGATGCATGATGTCGATGTTGGAGATGCAAAGCCAATTAAACTGCCTCCTTACCGTGTGAACCCAGTGAAAGTTCCTCTCATCCAGAAGGAGCTTGGCTACCTGTTGGACCACAAGATGATTGAGCCCTGTCAGAGCGAGTGGAGTTCTCCTGTCACTCTAGTCCCTAAGCCAGGTGGGTCACAGCGGCTTAGCATCGAGTACAGATGTGTTAATCAGATAACCAAAACAGACACTTACCCTCTCCCTCGCGTGGAAGATTGCATAGACAAGATCGGAAAGGCTAGGTACATAAGTAAGTTTGATTTGTTAAAGGGATACTGGCAAGTACCTATGACTGAACGTGCTAGGGAGATCTCATGTTTTGTAACAGTAGGAAAGACTTTTGCATGTTCTGTAATGCCATATGGTATGAAGAATGCACCAGCCACATTTCAGAAGCTCATGAATGTTGTAACAGAGGGTTTGGCAGGGTGTGTTGTTTATATTCATGATGTATTAATCTTCAGTGATAACTGGAAAGATCACCCATGCCATGTCAGTAAATTTCTTGAGCGTTTAGTTCAGGCTAATCTTGTAGCTAATTTATCAAAGTGTGAGTTTGGTCAAGCTAAAGTTCAGTACCTTGGGTACATAATTGGTGATGGACATTTTGCAACACCAGGAGCTAAGGTTCAGGTTATAAGTGATCTTCCCAGACCTAAAAGTAGGAAAGAGCTACAAAGATTTTTGGGAATGGTAGGTTATTACAGGAGATTTGTTCTTAACTTTTCAATTCTTGTATCACCACTTACAGACCTACTGAAAAAGGGAGTTAAATTTGTCTGGACCGATAACTGTGAATCCTCTTTCAACAAACTTAAAGCTATCCTATTAAGTCAGCCAGTGCTCGCTACTCCAAATTTTGCTAAGCCTTTTAAGATGGCTGTTGATGCAAGTGATACAGGAGCTCTGGCTGTTTTACTGCAAGAGGATGATCAGGGTATTGAACACCCTGTATCTTATTACAGTAAGAAGTTCACTCCACCTCAAAAGAACTATTGAGAAAGAGCTTTTTGCCTTGATTTTGGGTTTATAACATTTTTCATTTTATTTGTGTTCTGGTTTTGACCCCATAGTCATTTATACTGATCATAACCCACTGAAATTCCTTAGTAAGTTTAAAGATAAAAATCAGAGATTGACAAGATGGAGTCTACTTCTCCAGAAGTATTCATTAGATATACAACATGTCAAGGGGAAAGAAAATGTTATTGCAGATTGCTTATCTAGACTTTAGACAGATTGCTTTAGAATAATAAGAAATTTCCTTTGTAAATTTCTTTTTCTTTGTGGGGAGGTGTTACATAGCCTATGATTTCATCATCCTTTGTGTAATTTTAACGCACAGTATGCTGCATGTTTGATCACGAGCGTGTTCTGCCTTAGTCCCCCCCTTCTACCGTTATAGTAGAGTAAGTCGTCCTTTCTGTTGTTCAGAGCAGGATTGTCAGCTCTTTGTCCCCTATGGCTTCATGGCGAGTCCTTCTTACAAGTTGTATCAAGCTCTGCTGGCCCCTATATAATGAGCTCAGTCTCTACATTATTGCCACGTAGATCTACTTCTCATTTTGTTCACATCTCTGTCCTGCCCTGTACAGTTATTATTGTGAGTTGCTCAGGAAGTCTCCAACCATCTAGCAGTTGTGTAATTTGAGTATAAGTGTTATTGCATTTTGTTCTTGTACTGTATAGCATAAGTTGTTAATTTGTAAGCCTAGTGAGGTTTTTGAAATACATGTGGGATTCTTATTGTTAGCCATTGTTCATAATAGTTTATTTCTGTAATAATTTATCTGGCATTCACTGAGTATTATCTGGTATCTTATTTTATCAGGGCTGACTTAGATAAATTTACTCATGCTAATGTCTTGTTAATAGAGGCTATTGCAGTTGACCATATATTTAACCTGTTTTGTGCCATTACATTATCCTTATGAGTCCTGAATGTTTTGTTGTTAGTTTCAGCATTAAACTTTAACTTGTAATTTTACCTAACTCTTTTATTTTGAACCTGGAACTTTACGGGATAGTAGTGATTTTTAGTATTTTAGTACAGTATTCTCACTTAAAGTGTATATATATATATATATATATATATATATATATATATATATATATATATATATATATATATATATATATATATATATATATATATATATATATATATATATATATATATATATATATATATATATGGGCGATTGTGTGTGTGTATGCGCCTACACAATTTCGTGCTAGCAGATTGAGAGAAGAGTTCTGGACAAATGTGGAAGTGTGCATATAAAAGTCTGGAAGGAATGAGATAGTGTTTTTGATTGGTGATATGAATGGTAAAATAGGGAATGTGAAGGTGGATGGAATAGTTGGTGCGTGGGGTGTGCCTGCTGAAATAGATGAGAATGGCAGTGCGTTAGTGGACATTTGTGCTGGGAGGGGGTTGGTGATAGCCAATACCCTCTTCAGGCATAAAATGATCCACAGTCATGGCGAGTGATGAGAAGGGTGGGTGATGAACTGAATGAAAGGAAGGCAATGATTATGTGTGTGTGTGGATGAAAGGATGCGAAGATGTGTAATGGATGCAAGAGCTTATAGAGGCTGAGGAAATGGACTTTCTGACCACTACTTGGTGGTGGCCAGAATTAGGATACAAGTAAGATGGAGGAATAGAAGAAGGGAAAGACGAGAGGAAGGAGTAGTTCCAAGGAGAGTGGAAAGGTTACAAGAGGATGAGAGAAAGGCAGAGTATAAGAGAGAAGTGGAGGAACGATTGGGCAAATATGAATTGGAACAGATGGGGGACTTGGAAGGTGTGTTCAGGATATATACAGAAGAAATATGCGCAGCATGTGATGTGGTGTGTGGGAGGAAGAGAAGATGGAGGGGGGTGCAAGGAACAGTGTGGTGGACTGAAGAGGTGAGACAGGCTGTGGCAGAAAAAAAGAAACTATACAATGAATGGATGCGAAATAGGGGCGTGGAAGAAGTTGAAAGGCGGAAGAGAGAGTTATATGTAGAAAGATAGAGGTGAAAAGATTAGTAAGAGAGAGTAAGAAGAGGGTGGATGAGGAATTTGGAAGGAATTTGAGTGTAAAGTGGAGGAACTGAAAGAAAATGTTCTGGAAAGAGGTGAAGAGAGTAAGACAGGGTGGAAGTGAGGTTAGCAGGGGAGTGAAAGATATAAATGGTAGATTACTAGTGGAGAAGGGAGAAAAAAAGTGGGCAGATGGATAGAACACTTAAAGGAATTGTTGAACATACAGGATGGAAGTAATGCGAGTATAAGTGGCAGGGGAATGGGTGGGAGAAGGAGGGAGGTGAGAAGACAGGAAGAAATCTGTAGAATAAATGTTGTGGAAGGAATGAAGAAAGTTAAACTGGGGAAAGCCCCAGGAATTAATGGAATGTGTGGTGAAATGCTGAAGCATGGGGGAGAGACAGTAGTAGAATAGATGTGGACGATGTGCAGATTGGCCTGGGAGGAAGGTAGAATCCCTGAGGATTGGAAGTCGGGTATAACTATTTTCTTGTACAAAGGAAAAGGGGAAAAAGAAGCGTGTGGTATTCATAGGGGCATTTGTCTACTTAGTATAAAAGGAAAAGTGTATAGTAGGATACTTATTGACAGAGTTAGAGAAAGAACAGAGGTATAAGTTGGAGAAGAACAGGGAGGCTTTAGGAAGGGAAGAGGTTGTGTAGATCAGATATTCATTCTTAGATCTTTAGTGGGAAAGTTTCTAGAGAAGGGAAAGAAGTTGTATGCGGCTTTCATGGATTTGGAGAAAGCATATGACAGGGTGGATGGAAAGTATTAAGAATATATGGGGTAGATGGAAAGTTGTTGAATGCTGTGAAGAGTATGTATGATGGTCCTAAGGCTGCAGTGCGTGTGGATGGTGAACAAAGTGAATTTTTCTCTTAGGTGGTGGGTTGAAACAGGGATGTGTCATGTCTCCGTGGTTGTTCAATCTGTTCATGGATGGGGTAATAAAAGAGGTACAAGGTAGGGTAGTGGATGTTGGAGTGGCCCTGGTGAGAGAGGATAGTGTTTGGAAACTCCCTGTACTGTTGTTTGCAGATGATATTGTGTTGTTGAGTGAAGACGAAGGGGAGCTGCAAGGCTTAGTGGATGAGTTTGGGAGAGTGTGTAAGAAACGGAATCTAAAGGTGAATGTAGGGAAGAGTAAAGTGATGGTCTTTGAGAGAGGTGAAGTCAGTGAATGTACAGCGAGGTTGGATGGTGAGGAATTGGAAAATGTGAGTACGTTTAAGTACTTGGGTAGTGTGATGAGTAAGGATGGAGGTTTGGAGGGTGAAGTGCTTGAAAGGGTACAGCAGGGAAGAAAGGTTGCTGGTTTTTGAAAGCAGTGATAAGAAACAGGGAAGTGAGCATGGAAGTGAAAAAGTTACTACATGACAGTATTGTGATACCAACTCTAACGTATGGAATTGAAGCTTGGATGTTGTTGGAAGGACACAAGTCAAGAGTGAGAGCAGTGGAAATGAGTTATTTCAGAGGAGCCTGTGGAGTCAGATGGAGAGACAGGCTGACGAATGAGGATATAAAGGAGCATTGTGGTGTGGATGTGGATTTGATAGGAAGTGTTATGAGGAACACACTGAGGTGGTTTGGCCATGTGGAGAGGATTGAGGGCGAAAGACTGACGAAGAGAGTGTATGTGAGTGAGGTGGAGGGGGGAAGAGGGAAGGGGAGGCCGAGGATGAGATGGAGGGATGGGGTGGAGAGGTATATGAGAAAGGGGTGTGTGAGTTGGGAGCAGGGAGCTGAAATGGCGGGGGACAGGGTGACGTGGAGGCGATTTTTTTGTGGCCACTCCAAACGGGCTTGAGGCGTCTGGCAATATTAATCATCATCATCATCATCACCCGTTGACGTCCACTGCAGGACCGGCCTATCCCTACCGAAGCAGGGACGATACAGTCAATATATTTCTACCAAGTGGCTTAGGCTGTCTGGTAGAGACTGTATGTAGGGTGAAAAGTGCTTGTGAGTGTAATTGTAGTGTTGGAGTGGCTTTGGATGTGTGTGTAGTCTGTGAACCAAGTGTAATCCGCCCGCCTTAAGCCGACTGGGTGCAAGCATACTAGTATGCGACAATGGTTCAACCACAGCACCCCTTGTGTCTGCCAAAGTGGTCAGTGGCGTGGTGGACGGTTCCCAAAGTTTTTACAACTCTGGTGGGGAGGCGAACACCCGCCCACCAGCGTGCGAGACGCACACTCTACCACTGTATCACAGAGCCTCCTGGCAATATATATATATATATATATACATGGAACCTCTGTGGTACAATGGTAGAGTGTGCATTTCGCACGCTGGTGAGAGCGGGTTCGCCTCCCGCCAGAGTTGTAAAAACTTTGGGAAGCGTTCACCAAGCCACTTGCTATTTTGGCGGACACAAGGGTTGCTGTGGTTGAACCAGTGTCTCATACTAGTATGCTTGCACCCAATCGGCTTAAGGCGGGCCAATTACACTTGGTTCACAGAATACACACACATCCAAAGCCACTACAACACTATAATCACACTCACAAGCACTTCTCACCCTACATACAGTCTCTACCAGAAAGCCTAAGCCACTAGGTACAGATACATTGGCTGTATCGTCCCTGCTTCGGTAGGGATAGGCCGGTCCTGCAGTGGACCTCAACGGCTGATGATGATGATATAAATATATATATATATATATATATATATATATATATATATATATATATATATATATATATATATATATATATATATATATATATATATATATATATATATATATATATATATATATATATATATATATATATATATATATATATATATATATTGTTAGATAGCCTATGATTTCATCATCCGTTGTATAATTCTAACGTACAGCATGCTGCATATTTGACCACGATTCGCCTCGTGGCTTCCATAGTGACCAGGCTTGCGTGTTCTACCTCACTCCCCCCTTCTCCCCCTTATAGTAGAGTAAGTCATTCTTTCTGTTGTTTAGAGCAGGAGTGTCAACTCTTCGTCCTCTGTGCCCTGTTTTGCGCGTCCTTCTTGCAGGTTGAATCAAGCTCTGCCGGCCCCTATATAATGAGCTCAGTCTCTGCATTAATTGCCACTTAGATCTACTCCTCACTTAGTTCACATCTCTGTCCTCCCTTGTATAGTGTATTATCTTTGTGAGTGGTCAGGATGTCTCCAACCATTCGTGGGCCTGGATGGGGTATATGTGCAGGAGTAGGTGAGAATGAGAGGGCAAAGGAAGGAGTATGTATAGTTGTGAGTAAAAGATGGAAGAGGAGCATAAGACAGTATGGATCAGTTGGATCAAGGATTGTGTGGGTAAAGTTGAAAGTTGGAATACAAATGTGGGCGATTGTGTGTGTGTATGCACCAACGCAAGATCGTGCTAGAAGAGTGAGAGAAGAGTTCTGGACAAATGTAGAAGTGTGCATGGAAAAGTTTGGAAGGAATGTGAGAGTGTTTTTGATTGGTGATATGAATGGTAAAGTTGGGAATGTGAAGGTGGATGGAATAGTTGGTGAGTGGGGTGTGCCTGCTGAGGTAGATGAGAATGGGAGTGCGTTAGTGGACATTTGTGCTGGGAGGGGGTTGGTGATAGCCAATACCCTCTTCAGGCATAAAATGATCCACAGTCATGGCGAGTGATGGGAAGGGTGGGTGGTGAACTGAGTGAAAGGAAGGCAATGATTGATTATGTGTGTGTGGATGAAAGGATGCGAAGATGTATATTGGATGCAAGAGTTTATAGAGGTTGGGGGAGTGGACTTTCTGACCACTACTTGGTGGTGGCCAGAATTAAAGTTCAAGTAAGATGGAGGAATAGAAGAAGGGAAAGACGAGAGGAAGGAGTAGTTCCAAGGAGAGTGGAAAGGTTACAAGAGGATGAGAAAAAGGCAGAGTATAAGAGAGAAGTGGAGGAACGATTGGGCAAATATGAACTGGAGCAGATGGGGGACGTGGAAGGTGTGTGTGGAATATTTATAGAAGAAATATGTGCAGCATGTGATGTGGTGTGTGGAAGGAAGAGAAGACGGAGGGGGGTGCAAGGAACAGCGTGGTGGACTGAAGAGGTGAAACGGGCTGTGGAACAAAAGAAGAAAGCATACAATGAATGGATGAGAAATAGGGGCGTGGAAGAAGTTGAGAGGCGGAAGAGAGAGTTATATGTAGAAAGAAAGAGGGAGGTGAAAAGATTAGTAAGAGAGAGTAAGAAGAGAGTGGATGAGGAATTTGGAAGGAATTTGAGTGTAAAGTGGAGGGACTGCAAGAAAATGTTCTGGAAAGAGGTGAAAAGAGTAAGACAGGGTGGAAGTGAAGTTAGCATGGGAGTGAAAGATAAAAATGGTAGATTACTAGTAGAGAAGGGAGAAAAAGTGAGCAGATGGAGAGAACACTTTAAGGAATTGTTGAACGTGGAGGATGGAAGTAATGCGAGTATAAGTGGCTGGGGAATGGCTGGGAGAAGGAGGGAGGTGGGAAGACAGGAAGAAATCAGTAGGATAGAAGTTGTGGAAGCAATGAAGAAAGTTAAATCAGGGAAAGCCCCAGGAATTGATGGAGTGTGTGGTGAAATGCTGAAGCATGGGGGAGAGATAGTAGTAGAATGGATGTGGAAGATGTGCAGATTGGCCTGGGAGGAAGGTAGAGTCCCGGAGGATTGGAAGTCAGGTATAATTATTCCCTTGTACAAAGGAAAAGGGGAAAAAGAAGTGTGTGGTAATCATAGGGGCATTTGTCTTCTTAGTATAATAGGAAAATTATATGGTAGGATACTTATTGACAGAGAGAAAGAACAGAGAAATTAGTTGGGGAAGAACAGGGAAGCTTTAGGAAGGGAAGAGGTTGTGTAGATCAGATATTCATTCTCAGATCTTTAGTGGAAAAGTTTCTAGAGAAGGGAAAGAAGTTGTATGCGGCTTTCATGGTTTTGGAGAAAGCATATGACAGGATGGATAGACTAGGATTGTGGAAAGTGTTAAGTATATATGGAGTAGATGGGAAGTTGTTGAATGCTGTGAAGAGTATGTACGATGGTGCGAAGGCTGCAGTGCGTGTGGATGGTGAACAAAGTGAATTTTTCTCTTTGATAGTTGGGTTGAAACAGGGATGTGTCATGTCTCCATGATTGTTCAATCTGTCCATGGATGGGGTAATAAAAGAGGTACAAGGTAGGGTAGTGGATGTTGGAGTGGCCCTGGTGAGAGAGGATAGTGTTTGGAAACTCCCTGTACTGTTGTTTGCAGATGATACTGTGTTGTTGAGTGAAGACGAAGGAGAGCTGCAAGGCTTGGTGGATGAGTTTGAAAGAGTGTGTAAGAAACGGAATCTAAAGGTGAATGCAGGGAAGAGTAAAGTGATGGTCTTTGAGAGAGGTGAAGTCAGTGAATGTACAGCTAGGTTGGATGGTGAGGAATTGGAAAATGTGAATACGTTTAAGTACTTGGGTAGTGTGATGAGTAAGGATGGAGGTTTGGAGGGTGAAGTGCTTGAAAGGGTACAGCAGGGAAGAAAGGTTGCTGGTTCTTTGAAAGCAGTGATAAGAAACAGGGAAGTGAGCATGGAAGTGAAAAAGTTACTACATGACAGTATTGTGATACAACTCTAACGTACGAAAGTGAAGCTTGGACGTTGTTGGAAGACCACAAGTCAAGAGTGAGAGCAGTGAAAATGAGTTATTTCAGAGGAGCCTGTGGAGTCACATGGAGAGACAGGCTGACGAATGAGGATATAAAGGAGCGCTGTGGTGTGGATGTGGATGTGATAGGAAGTGTTATGAGGAACACACTGAGGTGGTTTGGCCATGTGGAGAGGATGGAGGGTGAAAGACTGACGAAGAGAGTGTATGTGAGTGAGGTGGAGCGGGGAAGAGGGCGGGGGAGGCCGAGGATGAGATGGAGGGATGGGGTGGAGAGGTATATGAGAGAGGGGGGTGTGAGTTGGGAGCAGTGAGGTGAATTGGCGGGGGACAGGGCGACTTGGATTCCATGTGTTTGTGGCCACCCCAAACGGGATTGAGGCGTCTGGCAATAGATAGATAGATAGATAATCTGAATATAAGTGTTGTTACCATATTTCTTGTACTTTATGGCCTAAGGTGTTCATTCGTGAGCCTGGTAAGGTTTTTTTTTATTCATGTGGAGTTTTTGATGTCAGCCATTATTAATAATATTTTGTGTCTGTAATAATATATCTTGCATTAACTGATCATTATCCGGTTTTCTCATTTTATCAGGGCTGACTTGGATAAATTTACTCTTGCTAATTTCGTGTTAATAGAGGCTATTGCAGTTAACCATATATTTAACCTGTTTTTGCCATTACATTATCATTATGAGTCCTTAATGTTTAGTAGTTAGTTTGAACATTAAACTTTAACTTATATTTTTACCTAACTCTTTTGTTTTGAACCTGGAACTTTGTGGGACAGTAGTGATTTTAGTATTCTCACTTGAAGTGTTCATTATCTCTCTCTGTTCCGTAACATAAATTTGGCGACCTCTTATCAGGATATTCAGGATATTATCATAAGGATATTGCTTGATATTTTGTGACTGATTTATTCATGATGTCTTCTATTACTACTCATGATGAAGCCAAAAATTTTTTGTCAAATGTGCAAACAATGTGTGATGTAGTAAACAGAACAAAGAATGAACTTAAGCTTGTTGCTCAACAATTGGGAATTGCTGTTCGCTCGCATCATTCTAAAGATCAAATTGTTGACATGATTAATAAAAGCTTGTTTAATGTAACTCCTTCAGATGAGCAAACGCAGATTGAAATAGCTAAGTTACAGCTAGCCCTGCAGGAGGCTCGTGCTAAGGAGGCTGAGTTTCAGGCTCGTATTCAGGAGGCACAGTCACAAATTGAAATTGCTAGGATTCAGGCAGACCATGAGTATCGCATGAAACAAAGTGGAACTGGATCATCTAGCTCTGATGATTTTGATGTGGCTAAAAATGTTAAACTTGTCCCTCCTTTTAATGAATCTGATTTAACAAAGTATTTTCAGTTGTTTGAGAGGGTAGCTATAGGTTTTAATTGGCCCAAAAAGTATTGGCCAGTACTCCTTCAAACTATTCTCACCGGTAAAGCTCAAGTAACTTATGCATCTTTGCCTCAGGATCAATCTGATAATTATGATGTAGTTAAGAGCTTGATTCTTAAGGCCTATGAGCTTGTTCCTGAAGCTTATAGTGCAAAATTTAGGACAACTTATAAGCAAGATAAGCAATCCCATGTTGAGTATGCAAAAATCAAAGGAGATCTGTTAGAGCAGTGGTTAAATTCTAAGAACGTGGATTCTGATTTTGATAAATTTAAACAGATGATTTTGCTGGAGGACTTCAAAAGGTGTATTAATAAAGATGTAAGCCAATATCTTGATGAGAAAAGAATAGATAATGTGTCTAATGCTGCAGTTTGAGCTGATGAATATGTTCTCACTCACAAGAGATATTCTAAAGAAAAATGGAAAGCTGAAAGAAAGTACGTTGCCTCTACTCATAGTACAGGTAACAGGAAAGAGAATAAAGATGATGTTTCTCAGGAAGTAAATACCAGTTTCACCTCTAGATTTCAGAAAAGTAAATGTACTTATTGTAGTATGCTTGGTCATACTGCAGAGAAATGTTTCAGGAGACAATGTGATGTGAATAAAAAGGAGTTTTTAAATGCTCAGTCAATTGGCCTAGTGTCCACCCTCGAGAGTTCCCAGAATTCTTTAACTGAGTTAATTGAACCTGCTTTGAGGGGTAAATTAAATTCTTATGATGGAGCTCCTCTTTTGAGCAGTAACGTGGGTGACACTCTCAAGAGTTCATGTGCTAATGTCCTGTCTGATGGTTTTGTCAGTCCTCTGGACAGTAATGACAGGAAATCAGTTAAAAATATATCGTGAAAAAGGTGCTTGCCAATCCCTTATGCTGACCAGTGTTCTAGGCTCTAATGTTAATTCCTCTGATGAAATTGTAATCTTACAAGGTGTAGGGAATAATTACTTCTCTGTCCCTCTGTGCAGAGTGAATTTAGAGTCTGGTTTTGTTAATGGTTCCGTTATGGTTGGGTTGGTTGAGACACTCCCAAGTCAGGTGTAACTTTCTTACTTGGAAATGATATTGGTGGAAGTCAAGTGTGTCCAGCTCCTCAGTTGTCTAGTGAGCCAGTGGCTGCGGCCGAGGATTGTGATGTCCCTGATGTGTTCTCTGCATGTGCTGTCACTAGGGCTAAGTCTAAAGTTACTGGTGACTTAGAGGATAATGATGATGATGATGATGTTATCCTAGCTGACACTTTTCTTGCTAGATTCGACCACTTACCAGATGAGACAGTACCCCGTAGTATTGATAATTTGTCTCGTCAAGAGTTGGTTGAGTTGCAGGTTGCTGACCCTGAGTTGAAAGGTCTAGCTAACTTTGCTTGCAGTGAGGAAGAGTCAGCTGGTGCTTCTACTTGTTATTATATAAAGTCAGGAGTACTTATGAGAAAGTGGAGACCCCCAACAGCATCAGCCAACTGCGAATGGGTGGTTGTACATCAAGTTGTCATCCCTCGTGTTTGTAGGCAGGATATCATTAGAGTGGCTCATGATTCCAGTTTGGCAGGACACCTTGGAGTGAGGAAGACTGTGGCACACATTTTGAAACACTTCTACTGGCCAGGTATCTTCAGAGATGTTTCCTGGTATTGTAAGTCTTGTCACACCTGTCAAGTTGTGGGGAAGTGTAATCAGACCGAAAAGGTTGCACCTCTAGTTCCCGTTCCTCCTTTTGAGGCGCCATTTGCCCGTGTGTTGGTGGATATCGTGGGCCCTCTTCCTAAGACTTCTTCAGGATTTTCTTATGTGTTGACCCTGATGGATATGGCTACTCGTTATCCTGAAGCCATTCCACTTAGAAATATCTCAGCAAAGAACGTTGTTAAGGAAATGCTGGGGTTCTTTACCAAGTTTGGTCTGCCCAGGGAGGTGCAGTCAGACCGGGAAAGTGGTTTCGTGTCAAGTGTTTTCAAGCAGTCTCTGAAAGAGTTGGGCATCACCCAGATCACGTCTTCAGCTTACCATCCCCAGACCCAAGAAGCATTGGAGAGATATCATCAAACACTCAAATCGATGCTCAAGAAATACTGTTTGGAACATCAGAAAGACTGGGATAAAGGTCTTCCATTCGTTGTATTTGCCGCAAGAGAATCTCCAAATGAATCACTGGGCTTCTCACCCTTTGAACTACTGTCTGGCTATGAAGTAAGAGGCCCCTTAAGCTACTCAAGGAATGCTGGCTGTCGGAGGAAGATGACGTCGACCTGCTGGAGTATGTGATGAAGTTCAAAGAACGACTGTCCACTGCTTTACAGCTGACGAGAGAGAATTTAGGAGCTGCTCAGGAGAAGATGAAGATTTGGTATGATAAGAAGTTCAGGTTACGCCACTTTCAGCCAGGAGATCAGGTTTTGATTCTGCTACCGGTGCATGGGCAACCTCTTCAAGCCAAGTTTAGTGGTCCTTATTTCGTGGAGAAGAAACTCAGTGATGTCAACTATGTCATCGCCACACCAGATCGTAGAAAGAACAAGCAACTTTGTCACATCAACATGCTAAAGGTATGTCACAGGTGGAATGAAAATAACCCAGTCTGCACTGTAGCTGTTCCACCCGAGTCTGCAAGTGAAGTTCTCCCATGCAGTATGAGCCTGAGTGATAGTTTGGGGAAGAATCCTGATATCATGAATGATCTCCAGACTAAGCTTTCTCATCTAGCTCCCGAGGAAAGGCAGGAGTTTTCGGCATTACTGCAAGAGTACCCGCAAGTGTTCCGTGCCACTCCAGGAAGAACTACTGTGTTGATGCATGATGTCGATGTTGGAGATGCAAAGCCAATTAAACTGCCTCCTTACCGTGTGAACCCAGTGAAAGTTCCTCTCATCCAGAAGGAGCTTGGCTACCTGCTGGACCACAATATGATTGAGCCCTGTCAGAGCGAGTGGAGTTCTCCTGTCACTCTAGTCCCTAAGCCAGGTGGGTCACAGCTGCTTTGCATCGACTACAGACGTGTTAATCAGATAACCAAAACAGACACTTACCCTCTCCCTCGCGTGGAAGATTGCGTAGACAAGATCGGAAAGGCTAGGTACATAAGTAAGTTTGAATTGTTAAAGGGATACTGGTAAGTACCTATGACTGAACGTGCTAGGGAGATCTCATGTTTTGTAACACTAGGAAAGACTTTTGCATGTTCTGTGATGCCATATGGTATGAAGAATGCACCAGCCACTTTTCAGAAGCTCATGAATGTTGTAACAGAGGGTTTGGCAGGGTGTGTTGTTTATATTCATGATGTATTAATCTTCAGTGACAACTGGAAAGATCACCTATGCCATGTTAGTAAATTTCTTGAGGGTTTGGTTCAGGCTAATCTTGTAGCTAATTTATCAAAGTGTGAGTTTAGTCAAGCTAAAGTTCAGTATCTTGGGTACGTAATTGGTGATGGACACGTTGCACCACCAGGAGCTAAGGTTCAGGTTATAAGTGATCTTCCCAGACCTAAAAGTAGGAAAGAGCTACAAAGATTTTTGGGAATGGTAGGTTATTACAGGAGATTTGTTCTTAATTTTTCAATTCTTGTATCACCAATTACAGACCTACTGAAAAAGGGAGTTAAACTTTCTGGACCGATAACTGTGAATCCTCTTTCAGTAAACTTAAAGCTATCCTATTAAGTCAGCCAGTGCTCGCTATTCCAAATTTTGCTAAGCCTTTTAAGATGGCTGTTGACACAAGTGATACAGGAGCTCTGGCTGTTTTGCTGCAAGAGGATGATCAGGGTATTGAACACCCTGTATCTTATTACAGTAAGAAGTTCACTCCACCTCAAAAGAACTACTCAACTATTGAGAAAGAGCTTTTGGCCTTGATTTTCGGTTTACAGCATTTTTCATTTTATTTTTATTTTGGTTTTGACCCCATAGTCATTTATACAGATCATAACCCACTGAAATTCCTTAGTAAGTTTAAAGATAAAAGTCACAAATTGATAAGATGGAGTCTACTTCTTCAGGAGTATTCATTAGACATACATGTCAAGGGGAAAGAAAATGTTATTGCAGATTGCTTATCTAGACTTTAGACAGATTGTTTTAGAATAATAAGAAATTTCCTTTGTAAATTTCTTTTTCTTTGTGGGGAGGTGTTACATAGCCTATGATTTCATCATCCTTTGAATAATTCTAACGTACGGTATGCTGCATGTTTGATCACGATTCGCCACGTATCTTCCATAGTGACCAGGCTTGCGTGTTGTACCTCACTCCCCCCTTCTCCCCCTTATAGTAGAGTAAGTCGTTCTTTCTGTTGTTCAGAGCAGGAGTGTCAACTCTTCGTCCTCTGTGCCCTCATTTGCGCCTCCTTCTTGCAAGTTGAATCAAGCTCTGCCGGCCCCTATATAATGAGCTCAGTCTCTGCATTAATTGCCACTTCGATCTACTCCTCATTTGGTTCACATCTCTGTCCTCCCTTGTATAGTGTATTATATTTGTGAGTGCTTAGGAAGTCTCCAAGCATCTAGCTGCTGTATAATTTGAGTATACAGTAAGTGTTGTTACCATTTTTCTTGTACTGTATGGCCTAAGGTGTTCATTCGTGGGCCAGGTAAGGTTTTTTTTAATTCATGTGGAGTTTTTGATGTCAGCCATTATTAATAATATTTTGTATCTGTAATAATATATCTTGCATTAACTGACCATTATCCGGTTTTCTCATTTTATCAGGAATGATTTAGATAAATTTACTCTTGCTAATTTCGTGTTAATAGAGGCTATTGCAGTTAACCATATATTTAACCTGTTTTTACCATTACATTATCCTTGTGAGTCCTGAATGTTTAGTTGTTAGTTTGAGCATTAAACTTTGACTTGTAATTTTACCTAACTCTTTTGTTTTGAACCTGGAACTTTGTGGGACAGTAGTGATTTTAGTATTCTCACTTGAAGTGTTCATTATCTCTCTCTGTTCCGTAACAATATATATATTTATATACACCGCTGCATATGACTCGTTTACCAATATGTAACAAAAATACTTACACTGCATAGAAATATGTTTTTCCATTAATTTCCTTTACATTAAATCATTTTCGTCTGGGAAACTTGTTAAATATGATACAGGTGAGACAGCTTGCTGAAACATTCTAACCAGGTACAAAAAAAAGTTAATTTTCACCTTTCGAAAGAGCACAAGCAAGTCTGAAGCCTGTATTACCAATTTTCCGATAAGGAAATGAAGAACGTTTGGTTTGACACATGAAATACAGATTGTTCATAACTTTCCTAACCTAGGACAACATACTTTATCATTGTGTAAGAGATGGGCAATATCTTTTCAGTATGAAATAATCTTAATTGTCTGTTGAAAGGATTATGCCATGTACTTATTAAATGAATATGTTTGTGTGGATGAGTAAATTGGGAGTGTGTCGTCCTGTGTCGGTTACCTCCCGTTCTTTGGGGGAAGCAGCCTGCGTATATAGATATAAATAGACTGATTAAATAAGTTTTGTCTTGAAATTCTGAAAGTAATGGTAGCTTTGGGATGTAAATGCTCACTTTAATGGGAGCTCAGGTAACTCAGAACACAGATGGGATCTCAAATCTATTGCCTCACTTCAGTCTGCTGTTTGCTCGGCCCAGCTTTGGGTAACAAAAACAACATTTAGCACAGATATCACCCTTTTCTGCTTTTGCCCGTTTATAAGAGGGACGTAGATCACTTTACATGAAAGGGAACTTTATCTTTCCCGTGGCTTTTGCTATTAATTTTCTACGAACGACAACGAAACTTAGTTATGTGATGTGTTGGCAATTAATTATCTTGATACATAGAACCGGTTCACTTGGCTGTCATATATAAAGAGCCTGCATGGATAGCATCTGTTTGGTTTGGCAGAGAATGTTTCAAAACTGGAGGAGCTTGTAAAGATACTTCGAATGAAGTTTATTGTGATTACTACACCCTTACGTTAACGTGAAACTCATTAGTACGTGTACGGATCAGGGTATTTAGTATATCAACAGTGATAGTTGAAATCTGTTTGTATTGCTCTGAGATTCACCTCAGATAAGTAGAACTTATCAGTGTGCAATGTCATGAGGTGGAATGCTTTAATACGGCTGTACATTGTTTTGCAATATTTTTCTTTACAATATCGGCCATAGCGATGCCTGTTCTGAACGTGTCCCTCCTGCTTCCACCGCCTGAGCCACCTGCAGACAGTGGTGACGCTGGACCCGGTTACCCTAGCTATGGCACGAGCAGACAGGCCCCCCACCCACAACCAGACGAAGTAGTTGCGTTCTGTCAGGGAGGTTGGGCATGAAGGCCGCTGTGTTTCCATGTTCTGTCTAAGAGAGAGATTCAACAATCAAATATACAATAGAACTTTGTCCCCCTGGTTACTTTGCATCAAGTGTTGGACGTACAATTTGTAGTTACTTTTCTTTCAGTCCTTCACAGTTGCGACAGTAGTTTCACTGCAGTCTTGTTGCTACTGGATATTTTATTAAGTACCAAATTTTTCGTGAACTGTCTGATGAAGGCTATTTATATAACTCATGCAGTTCGAAAAACCTTTTCTGAATTAAATACCTTCAGAATGTAGGGACAATGTATAAAAATCCTGAACTATCTTTGGATATTGGGAGGCAAGTTTGCATACTGGTAGTAAATTTTGTGTACTGGACGGCAAGAGGCGAGTAATAGCGTTCATTCATAGGCACTATTCGGCAGTTTTTTTTTTTTATCCACAATATATTTTCTGTAATGAGGTCCATTGATTAAAAAAAAATGAATGATTAAATAGATCGTAACTTGAAGCCCGCCAAGGATGGACTGTGCCTACAACTTAAGTGGTTCTCTGCTTCATATCCCGAGAAAGATCCACGAAGGAACCTAGTGATCTCTCCACCCCATGAAAGATGTGGGAAACTGTAACAAGTTAATGAAGAATGAGCATAAAACAGGAATAGATTATCGAGAACAATAATGGAGCGAATTGGGTAAAAAAACAACAGTAATAAGTCCTTATACAAGTCTTTAAGCAACAAAAATCAATTATCTAAGCAACGAAAAAAAAAAAAAAAACAGAAGAAACAAACTTCACAGCAACAGCATCATATATTTAAGCAACAGAAATAAATGTTTATGTATCAGACACAAACCTCTAAGCAACAGAAAACATCTAAGAAACAGACAAACCTCGGGGCAACAGAAACAAACCTCTAAGCAACATAACCATAAATCAAAGCAAGAAACAGGTTGGTAGTTAGAGACTAGTTAGCTGGTGCGACCGGGCTGCTTTATCGCACTCTCACAGGCTCTGTGTTACGGGTTATGAAGGAAAAATGATCCATGGGTACCACAAATATCACTTACTCTTTGGAGAAATAAACTGTATCCACCAACTGTCCAAGCAAGGAAAACGTCTCTAAGGAACAATTGTCAGTAGACGTAGCCGAGGGGTGTAATTATACAGAGAAGGTTATCTGGCCACCAATCTAGATAGCATAGTTTTAGGTACTTGTAGTGAGATACGGCACTTGATTATGGATCGTTAAGCTCATCCAGAATTAAGTAGTGAGACGTAGTGTCAACGAGGTGCTCTTGGGTTACGAAGTTTATTGCACAAAGTTATAAAAACAAAAAAGGTGAGCTAAAGTTTAGTAGAGCATGATACTAACGTCGGACCCTCTCACCAACCCTTCTCTCCCCTTTCTCTCTCTAACCCCCCTTCTGATCCGAAGGGAATCTCTCCGACATTATATAGAGCGTGGGGAGGATGTGTATGGTAAATTTCCCATCACATGAACTAACTGGCTAGAGCTGGTTACGCCACGTGTTTTGGATACGTCATGAAATCCTTGTTCGTCTGGCCTATGAGGATGTTTGAGAAACATCATATGGCTTAAGAATTCTTGATGGTCTGAGACAACAAGGGATGTGGATATACATTGTGTGAATTGACATTCCTGGTTCGTCTAGGCAAGGGGATGTGTTCTTTAACTCTTCCTGAAGGACTCAGACATAACTACCTGTTCTACATATTCTTACCTATGGCTATATACAGCAGTTACATACAGTATTTTGTTATATTATGCCTACATATCGCTCGGTCACGCGAAACTGGCATAACATCGACAGTAAATATTCATAACATATTAACAGATAATAGATACACATTACAGTCAGTTTGTAAGTGAAATACATAAGGTTATATAAGGTTACATAATTGGAGTAATGTAGTTGTTGTTGTTATGAACTTGTGCATGTAATATTAAAACAGTACAATGGCAAGTCTACTCTGGTCAATTATACAATATAAATGAGAAGGAGTTGCTGTATATATATATATATATATATATATATATATATATATATATATATATATATATATATATATATATATATATATATATATATATAGATATATATATATATATATATATATATATATATATATATATATATATATATATACAGAGAGAGAGAGAGAGAGAGAGAGAGAGAGAGAGAGAGAGTGATAAATGAGATATGGTAGTATGATTAAAGTAAGCCTATATTATGTGTAACCCATATTTTATTATTTTATGTAAAATATACACACAATATTTACAATATTTACTTAATTTTGTCTCACTTGCAGAGAACAGTTCTTAAGCACTGATTCCAGGTTAGCAATCCTTGCTTGCATTCTGTGCATGGCCAATAATAATACAGTAAATATGATGGAGAATATTACAAAGATGACTGGCGCTGGGCTGTATACATAATATGGGTTAAACGTAATCCTACTGTATTCTTCACAAGGTTGTACTGTATGAATTTTCAATTGCATGGTTTCATACTTGGGATAAGTCAACTAAATGCGTGCACTTACATTTAAGTTCATCCTAGGCAATGGCTGGAGGTATCTGTGTGTGTGGTTGAGAATGGCATAATGGTTTTTAGTGGGCAAGGTGGATAGTGTAGGTGTCAGGACTGCACAGTAATCTGGTGAGATGTATAAACCAGATGCTGATGTATGGGCTGGAGGGGTGTCTTGGCAAGTCACAAAAACTGATGTATTTTGAGTGAAATAGAAGAACTGTGAATGTCCAATGCATTGATGATGGATGAGTTTATCTGCAGCAAATGTGAAGTTGCAATGATGAGGGATGTCATGATCTTTTTTGATGGCTAGTTCACAAGGGATTGTCTCAGCTGGCTGAAACGTGAAGATGTACGCAGGACAAAGGTGAAATGCATGTAATGATGTGCGACATTTGTGTTCAACTGTTGTTTCACTAGTGAAAGTGACAGCGTCTTGTTTCTTGGAGACCATGATAACTTCTGTTTTGATGTTGATGGTGACTAATGAGTCATCTTTCTTAGAAGGAAAAGGGTATATTTGATAGACTGTGAAAAAATCATCCGTTACGAATAGTACATGAACTACTATTGATGTTGTGAGTGTTTGCTTCCAAAGATGGATAATATAACATCAATTTCTTTCCTCAAACAAAGGTTTCAAACCATGCTCATGTATGCCTTGACTAATTATTTGCCGGAGGTTGTGAATTGGTAGTAAATTAATGGTGATCCTTCCGTTACCAGCATTAGCAATTCCTTTTATGAAGGCCTGATACTGAGCTGGAGTATTGTCTAACAGTTGTATTATTACATCAATATGTTCTGTGATCACAGAGAGGTGTTGGACTAGTGTATTGTTACCCTCTAGTGCATTTACTTTCTCTACAATTCCTAGAGTTGATGCTTCTGCTTTCTTTAGGTTCTTTACAATCGTCAGCATTAAGGTGTTCTGAGTATCAGCTAACTTATTTTGGCATGAGAGAATTTGTGCTATTTTGTTAAATTTGTTCTTTATTTCCTCTAGATCATTTTCTATAGCTAGTGAAAAAAATGTTGCCTAAAGTTGCACCACCTAGGTCGAACAAACCGCGTCTGTTACGTGTATGTGTGATGTCGTTTCTTGTCTCCAGTGTGTTACTCCCAGATGATGGGATATCCTGGATCATGGTGATCATTACGTGCTTAGCCTGTTCTAGCTTCCAGTCAGTTAATTTAATTAATTTAGCTACTTCCTGTGTAGAGTGATCATGTGATGAAGGGTGTTTTAATACCGCTTCCAGAGTTCTTAGTGGTCCTGATGTCTTCTATAACATTCTTGGTATGTCTTGCTGTATGTCCAAACTAACTTCGGTACTTATTATGTCCTGCACTATTGTTGTTGAGGCCGTTGGGGCTATCAGGCACCCCTATCGGACTACAGGTTGAGGATGTGAGGTGATCCTCTTGATATCAACAGAAACATGATCCATGGAATTATTCACCTCATCTTTACCTACCGAAAGAACAACTGTATTAGAGATCTAATCCACTGTTGTTAGCAAGTTATGCTAAGGGTGATGATAGTGATGATGAATAATACAGATATCTTGGCCTGTTTAATCCTATTACCTATAAAGAGAGTTTAACTCGATTCCTAAGTCATGTAAATGCCGTGTTATGGTGAGAGCTATATTGGTTGCACCTATGCTTGTCTGTTTGGTAAGCGACCGCAGTTTACTCCGATATGTGTTGATTGCTTTAGGCTTATTTTCACCGTGTGTACTAGGGTTTTCGGTCGTTTCTGGTGTTTTATACATCCTAGCTATATTTCTTGTGATCTTTATTAAACGATCAATATGTGTTTCTTTTTCTTCATCACTCGATAGTGACTTAATCACTACCTGATTGCCTCTTCACTTGATTACCCTGTATGAGTCTTCAAATTTAGGTGACAGTTTGTTCTTTCTAGTGTGAATGAATGAGGGTATAGACAATATCACCTATGCTGACATTTGATTCTTTTGCCTTCTTACTAAATGATTCTGTCATATTTTCTTCCCAGGACATCGCTAACTGTTTCTTTACCTTTGTGTGTATTTCCTGAAATTCACGTAAGCAAAGTTTAGGATAATCGTCATAATTATATACGGGAATTTGCTCGCCACTAACGTCTCATAAGGGAGACGTTTGTCTGACCCGTAAATGATAAAATGAGGTGTATCTCCCATTGATTTGTTAATTGCACATTTAAGTGATGCTTCAACTCTGGGGATCCAGTCATCCCAGTCTGCGTAATTTTCATCGAGAATGTGCCGTAGTACATCTAATATATATTTTTTTCTGCCTGTCCACCAATCCATTGGAAGCTGGATGGTAGACCAAGATATTAACTTTCTTTATATTGTATTGTTTACATATTTCTTGTAAAATTTCAGAGTTAAATTCACCAACATTGTCGCTTATTAGCACATTTGGTGTGGTGAACCTGCAGATAACACAATCAATGATTACCCGTGTGACTGTTTCTGCTGTTTTATCCTTAACTGGAACCAAAATCACAAATCGTGAGAAAGGATCAATTGCAAGAAAAAGTTACTGATTGTGATTGGTAGTTATGGGTAATTTAAGTAAATCAACCGCTACAGTGTCTCACGATTGTCTAGGTACAGGATATTGTCCTATAGGTACCGGTGATAACGTGTAACCTTTATGTTTCGCACATGACTCGCATCTGTCTATATGATTATGTCTTTGCGTAACGTTGACCAATAATATGACATCCGGGCCTGTCTGACTGCCCTGTCCTTGCCAGGATGCCCTGCATGTGGACTGTCGTGTATTACCCTTGAAATGTGAGGTATCATTGTACTAGGCATAACTAACTGCCTAATATTTTTTTTATGATTTACTTGTCCTGGATATACCGTATATAAGGCATTGTTTACCACTGTGAATTGTTCAAGTGGTACCTGTAACTTGGGTACTGGTACATTATCGCCTAACTCGAGATGATATATTAGTTTAGACCATACTGGGTCTTGTCTTTGTGCGTGTCAAATTTCTTAATTTGTGGGGATCGTTTTATCATTGTTGGAAAGTGATTCCTGTTGTCTTTTTGTAGCAACATTGACTAACGGGTTTCGTGATAAGGCATCGGCAGCTGAATTTACATTACCTTTTATGTAGTGAATATTTACACTGTAATTCTGGATTTTACATTTCCATCGTGTTCTCCTCCCTGAGAGGAGCTTTTCTTGGAACATGGCCACGAGAGGCTTGTGGTATGTGTATAGGAGAGTTTCGTATTCGTACACGGTCACGAAATTTCTATAGAGCAAATACTACTGCTAAAGCTTCTAAGTCTGTTGTACAGTAATTTTTCTCTGCTCCATTTATTTGTCTACTGGCAAAGGCAATGGGCTGGTATTTTCCTCGTTTATCCTCTTGCATCAATACAGCACCTAAACCTTTGAGGGAAGCATCCTCGCAAATTATGAATGGTTTTGTGAAACTAGGATAGGCAAGGTATGGTGAGCATGTAAGTTAATCTTTTCATTCATGAAATGCTAATTTTTTCTTCCTCCTCCCACTGGAATACAGCATCCTTTTTTAGTAGAGTGAATAGCGGTTTTGCTATACGAGAAAATTGGTTAATAAAGGAGCTAGCCCCCAAAATTGTCTCACTCTATCTGTATTTGTGGGTTCTGGGAAATTGCTTACAGCCTGTATTTTGTCCTCAAACGTGTGAATACATTGGGCATCTAATCTATGGCCTAAGATATTTATTTCCTTAAAGCAAAATTTGCATTTAGACAGCTTAATTTTTAAGCCAGCATCAGCAAGCTTTTGTAAGAGCTGGTCTAGTTTCTGCAGATGTTCGTCTATACTTGGAGTACCTATAATAAAGTGTCTGGTGCTGTCTTCAACCCCATAGGCATTCGTTTGTGTTGGTAGTGCCCTGTATTCGTGGAAAAAGCAGTGTATTTGAGTGATTCTTACTCGAGGCTAATTTGGTAATAGCCATTGAGCAAATCGATTGTGGAAAAATATTATTTTCTGGTCCAATATTTTGTAAGACGTCACTTAACCATGGCATAGGAAACCGCTCAGGGATTGTGTGCTGATGTAATTTAAGACAATCTACTACAGCAAGCATTTCTCCGTTACGTTTGGGCACGAAAAATAATGGGGCATTCCACAGGGAGACAGATGGTTCAATAATACCTAGTTTTAACATTTCCTCAACATACTAATTTGCCAGGGTGCGTTGAGAATGCGCGACCCTATAAGCTGGTATATATACCGGTTGTGTGTCCGGATGTACGTTAATCTTGTGTGTAATCAGGTTAGTACACCCTAACTGTTCTCCAGGTAATGCTACCGTTTGTCTGTGTTTCTTCTAAGAGATCTGAGAGATCTTTTTCTACGTTGAATGACTGAGTGAATCAAATTCCCCTTTATGCACTCTGTCTGACGAGTTTACTCTGCTCGACGCCCCTGCTACTGTAACTTCGCGTATAGAAGCTGGGCAAATTTCTAACCTACAAATACAGGTTCCTTTCTTAATCTTCACATCTCCATTCATGGTGTTAGCTACAATGAAATTCGTCTCACCCTTGTCATTCATTCAGCACAGGGATCTCTCTGTCAAAAGACCATTATTCTAACCGTCTCTTCTAATGCAATGACATTACAATTTCTCAATTAATTCTTAATCGTTACTTGCATGAATGATTTTGGTGGTAAATTTATATCATAATAAATGCTGGCTGGGTAAGTGGATGAGTCACGTTTGCACTGTGAGTGTGTGAGTGAGGAATGGAGATTGGGCTGTGACAGCTGGTCTACGCGCCCATTTTCTTTGAGAAGTTTTACGTCGGACTCCCCCGGTTTGGTTGTGTCTACTTGTTCTTGTGACGCTAGTTTTCCTATAATTGCTGGTTGTATTATCAGGAGATTAAATTTCCTCTATGAATTCGCTGTCATAATGATTTCCATTGAACTGTGACATCAATATTATATTTTGTGTTCTCATTGTGTTAAGTCCAAGCAGCATCTCTCCTCTAATTGATAATTATTCTACTACGTAAAAGGTGATGGTGAATGATTTTGTGGTCTTTGTGAAATTCATGTTTAACTTAATCATACCAATAACTGGTATTTCTTTACCATCCACCGTGTATAACTTTAAGTCTGAGTTTTCCAAAAACGTCACTTTTCTTCTGTTTCTAAAAACTCTCGCTAACTCATCTTGCGTTATTAAATGCACTGGTGAGCCAAAATCCAAAAATAATGAAATATCTTCCTCCTCTCATATAGCAGAGATCATAATGCATTCATTTCCAGAGAGACTTCCTATGTTGACTTTTTTTTTTTTTTTTGAGGGGGGGGTTGTTTTATGTGTCGTCGTGTTTTTTGTTGATACGATCTTTCCCCGACCTGTAGATGGATAACATTTTTTCAGTCGTTCTACAATCTGAGGTCCAATGTCCATTGGACCTAGTATATCTGCATAATGCCTCGAAACTCCTTGCCTTTTTTTTTTTTTTTTATGCGAGGAAGAAGGAACCAAAGGCCATGAGCCCGCAGTAACAGTTCCTTCCAAGAGAAAAACAAAACACAATAGAGAGCCAAATTTAAGATCCGATCATTTTGAGATGCCTGGACACACTACGTTTGAAAGACTGGAGATCATAGGCAGCAGGAAATACAGACAGAGGGAGACAGTTCCAGAGCTGACCTGTTGCATAAATGAAAGACTGGGAGTAACGGTTAACTCTTGCATTAGAGAGTTGGACAGAAAAGGGATGAGAGTTTGCTGCCAGATGGGTGCTACGCGCCCGTCGTAGAGGTGGAGGAATGCAAGCAGACAGTTCAGAGGAGCAGTGACCATTAAAGTAGCGATAGAAAAGAGATAAAGATGCAACAGTGCGGCGAAGAGACAGAGGTTGAAGGGAGTCAGTAAGAGGAGGAGAGTTAATGAGACGAAAAGCCTTTGACTCCACCCTATTGAGAAGAGCTGTATGTGGGGAGCCTCCCCACACATGAGAGTTGTACTCCACACAGGGGTGGATAAAACCCCTGTATAGAGTCATCAATTGTTCAGGGGTAAAGAAAGAGCGGAGTCGGCTTAGCACACCCAATCTCTTGGAAGCAGATTTTACAAGAGATGCAATATGATCTTTCCAAGATAAGTCCCGAGTAAATGAAACCCCAAGCATGTTCAAGGATGACGCAGGATTAAGCTGAATATTATTAAACATAAGTGGGTATACCTGTGGAAGATTTTGTCGGGTTGATAGGTGTAAGAACTGAGTCTTAGATGCATTAAAGACAACCATATTATTTTTACCCCAGTCAGAGATATGAGCCAAGTCAGACATTAGGTGTGCCATAGCCTCATCCCTTGTTTGTTGAAGTAACTGTTGAGATGGGCGTTGCGGGAACCGAATGGAAAGGTGAAGGGTGGAGTCATCAGCGTATGAGTGGATAGGGTTAGATGTACAGCTTAGAAGATCATTGATGAATAAAAGGAAGAGAGTTGGTGATAGGACAGAGCCCTGAGGAACACCACTGTTGATAGATCTAGGAGAAGAACGATGGCCGTCTACAACAGCGGCTATAGAACGACCAGAAAGGAAGCTAGCGATGTAGGCACAGATAGAAGGATAGAAACCGTAGGAGGGCAGTTTGGAAATTAAAGATTTATGCCAGACTCGATCGAAAGCGTTTGAGATGTCAAGTGCAATGGCAAAGCTTTCGCCAAAGTCCCGAAAGGAGGATGACCAGGAGTCTGAAAGGTAGGTGAGAAGATCGCCAGTGGAGCGTCCCTGACGGAACCCATACTGACGATCGGAAAGAAGGTTGTGATAGGAAAGATGCCTTAAAATTTTTCTATTAAGAATTGACTCGAAAACTTTTGAAATACAGGACGTTAAAGCAATTGGACGATAGTTGGAGGGTTGGGAGTGGTCACCCTTCTTTGGGACTGGCTGAATGAGAGCAAACTTCCAGCAAGAAGGAAAGGTACAAGTTGACAGACAAAGGCGAAATAGTTTGCCTAGGCAGGGTGTAAGCACAGAAGCACAGTTCTTGAGAACAACAGGAGGGACCCCATCAGGCCCATATGCCTTGTTAGTACTGAGGCCAGTAATGGCAGAAAATACATCAACTGAAGAAATTTTAATGTCAGCCATGAGGAAGTCAGAGGGGGGAAGTGATGGAGGAACAGCACCGGAATCGTCTAAGGTAGAATTGGAGGAGAAAGTCTGTGCGAAGAGATCTGCTTTATCAGTAGAAGAAATAGCTACAGAACCATCAGAGTAGAAAAGAGGAGGGAAGGATGATGAGGTAAAGTTGTTAGAAAGATTTTTGGCAAGGTTCCAGAAGGAGCGGGAAGAATTCGAGTTGGAGAGTTGAGAGCATTTAGTATGGATGAAATTATTTTTAGTAGAGCGAAGAACAGACTTAGCACAATTCCGGGCAGAAACATAAAGATTATGTGATTCAGGGGTGGGTTAGCTCCGGTACCTTTTGTAGGCCTTCTCCTTGTTGCGGACAGCATTAGAACAAGCGTGATTAAACCAAGGCTTTCTTGCGTTAGTCAAAGGATATGAGAAAGGAATGTATGCTTCCATGCTCGAGAGAATAACCTCCGTAATGCGCAAGGCACACTCAGATGGCTCACGGCCATGGAAGCAATAATCATTCCAGGGAAAATCAAAGAAGTACTGCCTGAGGGCCTCCCAGTCCGTGGCTCCAAAATGCCACAGATGACGTTTCCCTGGAGGGTCCACAGGCCGTACCGGAGTGATAGGACAGGTTAAGGTAATAAGGTTGTGATCGGAGGAGCCCAGCGGAGAGAAAAGATTAACAGAGTAAGCAGAAGGATTAGTTGTGAGGAAGAGGTCAAGTATGTTGGAGCTCTCTCCACGGCAGTCAGGGATACGGGTAGGGTGCTGTACAAGCTGCTCTAGGTCATTAAGGATAGAAAAGATGTAGGCTTGTTCACCAGGTGGATCCGTGAAAGGAGAGCCAAAGGAGGTGGTGAACATTGAAATCTCCAAAAATGGAGATTTCAGAGAAAGGAGAAATGGACAGAATGTGTTCCATCGTAGAAGTAAGATAGTCGAAGAATTTTTGATAGTCAGTAGAATTCGGGGATAAGTAAACAGCACAGATATATTTAGTCAGAGAATGACAGGAAAGCCGAAGCCTATCTTCTTTCGTTTTAATGTAACATTCCGATTGTGTGTGACCAGGCTTTGCACAGTAATAAGAGAGAGTGTTACTTGAGTTCGATCTATGAGGTGATCTTCCATTTGCTTGTCTTTGTGCCGATCGATGTCTACTGGGACTTCGGCCAGACTTTTGTATCACCCTGTTACCTGGTGTGCGGGAACGAGCCCTTGAGCTAACCTGACTGTGTGCTTGTTTCTGAAGTGGTCGAGATTGTCCCTGGACCTTGCCAGGACTTGACTTATTCATCCCTCCTACGATTTCTGGCACATTGATCCCTCTCCTGTTTGCCTGTGATGTGTCAGTCACACCAGCTTTACTGCAGTTTAATTCTACCTCATAAATGAAATCAAGTAAACTCATCCCTGGATTATATGGGATGGTTTTTGAGATTTTTAATATCCTGTCAGGAAATTGACATAGAGCTGCTATGTAGCCAATGATGTCAACGACATGCACTGGTGATATATTACCATCCTCTGTGACCCAGTCTGAGTTTTCTAGGAGAGATAAAAGGGTCTTCCTAATTTTGGAAATATCTGCTGTAATCTACCCTAGATCTGAGCCTGAGTGTGTTTGCCTAGGTAGGTCTACAGTTTTGTGTAATTCTGTTATTATCCCACCAAGAAAATTTTTGCCTCCAGAGAATTTCCTAAGGAATTATGTCTTAAACTGCTCAAATGTTGAAGCTCTCAACAGCTTGTCTGACCGCAACAAATTTCCTGCTGAGTATCATACCTATTTTATTCTAGCTGAAAAAAACAACAACTATTTTTCTTTTCTCATCTGTAATGTGTCTCGTAATGAAATACTGCTGACATTGTTCAGTAAGTGAGTTTATGTCAATCTTGTCTTTTTCCGTACCAGAAAATGTTAGTAGTTCAGTGTCTTCATGACAAATATACACTGGAAATAGAGTATTACTGGAATTTTGTAGAGAAGATACTGCACTAGTACTTGCTTCACCTACATTAGCCATCTTTACCGTGTCTTGCTTGCAATCGTCATTTACAGGCAATTTGTGTGGTGGGTGGGGGCGCTCACCATCCACTCACTCGATGTAATGCTGCTGTTGGGTGTCTGCCCTTTCCTCTCCTCCATCCTTCCTTCCTTCCATCCTCTTCTGTTATTCTTTCCTTCATTCTTTCCTTGTCCTGCTGCCAACGGGTGACTTTACACTCCCTCTTCTGTCTTTCTTTCCTTCATTCTTTCCTCTTCCTTCTGCCTGTGGGTGACTCTACACTGAGTGACAAGCCAAATGGTTTCCTGGACACCAGGAAACCATTTACTACGCTGGGTGGTAACCATATAAAGCAAATTTTGGCGCCTGGTGGTTTAGTGGGTAATTATTGCACTCCAATCGGATTGAGCCGGTGAAGGTTTATATCCAAGGGATGGTTGGGGATGATTGCTCATGTAATGCCACTCAGGGATGAGTGAGGCTGGTCACTCTCATCTTGAATGTCGGGAACAACTGCCTAGCCCCGGGCTCCTACGCTCCTCATGGGGCAATGTAGGACTGGATGATGGATGGATAGATATATATTTTTCCTGATCTTAATACTCTATGGTCTAAATTATAGTAAAATGGAGGTAAATTTTTATAAAACTCACTATCTACATTTGAAATTTCTGTCATCATCATTTACTTCAGCGTAAATTGCATCTGTTTGCTGTTCTTTATCTAATGTGTGTTTTGTTTCCTGAGTCTGGTTTTCCGCTTGTTCTTGTGTTTCTAATGGTGTTTCGGAATTTATATTTTGTTGATCGTCTTCTGGTGTTTGTGTCAGGGTATTTGTCACTGTTAATGTTGATCCTTTGGGCACTAATTGTGGAACTTTACTTAGCATAAGGGGATTACACTATGAATCATGTTTTATGTTTCTCTTGATTGCTTATAAAATTAAAATTATAAAACGAATATGTAAGTGTAAATTGTGTAATTGTCTCTCACTGAGTAGTTTGTAATATTTATGATGAATATATATATATATATATATATATATATATATATATATATATATATATATATATATATATATATATATATATATATATATATATATATATATATATATATATATATATATATATATATATATATATATATATATATATATATATATATATATATATATATATATATATATATATATATGCAAGATGGCAGGCTGGTGTTGTCAGGCACTCTGACTGATTGACGGGTTATGACGACTTAAGCAAATGATGACAATGCTAAACTGCTTGCCTCACTGTGGTAGTGGTGGTGGGGAAGAAGATGGTGGGGGTTGTTGGAGATGGAGAAGGTGGAGGTCGCGGTGGAGGATGGTGTTGGTTCAAGGAGGGAGAAAATGTTCTGAAGTTGGTTCAACACACAGATACACTTTCTTCTTTCCTTGTTTACTTCTTCGTCTTGTAGTGTTTGCTTTTCCTTACTTGTTGAGATTAACTTGCACGCTTGTAGAGTTGTTGATAGACGTAGTTTATCGTTGATATTGTTTCTTGTAATCGTGGAGTTGTGATTTAGGAGTGATTAGGGACGAAGTTAAGCTGCGCTGATGCAACGGCTGCTCTCGCTCTTTGCTTTCCTTGTTTGTTTTTTGTTTGTCTGTGTGAAGTCGCCAATTTGTACGTAGTCGTAGATTGCTGTGATTGAGACGTTAATCGGCTTCATTTACAGCTCGCCACCACTCTCAGTGAACGTAGTGAGGTAGATATCGTAGTTTAAACTCGTAAGGTGTAAGTTAACCGCTGTTACCAGTATAAGTGAGGGTAGTAGGTTCGTTTGTACCGCTACCACGTAGCCGAGGGGTGTAATTATACAGAGACGGTTATCTGGCCACCAATATCGATAGAATAGTTTTAGGTACTTGTAGTGAGATAGGGCACTTGATTATGGATCGTTAATCTCAGCCAGAATTAAGTAGTGAGACGTAGTGTCAACGAGGTGAGTTACAGGACTCTCGGGTTACAAGGTTTATTGCACGAAGTTATAAAAATAGGTGAGCTACAGTTTAGTAGAGCGTGATACTAACGTTGGACCATCTCACCAGCCTTTTCTACCCTTTCTCTCTCTAACCGCCTTCTGATTTGAAGGGAATCTCTCCGACATTATATAGAGCGTGGGAAGGATGTGTATGGTAAATTTCCTATCACGTGGACTTACTGGCTAGGGCTGGTTACGCCACGTGTTTTGGATACTTCATGAAATTCTTGTTCGTCTGGCCTACGAGGAAGTTTGAGATACATCATATGGCTTAAGAATTCTGGATGGTCTGAGACAACAAGGGATGTGGATATACATTGTGTGAATTGACATTCCTGGTTCGTCTAGGCAAAGGGATGTGTTCTTTAACTTTTCCTGGAGGACTCAGACATAACTACATAATGTCACCTATAGCTATATACAGTAGTTTCATATAGTATTGTTATTTTATGCCTACACAATAAAAATTAATAAAAAACTAACAAATCCTTATAAAACAAACAAGTTTTTCAACAAGAAACACATGTTAAACAAGAGAAGTAAGTCTAAAGCCAAAAAGATAGTCTTCCCCTAAAAAGAAGCGTGTGAAAACAAAAATTGGTCTGAAAACAATTAGGACAAGTCTGAAAGCAACAGAAAAATGCCTAAAACTAGTCATAAAACAAAAGATCCCGTTGCCACAAGTCGGGAAGTTTATTGGCTAATTTCCTGTTGAAAGAGAGATATTCGGTGTGTTTTCATGCGGTCTGAAATTTAGTGATCTGTAAACACCAAAAACGTCGAAAGTTTCTTTATGTATAACTGTTTTAATATGTTAATAAAAGATACTAATTACCTTCGCGCAAACATGTTTCGTTCAGTCAGAGATATTGGTTGTGAGACTCGCTGTGCTTTCATGTTCGGTGTCTGAAACTTATGCATCAGAGAATATTTAAAAGGTGGAAACTATCTTGATTTATAGCTGTCAGTATAAGGTGGAAAAGGATTAATACACATCTCCCTGAAAAAAACACATTGCTTGGTGAGTGGGGGTACAACATGACTAACAGGAACACGTTACATCATGAATAATAACAACACAGTATCATATGACTAATAACAGCAAGGTTCAATGTCACGAACAGCAACACGGTACAATATCACTTCAGCAACACGGTACAGTATTATATCACCGACAGCAACACGGTGCTATTTCACTAACATTAACACAGTACAGTATCACGAAGAACAGCACTACACCATATGATTAACACTGTACCATATGACTAACAGCAACACAATGCCGCATGACTCACGATCAAAGTGTTGGGGAAGGTGAGGCTGGAATGTGATCTCTAACAGCCTGGAGCAACAGCTGAGCTCTGAGTGCTGACCGGCCTCGTCGGGCCCTTATATAAACAGTGAACACTTTCCCCTCCCCTCTCACTACACCAACCAGTGACTACCTTCCCCTCCTCTCTCACAGCACCACCCAGAAAGCACTCCCCCACCCGTCTCACTACACCAGCCAGTGACTACCTTCCCCTCCCCTCTCATTGAACCTCCGTTTAAACACCTCCCCTCCCCTCTCACCTCATCAGTCAGTGAACACGCCCCCCTTCCCTCTCACTATTTCATGACAATTTACCTTCTACAAGAGATCAGCTTAACAGAGCAATTAAAACAAATAGATCAACTGAGTTACTAGGGACATGTTCACATATTTTAATGATGATCCTTCCTTCAGTAATATATAATTTCCTGCAAAAAGCAACACAGACAACCAAGTGTGACTGCATAGCCCTACCCTCGATGGTAGAAGATAATGTCGCGCAGAATATAATGTTGCTGCACGTTTATACTTGGGTCACTAACTTTATTCCATAGGCAGTGGATTATGAAGAAAACAAAAGACTTCTAAAATCTATTAATATATATTCTTACACAAACGGGAAAAGTGATACTCATGAGAAAACACTGCCGTGAGTGATACTGGAAGCAACTCTTATACTTTGCCATTTGTATAATTTTATATATAATTCTAAATCATTTATGAATTCATTTAATTGATTAGTATGCACTGCTTTCCTTATCAAATTTAAAATGTAGTAAGTATTTCATGTGAAGAGCGTTGTCAGCAACAGTGATATGTGTGTGGTCAGTAATGGTGATAGGAGTGTGTTTCTTAAGTGGCCACCTGACCCTTTTAGTCCCACCTGGCTCCACCACACACCAGCTCCAACACCAGCACTACCACAGCCACTGTGAACCCATACCCAAGCACCGCAAACATGCCCTAAATATGGATAACGCGGGATGTTGGGCAGTAATCCTTTCATTAATAACTAAATTAATATTACCCCTTTTACATGCGCAGTTATTTCTTATGACGTCACACATATGTCTATAAAAGACCTATTAAAACAATTATTTATTACTAACGGATCTTGAGGCCAAGGTAAGGATTGAATTATTTTCTACTACCCCATATTCTTGTGTGGCCTTGACGTTTAATCTAGCCTTACACTCAGATAGTGTCAGTATAGACTAGTTCTCGGATGACGATGTTGAGATTCATAGGCTTTGTCCTAAACTCGTGTGTCTTTCCAACACCCACCGACAACTGCCCTAAGACTTCAACATAGGCTAATTCAATGTACAGTCAGGGAAAGTTCCGGATTACCCACTGTTTGGAGCATTGGTTTTAGATGAATAGTCACCAAACAGCAGCCAGACGTCCCACGTGTCTGGTAACTGTGAGTGGGAGGGAGGGTGGCCGGGGTTTGGAGAGCTTGGTGAATTGCTCACGTCTCAATATCAATAGCAAATGATAATGCGTCCGGAGTATTCTCATAGTGCAAAGGCGATATGTTGTTTGTACAGTATAGGATCGCACTGTTCTCCGAGTCTGTCTACATTACTGCATATATAATACCGTACATGTTTACTGTCAAAGGTATTCTTTGTTACCTTCGTTTAGTAATGTTCCGTGGGAATGGTAGTTACAGAGACTCATAATAGGACTTTCCATGTCATTCTGTCTATAGGATAACGAAGTCTGTTAATCACTCATATAGACCGTCTTTTTTTATTATTATTATTACACACTACCCTACACTTTAAGTTCGAGATGAATAATTATCAGAATATACTGGAAATGTTTGCAGGCGGATGTTTATAATGGGATGACAGAGGATAAATAATTAAACAAATTTATAAGAATTTACACACACACACACACACACACACACACACACACACACACACACACTCATATATATATATATATATATATATATATATATATATATATATATATATATATATAGTGGCTTTGTTTTCGAGACAATACAAAATATAAATATACTGTATGTATCTCCTGGGGAAACGTCTCATGTAAAAATCGAGAAGGAATGAAAACATTCAAACCACTGTCCGAACCCAGCAAACTTCCATAACTTTCCCGACAACACTAACTAGCCCTCTCAGGCGGTGGTGGTTTGAGTCGTTAGATTGTTTAACAACCTGTAAAGCACACCATGACACGAATCGGGTAAAAAAAAAAAAAAAAAAAAAAACATACCAAAATATGACACACATCGGCGGGAAACTTGTGTCCTCCTTTGTTTGACACGATGTGCATCATGGTGCGTTGTACAGGTTGGTATTTAATGACTCGATTGGAGTCCGTGTATGAAAGGGCTAGACAGACATCGTATTTTTTTTTTTTTTTTTTTTTTTAAATATTAGCATCATATCGTCATCTGTCCTTACTAAATTAACTCAAACACACCGTCCAAGGTATATATTGCAGATTTACACTTGATTTCCAATCTATCATCAAACCCTCCTTTGCCCCCAATCCCCCGCCTCCCCTTCCTTCACACTCAGTTACCAGACATATGAAGTCAGGCTGCAGCTTCACATACACAAGTCTCACACCAGTGCTTCAAGAGGTGGGTAATGTGGAAAATTCCCTGACTGTACTAGATATGAAGTCAAGTTCACTATGATCCAACAATATAGCAAGGAATCAATGGGGGGTGGGGTAGTGTCCAAAGTACTTAGCTAGATATGTAATTATAAAAGGTAGGTTTTACTGTGGTCTTTTAATTTCATCCGATATACCTACCTGCATAATTAAATGTGACACAGTACATATTTACCTACGAGATATTGAAAGATGCTCATTACTCGATTATATACACGCAAGTTTTTCACCACATTACTCCAGTGAAGTATTTTGTTGCTTATTCTTTATTTAACCTGACTCACTCTCGTAGTAAAAGGAATAATGAAAGCTATGTTCAGCCTCTCAGATTTAGAAAAAAAAAAAAAATGTCTCTTGAACCGAATAAAATCGTCTTTGTGTAATGATAAAATGTAATATCAGCTTGAGGGGGATAAAAGGTAGTGAGGTAAATCTATTTTCAGTAGTGAAGGTACTATGATGGCTTACCCAAAGACTGGTGAGTGAGAGAATATTGGTGACGGTGATGATCCTGGGTGGGTTCTTGCACGTGGTGAAGTTGGCTTCTGAGTACATCCATTTATCGTACAGCCCTGATTCCACCAACGTGTAGGATCTAACCACAGGAAGAGACAGTTATATGTCTGTATGTGGAGAATGACTAGCTAAGAACAATGTAAGGTGAAATACAGAGCTCTCGTCTGTTCGTCCAAGGCATCTCAGGGTATGTATGTATTTATATATGTAAATTTTTCATATACCCAAAGCCCTCCTATGAAACGGACCAGTATATTAATATTTGCTACGCTTTTATTTGTATTTTTTGAAAAAATTAAACTGCAACAAAATTTTATCTGTAGTACATTATTGCTAATATCACTAAACTGGCGCACTTGCAACTTATTTATCCTTTGTAAAAAGAGGCTGTTCTTCTGAGTCACCATGGCCAGAGGGATGGTTGCATAGACGCTCCGTGAAAGATAAAAATAAAAACGTTCTGCCAAAAGAAATACTAGATATTATTAATACATAAATGAAGATATATTATTAGAAAAAATTTTGGAGTGTTCCTTTTACGAACTTGCAAGATGCTTCTTATTTTGAACTTCCAGGCATTGTTTTACGTTTGCCTAACAATCGTTTTTAAGTAATTACCACCTTGCGTCTTGTCAACAATCTTATGTCTCTGATATCCTCGTTTCAGTTAAATGCGTCAGTGTCAGTGCCTTTCTCTGCTGTCTGACATTATTAATTACATGTGGAAATTGTAAAATGATGATTCGTATAATCTTGACTGCTCCAGCACTACTCATATAGGTTATTTTAATAAATCATCATTAGAGGTGAAGGCTTTTTATTTCTATGGTCCTTTATTGAACCAGTTTGTCAGGCGAAGTAGCCCTGATAACATTAAATTTATCCTAACTGATGACAGACTGTAACTTGCAATACTTTGGTAATAGAAACTCCGTGTACAAACAGCTAGATAAGGAGTTTATTACAAGCTCACAGTAAAATAGTCTGCCCTTCTCGGCTGTCTGGTATCAACTGATGCAATAACGCCGTATTCAGGCGTGGGAAAGGGTGCTGACCTAGCAAGATTTTGTGGGGGCATGTATGCATTGGGGGGGGACATATATACATCGGGGGTAGACATATTGTGGAGGGGGTACACTACTCCCCCGGGTAGCTGAGACGGTGTCTCCTGACACCGGGAGTTAAATGGTGTTTGATGATAGTAGTAAGGCAGGACCAGGGAGGTTTGTACAAAGGATAAGTATGATACAGGGGTAGTAGGGGAGACATGGCCATGTTGAGGGGAGGGAATTAGAAGGATATATACATATAAGATATACAAGGATTAAGACATAATGGGAATTACACAATAATAGTTTGATACATGATAAACAAGGAGTAGATATGAGAGTTCTATTGTTGTTCTTCCTTCAATTTTTTTTTTTTTTTGTATTTTCTGTAGGATACACTGTCACTCTGTAATGCATGAAAGAAATACCATCATTTTCTAGTAGGCAGAGTGCTGTTCACAGTTTGGTTAATCGTTAGATGGCAATGGTAGTCACGGAATGTGAGGGCACTAAGTACGGGGAGTTTCTACGTCGTGTGTAGGGCGTACTATGCCTGTAGCGACTCTGATTTCCTGGAGTCGACGTTCCATTTTTCTGACACAACAATGCACTGCACAGATGATGAGTAGAAAACCTATGAAAGCGATAACCACAGGGGGAAACACAACTGTTGGATGAACCCATGAACGGCTGAAGGCCAGAGAAAATTGATCCATAATGAAATCAATGTCATTGAGGAAGGTGAGCATGCGCAAGTGAGGGGAGGTGATGGTAATGTTGGCAGATGGTAGGGTTGAAGGCATGTCGATTGGTTGAAAGATGTCATAGGAGTTTTTACGAACAGCTTGGTGATAGCGAGTGGCGTAAGTGGTGACGGACTCTGATTTGACGGTACAATAGTCAGGTGCTTTGTAGAGACCACTAGCGGGGATGGAGAGAACGGAAGAACCAGGACACATGATTGTGACAGAGATGGGAACAGCAAAGAAGTACTGGACATGGTTGAGGTGAGCATGGTGGACCGGGAGGTCAGGGGCTGGGACAAAAGAACAGGCCGAGTAGATGGAATGGTTGCGAACTAAAGCAGACTCACAGGGTGTAGCACTGCTAGGGAAGATAGCGAAAAGGTGGGCAGCACAGAGACGAGAGGTCGGGGTAAGGGAGGAACGTTGCTGGAGGCCTGTGGAAGAAAGGAAGGCAACGGAAAGATGATCATGGGAGAGTAGGAAATATTCTGAAGGAACAGAGACCTGTAACAAGGAGTTGTTGAAGCAGAAAGGGAAGGGAATGATGTGGAAAAGGTTAAAGGTTATGGCAGAACGGAGAGGAATATGGACGACGACGTATGTAGTGAGAAGAGTGCCTTCGAGAACAGGATAATAATATTCAAGGGAGGAGTAAGGGAGGACTGGGGAGAGACCGAAGGTGGAGTGAGCCCATTCCAGGACAGAACGGAGAGCTGAGACAGGTACTAAGTCGGCAGTGACACGTCCATTGATAGCATCGACCAGGAAACGAACCAAGGTAGAGACTTGAGACAGGAGAGAGTCAATGGCTAGCTGGAGATTATCCATGTTGAGTTTGAGGTAGAAGAGCTGAGAGATAACGTTGAGATCTGAAAGGTGGCGTTGTAAGATATCGGTGAAATTGTTTAGAGTGGACGTGACTTCATTGAGTTGGGTTGTGAGCTTCTGTAACATAGTGTGTTGGATTTTAATGACTCAGCGTTGTGATTCTAGGGCTGAAGCTAAATGAGTGAGATCAGATTTGAAGCCAGAAATGTCACGGGCTCTAGCAACGCCAAACAAGCCACTCAGAATCTCACCGCCGAAGTCGAAGAGACCTCGTTTCACACGAGAACGACCCACGGGTGTCTGAATGGAAAATGTGTCATTGAGCTCAGTGAATCTGTTACTTATGTATTGCAATTGCCAGGAGAGTGGGAGGAAAAGGTTATAGAGATACTCATTCGGGTTGTGTGTCCCCATGAAGGCCGTGAGATGGTTCCTGATTCCGTGGAGCTGGTGCGCGTAGGCAGGTAGGGCAATGGCTATGTCGGCCTGGGGCGCAAGATCATAGCGCAAAGAGGCGATGTCGTCGATAAGCATTACCTCGCCTCCCGAGCCGACCAAGGCCCCGGGACGTACTCCACCATCGTCCTGACCTGACCCAGACCCCAGGAGGGTCAGCACTGCCAGCAGGGAGATCGCTAACATCGTACCTAGAAAATCAGGGTAGAGTTAATGGGGGAGGTCGTGAAGAGGTTGATGGGCAGAGCGCAGTTTGGACCGATATTGATTGATTGATGAATGAGCAGGTGGAGATGGAGAGGAAGGAGACTGAGGGATAGGTGGAGACAAGGGAGACTGAGGGATGGGAGGAGGGGAAGAGGGGACAGGAGGTTGTGTAAGTGACTCTTCCAACACGAGGCCACGGGGTGCTTGCTTTAAGTCATCGACGTGGACCCATCTGGTGTCCCTAGTGGACAGGTCCTGGAGGTGAAATTTGTTGCCTTGTTGAGTGAGGACGCGGTGGGGCCTTGTAAATTTGTCATCCAACTTAGAGGAATGTGTATGGGAATGAGCAAAGACAAGATCGCCTACATTGATAGTGATAGGAGAGGCGGATTTATGTTGGCGCTGCAGCATGTCCTCCTGAGAGGAAGCCAAAGTGGATTGGACATACTGGTGGATTGTCTGGAAGTTGGCCAATTTTAGTTTAACATAATCATCCATGTTGTAGATGGGTTCTGGCTTTGAGGATAAGAGAGAGTATGGGAGGTCCTTGTCAAAACCAAAGAGGACGAAGAAGGGAGATTCAGCAATGGATGCATTGATGGAGCTATTGATGGAAGATGCCACTTGGGGAATCCAGTCATCCCAGGACGAACTATGGGAGCCTAGATGTCTGAGGCACTCTAAGATTTTTCGGTTGTGGCGTTCTACAAGGCCATTGGAAGCCGGATGGTTAGGCACGACATTGCACTTACTGATACGAAAGTGACGACAGATCTCATCGAGAAGGCTATTGTTGAACTCTGTACCGTTGTCAGTAAGAATGGTATGAGGGGTACTGAACGGGCAAATAACGTGATCTACAAGGGCACGTGCAACGCTCTTCGCGGTCTTGTCGGAGAGGGGTACGAGGACACAGTAGCGGGAGAAGTGGTCGACCGCTACGAACAAGTACTCAGCGCCAGATTCTGTGAGAGGTAGTTTTAAGAGATCGATTGAGACAGTTTCCCATGGTCGTGATGGGATTGGGTATTGTAAGAGAGGTGCTGGTAAGCTGGTTGGTCCTTTGTGGCAGTGGCAGGAGAGGCAAGAGTCACAGTGGGCATTGATATCGCGGCGCATGGTTGGCCAATAGTATTTGAGACGTGCTTGGTGCAAGCATCGGTCTTTACCTGGATGGGAAGCTTGAGGAGTATTATGAACAATATGAAGAACCTTTGGTATCAGGGCAGTGGGGACAACAACTTGGCATACTATGCGATTGGGCATATCTTTGCCTGTTAGCAGTGTTTTCCTGTACAAGAGATCATCATCTAGCATGAACTCATCTAGTGATACTGGCAGAGTAGGTAAGGTCGAGGCATCGCCGGATTCTAGGAAATAAATGACTTTGGACCACACGGGGTCTTGGCGTTGAAAGTTTCGAACAACTTCTGACGTTAGTGATGTATTTTCAGTTACTTCAGGCTGCAGTGATGTTATAGCTGCTGCTACGTGACATGAAAGTGCGTCTGCGACTACATTCAACTTACCTGGTACATATTGAAAAGTGGGATTAAAGTCCTGGATGATGACTGACCATCTAGCTAACCTACCTGTTAGGTTGCGATTCTTGAACAAATCACATAGTGGAAGGTGGTCTGTTTGGATATGCACTGGATAACCATAGACTATATCTCTGAAATGTTTCAAGGACCAGATTACCACTAGCGCTTTGAGATCTGTGACACTGTAGTTACGTTCAGCGGTTGTAAGGGTGCGACTAGCATACGTATGACGCGCTTCCTTGATGCTTCATCGAGTTGAATCAAAACGGGAGCAAGTCCAGTGCCTGAGGCGTCTGTGCAGAAAAGGAAGGGTGTGGTATAATCAGGGAATGCTAGAACAGGGGCATTTACAAGAGCTGTCTTTAGCTTGTGGAAAGCCTGTGACTGGTCGTTAGTCCAAACAAAGGGCACATTCTGCTTGAGTAAGTGGGTCAGAGGAGCGGCGATCTGTGCATAATCCCGGATAAAGCGACGATAATAGCCACTGAGGCCCAGGAAACTTCGTACAGCTTCGGTAGTGGTAGGTTCTGGGAAGGTAATGATCGCCTTAGTTTTATCCCCATTAGTATGAATGCCTTGTGCATCTACGACATGGGCTAGGAATTTGATTTTCTTTCGCAGGAAGTCGCATTTACTGAGATTGATTTTCAGGCCTGCGAGCTAGAGCGTTCAAAGACTTGCTGGAGTTTGGTAAAATGTTCAGGGATGAATTTACTCACAACAATGATATCATCTAGGTAAGCAAAAAGAGAGTGTCCCATCATACCGCTGAAGACTGAATGGATAAGTCGCATGAACACGGAAGGAGCATTTCTCAGACCAAAAGGGAGTCTCTTAAACTGAAAATGTCCGGAAGGGGTGCTAAAGGCTGTGGCTGGGCGAGAGGACTCTTCCATTTCGACCTGCCAGTACCCGCTGAGGAGGTCTAAAGATGAAAAGACTACGTTATTTTCACCAAGGGATTCTAGCAAATCAGTGAGGACAGGTAACGGGAAACGGTCTGGAACGGTGACAGAATTGACCTTACGATAGTTGACTACTGGTCGAAAGTTGCCGTCCTTCTTTGGTACTAAGAAAAGTGGGCTATTCCATGGACCGACGGAGGGTTCAATAATGTCTTGGTCTAACATGTTCTGTACCATTTGATCTGTTTGCTTTCTCTGGCTGTGAGGCAATCGATACGCTGGTATGTAAAGCGGCTGAGTTCCTGGGAGTAGTTCAATCGTATGTTTGACAAGGTCTGTTCTACCCATCGGTTCACCGGGTAAGGCAACCACGTTTCTGTACGAGGTCAGAAGGTCGAGGAGTTGAGGCGTATTTTCTGGGAAATCTGTGCAAGTGAGATGTGAGAGCATATCGGGTGAATGCGTCGGCGCAGATCTCTTAGAGTTAATAGTACATACACCGATTGGCGTATCATCAGTCTGAATAGTAGGAATTGAGGAATCCTGGCACACCTTTACGGCCGCTGGGTGTACTAGGAAGTCTCCAATCTTTACACCACTTTTAAGTTTAAGTGGAGCATTTGTGACACTGAGCAAGTACAGGTAGCATAAACTGTCCTCTAAGACTGTACACCACGCTGACTCATAAGTCAAGCCATGCACACAACACGTCTCAGGTAGGGTTAGTACATCCACTCCTTCTTTCGCACCGGTAACACAAACAGAGACTTTGGTGAACTCATGCAGTAACAAAATTGTGCACGTATTCGTTACTGCACGTTTCGTCTCTGCGTGTTGGAGAAGATCATTCAGACTGTGTGAGGTAGGTAACTGAGACATGTCTGAGTCAGTGATAGCGTTGTCGGGAGAGGATGTAAGAGCCATGTTCGAGGGCTGAGATGATGTATCAGGAGACATTGAGGAATTTATGTCCTTGCTCGCAGTCAGTAAAGGAATGATCTCTGTAGTCTCAGATGATGATAGTGGTGGTTTGGGCTGGGTTGGACTTTTTGGTAGTGATAGGGACAGAGGTAAATGAAGGACTGATTTGATCGTAAGAACAGGACGGGGACATTCCATAGTGTAAACCGGGAATCCAGAAATGTCTATACTACCACAAGCAGGTAATAATGCAATGGAATGTTGTGCCATGGTGGAGAAACCAATAAGGGCATCTGCGGGATACTGCAAGTCATTAGTGACATGAAATTCAATGAGGATAGGGGGCAAATCTCTGTGGAGTTTGACTTCAAGGGCGACTCTTCCCTTAACCTTAAACTCTGAGCCGTTAACACCACATAGGCGAATGTCTGGTGGTTCTAGGAAACTGACGTGGTTGTGATGGCGATGAATAATTTGTAAGGAATTTTCGGAGATGAGATTTACTATAGATCCTGTGTCCATGAAGAATGACGTTGGTATGTCATGACTGCTTCCAAGAATGACTAAACCCGAGGATGTTATGGGACCTACATGGCGGATGGGGAGATGGGTTTCTGGTTCTACGTGATATTGGTCCGATACGGGCGCGGCGCTTCCCCCGACTGTGGGCGGTTGAGGTAATGACATTCCTCAGTGGTGTGAGTCGTGCTTGATATGTGGTATTTGCAGTGTGGACGACGTGAGCGGGAAGGCGTACGCTGTCTGGTTTGGGAGTGAGGACGTCTGTATGTACGGTCACAACTGGATGCTCGATGTCCAGGATGACCACAGTACCAGCAAAGAATCGAAGATTGGCTGTTTCGTTGGGCGCTAGATTGATCACGACCTGCGGTAGGAGAGCGATGTGTGGCAGGTCTGCCGCGTGTCGTGGGACGGGAGCGAGATTGGTCTGGGGTAGTGGAGGTGTGACAGACTGAGGAGGCCAAGGGTTGGGTGGTGCCCTGACGCGTGTAGTTCGATCCTGTTCTTTCATGAATGGCTTTAGTGACCTGAATAATTTTATCCTCTGGATTGAAACTGATTTCCAAGGCTAGCTCTCGCTGTTTAGGAGTAAGCCAGTGAGGGAATCTGAGGTAACCCATTAAGTCAGCAAAGCTGGTGAGTGAAAGCATTGGAACGCCATTCTTGTCTTCTAACCATTTCATGCCTACCAGTAATTGGAGCATCTCGCTACTAGTTGCTTTCATGGCGGTGGCAGCTTCGCGGAGCTTGGCATATTGTGCTGGGACGCACAAGTCCTCATCTAGTTGGTTCAGGAGATTAATGAATCCCATGAGAGACGCGGTATTTGAATGCTGGCAACAAAGGCTGATGAGTTCCGTACGAAAATCAGCAAAGGTACGAATGCTATCGAAATGTCCTGCATGGATCGCGGATCCGATGTCTGATTTACCGTGGTGCAAGAGACCGAGGAGGTAAGCTACTTTGAGCGATTCCTCAGTAATTTGTCTATTGTTTATTTCTGTTTCGACTTCTCTGAGGAAATGATAGACAGACCAAGTTGGGTCCTGGCCGGTAAATTTGGGACGATTGGCATCGTCAAGATAGATAGACTGTGGAGGGTTGGCCATGGCTGGAAGTGTAGAAGTGGCGGCAGGAGAGGTGTGGGAGAGAGAAGGTAGTGGCAGTTAAGGGCGAGCAAGACGGGGTATGAAGGGAGGCAGGAGAGGGAACAACAGGGGAAGGAGTAGAGGAAGAAGAAGGGAGTGTAGAGGCAGGAGTAGAGGAGGAGGTATCTGGATTTACGAGGGTAGGACGGGTAGTAAGTGATGCTGCGGGAAGTGAAACGGGAGTCTCAGGTACAGGGCGGTGGTACTCTTTGCCACTTCGTAAATGAGTGATTGTGTTAGAGTCGGCAGACGGGGTATGAGCAGGTGATGTTTCCGGGTTGAGAGGGCTGGTGGTAAGCGGTTGACGTGGAAAGTATGACATTTAATGCGGCAATGGAAGATGAAAGGATGAAGATGGATACGTAGGTGGAAATGTATAAATAACAATGAGAGAATGGAATACACAAGGTGTGAAAATGAATGAAGGTGCGGGCATGGATGGTTTAAATAAAATGCGAAGGATGAGATGGATTATAAATAACGTAGATGAAGATGAAAACGGGGTAATGGAAATGAGATGGAATATTAACAATAACCAATCTGTAGAGAAAATCGAGGATAATCTCTATAGAAAGGAAAGATATACTATAGTTACACAGGAGAAACGGGAGTGTCGAGATGGATGACGTGCAGGGTGGCTGGGCGTAGCTGGGCTGGGGCGGGGCGGGGCGGGGCGGCGGTGGAGAGACAGCTGGGCGGAGAGGAGAAGAGACGTCGCGATGAATCAACGGCAGGGAGTGGCGGTTTTAGGAGGCTCTGTAATGCAGACCTGATGCGGGCGACGGCGGAGGCCGGTGGTGGGTGGTGAGGGCAGATGTCAGCGCAAGGCAGGTGTAGAGCTGGTGAATTGCAAATGCAGAGAATGGTGGTGGGCAGGCAGCGGGCAGACAGTGATAAGTGGCACCGTGGAGGCAGGAGCTATGATGAGTTCGGAACAGGTGCTGGGAACAGGTGCAACAGGTGCGTAGGTCGGCGACGGCGACACATGCGGTCAGGAACAAGGCGTATGGGTGCGGTTGTTTGAGAGGTGAGCACTGGTGAGAAAAATGGTACACTCGAAAAGCACAGCCAAGGTATGACACCACTAGAGGCACGGAGGAGGGGCGAGGCTGGCAGATGCGAGACGTCATGTATCTTGTATCACTAAAAATCCAAGGAGGCGGTCAGAATGTGATGGTTCGAAACACCGCTGCTACCAAATGTAACTTGCAATACTTTGGTAATAGAAACTCCGTGTACAAACAGCTAGATAAGGAGTTTATTACAAGCTCACAGTAAAATAGTCTGCCCTTCTCGGCTGTCTGGTATCAACTGATGCAATAACGCCGTCTTCAGGCGTGGGAAAGGGTGCTGACCTAGCAAGATTAGTGGGGGCATGTATGCATTGGGGGGGGACATATATACATCGGGGGTAGACATAATGTGGAGGGGGTACAAGACGACTGGGAAGGGAAAGGGAGTTCTCAAAACTTCCCCTCGTGAAATATTTAATCCGTAGTGAGTTTCTTTTAAACTATCCATATAAGTTCAAAAGAATAATTTTGTTAACTTAAATACCCTATTTTACTCAGTAAAATCTTAGTAAAAGCCAGTTTATATTCCATGATTAACGTGACATGACCAGTTCAACAGCAGTTTGTGTGTGTGTGTGTGTGTGTGTGTGTGTGTGTGTGTGTGTCTGTGTGTGTAGGTGTGTGTGTGTGTATGTGTGTGTGTATGTGTGTGTGTGCGCGCGCGCTCTTGTTCATGCTTTTTAAGAACGACAGCAATTAAATATTAATACGTTGCTGGCTTGGTACTGTCATGATACCCTGATACATTCTAAAATACAGATAACTAAAAATATATTGAACATGGGGGAGGCGGTGGCTCAATCGGTAGAGAGTTGTCCTGTAGTCCTAACGTACCCGGGTCCAAATCCCTCTGGGGCAGGGAACAGTTTAAGGATTTGAATTTCATAAAAATCAGACATTACTGATCTACCAGAAGACCCGCCAACATGTCGTAAAAATCCCCCCTCTAATACCAATACACGAGTCCTGTATGAGACAGCCCTAGCATGTATTCAGTATGGACGTTGGGTGTTAGCGCCGAAGTGGTGACATGTAGAGGTGTGCGGTACGTAGGAGGGCTACTGGGCCTTGAAAGCTGGCTGTGAGGCCTATGCCTAGAGTCGGACACATTAAAAAAAAAAAAAAACATAATTTCAATAACTTCAGCAATCATAATACAACCTGTGAGAGAAATACTTTTGGGCAGCAAGTTGATATAGTTGAAATCCAGGTCAAAGATGGCGTGAGTGGCAGCGCGCACGACGGTCTTCATGCTGTTTTCTAATTCGACGAACTTGTTGTAGGCGACCCGATTTGTCTCCACCAGTTTCCGCAGTTCATGAAGTGGACCTGACCTGGTAGTCTGAAAAGAATAAGACTATCGAAAATTGTCTGCTTTACCGTATAGGTTTATGGGATTTGGAAACACGAGTTTTTAGTAATTCGAAAAAAAAAGTATGTGTAAACGTCTAGCAGAAAATTTTGGTTATATATCAAACATATATCAAACATATGAGAAATTATACATGGCAAAAAAAAAAAAAAAAGTTTTTAATAGGCAGATTTTGCCGTAACCTTAGGGCAGCCTATTACTCTGTTATAAATTTCATAAATAGTTTAACCATCATTTCGGGCAAAACTGGCATGTTTATTATTTTTTGACGCCATAATTAACTAATATCATATGAATTAAAGTATCGCATTACAGGTAGCCAATTAGTCTTAATTTTTTATTATCCTGAAGAAACAACCACTTTCTTCAATATAACTAATGATAATAGTATATGGAGCAATAATTATCCCAACACCACAGTTGTCAAGGACGTACCCAAGTCTCTAGTAGGGTTGGTCTATGTATCTGACTGCAAGGAGGAACATGATGTGTCCGTCGTAGCTCTGTGTCAGCACCACCATCATCAGCATCCACACCCCCAGCATCACAGGCTCCCACCACCACCGACTCTTAGTTCTCTTTATATCTGGAAGACAAAATTTAGTCAAGCAAAAGATATGGATCACCAAAATATTTGATGACCTGTTTCTGGGAGCTTTGGTGAAATAAAAGAAGTGATTACAGTCAGCTGCCATCAGTGAGAAGAATTTAAGCATCATCTAACACAAGACAATGATTGAGCATAGTGAAACTATGTGGGCGAAACAACTGGCTCTTTAGATATTCTCACAGAGAAAAAATTGACTAATTAGGAAGTTAATAAGCCTGGATGCTGCCTACATTAACTCAGCCGTTCCCACTTAATCTAATCTCTCAGAGTTCCTCTAAAGTTGATCTAAAATTACTCAGTGTAAACCACAACATGGCAAACACTAGTTACCTTCTTGCAAAAGAAGTCGCACACAGTTGAAGGTGTTGGCATGGATCATGCGTGGTTCTTGCATATGAGTGGGAAGACAGAAAGTCAACAGCAGCATCACAATGCATACTGCCAACAGTGCTGTCAGCACAGCCACTGAAACCTTTGGTCTAAGAGGCAGCAGGAAGCCCCACTGATCCACCTCAGGTCGACAACGGGCAGCGAGAATTTGATAATTTCCCATAAACACAAATGGAGAGAAGTCTATCCACTGGGTTCTGCTTAGATCCATGTAAAACGGTCTCGGAGTCAACTCCACTTCCTGAAATATGTTTTTGTAAAATATAATGAAGAACAGTAGAACAGTGTATGTCGAGATATAGTTCATAAAAAAACTAACCTTTACCAAAATATACTGCCATGAGTAATTCGTGAGACGGTTCACAAGTCGTTTTCTTGACACAGTATATTTACTGTATTGATCACGACTTCTTTTTTCAAGAGAAGTCGTTCCCGAGCAAAATATTGTAAGGGAAACTGACGAAAAAAAAAAAAAGTGTGTTCAGATGATATATATGCGAAACATGAGGATCGAATTTTATGTAAGGGAAAATACAACTATTGTACAATGGTAAAAGCTGTAGGAAAATAATTATACTATGGAGTCTACCTAAGATACGGCTACTTTTAAAAATAATAATGAAAGCACATATACAGAAGTTCAACAGAGACTGGTTTTAACGACAACTAAAAAAAAAAAAAATGCTCAGCAAAAAATGTTAAAAATAATCAATCAATCATTTCCTGTGGCACCCTCGGGGATGCATAGGGCCTCGATGAACTCACACCACCACAACCTATCTTGTGCTAACTCCTCAAGATCTCCCCAACACTCATCTCCAGCTTCCCGTCTCATTGTCCTCACCCACGTCTCTTTTGGCCTTCCTCTACCTCTCCTACCAAGTGCCACCCACCCTGGTGTACCTCGTACTATTCCCTGTCTCGTATACACATGTCCTAGCCACTTCCATCGTGAGAATCTAACATATTCATCGATCGGCCGCACTCCCGTTATTTCTCTAATTCTACTATTTGGTATCCTTTCCCACCACTTAACTCCTAATATTCTTCTAAGTGGTTTATTTTCAAACACCAAGAATTTATTTTCCATAGTCACTGTGCTGTACCAAGACTCGTGTCCATAAATTAAGATACTCCTAACCATTACCTTATAAAGTTTGATTTGTGTATGCACAGAGAAATTGTTATTATTCCAAATATTTTTAAGCATTCCCATTGCCTGATTAGCCTTCTTTAACCTTTCCTCGAATTCAAAGTTCAAAGAACCATCCTTGGCTAAATAAGTACCTAAATATTTAAACCTATCAACTTGCTTTACAACCATACCTCCAATTACACATTCCTGCGCATTTTCCATATTCATATTGATTATTTCAGTTTTTCCACAATTAATAACCAATTAATGCTCAAAATAAATAGTTGAGAAGGAGACGCTACTACGTGCCCCAGCCAAAGAGTATTCTGTGCACAGATGCTATATGCTCATGTTCTAACGCCGATAACTACAATTCCATAATAAGAAGTTTGCTGCAATAAGACACTAACACTAGAAGAGGACGCTAATGATAGAGCAGTCTTTTCAATACGAGGGAAAGGGTAACATTATCTTTTTCTGCCATCGTCCTTCGCAGTATAATCCGCAAATGGACGAAAATCCCTTATTGAGGTAAACGAACTATAGAACTGACCTCACGTGTAATGAGTCCCATCATGCCTGTCCAAGTTCCATCGCTCTGCATTAAGCCCCAAGTCCTGTCAGGGGATCTCACGTACGTGTATCTGTCAGAGGGACGTGATTTAACCACCTTTTATGATATTGTAACATTGTCCATAGCAAAAATTAATTCGAGAGGGTACGTTCACATTCATATTTTATTTGTTCTAACTTAGGGCAAGTTGTGCAATCAGCCAGAGTTAATTTATCAAACCTAAATATTTCCAGTCAACCATAGAGTGTATTGAAAGTAAACTTGCATTAACAGCTCACGTGAAGTTCATGATCCTGGACAGCATCTCAGTGATGTTCCCCGCTGCCCTCACGAAGGTGATTCGTTTGCCCTGTGGTGCAGTGGGGTCATCTACTGCAAATGCCAGCTGTGCCACTAACTCCTCCGCTGTCATTAGCACGTGTGGCAGATGCAAGAACCTGCGGCAAGATGGTGTACAGTATACAGTAGTGTTATCTAATAATGTGACTCAGGCAATGCATTCTTCATTCTGACACCATGATTAGATGTTTATGTATTACACACAAAACAGAACCTGGCCATTATAATCTTTTGTTTCAGTTGTGTTAACTTTCTTCAGTTAAAGGATACAATCGCGGTGATCGCCCATGTTGTTGCATAATGATGGCATAACCAAAGGCCATCCAGTTCGTTCATAATGATTAAGATTCAGGCTCAGTTAGGTTAATTTAGATTCGAGAAGGATGTTTAGATACAATCAAGAAAGTTACCGTGTATGCTTTTTTTTTTTTTTTTTTTTTTTACTGTAAGTTGTCCTAAAACTTTCATCTGCCCATCTTGAATGCTGAGTTATAATAGTGGATCAACACTCGAATATGATGCTAATGAGGAGGTGATATGGGAAGGATGTGAAGCTGTAGTATTGTAATTTTCTGCTACTAACCTGTGAGAAATAAGCTGCAAAGGGATAGAAAACTGATCACAGTGACTGTAAAAACAAAGAAGTTATTGTATAGTCAAGCACACTTCAGTCTATCCAGATCATTTAGGTCGCTCACGTTGGTTCAGTGTCATTTAGTTCAAAATACACAAATTATTGTTAAATTAGTCCCATTCTGGTAAATCCATCCATTCAGAATATTTGTTTATATATTTCTCGTCTTTTCCCCTATACGAATCATGAGATCTTGCACCATCTGTTATGTAGTGTACAAGTCAGAAATTTGAGGGAATGCAATATTACTAACACAAATTGACATGCAAGATCTCTCATGTATGCAGCTCAGTGTCTCTGAGTTTAGCAATATCTTACAGGAGCGTTGTCGATATACAAAGTTTTCCGTAAGAACTTCTGAGGGAAAAGATATGGTGGATGGGTGAAAGTTAGACATTGATCGATAGTCCATGATGCCACTTGTAATGGTAGGGATTCTGGGTCGGTGAACGGCAGCCATGAGAACAGTTTGGTCCTGTTGATGAAAAAGCAATCCGTCCGTTAATGAAAACTCAGAGTTATCGACTAATTATTTTGTGTTCTTGTGCGATTGCAACGAATAGGATCACAAGGTGTTATTTATGAAGATGTTAAATAATAATGTGAAAAACTTCAATGACTCCGACCATTTCACTGGGTTTCAAAATTCAATTTTTATAGCCTCGATACATACAATGGATCAGTATTTATGTTGGCAACTGTTTACGGATAGCCTAATACTCGTTACCTGAAGACGGGCAAGGTATCGTCCACAACAGCAACAAGCGAATTGGTTCGTGAGGTAGTTCTGTGAAGGTGGCGAAGGGTCTGGAACTGGTAGAGAGGGATGCGAGTGAATACGAGCAGCTTTGTTTTTTGGACCGGCAGGAGGTGGCTCTTGAAGGAGAACTCACCGAAGGTGGAGAGGAAGACCGGGTCATCGCTCACCACCACCATCGTCACGCATAAAACGCATCACGAAGCTAATGGTGCCAACACGAATAATTTTACGAAAGTAATAGTGGCAACATAAATTATATCACAAAGCTAATCACGCTGACATAAAAAATATCACGAACCTAACGGTCCCAACACGAATAATATCACAAAACTAATAGTGCCAACATAAATATCAGGAACCTAATGCCAAATAGAATATTATCACGAAACTAATGGTGCAAACATGGATAAAATCTGACAACGCAAGGACTCTAATGCTCCTCTTGACCACTATTTACACCCAGCGAATATTCTGTACAATCCTGGCTCTTGCTTAAGTCGCTGGTGTGTCCTTGTCCTAAGTTCTCGTCAGTGATCCAGGAACTGAAACATGGATCTCTCGGTTTTGGGCCAAGTATGCTTCTGATTACAGAATGCTAAAACATAGAAATACTTGATGATCTAACCTTTCTTACGTCTGGTTCCTTCAGCCCGATGACGTCTTTCTGTATTTCATCCCGGCTACAGCAGGGGAAGGGGAACAGAAAGACGTCTTCGGGAATAATATTAATCAATCGTGTGATTTTATTCGTCAATATTTTCAAAGAATTCTGAAACATTGCCTCCAGAGACCAGTTTCTTCATCCTAATTCATCTACATGCCATGGCCAGATACCTATTGAGCTGTGGCTATACTCTTTGGGAGCTGTTCGTATGTCATGCTGGTGTTTTGTTCATTAGTTGTCACCTCAAACACTCCGACTCCCAAAGGAGCATGTAAGTGTGCTAGGTCCTGAAAGGGAACAGAGAATGATAAATCTTTCCTATTCTTCACAATGGAAGCGACATAAGGATAACTAAAACAATAAATTAAACATATTACCTGCAAGTATCACAGTTTTGATTAACTTTAGGAAGACTTTAGCATATATAGTTCATTCAGTAGAACAAGGGATTAAAACCGAAAATGTGAATACTTGTATCGTACAGTAATGTAGGAACTGACATAATGTTTAGCTTAACCCTATCAGCCTCTTCTGTTGCAGCTCTAAGCAGTTTTTACATTATTGTTGTGCTTACTTACTTGTGTCATGGAGATCGCACATAAGGAGCCATCTGTCAGCAGTAGGACAGAAACGTGAGAACACCGCTCTATGTCCAACATGTCATCCAGTCCTAGGCGGCTGTCCATTCATGCTATGGTCGTGTCTGACAAATTCGAGGGTGGATAAAAGAACACTTGTTCAATAGTGTTTTTAGTACAAGTCCTAGAGTATTTGTTTGCCGATATGCACCAAAATCAACATTTCATTTAAGAATGTCTTCTGACTGCTAGTTAATCTGCCTGTGGCCAGAACATAATATTAAAAGTAGCACAGCGTTAAGTACGGAAAGAATCATGTTCAGTCAATCAGTGATTGATCATTGGCAAGGTTAGATTGTATAGTTAATAATCGTTTTATATTATAGCTCAGTTAAATCAAAAACTCTAACTACGAGTACCTGTGTAGTTATGGATATGCAAATCTTCCAAAGATCATAGCTCCCTAGGGTTACATTGGCTTGAAACATCCGATAATCCACCATTAATCAGAATTTTGTGTACATCTTTTTTGTTATCGCAAAAAGCAAGCAACTCGTATCTCTGACTGGGGTAAAAATAATCTTGTTTTTAATGCATCAAAGACTCAGTTCTTACACCTATCAACCCGACAAAATTTTCCACGGTGTACCCACTAATGTCTAATAATATTCAGCTTAATCCTGTCTCATCCTTGAACATGCTTGAGATTTCATTCACTCAGGACTTGTCTTGGAAAGATCATATTACATCTCTTGTAATATCTGCTTCCAAGAGATTAGGTGTGCTAAGCCGACTCTGTTCCTTCTTTACCCCTGTACAATTGTTCACTCTACACGGGTTTTATCCGCCCTTATTTGAAGTACACCTCGCATGTGTGGGGAGGTTCCCCACTTACAGCTCTTCTCAATAGGGTGGAGTCAAAGGCTTTTCGTCTCATTAACTCTCCTCCTCTTACTGGCATCCTTCAACCTCTGTCTCTTCGCCGCACTGTTACATCTTTATCACTTTTCTATCGCTACTTCAGTGGTCACTGCTCCTCTGAACTGTCTGCTTGCATTCCTCCACCTCTACGATGGGCGCGTAGCACCCATCTACCAGCAAACTCTCAACCTTTCTCTGTCGAACTTTCTAATGCAAGAGTTAACTGTTACTCCCAGTCTTTCATTTATGCAACAGGTCAACTCTGGAACTGTCTCCCTCTGTCTGTATTTCCTGCTTCCTATCATCTCCAGTCTTTCAAACGCAGTGTGTCCAGGCATCTCGAAATGATCGGATCTTGAGGTTGGCTTTCTCTTGTGTTTTGTTTTTCTCTTGGAAAGAACAGTTTTCTCGGCCTCGTGGCCTTTAGTTCCTTCTTCCTAGCATAAAGGAAAAAAAAAAGGAAATAATTATATACTACAAAATAACTTGATATTTGGTGATGCACATATAACAGCCTAGATCAAAACGAAACTTTTTTTTTTTTTTTGCCCTTCCCATCTACTGTAATCTACGTGCCTGTGATGTGATATAGGCGGGCATGGATACATATATATATATATATATATATATATATATATATATATATATATATATATATATATATATATATATATATATATATCACTGCATATAACCCCTATACCATTTAGTAAGAAAAACACTTACACTGTTTAGAAGTATGTTTTTATTCTTTTTAATTCCTTCACATTAAATCATTTTCGTCTGGGAAACCTTTTAAATGTGAAGCAGGTTAGAGAGCTTGGTTGAACATTGCAGCCAAGTACAAAAAATAGAAAAATAGTTTATCACCTTACCAAGAAGCACAAGCAAGTCTGAGGCCTGTAATACAAAATTTCCGAGGAGGAAAAAACCTAATACAAGAACGATTGGTATGACATCTAATACAGATTGTTTATAACTTTCCTAACCTAGAACAATATACATTATTGTTCTGAACGAAATTGGACAACAGATTTCCAGTGTGAAATAAGACTTAAATGTTTGTTGAAAGTATTATGCCATGTACTTATTAAATATGCGGTGTCTTGAAAATCTCAACGTAATGGCGGCTTTGGGATAAAAATGCTCACTTAATTCAGAGGTCATTCAATTGAGAGAACAACTGAGATCGCACATATCTTGCCATACTTCATTCAGTTGTTTGTTGTGACCAGCTTTGACTAACAAAAACAATATTAAGCTCAGATACCACACTTCTCTGCCTTTGCCCGTTTATAAGAGAGACGCAGATGAATTTACATGATAAGGAACTATATCTTTTCCGTGACTCTTGCTAGTTTTTCTCTACGAACGATAACGAAACTATTGTACGTGATGTGCTGGCATTTCATAATCTTGATACGTAGGACCAATTCACTCAGCCATCAGATATAAAGAGCCTGTCTGGGTAGCGTCTGTTTGGTTTGACAGGGAATATTTCAAAAGTGAAGTAGTTTGCAAAGTCACTTTGAATGTAGTTGATTATGAGTACTTCCACTTTACGTTCACGTGAAACTCAGTAATACATGTACAGATCAGGGTATTTATTATATCCACTGATAATGGAAGTCTGTTTGTATTGCTCTGAGTTTCATTTCACACAAGTACAACCCATCATTGCGCAATGCTATGGGATGGAATGGTCTAATACGGCTGTAAATTGCTTTGCAATGTTTCCCTTTACTAGGTCGGCCAGTGCGATGCCTATTCTCAAAGTGTCCCTCCTGCTTCTACCACCTGAGCCACCTGCAGAGACTGGTGACGCTGGACCGGGTTAGCCTTGGTATGGCACGAGCAGACAGGCCCCCCACCAACAACCAAAGAAGTTGTTGCGTTCCATCAGGGAGGTTGGGCGTGAAGGCCGCTGTGTTTCCACGTTCTGTCTAAAAGAGATATTCAGTAATTAAATATAAAATAGAACTTTGTCCTCTACTTTGCATCATGTGTTGGACGAACGATTTCTATTTACTCTTGTTTAAGCTCTTCGCCATGGTGACTTACTTTCACTGCACTCCTGTTGCTATTGGATTATTTTTAGTCAGTATTATGGTAAATTTATTGTTTGATGAAGGCTATTTATAAAACTCATTCATTTCGAAAAATCTCTTCTGAGTTAAGTATCTTCTGAATATAGGGGAAAATATACAAGTCCTGAACTACATTTGGATATTGGGAGGCAAGTTTGGGAACTGGCAGTAAATTTTGGTTATAGACACTGCTCAGCAATTTTTTGAATCTATAATATATTTCCTGGAATGAGGTCCATCCATTAAAAAAAAAAAAAAAAAAAAAAAAATTGTGCCATATTGCAGGTAACTTGAAGCCTGCCTTGAATGGACTGTAACTAGAACTTCACTGGTTTTCTACTTCATATCTTGAGAAAGACTCACGAAGCAACTTAGTAATCTCTCTACTCCATGAAAGATATAGGAAACTGTAACAGATTAATGAACAATGAGCATAAAATAGCAATAGGTTATCGAAAACAATAGTGGAGCGAAATTGGTCAAGAAACAACAATAACAAGTCCTTATACTTAGTCTTTAAGCAACAAAAACAATTTTCTAAGTAATCCCCACAAAAAAATTATGCAAAAGAAACAAAGCTCAGAGCAACAGTATCAAATCTCTAAGAGAAACAAACCGCCAAACAACAGAGGCAAATCTCTAAACAACAGAAATAAATCTCTAATTATCAGAAACAAACCTTTAAGCAAAAGCAAAAATTTAAGCAACAATAATAAACTCAGAGCAACAGCAACAAACCTCTAAGCAACAGAAACAATTATCTAAGCAGGAAACAGGTTAGCTGGCACGACCGGACTGCATTATCACACACTCTTAGGCTCTGTGTTACGGGTTATGAAAGAAAAATGATCCGTGGGTATTACTAACATCACTTACTCTTTGGAGATATGAACTCTCCCCACCAACTGCCTAAGCAAGGAAAATATATCTAAGGAACAATAAAAACTAATAAAAAGCAAACAACTCCTCATAAAACAAACAGGACATTAACAAGAAACAAATTTCAAACAAGAAAAGTAAGTCTAAAAAAAAAAAAAAAGTCCTCCCCCAAAAAGAAGTGTGTGAAATAGAAAATAGGTCTTAAAGCAATTAAAACAAGACTGAATGCAATATAAAAATGATATAAACTAGTCTCATAAGATGCCGTTACCGCTAGCCTGTTTTTTTTTTTTTTTAATTTCCTGTTGGCAGAGATATTCGGTGTGTTTATTCTCTCCAAATGCCCAAACCATCTCAACACTGTCTGCTCAACTCTACCAGCTATCTCCTGAACAACTCCAGTTCTCCTCCGCACTTCATCATTTCGCACTCGATCCATACGCGTCACTCCACACATACTCCTCAGACACCTCATCTCCATAACATTCAAACTTTTCCTCTCTGCTACACCCATATTCCATGTTTCAGCCCCACATAACGCAGTCGGTACCACAACACCCTCATACAGCCTTCAATTTACATCCATTCTAAGCGAACGACATCTAAACACTTTTTTCATTCTTCCAAGCACGTTTCCTACTTCATTCATTCTAAACTTCACTTCTGCATCTATTCTTCCATCCACAGCAATATGTGACCCTAAATATTTAAAACACTCTACCTCCTCAAGCAACTCACCATTCAAAACTATATTCATCCCACCACCATCCACCAACCTCGTACTCTTCATCACTTTACTTTTATTCTCATTTACTTTCAATTTCCTCCTTTCACACACCCTTCCAAACTCCTCTACCAACTGTCTCAGTCTCTCCTCTGAATCAGCCACCAGTGCAGTATCATCTGCAAAGCCTTTGCCCAGAGTCGGACACATAAAAAAAAAAAAAAAAAAAAAAAAAAAAAACAGCAGCTGCTTCAGATTCCACTCTTCAGCATCAACATCCACCAGACTCAGACCTCCCCCTAAAATCTTGCATTTACCTCCCTTACAACACTATTCATATAAATATTAAACAACCAAGGTGACATCACACATCCCAGTCGCAGCCCCACTCTCACGGGAAACCAATCACTCACAGCATTTCCCACTCTTACACACGCTTTACTATTTACATAGAGACTTTTCACCCCTTTTAGTAACCTACCATCAGGTTCATACAATCTTAAAACAGTCCACAAAGCCTCCCTATCAATGCTATCATACGCTTTCTCTAAATCCATGAATGCCTAAAACACATCCTTGCGTTTAGCTAAATACTTTTCACACACTTGTTTCACAGCAAACATCTGATCCACGCATCCCCTCCCTTTCCTGAAGCCACACTGCTCATCACCAATCACTCCCTCTGTTCCGTCTCTAACTCTCATAATTAACACTCTACCATACACCTTACCTACAACACTCAACAGACTTATACCCCTAAAGTTAGTACATTCATACTTATCACCCTTGCCTTTATACAAAGGGACCACACAAGGACTTGCCCAGTCAATTGGCACCATACGTTTCACAAAGCACGCATTCAACAATCTTACTAACCAGTCAACAATAGTCACTCCACCACCCTACAGGCATTGCACAGCACACCCATCCATACCTGCAGCTTTCCCTGTTTTCATCTCCTTTACTTCCTTCTCCACTTCCTTCTTCGTTATCAAAGAATCATTCAACTCTCCCAAAACATTTATTCCTTGCACCCTTCCATCCGCCACAATCTCAGCCACCTTTCCTCCTCTACATTTAACAATCTTTCAAAATACTCTGCCCATCTCTTCCTTACTGCATCCATCTCAATTAACATCCTTCCATCCTCTGTTTTTCCCCGCTGTTCCTTCCCAGACTCACCCTTTTGCACCCTTTTAACCTCCTTCCAGAACATTTTCTTACTCTGTTGAAAATTCTCACTCAGCCGCCTACCCCACCTCTCATCTGCTGCCACTGTAGCATCACGCACAGCCTTTCTCGCCCTATTCCTCTTTTCCCTATATCTCTCATATGACACCTCATCCTTCCTCTTCAGCCACACTTCATATGCACGTCTCTTCTCAGCCGCAGCCATACTTACTTACTCGCACCACCATTCACTTCCTTTTCTTACACCACCACCTACACGTCTCACACCACACACCTCTTCTGCATGCCCCACCACAGCACTCTTATACAACTGCCATTCCTCCCCCACACTGCCATTTTCCTGATCGTTCACTGCGTTCCACTCATCTTTCAATTTCTCATGATACTCTATCTTTTTCTCTCTTTTATCCAACTCGCTCACTTTCAAAACCTCCCTGCCACACCTAACCCTCCCAGGTCTCACCCATCTCTTACCTACTCTTAACTTTCCCTCCACCAGGTTGTGGTCAGACATATCTCCACCCTCCTCTCTCAGAACTCTCACATCCAACAATCTTCCTATTACTTTCCTAGACATAACCACATAGTCCATCAATGCTCTATCAACAACCCTTCCACCCTCCTGTCTCACCCATGTATAGTTATAAATATCTTTCTTTTCAAACAGGGAATTTCCAATCACCATCTCTCGCTCAACGCACATCCCTATCATTCGTTCCCCATTTTCATTTCTTCCAGGCACACCTTGCATACCAACTACACCTTCAACTGTTACATTTCCCACTCTAACATTCAGATCTCCCATCATTACCACATTCACATTCGCTCCAAAACTCTACAGACACTCATCAACATCATTCCAGAAAGACTCTCTCTTCTTCATCCCTTTCACTACCAGGCCCATTTGCACTCACAAACACCCACAACTCACGTTCAAATTTCGCTTTCACCCACATCAGTCTCGATGACACCTCCTTCCATTCAATCACACACTGCTGTACTTCCGGACGCACTAACAAGGCCACACCTTCTCTTGCCCTTCCTCTATCAATACCTGACAATCTTCCATTCACACTTCCAAACGTAGACTCACCCTTCCCTTTCAACTTCGTTTCAATCAAAGCTAACACATCCAACTTTCTTCCCACAAACGTTCTCCCAGTCTCCCCCCTTTTAGCCTAAATCGTACTATATCTACGCACATTCATAGACCCAATCTTCAGGGTACGGGGATAACTCAATCCCCCACCCTTTCTTTGGCCTGTCTCTTTTTAGGAACTAAAAACCAGAGGAGGGGGTCCCTAGTCCCCTCGCCCCGCCCCTTCTAGTCGCCTTTTACGACACGCAGGGAATACGGTGGCAGTATTCTTCTTAACACAACCTGGGCGCAGAGTAGTAGTACCACCCCATAGTGCGGCCAGATTGTGTCTCCCCCCCCACAAGGGTGTCAGAGAGGTTGGTTTTGACAATCGCTGTGCTTTCATGTCCGGTGTCTGAAAATTATGCATCAAATAATATAAAGAAGGTGGAAAATGTTTTGATTGAAAGGTGTCAGTATAAAGTGGTAAAGCATTAATAATCGTCTCCCCGACAAAGACAACTTGTTTGGTCAACGGGGGTACAACATGACTAACAGGAACGCGTTACATCATGACTAATAACAACACTGTACCATAATTATGACTACTAACAGTACGGTACTATATCATTATCTGCAACACGGTACAATATGACTTACAGCAACACGGTATTGTATTACATCACCGACTGCAACACGGTGCTGTTTCACTAACATTAACACAGTACGGTATAACTAACAACATCACTGCACCATATGATTCACACGGTACCATATGACTAAGAGCAATGCAGTGAAACATGACTCACGATCAAAATGTAGGGGAATGTGAGGCTGGAATGTGATCTCTAACAGCCTGGAGCAACAGCTGAGCTCTAAGTGCAGACTGGCTTCCTGGGGCCCTTATATAAACAGGGAACACCCTTCCTTCCCCTTTCACTACAGAAGTCAGTGACTACCTTACCCTCCCCTCTTATTACACCTCCAAGTAAACACCCCAGATCCCCTCTCACCCCATCAGTCAGTTAACACCTCCCCCTCCCCTCTCACTATCCCATGACCATTTACCTACTCCAAGAGATCAAGTAGACAGATCAGCTAAAACAGATCAATTGGGTTACTAGGGACATGTCCATATATTTCCATGATGATCCTCCCAACAGTGCTGTGTAATTCCCTGGAGAGACAGACAAGTGTGACTACTGTACATAGCCCTACCCTCGATAATAGAAGATACTGTCACTCAGAAAATAATGTTGCTGCATGTGTATGCTTAGTCCACTAACTTTACTCCATAGGCAGTGGATTATGAAAAAAAAAAAAAGTGAAAAATTTATTAATATATATTCTCACAGAAACGGTAAAAGTGATACCCATGAGAATACAATGCGGTGAGTGATACTGGAAGCAACTCTTATACCTTGCCATTTGTATAAATGTACATCTAATTCTTAATTATACAGGCATTCATATATTTGGTTGGTATGTACTGCTCTCCTTATGAAACTTGAAATGAAGTAATTCATGTGAAGAGCGTTGTCACCAACGGTGGCAGGCGTGGTCAGTGAAGGTGATAGTGGTGTGTGTCTTAGGTGGCCAACTGACGCTTTTAACCCCTCCTGGCTCCACCACACACAAGCTCCATCACCAGCACCACTACAGCCACTGTGAACCCATACCCAAACACCGCAAACATGCCCTGAAAATGGATATCGCGGGATGTAGGACAGTAATTCTTTCATTAATGAACTAAACTAATAATACCCCTTTGACGTAGTCAATTCTTACGACATCAAACATATATGTCTCTCAGTGACCTATTAAAATATTTGTTTATTTCGAACTGATCTTGAGGCCACGGTAGGGATTGAATTATCTTCTACTGTCCCATATTCTTATATGCCCTTGGCGTTTATTCTGGCCTTACACTCATCTAATGTCAGTATAGACTAGTTCTCGGGGGACGATGTTGAGATTCATAAGCTTTGTCCATAACACGTGTGTCTCTCCACCACCCACCGACAACTGCCCTAACACTTCAACATAGGCTAATTCAATGTACCTGATATGAAGTAAAGTTTACTACGATCCAAAAGTTTACCATGGGGAGATGAATAGGGGGGGAGGCAGTGTCAAACGTACGTAGCTAGGTTCGCAATTATTAGAGGCAGATTTTACTGTGGTCTTTTATTTTTATCCGAAGTACCTACCTGAGTAATTAAATGTGACACAGTAATTATTTAATTACGAGATATTATAAGATGCTCATTACTCGATTACATACACACACATTTTTCACCACCTTACTCCAGTGAAGTATTTAACTATTTAATTTTTAACCTTACTTACTCTCGTAGTAAAAGGATTAATGTAAGCTGTGTTCAGACTCCCAGGTAAAAGAAAAAAATATCTTTCATGAACCGATTAAAATCGTCTGGGTGTAATGATAAAATTCAATATCAGACGGAGGGGGATAAATGATACCGTGATGTTGAATTATCTTATTTTCAGTAATAAAGTTACGATCATGGCTTACCCAGAGACTGGCGAGTGAGAGAATGGTGATGACGGTGATGATCCTGGGTGGGTTCTTGCACATGGTGGAGTTGGGTGCTGAGTACATCACCCATTTATCATACAGCCCTGATTCCACCAACGTGTACGATCTAGCCACAAGAAGAGACACTTAAATGTCTGTATGTGAAGAATAACTCGCTAAGAAGAATGTAAGGTGAAATACCATGCTCTTGTCTGTTCGTCCAAGACATCTCAGGGTATATATGTGTGTAGATATGTAAATTTATCATATAACCAATGCCAGCCTGTGAAAAGGACAAGTTTATAATTATTTGTTACGTTTATATTTGTATTTTTTAAAAGAATAATACTGCAACAAAATTTTATTTTTAGTACATTATGCTTATTTTACTAAACTGAGGCACTTGCAACTCATTTATCCACGGTAAAAGAAGGCTGTTTTTCTGAGTCACCGTGGCGAGACGGGTGGTTGCGTAGACCCTCCGTGAAAGGCAAAAATCACAACGACCTGGAAAAAGAATTATTAGATATTTTTAGTAGGAATGATTAGACATATTATTAGAAAACTATTGAAGTATTCCTTATACGGACTTACAACGTGCTTCTTAATTTGAAATGCTAGAGCGGTGTTTACATTTGCCCAAGAATCGTTTTCAATTAATTACCATCTTGCCTCTTATCAACAGTCGTATGTTTCTGCAATTCTCGTTGCTGTTACATCCGTCAGAGTCAGTGTCTTTCTCTGCTGTCTAACATTATTTATTACAAATGGAAATTGTAACAATAGGAGTCGTAACATGTTGAGTGCTCCAGCACTACTCATATAGTTTATTTTAATAAAAGCACCATTAAGAGGAAATGGTTTTTATTTTCTTCCAAAATATGGTCTTTCAATTAACAAATTTTCAGGCGTTGCAGCCCTGATAACATTGAATTTATTCTGATGACAGACGACTGGAAAGGGAAGGTGAGTTCTATTAGCTCAACCGCGTAAAATATTCAATCCATAGTACGTATTTGCCTTATGATCCCTATAAATTCAAAGGCATAAATTTGTTAACTAAATAACCGTCTTTTTTACTCAGCAGAGAAAAGTCTTAATAGAAGTCAAGTTTATATTACATGTATAAAGTGATATAACCAATTCAAAAACAGCTTGTGTGTGTGTGTGTGTGTGTGTGTGTGTGTGTGTGTGTGTGTGTGTGTGTGTGTGTGTGTGTGTGTGTGTGTGTTCATTCTATTTTAGAATGACAGCCATTAAATATCAATATATTGTTGGCTTGTTACAGCTCTAATACACTGATACATTCTGAAATACAGATCACTAAAAATATATTAAACATACATAATGTCAATAACTTTAACAACCATATTACGACCTGTGAGAGAAAAGCTTTTGGACAGCAAGGTGATATAGTTGAAATCCAGGTCAAAGATGACGTGAGTGGCAGCGCGCACGACGGTCTCCATGCTGTTTTCTAATTCGACGAACTTGTTGTAGGCTACCCGTTTTGTCCCCAGCAGTTTCCCCAGTTCATGAAGTGGACCTGACGTGGCAGTCTGAAAAGAATAAGGCTATCAAAAATTGTCTGCTTTACGGTACAGTATATGTTTTGGGGATTTGGAAACACAAGGTTTTCGTAATTCGAAACAAAAAAAAAGATCCGTGTAAATGTCTGGCAGAAAATTTTGGTTATATATGAAACATATGAAAATAACCGATGACCCATGACTTTATGAATGACTGCAACATTAGAAACCTAAGTACCTATCCAAGTCATTGATCCTACTCATAAATTAATTTGTTGCATTATAGTGTTTGAGAAACTGTACAAGGAAAAAAAAAAAAATGTTTTTAATACACAGAAATTGCCGTATCCTTAGTGCAGCCTGTTACTATGATATGAATTTCATGAATAGTTTAACCATCAATTCAGCCAAAAATGGTATGGTTAATATTTTTTGTCGCCACAGTTAACTAGCAGCATATCAATTAAAGTATCGCATTAGAGACAGCCAATTCGATACTCATAATTATTAATTATCCTTAAGAAAGAACCACTAACTTCAATATAATTAATGATCAAAGTGTTTGGAACAACAAATATCCCAGCATTGGAGTTTTCAAGGACGTCCTCAAGTCTCTGGTACGGAAGGTCTAAGTATCTGACTGCCAAGAGGGACAAGAGGTTGCCGACGTAGCTCTGTGTCAGGATCACCGTCATCAGCATCCACACCCCCAGCATCACACGGTTCCATCACCATCGACTCTTACTTCCATTTATATCTGGAAGACATAATTTAGTCAAGAAAAACATGAATCACCGAAATATTTGACGGCCTGTTTCTGGCAGCTTTGATGAAATAAAAGTAGTGGTTACAGTAAGCTACCATTAGTGAGATGAATTTAAGCATCATCTAATGCAAGACTGTAGTTGAACATAGTGAAAATATTGGGGCGAAACAACTGGCTCCTTTAGTATTCTTAAAGAGAAAAATTGACTAGTTCGGAAGTTAATAAGCCTGGATGCTGCCTACATTAACACAGCTGTTGCGACTTAATCTAATCTCCCAGAGACCCTCCAAAGTTAATTTAAAATTACTCAGTGTAAAGTTCAACATGGCAAACACTAGTTACCTTCTTGCAAAATGAAACTCGCACACAGTTGAAGGTGTTGGCATCTTTCATGTGTGGTTCTTGCATATGAGTGGGAAGGCAGAAAGATAGAAACATCATCACAGCACATACCTCCAACAGTGCCGTCAGCACAGTCACCCAAACCTTTGGTCTAAGTGGCAGCAGGAAGCCCCAGGGGTCCACGTCAGGTCGACCACGGGCAGCGAGAATTAGATAGCTTCCCATAAACACAAATGGAGAGTAGTCGGTCCACTGGCTTCTGGTTACATCCATGTAAAATGGTCCCGGAGTAAACTCCACTTCGTGAAATGTGTTTTTGTAAAGTATAATGAAGAACAGTAGAACAATGTATGTCGGGATATATTTCATAAAAATTTATCTTTACCATAATATACAGGGTACTATGATGAGTACTTCCATGAGAATGTTCAGAAGTAGTTTTCTAGACTCAATATATTTGCTATATTGATCACGACTTGTTATTCGAAAAGTCGTTCCCTAGCTAACTATTTGAAAGCGACATTGACAAAAAAGTGTATGTTCACATGATGCATATGCGAAACATGAGGATCGAATTTTATGTAAGGGAAAATACGACTGTACAATGCTAAAAGCTTAAGGAGGAGAATTAAACAATGGAATCTACATAACATACGGCTGTTGGTAAAAATAATAATGAAATCACATATACAGCAAGTCAACAGAAAATAGTTTTAATGACAACTAAAAAAAAAGGCTTAGCAAAAAAAAAAAAATGTTAAAAAGAAATTCTCACAACATATAGCTGATAAAGAGACGTTACTACGTGCACCAAGCTAAGGAATAGTAGGTGCACAGATGCAATATATATATTCATGTTCTAACGCCTATAATTGCCATTCCATAATGAGAAGTTTGCTGCAATAAAAGATTAGCACTAGAAAAGGACGTTAGTGATACAGCACTCATGAAAAGGAGTGAAGGGGTAACATTGTCTTTTTCTGCCATCTAGCTTCGTAGTATAATCTACAAAAGGACGAAAATCTGGGCCAAGTTGAGGTAAAAGAACTATAGAGCAGACCTCATGAGTAATGAGGTCCAAAATGCCTGTCCAAGTCCCATCGCTTTGCAGTAAACCCCAAGTCCTGTCAGTGGATCTCACGTACCTGTATCTGTCAGAGGGACGTGATTTAAGCACCTTAGATGACACTGTAACCTTTTCCATAGCAAAAAATACGTCGAGCGGGTACTTTCACATTCATAAGTTATTTATGCTATCTTAGGGCAAGTTGTGCAATCAACCAAAGTTTATTTATCAGACCCAAATATTTCCAGTCAAACACAGAGCGTATTAAAGCAAATGTCAATTAGTAGCTCACATGTAGTTCATCATCGTGTACAGAATATCCGTAATGTTCTCCGAAGGTTAGTCGTTTGCCCTCTGGTGTCGTGAGGTCTTCTATTGTAAATGCCAGCTGTGCCACTAACTCCCTCCGCTGTCACTATCACTTGTGGCCGGTGCGGGACCCTGCTTCGAGATGGTGTACGATATAGTGTTGACTAGTAACGGCACTTGGATTCAAATATACTCTCAGGCAATGCATTTTACATTCGGACAACCTGATTATATATATGAATATATATATATATATATATATATATATATATATATATATATTATATATATATATATGTATAATTTTTTTTTATGTGTCCGACTTTTTGGCATAGGCTTCACAGCCTGCTTTCAAGGCCCAGTAGTCCTCCTACATACCAAACACCTCTCTACATGTCACCACTTCGGCGCTAACACCAACCATCCATATTGAATACATGCTAGGGCTGTCTCATACAGGTCTTGGGTATTGGTATTAGTGGGGGTACTTTTATGACATGACGGCGGGTTATCTGGTAGATCAGGAAAGTCTGCTTTTATGAGATTCTAATCCTTAAACAGTTCCCTGCCCCAGCCGGGATTCGAACCTGGGTCCATCAGGAGTGCATGCCGCCTCTCTACCGATTCAGCCACCGCCTCCCAATATATATATATATATATATATATATATATATATATATATATATATATATATATATATATATATATATATTGTTACATAGCCTATGATTTCATCATCCTTTGTGTAATTCTAACGTACAGTATGCTGCATGTTTGATCACGAGCGTGTTCTACCTCACTCCACCCCTCCTTCCTTATAACGGAGTAAGTCGTTCTTTCTGTTGTTCAGAGTAGGATTGTCAACTCTTTGTCCCCTCTGGCTTCATTTGCGCGTCCTTCTTACAAGTTGTATCAAGCTCTGCCGGCCTCTATATAATGAGCTCAGTTTCTGCATTAATTGCCACTTAGATCTACTCCTCATTTTGCTCACATCTCTGTCCTCCCCTGTACAGTTGTTATTATTGTCAGTGCTCAGGAAGTCTCCAACCATCTAGCAGATGTGTAATTTGAGAATGAATGTTATTGCATTTTTTCTTGTACTGTGTAGCATAAGGTGTTAATTCTTAGGCCAAGTAAAGTTTTTGTAATTCATATTGTCAGCCAGTGGTAATAATATTTTGTATCTGTAATAATATATCTTGCATTAACTGAGCATTATCCAGTGTTTTTTTCATTTTATCAGGGCTGACTTAGATAAATTTACTCATGCTAATTTCGTGTTAATAGAGGCTATTGCAGTTAACCATATATATATTTTGCCATTACATTATCCTTATGAGTCCTGAATGTTTTGTTGTTAGTTTGAGTATTAAACTTTAACTTGTAATTTTACCTAACTCTTTTGTTTTGAACCTGGAACTTTACGGGACAGTAGTGATTTTTAGTATTCTCACATGAAGTGTACATTATCTTTCTCTGTTCCGTAACATAAATTTGGCGACCTCATATCAGGATATTCAGGATATTATCATAAGGATATTGCTTGATATTTTGTGACTGTGATTTATTCATGATGTCTACTAATACTACGTTTGATGAAGCCAAAGATTTTTTGTCAAATGTGCAAACAGTGTGTGATGTAGAAAACAGAACAAAGAATGAACTTCAGCTTGTTGCTCAACAATTGGGAATTGCTGTTCGCTCTCATCATTCTAAAGATCAAATTGTTGACATGATTAATGAAAGCTTGTTTAATGTAACTCCTCCAAATGAGCAAACGCAGAATGAATTAGCTAAGTTACAGCTAGCCTTGCAGGAGGCTCGTACTAAGGAGGCTGAATTTCAGGCAAATGCTCGTATTCAGGAGGCACAGGCTCAGGCACAAATTGAACTAGCTAGGATTCAGGCAGACCATGAGTATCGCATGAAACAATGTGGAACTAGATCATCTAGCTCTGATGATTTTGATGTGGCTAAAAATGTTAAACTTGTCCCTCCTTTTAATGAATCTGATTAAACAAAGTATTTTCAGTTGTTTGAGAGGGTAGCTACAGGTTTTAATTGGCCCAAAAAGTATTGGCCAGTACTCCTTCAAACTGTTCTCACCAGTAAAGCTCAAGTAACTTATGCATCTTTGCCTCAGGATCAATCTGATAATTATGATGTAGTTAAGAGCTTGATTCTTAAGGCCTATGAGCTTGTTCCTGAAGCCTATAGAGTAAAATTTAGGACAACTTATAAGCAAGATAAGCAATCCCATGTTGAGTATGCAAAAATCAAAGAAGATCTGTTAGAGCAGTGGTTAAATTCTAAGAACGTGGGTTCTGATTTTGGTAAATTTAAGCAGATGATTTTGCTGGAGGACTTCAAAAGGTGTATTAATAAAGATGTAAGCCTATATCTTGATGATAAAAGAATAGATAATTTGTCTGATGCTGCAGTTTTAGCTGATGAATATGTTCTCACTCACAAGAGATATTCTAGAGAAAAAAGGAAAGCTGAGAGTAAGTACGTTGCCTCTACTCAGAGTTCAGGTAACAGGAAAGAGAATAAAGATGATGTTTCTCAGGAAGTAAATACCAGCTTCACCTCTAGATTTCAGAAAAGTAAATGTACTTATTGTAGTAAGCTTGGTCATACTACGGAGAAATGTTTCAGGAGACAGCGTGATGTGAACAAAAAGGAGTCTTTAAATATTCAGTCAATTGGTCTAGTGTCCACCCTTGAGAGTTCCCAGAATTCTTTAACTGAGTTAACTGAACCTGCTTTGAGGGGTAAATTAAATTCTCATGATGGAGCTCCTCTTTTGAGCAGTATCGTGGGTGACGCTCTCAAGAGTTCATGTGCTAATTTCCTGTCTGATGGTTTTGTCAGTCCTCTGGACAGTAATGACAGGAAATCAGTTAAAATATATCGTGATACAGGTGCTTGCCAATCCATTATGCTGACCAGTGTTCTAGGCTCTAATGTTAATTCCTCTGATGAAACTGTAATCTTACAAGGTGTAGGGAATAATTACTTCTCTGTCCGTCTGTGCAGAGTGAATTTAGAGTCTGGTTTTGTTAATGGTTCCGTTATGGTTGGGTTGGTTGAAACACTCCCAATGTCAGGTGTAACTTTCTTACTTGGAAATGATATTGGTGGAAGTCAAGTGTGTCCAGCTCCTCAGTTGTCTAGTGTGCCAGTGGCTGCGTCCCAGGACTGCGATGTCCCTGATGTGTTCCCTGCATGTGCTGTCACTAGGGCTAAGTCTAAAGTTACTGGTGACTTAGAGGATAATGATGATGATGATGTTATCCTAGCTGACACTTTTCTTGCTAATTTGGACCATTCATCAGATGAGGCAGTATCGTGTAGTGTTGATAATTTGTCTCGTCAAGAGTTGGTTGAGTTGCAGGTTGCTGACCCTGAGTTGAAAGGTCTAGCTAACTCTGCTTGCAGTGAGGAAGAGTCAGCTGGTGCATCTAATTGTTATTATATAAAGTCAGGAGTACTTATGAGGAAGTGGAGACCCCCAACAGCATCAGCCGACTGTGAATGGGAGGTTGTACATCAAGTTGTCATCCCTCGTGTTTGTAGGCAGGATATCATTAAAGTGGCTCATGATTCCAGTTTGGCAGGACACCTTGGAGTGAGGAAGACTGTGGCAAGCATTTTGAAACACTTCTACTGGCCAGGTATCTTCAGGGATATTTCCTGGTATTGTAAGTCTTGTCACACCTGTAAAGTTGTGGGGAAGTGTAATCAGACCGAAAAGGTTGCACTTCTAGTTCCCATTCCTCTTTTTGAGGCGCCATTCACCAGTGTGTTGGTGGATATTGTGGCCCTCTTCCGAAGACTTCTTCAGGATTTTCTTATGTGTTGACCCTGATTGATATGGCTACTCGTTATCCTGAAGCCATTCCACTTAGAAATATCTCAGCAAAGAACGTGGTTAAGGAAATGCTAGGGTTCTTCACAAAGTTTGGTCTGCCCAAGGAGGTACAGTCAGACCGGGGAAGTAATTTCATGTCAAATGTTTTCAGGCAGTCTCTGAAAGAGTTGGGCATCACCCAGATCACGTCTCCAGCTTACCATCCCCAGACCCAAGGAGCGCTGGAGAGATATCATCAAACACTCAAATCGATGCTCAAGAAATACTGTTTGGAACATCAGAAAGACTGGGATAAAGGTCTTCCATTCGTTGTTTTTGCCGCAAGAGAATCTCCAAATGAATCACTGGGCTTCTCACCCTTTGAACTACTGTTTGGCCATGAAGTAAGAGGACCCCTTAAGTTACTCAAGGAATGCTGGCTGTCGGAGGAAGATGACGTCAACCTGCTGGATTATGTGATGAAGTTCAAAGAACGGCTGTCCACTGCTTTACAGCTGGCGAGAGAGAATTTGGGAGCTGCTCAGGAGAAGATGAAGACTTGGTATGATAAGAAGCCCAGGTTACGCCACTTTCAGCCAGGAGATCAGGTTTTGATTGTGCTACCAGTGCATGGGCAACCTCTTCAAGCCAAGTTTAGTGGTCCTTATTTCGTGGAGAAGAAACTCAGTGATGTCAACTATGTCGTCGCCACACCAGATCGTAGAAAGAACAAGCAACTTTGTCACATCAACATGCTAAAGTTATATCACAGGTGGGACGAAAATAACCCCCTCTGCACTGTAGCTGTTCCACCCGAGTCTGCAAGTGAAGTTCTCCCATGCAGCATGAGCCTGAGTGATAGTTTGGGGAAGAAGCCTGATATCATGAATGATCTCCAGACTAAGCTTTCTCATCTACCTCCCGAGGAAAGGCAGGAGTTTTCGGCATTACTGCAGGAGTACCCGCAAGTGTTCCGTGCCACTCCAGGAAGAACCACTGTCTTGATGCATGATGTCGATGTTGGAGATGCAAAGCCAATTAAACTGCCTCCTTACCGTGTGAACCCAGTGAAAGTTCCTCTCATCCAGAAATAGCTTGGCTAACTGTTGGACCACAAGATGAATGAGCCCTGTCAGAGTGAGTGGAGTTCTCCTGTCACTCTAGTCCTTAAGCTAGGAGGGTCACAGTGGCTTTGCATCGACTACAGACGTGTTAATCAGATAACCAAAACAGACACTTACCCTCTCCCTCGTGTGGAAGATTGCATAGACAAGATCGGAAAGGCTAGGTACATAAGTAAGTTTGATTTGTTAAAGGGATACTGGTAAGTACCTATGACTGAACGTGCTAGGGAGATCTCATGTTTTGTAACACTAGGAAAGACTTTTGCATGTTCTGTAATGCCATATGGTATGAAGAATGCACCAGCCACATTTCAGAAGCTCATGAATGTTGTAACAGAGGGTTTGGCAGGGTGTGTTGTTTATATTGATGATGTATTAATCTTCAGTGACAACTGGAAAGATCACCTATGCCATGTCAGTAAATTTCTTGAGCGTTTGGTTCATGCTAATCTTGTAGCTAATTTATCAAAGTGTGAGTTTGGTTAAGCTAAAGTTCAGTACCTTGGGTACGTAATTGGTGATGGACATGTTGCACCACCAGGAGCTAAGGTTCAGGTTATAAGTGATCTTCCCAGACCTAAAAGTAGGATAGAGCTACAAAGATTTTTAGGAATGGTAGGTTATTACAGGAGATTTGTTCTTAACTTTCAATTCTTGTATCACCACTTACAGACCTACTGAAAAAGGGAGTTAAATTTGTCTGGACCGATGACTGTGAATCCTCTTTCAGCAAACTTAAAGCTATCCTATTAAGTCAGCCAGTGCTCGCTACTCCAAATTTTGCTGAGCCTTTTAAGATGGCTGTTGATGCAAGTGATACAGCAGCTGGGGCTGTTTTGCTGCAAGAGGATGATCAGGGTATTAAACACCCTGTATCTTATTACAGTAAGAAGTTCACTCCACCTCAAAAGAACTACTCAACTATTGAGAAAGAGCTTTTGGCCTTGATTTTGGGTTTACTGCATTTTTCATTTTATTTGTGTTCCGGTTTTGACCCCATAGTCATTTATACCCATCATAACCCACTGAAATTCCTTAGTAAGTTTAAAGATAAAAATCAGAGATTGACAAGATGGAGTCTACTTCTTCAGGAGTATTCATTAGACATACAACATGTCAAGGGGAAAGAAAATGTTATTGCAGATTGCTTATCTAGACTTTAGACAGATTATTTTAGAGTATTAGGAAATTTCCTTTGTAAATTTCTTTTTCTTTGTGGGGAGGTGTTACATAGCCTATGATTTCATAATCCTTTGTGGAATTCTAACGTACAGTATGCTGCATGTTTGATCACGAGCGTGTACTACCTCACTCCTCTCCTCCTCCCTTATAGCGGAGTAAGTCGTTCTTTCTGTTGTTCAGAGCAGGATTTTCAACTCTTTGACCCCTCTGGCTTCATTTGCGCGTCCTTCTTACAAGTTGTATCAAGCTTTGGTGGTCTCTGTATGATGAGCTCAGTCTCTGCATTATTACCACTTAGATCTACTCCTCATTTTGCTCACATCTCTGTCCTCCCCTGTACAGTTGTTATTATTGTGAGTGCTCAGGAAGTCTCCAGCCATCTAGCAGCTGTGTAATTTGAGTATGACTGTTATTGCATTTTTTCTTGTACTGTTTAGCATTAGGTGTTAATTCTTAGGCCTAGTAAAGTTTTTGTAATTCATATTGTCGCCGGTGGTAATAATATTTTGTATCTGTAATAATATATCTTGCATTAACTGAGCATTATCCAGTGTTTTCTCATTTTATCAGGGCTGACTTAGATAAATTTACTCATGCTAATTTTGTGTTAATAGAGGCTATTGCAGTTAACCATATATTTAACCTGTTTTTTGCCATTACATTATTCTAATGAGTCCTCAATGTTTTGTTGTTAGTTTGAGTATTAAACTTTAACTTGTAATTTTACCTAACTCTTTTGTTTTGAAACTGCAACTTTACGGGACAGTAGTGATTTTTAGTATTCTCACTTAAAATGTACATTATCTTTCTCTGTTCCGTAACAATATATATATATATATATATATATATATATATATATATATATATATATATATATATATATATATATATATATATATATATAAAACCATATAATAGTTTTACGAAACTCATACTTCCCGAATCTTCTAAGCACTGTTACCAACACATACGTCAGGGTGTCTGAAAAGCTTCATGACATTATATTCAAAACAAAATGGACTTACTGTTGCTTTACACACACAGACACACACACACACACATATATATATATATATATCTATATATATATATATATATATATATATATATATATATATATATATATATATATATATACCACCGCACCATACATATATATCATTATGTAACAAAAATACTTGCATTATTTGAAAACACTTATTCTGTTAATTTCGTTTGCAACTAATCATTTTTGTTTGGAAACCCTTTTAAATAAGAAGTAGGTGAGAAAACCTGGTTTAACATTCCTGCCAATTACAAAAAATAGTTAATTTACCACCTTACGAGGAAGCCTAAGGAAGTCTGAAGCCTGTAATACCAATTTTCCGAGGAGGAAAAAAAAATACAATAACAATAACGCTTGGTACGACACATGAAATATAGATTGTTTATAACTCTCCTAACATGGGACAACATACGTTATCGTTCTGAAAGAGATGGACAATAACTTTCAGTATAAAATAAGACTTAAGTGTCTGTTGAAAGTATAGTGCCATGCACTTATTAAATACGTGGTGTCTTGAATATCTCAGCGAAATGGTGGCTTTGGGTTATAAGTGCTCATTTAACTGCGAGCAAAAATGAAATCTCATATCTCATACTTTACTTGATCTGCTCAGCTTTTGCTCTTCTCAGCTTTGGGTAACAAAAAACAATATTTAGCACAGATATCACATTCTGTGCTTCATATTTATAAGAGAGGCGGAGATGAATTTATATAAGGGGAACTTTGTCTTTTCCTTGGCTCATGCTAGTTTTTCTTTTCGACCTACAACGAAACTATGTCACGTGATGTGTTGGCAATTCATAATCTTGTTACATAGGACCAGTTCACTCGGCTGTCATATATAAAGGGTCTGTCTGGTTAGCATCTGTTTGGTTTGGCAGGGAATATTTCAAAACTGAAAGGGTTTGTAAAGTTACTTAGAACGGAATCAGTTATGAATACTTCAGCTTTACGTTTACGTGAAACTCAGTAATACCTGAACAGATTAGGGTTTTAGTGTATCCACAGTGATAATGAAAATCTGTTTTAATTCCTCTGATGCACATTTCTGATACATATAATTCGTCAAGATTCAGTTCTATGGGTTGGAATATTTTAATAAGGCTGTGAATTGTTTTGTAGAGTTCCCCTTTACTAGGTCGGCCAGTGCTACGCCTGTTTTCAACGTGTCCCTTCGGTTTCCACTGCCTGAGCCATCTGCAGACGGTGGTGACGCTGGACCAGGTTACCCAAGCTATGGCACGAGCTAACAGACCCCCACCCACAACCAGATGAAGTTGTTGCGTTCTTTCAGGGAGGTTGGGCGTCAGAGCCTTTGTGTTTCCATGTTCTGTCTAAGAGAGATATTAAAAAACCAAATGTAAAATAGAACTTTGTCCTTCCGGTTAGTTTCCAAGAAGTGCAGTACGTTCGATTTGTAGATATTTCTGTTTAAGTCCTTCGCAAACGGGTCACTACTTTCAATGCACACCTTTTGCTACCGGAATATTTTTATTAAGTACTAGATTATTGGTAAACTGTTCGATGAGGGCTATTTATAAAACTTGTTCATTTCGAAAAACCTCTTCTGAGTTAAATACGTTCTGAATATAGGGGAAATATGTATAAAGTCCTCAACTATCTTTGGATATTGAGTACTATTAGTAAACTTTGAGTAGGGTAGACCAGAGCTAGTTGTTACATGTCCAAGTTGTTACTACCTCAGTAACTCCAAAACCAGTCAATAGATGGCACCGTGAGCGCTGTCACGTGATGCAGTTTGTAAACAAAGGTGGCGGCAGGAGTGGGAACGCGGAGGTGTCACTGAAGTAAAAGTTAGGGGGAAAAAATAATGTTTTTGCAGGTAAAAGTTTTTTTTGTGTGTGTCCTTAGATATTGTGCTTTATCTGTAGCATCAGCTGATGTACTTTCGTCACTTGGATCACGGTGCAATACCTGTGAAAGGGCTATGAAATGAGCACAGGCCCATGACAGTGCTGCCATTGTTCTTGACAAAAAATGGCCAATTGTAAGGAACACTAGTGTTGGGGTTGGTTGTTACGAGCTAGTTGTTACTGTATCAACTTACCCCCTTCGATTACTGCTGTAACAACTTACCCCAATCTTTTCAGGTACCATTTAAACCATGCCCTGGAAATACCATTGAAAGACGGACAGAGGGAAAACACCCCCTGATGTACTGACTGCAGCAGCCAGACGAGTTGTGTAGAATAATGAATCACTTAGAAGTGTTGCCACTCATTCTACTGTAAGAAATTAGATACTATTTGATTAATGAGACACGCAATGCTGGTCAAATGATCTCCACACAGAATTGTAATATAAACCGTACACATACACACACACACATACATACATACATATATATATATATATATATATATATATATATATATATATATATATATATATATATATATATATATATATATCTTTTCATGTTTACAAGTAAACTTCATGACAGAGGTACTGCAAGAAGTTTAAGGACACTGGTAATATTCTAACAACAGGATATTCAACACCCCGAGCTGTGTTTTCGAAAGATCAAGAGGATAGTCTGGTTTCATACATCACCAAGGCAGCAAATATCTACATGGGATTAACTCCAAGGGAGATAAGGAAGCTTGCATACGAGTATACAAAAGAAAATGGTATCAAATTCCCTTCTTCATGGGTTAGTAATGAGGCAGCTGGTGAAGATTGGTTTTCATACTTCATGAAACGGAACAAAGGCCTCTCACTTAGCACACCTGAACCCACAAGCTTAAGTAGGGCTGCCAGTTTTAATAAAATGAACATTAAGTGTTTCTTTGATAACCTCACTAATGTTTATGAGAAATAGAAATTTGAGAGCAAAGACATATAATTGCAATGAAACAGGAATAACTACAGTACAACGACCTAACCGCATTGTCGCTCAGAAAAGAGCAAAGCAGGTTGATGCTCTTACTTCAGCTGAAAGAGGGAGTTTAGTAACGGTGTGCATGCCAGTTAATGCCACTGGCAATAGCGTCCCCCCGATGCTCGTGTTCCCAAGAGTAAATTTCAGGGAACATTTTATCTCAAATGGACCCCAAGGGTGCTGTGGATCAGCTGATCCAAGCGGTTGGATGCAAGATAAAGATTTTCAACAGTTTCTGCAACACTCTGTGAAACATACCCGATGCAGCAGGGAGCATCCAGTCTTGCTCTTACTTGACAATCATCATTCACATATTTCACTAGATGTTATTGACTATTGTAGAGACCGTGGTATAATTTTTTAGTCTTTCCCACCCCACTGTTCACACAAACTCCAACCTTTAGACCGCAGCATTTATGGCCCCTTGAAAAAATACGTGAACACAACATGTGATGGATGGATGAAATCTCATCCTGGTAAAACCATGACAATTTATGATCTTCCAGGAATTCTCAAGGAAGCACTGCCTCATGCAGTTAATCCACGAAATATCCAGAAAGAATTTGAAGTAAGTAGTATATTCCCTGTCAACCGGAACATCCTTGGAGATGAAGAGTTTCTTCCAGCTTACATTACAGACCGTCCTATGGCCTCCATAGAGAGTGGCAGTGTTAAGGATAACCATGAAGGAGTAGATATACCCTTGCCTAGTTTGCCTTCTACCAACTGTGAGCCTGTCCCATGTCCTAGTGGGTTTAACTCATCTCCTGGCGCATCAAAGTCTCCAGCAATGCTGCGACCATTTCCTAAAGCTGGTCCAAGGAAGACAGCAGGAGGCCGAAAGAAACGCTACTCTGCCATCCAAACTAGCACACCAGAAAAGCAGAAAATAATGACAGAAGAAAAAAAAGAAAGACAAAGGAAATACTCTGAAGAGAAAAGCAGGAAAAAACATGGAAAGCAACACACAACCTCAGAAAGGAAAGTCAATTTGCAAGACAACAAAAAATGATTGGAAGTGCCTTGCCTATGGTGGATGGTATTCTCATTCTGCCCCAGGAGATGAATGAATCCAGTGCCTGTCATATTTAAAATGGCCTCATATTGACTGTTCCAGTGGAGAGGATATGTCCAGGGGTGAAAAATGCATAGAGTCAGACGACTGAAATACTTATTTTGTATGCATGCATTTTCAGTAAATATTTTATTTTGTTTTACTTGAAAAACTGTTGAAACTTACTTTAACTCCACTGTCAAATATTAAACCATGTGTATACTTATGTTCGGGTTATTCAATTAATATGAATTAATTTTATTTTTATGGCAAATATACCAACTTACCTCGGGGTATGTAACAAGTTGACCCGTACCTGGGGTAAATTGTGACAGAAGACACCTGTTCACAAATCACTACACAACTGTGAGAAAATATTATTTTCAATCATTTTGCCCACAGATATAATAAAGGCACATTTTCTGAAATTCAGACAAAAAATGGCTGTTCTTTACCTTTAAATTTTCGAGTTATGAGGCAAAATGTAAAATTTGTCACAAGTAGCCCCGGTCTCCACTACTGGACGGCAAGGGGCGAGCAATATCCTTCATTTACAGGCTTTGCTCGGTAGTTTCTTGAATCCATAGTGTATATACCGTTATGAGGCCCATCGATTAAAAAAAAAAAAAAAAAAAAAAAAAGTGTGCCATATATCTCGTAACTTGAAGCCTGCCTAGGATGGACTGTGCCTTGAAGGTCACTGGTTCTCTGCTTCATATCTCGAAAAAGACCCACGAAACAACCTGGCAATCTCTCGACTTCATTAAAGATGTGGGAAACTGTAACATGTTAATGAAGAATGAGCATAAAACAACAATAGGTTGTAAACAAGAGTCGGGCAAAAAGTATCATGAAACAACAGCAACAAGTCATTATACAAGTTTTTAAGAAACAAAAACAATTCTCTAAACAACCGAAAAAAACTAAGCAACAGAATATAACCTCAAAGCAACAGAATTAAAGTTCTAAGTAACAGATACAAACGTTAAAGAAACAGAGCCACATCTCAAACCACCAGGAATAAATCTCTACGTAACAGAAACAAACCTCCAAGCAACAGAAAAAAATCAAAGCAACAGAGACAAACCTCGGAGCAACAGAAACAAACCTCTAAGCAACAGAAAGACATATCTAATCAAGAGAAAGGTTGGTACTGAGATACAGGTTATGTGGCATGATCAGCCTAATTTATCACACTCTCCGGCTCTGTGTTACGGGTTATGGAGGAGAAATGATCCATGGGTACCACAAACATTACTTACTCCTTTGAGAAATGAAGTCCCCACCAACTGCCTAAGCAAGGAAAGTATATCTAAGGAACAATGAAAACTAATAAAATAAAAAAAAGTCCTTAGAAAACAAACAGGTTATTCAACACCAAACAAATTTAACACAAGAAAACTAAGTCTAAAGCAAAAAAAAAAAAAAAAAAAGAAAAAGAAAAAAAAAGAAAAATTGTCCCTCCCCCAAATGAAGCGTGTGATAAAAATCTGATTTAAAACAATTAAAACAAGTCTGAAAGCAACAGAAAAATGCTATAAACTAGTCGTAAAAGAAAAGATACTGTTGACACTGGCCGGTACTTTTCTTTTTTTTGTAGTTTCCTGATGACCGAGAGACATTCGGTGTGTTTTTATGCTGTCTGAAATTTAGTGATCTGTAAGCACCAAAAACGTCGAAAGTTAAGTTAATAAAAGTTACTAATTACATTCACGCGAAGATGGTTCGATCTGTCAGAGAAGTTGGTTGTGACAATCGCTGTATTTTCATGTTCGGTGTCTGAAACTTGAGAATATTAAGAAGGTGGAAACTATCTTCAATTATATCTGCCAGTATGAGGCGATAAAGAATTAATAAACGTCTCCTCGATAAAGATACATTGCTCGGTCAATGGGAGTACAACATGACTAACAGGAACGCGTTACATCATGACTCATAACAACACAATATCATATGCCTAATAACAGCAAGGTACAATGTCACTAACGGCAACACGGTACAATATCACTGACAGGAACACGATACAGTACTATATCGCCGACAGCAACACGGTGCTATTTAACTAACATTAACACGGTTCCATATGACTAACAGCAACACAGTGCCACATGACTCACGATCAAATTGATTGGGAAGGTGAGGCTGTAATATGATCTCTAACAGCCTGGATTAACAGCTGGGCTCTGAGTGTTGATCGCACTCGTGGGGCCCTTATGTTAATAGTGAACACTTTCCCCTTCCCTCTCACTACACCAGCCAGTGATTACCTTCCCCTCCCCTCTCACTGCACCTCCAAGTAAACACCCCCTATCCCCTCTCACCACATCGGTTAGTGAACACATCCCTCTCCCCTCTCAAAAACCATCGACAATTTACCTACTCCAAGAGATCATCTGCGTTACTAGGGACATGTCCATTTATTTCATGATGATCCTCCCTTTAGTGTTATATAGTTCCCTGGAGAAACAAACACAGACAGACAAGTGCGATTACATAGCCCTACCCTAGGTGGTAGAAGACACTGTCACGCAGAATATAATGTTGCTGCACGTGTATACTTAGATCACTAACTTACTCCATAGGAAGTGGGTCATTAAAAAGAAAAAAAAAACTAAAATCTATTAATATATATTCTTATACAAACAGTAAAAGTCATACTCATGAGAAAACACTGCCGTGAGTGATACCGGAAGCAACTCTTATACCTTGCCATTTGTATACTTTTATATATAATTCTAAATCATTCATGAATTCATTTAATTGATTAGTATGCACTGCTTTCCTTATCAAACTTAAAAGGAAGTAAATAATTTATGTGAAGAGCGTTGTCAGCAGCAGTGATGTGTGTTGGTAGTGATGGTGATAGTGATGTGTTTCTTAGGTGGCCACCTGATCCTCTTGGCCCCACCTGGCTCCACAACACACCAGCTCCATCACCAGCACCACCACAGCCACTGTTAACCCATACCCAAACACCGCAAACATGCCCTGAAAATGGATATCGCAGGATGGTGGGCAGCAATCCATTCATTAATGGACTAAACTATAAAATTACCCCTTTGACATGCGTAGTCAGTTCATAAGACGTCACACATATATGTGTATGAAAGATCTATTATAATAATAATTTATTATGAACTCATCTTGAGGCCACGGTAGATTTGAATTATTTTCTACCATCCCATACTTTTGTATTGCCTTGACGTTTAATCTGGCCTTACACTCAGATTATCTCAATATAGACTAGTTCCCGTAGGACGATGTGGAGATTCATAAACTTTGTTCATAACTCGTGTGTCTCTCCAGCACCCACCGACAACTGCCCTAACACTTCAACATATTCTAATTCAATGTACCCTGATATGAAGTCAAGTTCACTGTGATCCAAAAATATACCGTGGGAAGATGGAGAGGGGGGGGGCAGTGTCACCCTTACGTAGCTAGATTCATAAATATAAGAGGCAGGTTTTACTGTAGTCTTTTATTATTATCCGAAACACCTGCCTGCATAATTAAATGTGACACAATACATATTTACCTACAACATATGAAAAGTTCCTCTTTACTCAATTATATACATCCAAGCTTTTTACCACCTTATCCCAATAAAGTATATTCTCATTTTATAACTTTACTCGCTTTCATAGGAAAAGGGTTAATGAAAGCTATGACCAGCCTCCCAGATAAAAAAAAAAAAAAAACTCGTAAACAGAATAAGATCGCCTGGGTGTAAGGAAAAAATGCAATATCAGACTGAGGGGGTGGGGGAAGTTACAGTGAGGTAAAATTATCCTAGTTTCAGTAATGAAGGAAGTTACTATCATGGCTTACCCAGAGACTGGTGAGTGAGAGAATGGTGGTGACCGTGATGATCCTGCTTGGGTTCTTGCACATGGTGGAGTTGGCTTCTGTGTACCTCACCCATTTATCGTACAGCCCTGATTCCACCAACGTGTAGGATCTAACCACAAGAGGAGACAGATGAATGTCTGTCTGTGAAGAATAACTAGCAAAGAAAAATGTAAGGTGAATTACTGAGCTCTCGTCTGTTCTTCCTAGACATCTCAGGGTATGTATGTATTTATATATGTAACTTTATTATATACCGAAAGCCCTCCTCTGAAAGGGAGCAGTATACAAATATTTCTTACGTTTTTATTTGTATTTTTAAGATGAATTTTACTGCAACTAAATGTTATGTGTCGTATTATTGCATATTTTACCAAACTGAGGCACTTGCAACTTATTAATCCTCGGTAAGAAGAGGCTGTTCTTCTGAGTCACCATGGCCACAGGGGTGGTTGCGTAGACGCTCCGTGAAAGGTAAAAATCACAACGACCTGCAAAAAGAAATACTATATATTATTTGTATATACGTAAGCGGAGATATATAATTAGAAAAATACTGAAGTGTTCCGCTTTCGGATTTAAAAGATCCTTCTTATTTTGATTTGCAGGCAGTGTTTTACATTTGCCTAACAATCGTTTTTAATTTATTACCTCCTTGCCTAGTGTCAACAATCTTATGTCCCTGAAATCCTCATTTCTCATATTTCAGTCAGTGTCAGTGTCTTTTTCTGCTGTCTGACATTATCAATTACAAGTGGAAAATATAAGCACCAATTAGAGGCAAACTGTTTAATTTTCTCCCTCTACATATTCCATTAATTAACCAGTTTGTCAGGCGTAGTAGCCATGATAAGATTTGATTTATTCTGACTGATGACAGACGACTGGAAAGGGAGATGGAGTTCTCAAAACTTCCCCTCGTGAAACATTCAATCCGAAGTGAGTATTTTCCTTTAGGATTCAATTTACTTAGTAAAGTCATAGTAAAAGCCGGTTAATATTTTATGACAAACGAAACATGACCAGCTCAACACCAGCTTGTGTGTGTGTGTGTGTGTGTGTGTGTGTGTGTGTGTGTGTGTGTGTGTGTGTGTGTGTGTGTGTGTGTGTGTGTGTGTGTGTCTGTGTGTGTGTGTGTGTGTGTTTGTGTGTATGTGTGTGTGTGTGTGTGTGTGTGTGTGTGTGTGTGTGTGTGTGTGTGTGTGTGTGTGTGTGTGTGTGTGTGTGTGTGTGTGTGTGTGTGTGTGTGTGTGTGTGTGTGTGTATGCGTGTGTGTGTGTGTGTGTGTGTGTGTGTGTGTGTGTGTGTGTGTGTGTGTGTGTGTGTGTGTGTGTGTGTGTGTGTGTGTGTGTGTGTGTGTGTGTGTTCATGCTATTTTAGAATGACAGCAATTAATATGTTGTTGGCCTGTTACTACTATGATACATTGATACACTATAATATATAGATAACTAAAAATATATTAAACACATAAATTCAGTAACTTCAGCAATTATATTACAACCTGTAAGAGAAAAGCTTTTGGGCAGCAAGTTGATATAGTTGAGATCCATGTCAAAGATGACGTGAGTGCCAGCCAGCACGACCGTTTCCATATTCTTGGCTAATTCGGCGTACATGTTGTAGACGACCCGTTTAGTACCCATCAGTTTCCCCAGTTCATGAAGTGGACCTGACGTGGCAGTCTGAAAAGAATAAGGCTATCGAAAATTGTCAACTTTACGGTATATTTTTGTGGGATTTAGAAACACCAATTTTTTGCAATTCGAACCAAAAAAAAAAAAAAAAAAAAGAGCGTGTAAATTTTCTGCAAGAAAATTTTGGTTATTTATGATAGATATGAAAACTTCAGCAATAGCTTAACCATCATTTCATGCAAAACTGGTATGCTTATGATTTTTTCACGCCGCAATTAACTAACAGCATATCAGTTAAAGTATCGCATTATGGACAACCAATTAGATACTCTTAATTCTTTATTACGCTGAAGAAACAAACACTCACTTCAATATACTTAATAATAAAAGTGTCTGGAGCAATAATTATCCCCACATCAGAGTTGTCAAGGACGTCCTCAAGTCTCTGATAGGGTTGGTCTATGTATCTGACTGCCAGGAGGGACATGAGGTTGCCGACGTAGCTCTGTGTCAGCACCACCATCATCAGCATCCACACCCCCAGCATCACACGCTCCCACCACCACCGACTCTTAGTTATCTTTATATCTGAAAGACAAACTTTAGTCAAGCAAAAGATATGGATCACCAGATTATTTGATGGTGTGTTTGTCGTAGCTATGATAAAATAAATGTAATGGTTAAAGTAACCTGATATTAGTGAGATGAATTTAAGCATCATCTAACACAAGACAATGGTTGCGTATAGTGAAACTACGTGGGCGAAACTACTGGTTCTTTTAGAATTCTCACAGAGAAAACTTGACTAGTTAGGAAGTTACTAAGCCTGGATGCTGCCTACGTTAACTCAGCCGTTCCCACTTAATTTAATCTCTCAGAGTCCCTCCAAATTTAGTCTAAAATTACTCATTGTAATCCACAACATGGCAAACACTAGTTACCTTCTTGCAAAAGAACTCGCACACAGTTGAAGGCGTCGGTATCTTTCATGCGTGGTTCTTGCATATGAGTGGGAAGGCAGAAAGACAGAAGCATCATCATAGCACATACTGCCAACAGTGCTGTCAGCACAGCCACCCAAACCTTTGGTCTAAGAGGCAACAGGAAGCCCCAGGGGTCCACCTCAGGTCGACCACGGGCAGCGAGAATTTGAAAATGTCCTATAAACACAAACTGAGAGTAGTCTATCCATTGGCTTCTAGTTATATCCATGTAAAATGGCGTCGGACTAAACTCCACTTCCTGAAATGTTTTTGTGAAATATAAGGAAAAACAGTAGAACAATGTATGTTGCGATATATTTCATAAAAGATTAATCTTTACAACAATAAACTATGATGAGTAATTCGTGAGAAGGTTCTCAAATCGTTTTTTTTTTTTTTCTGAATATTTTTACTGCATTGATCAAGGTTTGCTATTTCAAAAGTAGTTCCCGAGCTAAATATTTGAAAAGATAAATAATAAAGTAATGTATGTTCAGATAATATATGTGCGAAACATGAGGATTGAATGTTATGAAAGGGAAAATGCAACTACTGTACAATGCTAAAAGCTGTAGGAGGATAATTAAACCATTGAATCTACCTAAGATACGGCTTCTTGTAAAAATAATAACGAAATCACAGATACAGAAGACCAACAGAAACTGGTGTTAATGACAACAACTAAATAAAAAAGGCTTAGCAGATCAAAAAAAAATGTTAAAAAGAAATGCTAACAATATATAGCGGAGAAAGAGATGCTACTACGTGCCCCAGAACAAAGAGTATTCTGTGCGAAGATGCTACAGTATATATAATCTTGTTCTAACGCCTAAAATTACCATTCCATAATAAGAAGTTTGCTTCCATATCAGATTAGCACTAGAAAAGGAAGTTCGTGATACAGCAGTCTTATGACAAGGAGGGAAGGGGTAAAATGTTCTTTTTCTGCCATTGAGCTTCGTAGAATAATCTACAAAAAGACGATAATCTCAGCCAAGTTGAGGAAAACGAACTATAGAATTGACCTCGCGTGTAATGAGTCCCATCATGCCTGTCCAAGTCCCATCGCTCTGCAGTAAGCCCCAAGTCCTGTCAGGGGATCTCACGTACGTGTATCTGTCAGAGGGACGTGATCTAAGCACATTTGATGATATTGTAACGTTTTCCATGGCAAGAAATAGGTCGAGAGGGTACGTTCACATTCATATTTTATTTTTGTTAACTTAGGGCAAGTTGTGCAATCAACCAACGCTTTTTTATCGAACCCAAATATTTCCAGTCAAATATACAGTGTTTTAAAGCAAATGTGCATTAATAGCTCACGTGAAGTTCATGATCGTGGACAGCATCTCCATTATGTTCCCCGCTGGTCCCCCAAAGGTGAGTCGTTTGCCCTCTGGTGCCGTAGGGTCATCTACTGTAAATGCCAGCTGTCCCGCTAACTCCTCCGATGTCACTAACACGTGTGGCCGGTGCGGGAACCTGCGGCAAAATCGTGTGCGGTATAGTGTTGACTAGTAATGACACTTGGATTAATATATACTCTCAGACAATTCATTTTTCACTCTGACAGTATGAATATATGTTCATGTATTACGCACAAAACAGAACCTGGACATTATAAGCTATTGTTTTCCAGTATCAGTTTTGCTTTCTTCAGTTAAAGAAAACAAGCGCGGTGATCGCCCATGTTGTTGCGTAATGTCGGCATAACCTAAGGCCATTCAGATCGTTCAGATTCAGGCTCAGATAAATCAATTAAAATTCAAAAAAGCTGTTAAGATACAAGTAGAAAACTTACTGTCTGAACTTTTTTACTCTAACTTGTCCTAAAACTCTCATCTGCCCATCTTCAATCCTAAGTTAAAACAACGTATGAACACTCGAATATGATGCTAGTCCTGAAGAGGTGTTATGGGAAGGATATAAATCTGTAGTATTGTCTTTTTCTGCCACTATCTTATCTGAAATAAGCTGCAATAAGACAAAAAATTTATCATAATTACGGTAAAAAAAAAAGTTATTTTACAGTATATTCAAACACACTATAGTCCAGCCAGATCATTTAGGTCGCTCACGTTGGCTCAGTGTCATTTAGGTCCAGATACAAGAATTATGGTTATCTTCGTCCCATTTTGATATTTTCATCCATTCCAAATATTTTTTTATATCTTTCTCGTCTCTTCCTCTGTAGGAATCAGATCTTGCACCATCTCTTACGTAGTATACTAGTTGGTAATTTGCGGGAATGCAGTAATAATAAGTTACCGTGCCAGATCTCTCGTGTATGTAGCTCAGTTTCTCTTTTTTTTTTTTAGCAATATCTTACAGGAACATTGTCGACACACAAAATTTACCGTAAGAACTTCTGAGGGAAAAGATCTGGTGGATGGGTGAAAGTTAGACGTTGATCGACAGCCCATGAAGCCAATTGTAATGGCCGAGATTCTGGGTCAGTGAACGGCAGCCATGAGACCACGTTGGTCCTGTTGATGAAAAAGCAATCTGTCCATTAATTAACACTCAGAAATATCGACTGTTTACATTGCGTTCTTGTACGGTTGCAACCAATAGGATCACAAGGTCAGTAATTTATGAAGATGTTAAGTAATAATGTGAAAAAATGAAAGACTCCAAGTATTTCACTGGGTTTCAAAATTCATTGTTTATAGCCTCGATACTTACAATGGATCAGTATTTTTGTTCGCAACTGTATGTGGATAATTCTCGTTACCTAAAAACTGGCAATGTATCGTTCACAACAGCAACAAGAGAAGTGGTTCGTGAGAGTGTCCTGTGAAGGTGGGGAAGGTTCTGGAGCTGGAGGAGAGGGATGCGAGTGAATACGAGCAGCTTTGTTTTTTGGACCAGCAGGAGGTGGCTCTTGAATGAGGAATCAGCAAAGACGGCGAGGAAGGCTAGGTCATCGCTCACCACCACCACCGTCACGCACCACAACGCATCACGAAGCTAATGGTGACAGTATATATAATATCACGAAACTAATTGCGCCAACATAATTTATATAACAAAGCTAATGGTGCTATCATAAAAAATATTACGAATCTAACCGTACAAACAAGAATAATATCACAAAACTAATCGTGCCAACGAAAGTATCAGGAACCTAATGCCAACAAGAATATTATTACGTAACTAATGGTGCCAATCTAATCATCTGACAACGAAAGTACCCTATACTCCCACTGACTACGATTTACACCTATCGAATATTCTACACAATCGTGACTTTTGCTTAAGTCACTGGTGTGTCCTCGCCATAAGTTCTCGTCGGTGGTCCAGGAAATGAAACAGGGATCTCTCGGTTGTGGGTCAAGTATACTTCCGATTACACAGTGCTAACTCGTAGGAATACTTAACGAACTAAACTGTTTTATGTCTGGTTCCTTGAGCCTGATGACGTCTTTCTGTGTTTCATGCCAGCTACACCAGGCAAAACGGAACAGAAAAGCGTCTACGGGAATAATATTAATGAATTGTGTGTTTTTATTCGTGATTATTTCCAAAAAATCTGAATTATTGCCTCTAGAGTCCAGTTTCTTCATTCTAATTCGTCTACTTGCCGTGGACACATACCCGGCGAGCTGTGGCTATACTCTGTGAGAGCTGTTCGTATGTCATGCTGATGTTTTGTTCACTAGTCTTCATCTCAAACACTCCGACTCCCCAAGGAGCATCTAAGCGTGCTAGGTCCTGAAAGGGAACATATAATAGTAAATCTTTCCTATTCTTCACAATCGATGCAACAATAAGGATAAATAGAACGATAAATTTAACATATTAGGTGCAAATATCCCAATTTTTACTAACTTTGGGCAGACTTTGGCTCACCTAGTTCATTCAGTAGCAGAAAGGATTAAAGCCGAAAATGTGAATTACTGTACTTGTATCGTACAGTGAGATAAAAACTGACCTAATGTTTAGGTTGACCCTTTCAGGCTCTTCTATTGCAGTTCTAAGCAGTTTTTCTATTACTGTTGCACATACTTACTTCCGTCATGGACATTGCCCATTGGCAGCCATCTGTCAGCAGTAGGGCAGAAAAGTGAGAACACCGCTCTATGGCCATCATGTCATCAAGTGCAATGCGGCTCTCCAGTGATGCTTTGGTTGTGTCTGAAAAACCCATGGGTGAGTAAAAGCACACTTGTACAGTACTCTTTTTAGTACAAGTGCTGGAATATTTGTCTGACAATATGCACGAAAATCAACCCTTCAACTACCAATGTCTTCTCTCTGCTACTTAAAAGTCCGTGTAGCCAAAATATTATACCACAAGCAACAAACCGAGAAGCACAGAAAGAATCTGATCAGTCAACCAGTGATTCCTAATTTCCGAGGTTAGGTTGCACAGTTTATGTTCATTTCATATTATAGCTCAGTAAATTCGAAAACTCTATGAGAAGCTGCGTAGTTATGGATAACCAAACCTTCAAAAGATCATAGCTCCATAGAGTTGCAGTGGCTTGAAACAGCCGATAACCTATCATTATTCGGAATTCTGTACATCTTTTTTTGATATTGTACGAAGTAAGTAACTGAAATAATTAAAAATAATAAGGTAACTTGATGATATTTGGTGATGCACATGTAATAGCCAAGATAAAAACGAAACAAGTCCTTTTCTTTTCCCTAGCACTTTGTCTTTACTAGAATCTACGTACCTGTGATGTGATGTAGGCGGGCACGGACCAGGAGGCAGGTGACCTCCAGGCCGAGCCATATTACCCACGCAGAAGCCGACATTATGACACCACCACCACCACAGAAACACGTCACGACCACCACCGCACACCTCCGCGACCACGACACGTCACGACCACAACAGCACACCTCCGTCACCACCACACTTCACGACCACTACGTAATGCCTCCACCCTTGTCGAAACATGTTACGATCGCTATTGCACGCCTCCACCACCACCACATCTATTTCTTAAAGAAACTTCCACCATAACACTCCTTGGGCCAGTTACATTATGAAACTGTAAATCTGCTCCTCCTTGTAACTCAAGGAATATATTTTGCATAAGGAATAACAGACATAGTACGGCACTCTTCTTTCTTTATCCGTTCTTAGAAAATTAAAAATGATGACCATAATTTCTCTTTAATAACGTAGATTCCTTTTTCAAAAAGAACAGGAGAGAGGGGAAAATTTTTAATATATGCCGCAAAAGCAAACCCCAGTTAGGAGAGGGAGTTGAACATAAGTTTGTGAAGTGAAATCCTGACCAACAACCAGAAAGTAAAATCAATCTGTGGTTTATGCAAGTTCATCCTTATATATTCCGTGATGATGTACATTTCCTGGATGAGGAAAGTTACTTTTTTTTTTTTTTTCAAATTCATATGTAACTAAAACCACAAAATTGTCATACGAAACTCAGATTTCCCTAAACTTCCAAGCACTGTTACCAACACATACGTCAGGGTATCTAATAAGCTTCATGATATGATATTCGCAGGGAAATGGATTTTATTCCATATTGCATTTTCATTATCATTTTCCTTAAATATATATATATTGTTACGGAACAGAGAAAAATAATGTACACTTTAAGTGAGAATACTAAAAATCACTACTGTCCCGTAAAGTTCCAGGTTCAAAACAAAAGACTTAGGTAAAATTACAAGTTAAAGTTTAATGCTCAAACTAACAAAAAAACATTCAGGACTCATAAGGATAATTTAATGGCAAAAAAAAAACAGGTTAAATATATGGTTAACTGCAATAGCCTCTATTAACACGAAATTAGCAAGAGTAAATTTACCTAAGTCAACCCTGATAAAATGAAAATACACTGGGTAATGCTCAGTTAATGCAAGATAAATTATTACAGATCTAAAATATTATTAATGATGGCTGACAATAAGAACCCTTACATAAATTACAAACACTTACTAGGCCCAAGAATCAACCTTATGCTACACAGTACAAGAAAAAATGCAACAACAGTTATACTCAAATTACACACAGCTGCTAGATGGTTGGAGACATTCTGAGCACTAACAATAATAATAACTGTACAGGGGAGGACAGAGATGTGAGCAAAATGAGGAGTAGATCTAAGTGGCCATGATGCAGAGACTGAGCTCATTATATAGGGGCTGGCAGAGCTTGATACAACTTGCAAGAAGGACGCGCAAATGAAGCCATAGGGGACAAAGAGCTGACAATCCTGCTTTGAACAACAGAAAGGACAACTTACTCTCCTATAACGGTAGAAGGGGGGGACTGAGGCAGAACACGCTCGTGATCAAACATGCAGCATACTGTGCGTTAAAATTACACAAAGGATGATGAAATCATACGCTAAGTAACACCTTCCCACAAAGAAAAAGAAATTTACAAAGGAAATTTCTTATTACTCTAAAACAATCTGTCTAAAGTCTAGATAAGCAATCTGCAATAACATTTTCTTTCCCCTTGACATGTTGCATGTCTAATGAATACTCCGGAAGAAGTAGACTCCATCTTGTCAATCTCTGATTTTTATCTTTAAACTTACTAAGGAATTTCAGTGGGTTATGATCGGTATAAATGACTATGGGGTCAAAACCAGAACACAAATAAAATGAAAAATGCTGTAAACCCAAAATCAAGGCCAAAATCTCTTTCTCAATAGCTGAGTAGTTCTTTTGAGGTGGAGTGAACTTCTTACTGTAATAAGATACAGGGTGTTCAATACCCTGATCATCCTCTTGCAGCAAAACAGCCCCAGCTCCTGTATCACTGGCATCAACAGCCATCTTAAAAGGCTTAGCAAAATAAGGAGTAGCGAGCACTGGCTGACTTAATAGGATAGCTTTAAGTTTGTTGAAAGAGGATTCACAGTTATCGGTCCAGACAAATTTAACTCCCTTTTTCAGTAGGTCTGTAAGTGGTGATACAAGAATTGAAAATTTAAGAACAAATCTCCTGTAATAACCTACCATTCCCAAAAATCTTTGTAGCTCTTTCCTACTTTTAGGTCTGGGAAGATCACTTATAACCTGAACCTTAGCTCCTGGTGGTGCAACATGTCCATCACCAATTACATACCCAAGGTGCTGAAGTTTAGCTTCACCAAACTCACACTTTGATAAATTAGCTACAAGATTAGCATGAACCAAACGCTCAAGAAATTTACTGACATGGCATAGGTGATCTTTCCAGTTGTCACTGAAGATTAACACATCATCAATATAAACAACACACCCTGCCAAACCATTGTGTTACAACATTCATGAGCTTCTGAAATGTGGCTGGTGCATTCTTCATACCATATGGCATTACAGAACATGCAAAAGTCTTTCCTAGTGTTACAAAACATGAGATCTCCCTAGCACGTTCAGTCATAGGTACTTGCCAGTATCCCTTTAACAAATCAAACTTACTTATGTACCTAGCCTTTCCGATCTTGTCTATGCAATCTTCCACACGAGGGAGAGGGTAAGTGTTTGTTTTGGTTATCTGATTAACACGTCTGTAGTCGATGCAAAGCTGCTGTGACCCACCTGGCTTAGGGACTAGAGTGACAGGAGAACTTCACTCGCTCTGACAGGGCTCAATCATGTTGTGGTCCAACAGGTAGCCAAGCTCCTTCTCGATGAGAGGAACTTTCACTGGGTTTACACGTTAAGGAGGCAGTTTAATTGGCTTTGCGTCTCCAACATCGACATCATGAATCAACACAGTGGTTCTTCCTGGAGTAGCACGGAACACTTGCGGGTACTCCTGCAGTAATGCCGAAAACTAATGCCTTTCCTCGGGAGGTAGATGAGAAAGCTTAGTCTGGAGATCATTCATGATATCAGGATTCTTCCCCTAATTATCACTCAGGCTCATGCTGCATGGGAGAACTTCACTTGCAGACTCGGGTGGAACAGCTACATTGCAGACTGGGTTATTTTCGTCCCGCCTGTGATATAACTTTAGCATGTTGATGTGACATAGTTGCTTGTTCTTTCTACGATCTGGTGTGGCGATGACATAGTTGACATCACTGAGTTTCATCTCCACGAAACAAGGACTACTAAACTTGCCTTGAAGAGGTTGCCCATGAACTGGTAGCAGAATCAAAACCTGATCTCCTGGCTGAAAGTGGCGTAACCTGGACTTCTTATCATACCAAGTCTTCATCTTCTCCTGAGCAGCTCCTAAATTCTCTCTCGCCTGTTGTAAAGCAGTGGACAGCCGTTCTTTGAACTTCATCACATACTCCAGCAGGTTGACGTCATCTTCCTCCGACAGCCAGCATTCCTTGAGTAACTTAAGGGGTCCTCTTACTTCATGACCAAACAGTAGTTCAAAAGGTGAGAAGCCCAGTGATTCATTTGGAGATTCTCTTGCAGCAAACACAACAAATGGAAGACCTTTATCCCAGTCTTTCTGATGTTCCAAACAGTATTTCTTGAGCATCGATTTGAGTGTTTGATGATATCTCTCCAACGCTCCTTGGGTCTGGGGACGGTAAGCTGAAGACGTGATCTGGGAGATGCCCAACTCTTTCATAGACTGCTTGAAAACATTTGACATGAAATTACTTCCCCGGTCTGACTGTACCTCCTTGGGCAGACCAAACTTTGTGAAGAATCCTAGCATTTCCTTAACCACGTTCTTTGCTGAGATATTTCTAAGTGGAATGGCTTCAGGATAACGAGTAGCCATATCAATCAGGGTCAACACATAAGAAAATCCTGAAGAAGTCTTAGGAAGAGGGCCCACAATATCCACCAACACACGGGTGAAAGGCGCCTCAAAAGAAGGAATGGGAACTAGAGGTGCAACCTTTTCGGTCTGATTACACTTACCCACAACTTGACAGGTGTGACAAGACTTACAATACCAGGAAACATCCCTGAAGATACCTGGCCAGTAGAAGTGTTTCAATATGCGTGCCACAGTCTTCCTCACTCCAAGGTGTCCTGCCAAACTGGAATCATGAGCCACTCTAATGATATCCTGCCTACAAACACGAGGGATGACAACTTGATGTACAACCTCCCATTCACAGTCGGCTGATGCTGTTGGGGGTCTCCACTTCCTCATAAGTACTCCTGACTTTATATAATAACAAGTAGAAGCACCAGCTGACTCTTCCTCACTGCAAGCAGAGTTAGCTAGACCTTTCAACTCAGGGTCAGCAACCTGCAACTCAACCAACTCTTGACGGGACTAATTATCAACACTAAGCGGTACTGCCTCATCTGGTGAATGGTCCAAATTAGCAAGAAAAGTGTCAGCTAGGATAACATCATCATCATCATTATCTTCTAAATTACCAGTAACTTTAGACCTAGCCCTAGAGACAGCACATGCAGGGAACACATCAGGGACATCACAATCCTGGGACGCAGCCACTGGCTCACTAGATAACTGAGGAGCTGGACACACTTTTTTTTTTTTTTTTTTTTTTTGTGTCCGACTCTGGGCATAGGCTTCACAGCCTGCTATCAAGGCCCAGCAGTCCTCCTACATACCATACACCTCTACATGTCACCACTTCGGCGCTAACACCCACCGTCCATATTGAATACATGCTAGGGCTGTCTCATACAGGACTGGTGCATTGGTATTAGCGGGGGTATTTTTACGACATGTCGGCAGGTCTTCTGGTAGATCAGTAAAGCCTGATTTAATGAAATTCAAATCCTTAAACTGTTCCCTGCCCCAGCCGGGATTCGAACCTGGGTCCGTAAGGACTGCAGGCCACCTCTCTACCGATTGACTTCCACCAATATCATTTCCAAGTAAGAAAGTTACACCTGACATTGGGAGTGTCTCATCCAACCCAACCATAACGGAACCATTAACAAAACCAGACTCTAAATTCACTCTGCACAGAGGGACAGAGAAGTAATTATTCCCTACACCTTGTAAGATTACAGTTTCATCAGAGGAATTAACATTAGAGCCTAGAACACTGGTCAGCATAATGGATTGGCAAGCACCTGTATCACGATATATTTTAACTGATTTCCTGTCATTACTGTCCAGAGGACTGACAAAACCATCAGACAGGAAATTAGCACATGAACTCTTGAGAGTGTCACCCACGTTACTGCTCAAAAGAGGAGCTCCATCATGAGAATTTAATTTACCCCTCAAAGCAGGTTCAGTTAACTCAGTTAAAGAATTATGGGAACTCTCAAGGGTGGACACTAGACCAATTGACTAAATATTTAAAGACTCCTTTTTGTTCACATCACGCTGTCTCCTGAAACATTTCTCCGTAGTATGACCAAGCTTACTACAATAAGTACATTTACTTTTCTGAAATCTAGAGGTGGAGCTGGTACTTACTTCCTGAGAAATATCATCTTTATTCTCTTTCCTGTTACCTGTACTCTGAGTAGAGGCAATGTACTTACTCTCAGCTTTCCCTTTTTCTCTAGAATATCTCTTGTGAGTGAGAACATATTCATCAGCTAAAACTGCAGCATCAGACAAATTATCTATTTTTCTCTCATCAAGATATAGGCTTACATCTTTATTAACACACCTCTTGAAGTCCTCGAGGAAAATCATCTGCTTAAATTTACCAAAATCAGAATCCACATTCTTAGAATTTAACCACTGCTCTAACAGATCTTCTTTGATTTTTGCATACTCAACATGGGATTGCTTATCTTGCTTATAAGTTGTCCTAAATTTTACTCTATAGGCTTCAGGAACAAGCTCATAGGCATTAAGAATCAAGCTCTTAACTACATCATAATTATCAGATTGATCCTGAGGCAAAGATGCATAAGTTACTTGAGCTTTACCGGTGAGAACAGTTTGAAGGAGTACTGGGCAATACTTTTTGGGCCAATTAAAACCTGTAGCTACCCTCTCAAACAACTGAAAATACTTTGTTAAATCAGATTCATTAAAAGGAGGGACAAGTTTAACATTTTTAGCCACATCAAAATCATCAGAGGTAGATGATCCAGTTCCACCTTGTTTCATGCGATACTCATGGTCTGCCTGAATCCTAGCTAGTTCAATTTGTGCCTGAGCCTGTATCTGTGCCTCTTGAATACGAGCATTTGCCTGAAATTCAGCCTCCTTAGCATGGGCCTCCTGCAGGGCTAGCTGTAACTTAGCTAATTCAATCTGCGTTTGCTCATTTCCAGGAGTTACATTAAACAAGCTTTCATTAATCATGTCAACAATTTGATCTTTAGAATGATGAGAGCGAACAGCAATTCCCAATTGTTGAGCAACAAGCTTAAGTACATTCTTTGTTCTTTTTCTACATCCAACACTGTTTGCACATTTGACAAAAAATCTTTGGCTTCATCAAGTGTAGAAATAGTAGACATCATGAATAAATCACAGTCACAAAATATCAAGCAATATCCTCATGATAATATCCTGAATATCCTGATAAGAGGTCGCCAAATTTATGTTACGGAACAGAGAAAGATAATGTACACTTCATGTGAGAATACTAAAAATCACTACTGTCCCGTAAAGTTCCAGGTTCAAAACAAAAGAGTTAGGTAAAATTACAAGTTAAAGTTTAATGCTCAAACTAACAACAAAACATTCAGGACTCATAAGGATAATGTAATGGCAAAAAAACAGGTTAAATATATGGTTAACTGCAATAGCCTCTATTAACACGAAATTAGCAAGAGTAAATTTACCTAAGTCAGCCCTGATAAAATGAAAATACACTGGGTAATGCTCAGTTAATGGAAGATAAATTATTACAGATCCAAAATATTATTAATGATGGCTGACAATAAGAACCCTTACATAAATTACAAAAACTTACTAGGCCCAAGAATCAACCTTATGCTACACAGTACAAGAAAAAATGCAACAACAGTTATACTCAAATTACACACAGCTGCTAGATCGTTGGAGACTTTCTGAGCACTCACAATAATAATAGCTGTACAGGGGAGGACAGAGATGTGGGCAAAATGAGGAGTAGATCTAAGTGGCCATGATGCAGAGACTGAGCTCATTATATAGGGGCTGGCAGAGCTTGATACAACTTGTAAGAAGGACGCGCAAATGAAGCCATAGGGGACAAAGAGCTGACAATCCTGCTTTGAACAACAGAAAGGACAACTTACTCTACTATAACGGTAGAAGGGGAGGACTGAGGCAGAACACGCTCGTGATCAAACATGCAGCATACTGTGCATTAAAATTACACAAAGGATGATGACATCATAGGTTATGTAACAATATATATATATATATATATATATATATATATATATATATATATATATATATATATATATATATATATGTGAGTTCATCGAGGCCCTATACATCCCCGAGAGTGCCACAGGAAATGATTGATTGATATATATATATATATATATATATATATATATATATATATAATGTTACATAGCCTATGATTTCATCATCCTTTGGGTAATTTTAACGCACAGTATGCTGCAGGATTGTGTGGGTAAAGTTGAAAGTTGGAATACAAATGTGGGCGCTTGTGTGTGTGTATGCGCCAACACAAGATCGTGCTAGCAGAGTGAGAGAAGAGTTCTGAACAAATGTGGAAGTGTGCATGGAAAAGTCTGGAAGGAATGAGAGAGTGTTTTTGATCGGTGATATGAATGGTAAAGTAGGGAATGAGAAGGAAGATGGAATGGTTGGTGAGTGGGGTGTGCCTGCTGAAATAGATGAGAATGGCAGTGTGTTAGTGATCATTTGTGCTGGGAGGGGGTTGGTGACAGAAAATACCCTCTTCAGGCATAAAATGATCCAAAGGTATTCAAAAGTTTTCGAGTCAAATCTTAATCGAAATATTTTAAGGCATCTTTCCTATCACAACCTTCTTTCCGATCGTCATTATGGGTTCCGTCAGGGACGCTCCACTGGCGATCTTCTCACCTACCTTTCAGACTCCTGGTCATCCTCCTTTCGGGACTTTGGCGAAAGCTTTGCCATTGCACTTGACGTCTCAAATGCTTTCGATCGAGTCTGGCATAAATCTTTAATTTCCAAACTGCCCTCCTACGGTTTCTATCCTTCTATCTGTGCCTTCATCGCTAGCTTCCTTTCTGGTCGTTCTATAGCCGCTGTTGTAGACGGCCATCGTTCTTTTCCTACATCTATCAACAGTGGTGTTCCTCAGGGCTCTGTCCTATCACCAACTCTCTTCCTTTTATTCATCAATGATCTTCTAAGCTGTACATCTAACCCTATCGACTCATATGCTGATGACTCCACCCTTCACCTTTCCATTCGGTTCCCGCAACGCCCATCTCAACAGTTACTTCAACAAACAAGGGATGAGGCTATGGCACACCTAATGTCTGATTTGGCTCGTATCTCTGACTGGGGTAAAAATAATATGGTTGTTTTTAATGCATCTAAGACTCAGTTCTTACACCTATCAACCCGACAAAGTCTTCCACAGGTGTACCCACTAATGTTAGTAATATTCAGCATAATCCTGCATCATCCTTGAACATGCTTGAGGTTTCATTTACTCGGGACTTATCTTGGAAAGATCATATTACATCTCTTGTAAAATCTGCTTCCAAGAGATTGGGTGTGCTAAGCTAACTCCGCTCTTTCTTTACCCCTGCACAATTGTTGACTCTATACATGGGTTTTATCCACCCCTGTGTGGAGTACAACTCTCATGTGTGGGGAGGCTCCCCACATACAGCTCTTCTCAATAGGGTGGAGTCAAAGGCTTTTTGTCTCATTAACTCTCCTCCTCTTACTGACTCAATTCAACCTCTGTCTCTTCGCCGCACTGTTGCATCTTTATCTCTTTTCTATCGCTACTTTATTGGTCACTGCTCCTCTGAACTGTCTGCTTGCATTCCTCCACCTCTACGACGGGCGCGTAGCACCCATCTGGCAACAAACTCTCATCCCTTTTCTGTCCAACTCTCTAATGCAAGAATTAACCGTTACTCATAGTCTTTCATTTATGCAACTGGTCAGCTCTGGAACTGTCTAACTCTGTCTGTATTTCCTGCTGCCTATGATCTCCAGTCTTTCAAACGCAGTGTGTCCATTCATCTCAAATTGATCGGACCTTGAATTTGGCTCTATATTGTATTTTGTTTTTCTCATGGAGGGAACTGTTACTGCGGGCTCATGGCCTTTGGTTCCTTCTTCCTCCCATAAAAAAAAAAAATGGCGAGTGATGAGAAGGGTGGGTGATGAACTAAATGAAAGGAAGGGAATGATTGATTATGTGTGTGTGTGGATGAAAGGATACGAAGATGTGTAATGGATGTAAGAGCTTATAGAGGTTGGGGGAGTGGACTTTCTGACCACTACTTGGTGGTGACCAGAATTAGAATACAAGTAAGATGGAGGAATAGAAGAAGGGAAAGACGAGAGGAAGGAGTAGTTCCAAGAAGAGTGGAAAGGTTACAAGAGGATGAGAGAAAGGCAGAGTATAAGAGAGGAGTGGAGGAACGATTGGGCAAATATGAATTGGAGCAGATGGGGGACGTGGAAGGTGTGTTCAGGATATATACAGAAGAAATATGTGCAGCATGTGATGTGGTGTGTGGGAGGAAGAGAAGATGGAGGGGGGGTGCAAGGAACAGCGTGGTGGACTGAAGAGGTGAGACTGGCTTTGGCACAAAAAAAGAAAGCATACAATGAATGGATGAGAAATAGGGGCGTGGAAGAAGTTGAGAGGCGGAAGAGAGAGTTATATGTAGAAAGAAAGAGGTGAAAAGATTAGTAAGAGAGAGTAAGAAGAGAGTGGATGAGGAATTTGGAAGGAATTTGAGTATAAAGTGGAGGAACTGAAAGAAAATGTTCTGGAAAGAGGTGAAGAGAGTAAGATAGGGTGGAAGTGAGGTTAGCAGGGGAGTGAAAGATAAAAATGGTAGATTACTAGTGGAGAAGGGAGAAAAAGTGAGCAGATGGAGAGAACACTTTAAGGAATTGTTGAACATACAGGATGGAAGTAATGCGAGTATAAGTGGCTGGGGAATGGCTGGGAGAAGGAGGGAGGTGAGAAGACAGGAAGAAATATGTAGGATAGAAGTTGTGGAAGGAATGAAGAAAGTTAAATTGGGGAAAGCCCCAGGAATTAATGGAGTGTGTGGTGAAATGCTGAAGCATGGGGGAGAGATAGTAGTAGAATGGATGTGGAAGATGTGCAGATTGGCCTGGGAGGAAGGTAGAATCCCGGAGGATTGGAAGTCAGGTATAACTATTTCCTTGTACAAAGGAAAGGGGGAAAAAGAAGCGTGTGGTATTCATAGGGGCATTTGTCTTCTTAGTATAATAGGAAAAGTGTATGGTAGGATACTTATTGACAGAGTTAGAGAAAGAACAGAGGAATTAGTTGGAGAAGAACAGGGAGGCTTTAGGAAGGGAAGAGGTTGTGAAGACCAGATATTCATTCTTAGATCTTTAGTAGAAAAGTTTCTAGAGAAGGGAAAGAAGTTGTATGCGGCTTTCATGGATTTGGAGAAAGCATATGACAGGGTGGATAGACAAGGATTGTGGAAAGTATTAAGAATATATGGGGTAGATGGAAAGGTGTTGCATGCTGTGAAGAGTATGTATGATGGTCCTAAGGCTGCAGTGCGTGTGGACGGTGAACTAAGTTAATTTTTCTCGTTGGAGGTGGGTTGAAACAGAGATGTGTCATGTCTCCATGGTTGTTCAATCTGTTCATGGATGGGGTAATAAAAGAGGTACAAGGTAGGATAGTGGATGTTGGAGTGGCCCTGGTGAGAGAGGATAGTGTTTGGAAACTCCCTGTACTGTTGTTTGCAGATGATATTGTGTTATTGAGTGAAGACGAAGGGGAGCTGGAAGGCTTAGTGGATGAGTTTGGGAGAGTGTGTAAGAAACGGAATCTAAAGGTGAATGTAGGGAAGAGTAAAGTGATGGTCTTTGAGAGAGGTGAAGTCAGTGAATGTACAGCCAGGTTGGATGGTGACGAATTGGAAAATGTGAGTACGTTTAAGTACTTGGGTAGTGTGATGAGTAAGGATAGAGGTTTGGAGGGTGAAGTGCTTGAAAGGGTACAGCAGGGAAGAAAGGTTGCTGGTTCTTTGAAAGCAGTGATAAGAAACAGGGAAGTGAGCATGGAAGTGAAAAAGTTACTACATGACAGTATTGTGATACCAACTCTAACGTATGGAAGTGAAGCTTGGACGTTGTTGGAAGGACACAAGTCAAGAGTGAGAGCAGTGGATATCAGTTATTTCAGAGGAGCCTGTGGAGTGACATGGAGAGACAGACTGACGAATGAGGATATAAAGGAGCATTGTGGTGTGGATGTGGATGTGATAGGAAGTGTTATGAGGAACACCTGAGGTGGTTTGGCCATATGAAGAGGATGGAGGGTGAAAGACTGACGAAGCGAGTGTATGTGAGTGAGGTGGAGAGGGGAAGAGGGAAGGGGAGGCCGAGGATGTGATGGAGGGATGGGGTGGAGAGGTATATGAGAGAGGGGGGTGAGAGTTGGGAGCTGGGAGGTGAAATGGCGGGGGACAGGGCGACGTGGAGGCGATTTGTTTGTGGCCATTCCAAACGTGATTGAGGCGTCTGGCAATATAAATCATCATCATCATCATTAGCCGTTGAGGTCCACTGCAGGACCGGCCTATCCCTACCGAAGCAGGGACGATACAGTCAATGTATTTCTACCAAGTGGCTTAGGCTGTCTGGTAGAGACTGTATGTAGGGTGAGAAGTGCTTGTGAGTGTAATTGTAGTGTTGAAATGGCTTTGGTTGTGTGTATAGTCTGTGAACCAAGTGTAATCGGCCCGCCTTAAGCTGGCTGGGTGCAACCATACTATTATGTGACACTGGTTCAACCACAGCACCCCTTGTGTCTGCCAAAGTGGTCAGTGGCGTGGTGGACGCTTCCCAGAGATTTTACAACTCTGGTGGAGAGGCGAACCCCCGCCTACCAGCTGCGTGACACACACTCTACTACTGTACCACAGAGGCTCCTGGCAAAATATATATATATATATATATATATATATATATATATATATATATATATATATATATATATATATATATATATATATATATGGAACCTCTGTGGTACAGTGGTAGAGTGTGCGTTTCGCACCCTGGTGAGCGGACGTTCGCCTCCCGCCAGAGTTGTAAAAACTTTGGGAAGCGTCCACCAAGCCACTTGCTACTTTGGCAGACACAAGGGGTGCTGTGGTTGAACCAGTGTCGCATACTAGTATGCTTGCACCCAATCGGCTTAAGGCGGGTCGATTACACTTGATTCACAGACTACACACACATCCACAGCCACTACAACACTACAATCACACTCAAAAGCACTTCTCACCCTACATATAGTCTCAACCATAATGCCTAAGCCACTAGGTACAGATACATTGGCTGTATCGTCCCTGCTTCGGTAGGGATAGGCCAGTCCTGCAGTGGACCTCAACGGCTGATGATGATGATATATATATATATATATATATATATATATATATATATATATACCCCTGCATATGACTCGTTTACCAATATGTAACAAAAATACTTACACTGCATAGAAATATGTTTTTATTCCGTTAATTTCCTTTACATTAAATCATTTTCGTCTGGGAAACTTGTTAAATATGATACAGGTGAGACAGCTTCCTGAAACATTCTAACCAGGTACAAAAAATTTTTAATTTTCACCTTACGAAAAAGCACAAGCAAGTCTGAACTCCTGTATTACCAATTTTCCGGTAAGGAAATGAAGAACGTTTGGTTTGACACATGTAATACAGAGTATTCATAAGTTTCCTAACCTAGGACAACATACTTTATCATTCTGAAAGATATGGACAATATCTTTTCAGTATGAAATAATCTTAATTGTCTGTTGAAAGGATTATGCCATGTAATAATTAAATGAATATGTTTGTGTGGATGAGTAAATTGGGAGTGTGTCGTCCTGTGTCGGTTACCTTCCGTTCTTTGGGGGAAGCAGCCTGCGTATATAGACATAGATAGACTGATTAAATACGTTTTGTCTTGAAATTCTGAAAGTAATGGTATGGTAGCTTTGGGATGTAAATGCTCACTTCAATGGGAGCTCAGGTAACTCAGAACATAAATGGGATCTCAAATCTATTGCCTCACTTCAGTCTGCTGTTTGCTCGGCCCAGCTTTGGGTAACAAAAACAACATTTAGCACAGATATCACCCTTTTCTGCTTTTGCCCGTTTATAAGAGAGACGTAGATCATTTTACATGAAAGGGAACTTTATCTTTCTCGTGGCTCTTGCTATTTTTTTTCTACGAACGACAACGAAACTTAGTTATGTGATGTGTTGGCAATTCATTATCTTGATACATAGAACCGGTTCACTCGGCTGTCATATATAAAGAGCCTGTCTGGTTAGCATCTGTTTGGTTTGGCAGAGAATGTTTCAAAACTGGAGGAGTTTGTAAAGATACTTCGAATGAAGTTTATTGTGAGTACTACACCCTTTCGTTAACGTGAAACTCATTAGTACGTGTACGGACCCGGGTATTTAGTATATCAACAGTGATAGTTGAAATCTGTTTATATTGCTCTGAGATTCACCTCAGATAAGTAGAACTTATTAGTGTGCAATGCCATGAGATGGAATGCTTTAATACGGCTGTAAATTGTTTTGCAATATTTTCCTTTACAATATCGGCCATAGCGATGCCTGTTCTCAACGTGTCCCTCCTGCTTCCACCGCCTGAGCCACCTGCAGACAGTAGTGACGCTGAACCCGGTTACCCTAGCTATGGCACGAGCTGACAGGCCCCCCACCCACAACCAGATGAAGTTGTTGCGTTCTGTCAGGGAGGTTGGGCATGAAGGCCGCTGTGTTTCCATGTTCTGTCTAAGAGAGATATTCAACAATCAAATATACAATAGAACTTTGTCCCCCTGGTTACTTTGCATCAAGTGTTGGACGTACAATTTGTAGTTACTTTTGTTTCAGTCCTTCACAGTTGCGACAGTACTTTCACTGCAGTCTTGTTGCTACTGGATATTTTATTAAGTACCAGATTATTAGTAAACTGTCTGATGAAGGCTATTTATATAACTCATGCAGTTCGAAAAACCTCTTCTGAGTTAAATACCTTCAGAATTTAGGGACAATATATAAAAATCCTGAACTATCTTTGGATATTGGGAGTCAAGTTTGCATACTGGTAGTAAATTTTGGGTACTGGACGGCAAGAGGCGAGTAATAGCGTTCATTCATAGGCACTGTTCGGCAGTTATTTTTTTAATCCATAATATATTTTCAGTAATGAGGTCCATTGATTAAAAAAAAAATGAATGATTAAATAGATCGTAACTTGAATCCCGCCAAGGATGGACTGTGCCTACAACTTCACTGGTTCTCTGTTTCATATCCCGAGAAAGATCCACGAAGGAACCTAGTGATCTCTCCACCCCATGAAAGATGTGGGAAACTGTAACAAGTTAATGAAGAATGAGCATAAAACAACAATAGATTATCGAAAACAATAGTGGAGCGAAGTGGGTAAAAAAACAACAGTAATAAGTTCTTATATAAGTCTTTAAGGAACAAAAACCAATTATGTAAGCAACGAAAAAAAAAAAAAAGCAGAAGAAACAAACTTCACAGCAACAGCATCAAATATTTAAGCAACAGAAATATATGTACAAGTATCAGACACAAACCTCTAAGCAACAGAAAACATCTAAGAAACACAGATAAACATCGGGGCAACAGAAACAATCCTCTTACCAACATAAACATAAATCTAAGCAAGAAACAGGTTGGTAGTTACAGACTAATTAGCTGGTGCGACCGGGTTGCTTTATCGCACACTCACAGGCTCTGTGTTACGGGTTATGAAGGAAAAATGATCCATGGGTACCACAAATATCACTTACTCTTTGGAGAAGTAAACTGTATCCACCAACTGCCCAAGCAAGGAAAACGTCTCTAAGGAACAATTGTCAGCAGACGTAGCCGAGGGGTGTAATTATACAGAGAAGGTTATCTGACCACCAATCTCGATAGCATAGTTTTAGGTACTTGTAGTGAGATAGGGCACTTGATTATGGATCGTTAAGCTCAGGCAGAATTAAGTAGTGAGACGTAGTGGCAACGAGGTGAGTTACAGCACTCTTGGGTTACGAAGTTTCTTGCACAAAGTTATAAAAAAAAGGTGAGCTACAGTTTAGTAAGCGTGATACTAACGTCGGACCATCTCACCAACCCTTCTCTCCCCTTTCTCTCTCTAACCCCCCTTCTGATCCGAAGGGAATCTCTCCGACATTATATAGAGCGTGGGGAGGATGTGTATGGTAGATTTCCCATCACATGGACTAACTGGCTAGGGCTGGTTGCGCCACGTGTTTTGGATGCATCATGAAATTCTTGTTCGTCTGGCCTATGAGGAAGTTTGAGAAACATCATATGGCTTAAGAATTCTTGATGGTCAGAGACAACAAGGGATGTGGATATACAGTGGGTGAATTGACATTCCTGGTTCGTCTAGGCAAGGGGATGTGTTCTTTAACTCTTCCTGAAGGACTCAGACATAATTACCTGTTCTACATATTCTTACCTATGGTTATATACAGCAGTTACATAGAGTATTTTGTTATATTATGCCTACATATCACTCGGTCACGCGAAACTGACATAACATCGACAGTAAATATTCATAACATAATAACAGATAATAGATACACATTACAGTCAATTTGTAAGTGAAATACATAAGGTTACATAAGGTTACATAACTGGGATAATGTAGTTATTGTTAATATGAACTTGTACATGTAATATTAAAACAGTACACTGCCAAGTCTACTGTGGCCAATTATACAATATATATGAGGAGTTGCTTTACACACACACACACACACACACACACACACACACACACACACACATATATATATATATATATATATATATATACATAGAGAGAGAGAGAGAGAAATGAGATATGGTAGTATGATTAAAATAAGTAAGCCTATATTATGTGTAACCCATATTTTAATATTTTATGTAAAATATACATACAATATTTACAATATTTACTTAATTTTGTCTCACTTGTAGAGAACATTTCTTAAGCACTGATTCCAGGTTAGCAATCCTTGCTTGCATTCTGTGCATGGCCAATAATAATACAGTAAATATGATGGAGAATATTGCAAAGATGACTGGCGCTGGGCTGTATACATAATATGGGTTAAACGTAATCGTACGGTATTCTTCACAAGGTTGTACTGTATGATTTTTCAATTGTATGGTTTCATACTTAGGTTAAGTCAACTGAATGTGTGCATTTACATTTAAGTTCATCCTAGGCAATGGCTGGAGGTATCTGTGTGTGTGGTTGAGAATGGCATAATGGTTTTTAGTGGGCAAGGTGGATAGTGTAGGTGTCAGGACTGCACAGTAATCTGGTAAGATGTATAAACTAGATAATGATGTATGGGCTGGAGGGGTGTCTTGGCAAGTCACAAAAACTGATGTATTTTGAGTGAAATAGAAGAGCTGTGAATGTTCGATGCGTTGATGGTGGATGATTTTATCTGCAGCAAATGTGAAGTTGCAATGATGAAGGATGTCCTGATCTTTTTTGATGGCTAGTTCACGAGGGATTGTCTCAGCTGGCTGAAACGTGAAGATGTACGCAGGACAAAGGTGAAATGCATGTGATGATGTGCGACATTTGTGTTCAATTGTTGTTTCACTAATCAAAGTGACAGCGTCTTGTTTCTTGGAGACCATGATAACTTCTGTTTTGATGATGGTGACTAATGAGTCATCTTTCTTAGAAGGAAAAGGGTATATTTGATAGACTGTGAAAAAATCATCCTTTACGAATAGTACATGAACTACTATTGATGTTGTTGTGAGTGTTTGCTTCCAAATATGGATAATAAAACATCAATTTCTTTCCTCAAACAAAGGTTTCAAACCATGCTCATGTATGCCTTGACTAATTATTTGCCGGAGGTTGTGAATTGGTAGTAAATTAATGGTGATCATTCCTTTACCAGCATTAGCAATTCCTTTTATGAAGGCCTGATACTGAGCTATAGTATTGTCTAACAGTAGTATTATTACATCAATATGTTCTGTGATCACAGAGAGGTGTTGGAATAGTGTATTGTTACCCTCTAGTGCATTTACTTTCTCTACAATTCCTAGAGTTGATGCTTCTGCTTTCCTTAGGTTCTTTACAATAGTCAGCATTAAGGTGTTCTGAGTATCAGCTAAGTTATGTTGGCATGAGAGAATTTGTGCTATTTTGTTAAATTTGTTATTTATTTCCTCTAGATCATTTTCTATAGCTAGTGAAAAAATGTTGCCTAAAATTGCACCACCTAGGTCGAACAAACCGCGTCTGTTACGTGTATGTGTGATGTCGTTTTTTGTCTCCAGTGTGTTACTCCCAGATGATGGGATATCCTGGATCATGGTGATCATTACGTGCTTAGCCTGTTCTAGCTTCCAGTCAGTTAATTTAATTAATTCAGTTACTTCCTGTGTAGAGTGATCATGTGATGAAGGGTGTTTTAATACCGCTTCGAGAGTTCTAAGTGGTCCTGATGTCTTCTATAATATTCTTGGTATGTCTTGCTGTATGTCCAAATTAACTTCGGTACTTATTATGTCCTGCACTATTGTTGTTGAGGCCGTTGGGAATATCAGGCACCCCTGTCGGACTACAGGTTGAGGATGTAAGTGAGGTGATCCTCTTGATATCAACAGAAACATGATCCATGGAATTATTACCTACCGAAAGAACAACTGCATTAGAGATCTAATCCACTGTTGTTAACAAGTTATGCTAAGGGTGATGATAGTGATGATGAATAATACAGATATCTTGGCCTGTTTAATCCTATTACCTATAAAGGGAGTCTAACTCGATTCCTAAGTCATGTAAATGCCGCGTTATGGTGAGAGCTATATTGGTTGCACCTATGCTTGTCTGTTTGGTAAGCGACCGCAGTTTACTCCGATATGTGTTGATTGCTTCAGGCTTATTTTCACCGTGTGTACTAGGGTTCTCGGTCGTTTCTGGTGTTTTATAGATCCTAGCTATATTTCTTGTGATATTTATTAAACGATTAATATGTGTTTCTTTTTCTTCATCACTCGATAGTGACTTAATCACTACCTGATTGCCTCTTCACTTGATTACCCAGTATGAGTCTTCAAATTTAGGTGACAGTTTGTTATTTCTAGTGTGAATGATGCTATAGACAATATCACCTATGCTGGCATCTGATTCTTTTGCCTTCTTATTAAATGATTCTGTCATTTCTTCCCAGGACATCGCTAACTGTTTCTTTACCTATGTGTATATTTCCTGAAATTCACGTAAGCAAAGTTTAGGATAATCGTCATAATTATATACGGGAATTTGCTCGCCACTAACGTCTCATAAGGGAGACGTTTGTCTGACCCGTAAATGATAAAATGAGGTGTGTCTCCTATTGATTTGTTAATTGCAGTTAAGTGATGCTTCAACTCTGGGGATCCAGTCATCCCAGTTTGCGTAATTTTCATCGAGAATTTGCCGTAGTACATCTAATATATATTTTTTTCTGCCTATCCACCAATCCATTGGACGCTGGATGGTAGACCAAGATATTAACTTTCTTTATATTGTATTGTTTACATATTTCTTGTAAAATTTCAGAGTTAAATTCACCAACATTGTCGCTTATTAGCACCTTTGGTCTGGTGAACCTGCAGATCACACTATCAGTGAATACCCGTGCGACTGTTTCTGCTGTTTTATCCTTAACTGGAACCAAAATCACAAATCGTGAGAAGGGATCAATTGCAACAAAAAGTTATTGATTGTGATTGGTAGTTATGGGTAATTTAAGTAAATCAACCGCTACAGTGTCCCACGATAGTCTAGGTACAGGATATTGTCCTATAGGTACCGGTGATAACGTGTAACCTTTATGTTTCGCACATGACTCGCATCTGTCTATATGATTATGTCTTTGCGTAACGTTGACCAGCAAAATGACATCCGGGCCTGTCTGACTGCCCTGTCCTTGCCAGGATGCCCTGCATATGGACTATCGTGTATTACCCTTGAAATGTGAGGTATCATTGTACTAGGCATAACTAACTGCCTAATATTTTTTCTATGATTTTCTTGTCCTGGATATACCCTATATAAGACATTGTTTACCACTGTGAATTGTTCAGGTGGTACCTGTAACTTGGGTACTGGTACATTATCGCCTAACTCGAGATGATATATTAGTTTAGACCATACTGGGTCTTGTCTTTGTACCTTTAATGTAGTGAATATTTACAGTGTAATTCTGGATTTTACATTTCCATCGTGTTCTCCTCCCTGAGAGGAGCTTTTCTTGGAACATGCCCACGAGAGGCTTGTGATATGTGTATAGGTGAATTTCGTATCCGTACACGAGGTCATTAAATTTCTATAGAGCAAATACTACTGCTAAGGCTTCTAAGTCTGTTGTACAGTAATTTTTCTTTGCTCCTTTTATTTGTCTACTGGCAAAGGCAATGGGCTGGTATTTTCGTTGTTTATCCTCTTGCATCAATACAGCACCTAAACCTTTGAGGGAAGCATCTTTGGAAATTATGAATGGTTTTGTGAAATTAGGATAGGCAAGGTATGGTGAGCATGTAAGTTAATCTTTTAATTCATGAAATACTAATTTTTGTTCCTCCTCCCACTGGAATACAGCTTCCTATTTTAGTAGAGTGAATAAAGGAGCGGTAATAACCTGCTAGCCCCCAAAACTGTCTCACTCTGTCTGTATTTGTGGGTTCTGGGAAATTCCTTACCGCTTGTATTTTGTCCTCAAACGTGTGAATACATTGGGCATCTAATCTATGGCCTAAGAATTTTATTTCCTTAAAGCAAAATTTGCATCTAGACAGCTTAATTTTTAAGCCAGCATCAGCAAGCTTTTGTAAGAGCTGGTCTAGTTTCTGCAGACGTTCGTCTATACTTGGAGTAGCTATAATAATATCATCTAGATAGACAAATAATCCTTTCCCCAGCATTCCAGACAATACGTAACTCATCAGTCTTTGGAAAATGTCTTGTGCTGTCTTAAACCCCATAGGCATTCGTTTGTATTGGTAGTGCCCTGTATTCATGGAAAAAGCAGTGTGTTTGAGTGATTCTTGCTCGAGACTAATTTGGTAATAGCCATTGAGCAAATCGATTGTGGAAAAACATTATTTTCTGGTCCAATATTTTGTAAGACGTCACTTAACACTGGCATAGGAAACATCTCAGGGATTATGTGCTGATGTAATTTACGACAATCTACTACAGCAAGCATTTCTCCGTTACGTTTGGGCACGAAAAATAATGGGGCATTCCACGGGGAGACAGATGGTTCAATAATACTTAGTTTTAACATTCCTCAACATACTAATTTGCCAGGGTGCGTTGACAATGCGCGAACCTATAAGCTGGTATATATACCGGTTGTGTGTCCGGATGTACGTTAGTCTTGTATGTAATCAGGTTAGTACACCCTAACTGTTCTCCAGGTAATGCTGCCGTTTGTCTGTGTTTCTTTTAAGAGATCTGAGAGATCTTTTTCTTCGTTGAATTGACCTCAGTGAATCAAATTCTCCTTTATGCACTCTCTGTCTGACGAGTTTACTCTGCTCGACTCCCCTGCCACTGTAACTTCGCGTATAGGAGCTGGGCAAATTTCTAACCAACAAATACAGGTTCCTTTCTTAATCTTCACATCTCCATTCATGGTGTTAGCTAAAATGAAATTCGTCTCACCCTTGTCATTCATCCAGCACAGGGATCTCTCTGTCAAAAGACCATTATTCTAACCGTCTCTTCTAATGCAATGACATTACAATTTTTCAATTTATTCTTAATCGTTACTTGCATGAATGATTTTGGTGGTAAATCTATATCATAATTAATGTTGGCTGGGTAAGTGGATGAGTCACGTTTGCACTGTGAGTGTGTTAGTGAGGAATGGGGGATTGGGCTGTGACAGCTGGTCTACGCGCCCATTTTCTTTGAGAAGTTTTACGTCGGACTCCCCCTTTTTGGTTGTGTCTACTCGTTCATGTGACGCTAGTTTTCCTATAATTGCTGGTTGTATTATCAGGAGATTAAATTTCCTCTATGAATTCGCTGTCATAATGATTTCCATTGAACTGTGACATCAATATTATATTATATTTTGTGTTCTCATTGTTTTAGGAAGAATACTGCCACCGTATTCCCTGCGTGTCGTAAAAGGCGACTAAAAGGGGCGGGGTGAGGGGACTAGGGACCCCCTCCTCTGTTTTTTAGTTCCTAAAAAGAGACAGGCCAGAGAAAGGGATGGAGGATGGAGTTATCCCCGTACCCTGAAGATTGGGTCTATGAATGTGCGTGGATGTAGTACAATTGAGGCTAAAAGGGAGGAGATTGGGAGAATGTTTGTGAGAAGAAAGTTGGATGTGTTAGCTTTGAGTAAAACCAAGATGAAAGGGAAGGGGGAATCTATGTTTGGAAGTGTGAATGGAAGATTGTCAGGTGTTGATAGAGGAAGGGCAAGAGAAGGTGTGGCCTTGTTAGTGAGTCCGGAAGTACAGCAGTGTGTGATTGAATGGAAGGTGTCATCGAGACTGATGTGGGTGAAAGCGAAATTTGAACGTGAGTTGTGAGTGCATATGGGCCTGGTAGTGAAAGGGATGAACAAGAGAGGGAGTCTTTCTGGAATGATGTTGATGAGTGTCTGCAGAGTTTTGGAGCGAATGTGAATGTGGTAATTTTGGGAGATCTGAATGCTAGAGTGGGAAATGTAGCAGTTGAAGGCGTAGTTGGTATGCATAGTGTGCCTGGAAGAAATGAAAATGGGGAACGAATGATAGCGATGTGTGTTGTGCGAGAGATGGTGATTGGGAATACGCTGTTTGAGAAGAAAGATATTTATAAGTATACATGGGTGAGACAGGAGGGTGGAAGGGTTGTTGATAGAGCCTTGATGGACTATGTGGTTGTGTCTTGGAATGTAATAGGATGATTGTTGGATGTGAGAGTTCTGAGAGGGGAGAGTGGAGGTATGTCTGACCACTACCTGGTGGAGGAAAAGTTAAGAGTAGGTAAGAGATGGGTGAGAGCTAGGAGGGTTAGGTGTGGCAGGGAGGTTTTGAAAGTGAGTGAGTTGGATAAAAGAGAGAAAAAGATAGAGTATCAGGAGAAATTGAAAGATGAGTGGAACGCAGTGAATGATCGGGAAAATGGCAGCGTGGAGGAGGAAAGGCAGTTGTTTAACCCTTTAACCGCGGGTGTCATTCCAGAATGACATTGCAAAAACTGGACCAAACCGCGGGTGTCATTCTCGAATGTTTGTGAATATTTTGAATACCCCGCGTATTTTCCGTGCGCCAATTGTTTCAAGGGAGAGTAGCTATTAAGTTCTTTCACTCCAGCCGACCCCCACCTCCCTCCTCCCCCCCTGGGGCCCCACCTCCCACCTCCTGGGTCCCCCACCCCACCCCGGACCAAACACGCATCAGTTTCTGTCCAGCTGTGTGAGTGACAACACTGCTGATGTGGCAGTGAAGTGCAGGCAATTACAGTGCCTTTTACCTGCCTCAGTGAACACAGAGTGGGTGTTTGTCATATGTGCAGTGTTCATATATGTTTATAGTATTATTATCAGAATGAGGTTGACATTTGGTAATGGTGTGCGAGCGAAAAATAGTGATTACAACACCGCTGATATGGCAGTGAAGTGCGGGCAATTACAGTGCCTTTTACCTGCCTCAGTGAACACAGAGTGGGTGTTTATCGTATGTGCAGTGTTTATATATGTTTATAGTATTATTATCAGAATGAGGTTGGCATTCGGTAATGGTGTGTGAGCGAAAAATAGCGATTACAACACCGCTGATGTGGCAGTGAAGTGCGAGTAATTACAGTCCCTTTTACCTGCCTCAGTGAACACAGAGTGGGTGTTTATCGTATGTGCAGTGTTCATATATGTTTATAGTATTATTATCAGAATAAGGTTGGCATTTGGTAATGGTGTATGAGAGAAGGTAATGGTGTGTGAGCGAAAAATAGTGATTTTAGATCGCTCACTTCTAATGGCACTGCCCATCCAGCGATAGTCAACGAAATCACGAAACCTAAATCATTGCAAAGCCGAAGGTTAGTACTTTCTATTGGTACCTTATTTTTCGCTCTAGATTTATTCTGTGCAGAGTTATAAAGGTTTAAAGTTTGTTTACATTTTGGTCGAAACCCCCGCGGGAGAGGCCAGTCGGGGCAAAACAATGCCCGCGGTTAAAGGGTTAAGAGTGCTGTGGTGGGGCATGCAGAAGAGGTGTGTGGTGTGAGACATGTGGGTGGTGGTATAAGAAAAGGAAGTGAATGGTGGTGCGAGGAAGTAAGTATGGCTGTGGCTGAGAAGAGACGTGCATATGAAGTGTGGCTGCAGAGGAAGGATGAGATGTCATATGAAAGGTATAAGGAAAAGAGGAATAGAGCGAGAAGGGCTGTGCGTGATGCTAAAGTGGCAGCAGATGAGAGGTGGGGTAGGCGGCTGACAGAGAATTATCAACAGAATAAGAAAATGTTTTGGAAGGAGGTGAAAAGGGTGTGAAAGGGAGAGTCTGGGAAGGAAGAACGAGTAAAAGCAGAGGATGGAAGGATGTTAATTGAGATGGATGCAGTAAGGAAGAGATGGGCAGAGTATTTTGAAAGATTGTTAAATGTAGAGGAGGAAAAGGTGGCTGAGATTGTGGTGGATAGAAGGGTGCAAGGAATAAATGTGTTGGGAGAGTTGAATGATTCTTTGATCACGAAGGAGGAAGTGGAGAAGGCAGTAAAGGAGATGAAAACAGGGAAAGCTGCAGGTTTGGATGGGTGTGCTGTGGAATGCCTGAAGGGTGGTGGAGTGACTATTGTTGACTGGTTAGTAAGATTGTTGAATGTGTGCTTTGAGAAAGGTATGGTGGCAATTGACTGGGCAAGTGCTTGTGTGGTCCCGTTGTATAAAGGCAAGGGTGATAAGTATGAATTTACTAGCTTTAGGGGTAAAAGTCTGTTGAGTGTTGTAGGTAAAGTGTATGGTAGAGTGTTAATTATGAGAGTTAGAGAGGGTACAGAGGGAGTGATTAGTGATGAGCAGTGTGGCTTTATGAGAGAGAGGGGATGCATTGATCAGGTGTTTGCTGTGAGACAAGTGTGTGAAAAGTATTTAGCGAAAGGCAAGGATGTGTTTTGGGCATTTATGGATTTAGAGAAAGCGTATGATAGAATTGATAGGGAGGCTTTGTGGACTGTTTTAAGATTGTATGGACTTGATGGTAGGTTACTAAAAGGGGTGAAAAGTTTTTATGTAAATAGTAGAGCGTGTGTAAGAGTGGAAAATGCTGTGAGTGATTGGTTTCCCGTGAGAATGGGGCTGCGACAGGGATGTGTGATGTCGCCTTGGTTGTTTAACATTTACATGGATGGTGTTGTAAGGGAGGTGAATGCAAGAGTTTTAGGTGGTCTGAGTCTGGTAAATGTTGATGGAGGAGAGTGGAATCTGAAGCAGCTGCTGTATGCAGATGATACTGCACTGGTGACTGATTCAGAGGAGAGATTGAGACAGTTGGTAGAGGAGTTTGGAAGGGCGTGTGAAAGGAGGAAATTGAAAGTAAATGAGAATAAGAGTAAAGTGATGAAGTGTACGAGGTTGATAGATGGTAGGGGGATGAATATAGTTTTGAATGGTGAGTTGCTTGAGGAGGTAGATTGTTTTAAATATCTAGGGTCACATGTTGCTGTGGATGGAAGAATAGATGCAGAAGTGAAGTTTAGAATAAATGAAGTAGGAAAGGTGCTGGGAGGAATGAAAAAAGTGTTTAGATGTCGTTCGCTTAGAATGGATGTAAAGAGAAGGCTGTATGAGGGTGTTGTGGTACCGACTGCATTATATTGGGCCGAAACATGGAATATGGGTGTAGCAGAGAGGAAAAGTTTGAATGTAATGGAGATGAGATGTCTGAGGAGTATGTGTGGAGTGACGCGTATGGATCGAGTGCGAAATGATGAAGTGCGAAGGAGAACTGGAGTTGTTCGGGAGATGGCTGGTAGAGTTGAGCAGAGGGTGTTGCAATGGTTTGGGCATATGGAGAGAATGGATAATGAGCGATTGGTGAAAAAGATAACTAGATCTGATGAGAGAGGTGTAAGGCTGAGAGGAAGACCACGAATAGGATGGATGGACAGCGTGAAGAGAGCGCTGGATGCGAGAGGGATGTCTTTTGAGCAAGGAAGAGTGGCTGTGCGTGAAAGAAATAAATGGAGAGAAATTGTGAATGAATAAGTGATGACGCAGCCCTGAGGGGATATTCTCCCGCATTTGGTCTGATCAGCTAGTTAGGTCAGGTGCGTGTAAGGGGATGGGTCTGTTATGATGTGGCAGGGGTTAACCAGTTCTGCTGTCGGGCCCTGCTGCGGATGTCACTGATTGCATTGCGCAGTTGACCCTTGTGCGGTGTGATGCGGTGAGGATCTGTCCGTTCTCCCCTTTGGAGCTAAGATGCGAATGAATGTGTTTGAATGGATGAGTAAATGGAGAGCGAGTCGTCCTGTCTCGGCTACCTCCCTTTCCTTGGGGGAAGTAGCCTAGGTATATAGATATAGATAGAGATTGTGTTAAGTCCAAGCAGCATCTCTCGTCTAATTGATAATTATTCTACTACGTAAAAGGTGATGGTGAATTATTTTGTGGTCTTTGTGAAATTCATGCTTAACTCAATCATACCAATAACTGGTTTTTCTTTACCATCCACCGTGTATAAATTTAAGTCTGAGTTTTCCAAAAACGTCACTTTTCTTCTATTTCTAAAAACTCTTGCTAACTCATCTTGCGTTATTAAATGCACTGGTGAGCCAAAATCCAAAAATAATGAAATATCTTCCTCCTCTCATAAAGCAGATACCATAATGCATTCATTTCCAGAGAGACTTCCTATGTTGACTTTTTTTTTTTTGGAGGGGGGGGTGTTTTATGTGTTGTCGTGTTTTTTTTTGGTACGATCTTTCCCCGACCTGTAGATGGATAACATTTTTTCTGTCGTTCTACAATCTGAGGTCCAATGTCCATTGGACCTAGTATATCTGCATAATGCCTCGAAACCCCTTGCCTTTTACCTATCTTCTTTCGTTTTAATGTAACATTCCGATTGTGTGTGACCAGGCTTTGCACAGTAATAAGAGTGAGTGTTACTTGAGTTCGACCTATGAGGTGATCTTCCATTTGCTTGTCTTTGTGCCGATCGATGTCTACTGGGACTTCGGCCAGACTTTTGTATCACCCTGTTACCTGGTGCGCGGGAACGAGCCCCTGAGCTAACCTGACTGTGTGCTTGTTTCTGAAGTGGTCGAGATTGTCCCTGGTCCTTGCCAGGACTTGACTTATTCATCTCTGCCACGATTTCTGGCACATTCATCACTCTCCTGTTTGCCTGTGATGTGTCAGTCACACCAGCTTTACTACGGTTTAATTCCACCTCATAAATGAAATCAAATAAACTCATCCCTGGATTATATGGGATGGTTTTTGAGATTTTTAATATCCTGTCAGGAAATTGGCATAGAGCTGCTATGTAGCTAATGATGTCAACGACATGCACTGGTGATATATTACCATCCTCTGTGACCCAGTCTGAGTTTTCTAGGAGAGATAAAAGGGTCTTCTTAGTTTTCGAAATATCTGCTGTAATCTACCCTAGATCTGAGCCTGAGTGTGTTTCCCTAAGTAGGTCTACAGTTTTGTGTAATTCTGGTATTATACCACCAAGAAAATTCTTGCCTCCAGAGAATTTCCTAAGGAATTCTGTCTTAAACTGCTCAAATGTTGAAGCTCTCAACAGCTTGTCTGACCGCAACAAATTTCCTGCTGGGTATCATACCTATTTTATTCTAGCTGAAAAAAAAAAAAAAGTTATTTTTCTTTTCTCGTCTGTAATGTGTCTCCTAATGAACTACTGCTGACATTGTTCAATAAGTGAGCTTATGTCAATCTTGTCTTTTTCCGTACCAGAGAATGTTAGTAGTTCAGTGTCTTCATGACAAATATACACTGGAAATGGAGTATTACTGGAATTTTGTGGAGAAGATACTGCAATTTGTGTGGTGGGTGGGGGCGCTCACCATCCACTCACTCGATGTAATGCTGCTGTTGGGTGTCTGCCCTTTCCTCTCCTCCATCCTTCCTTCCTTCCAGCCTCTTCTGTCTTTGTTTCCTTCATTCTTTCCTTGTCCTGCTGCCTACGGGTGACTTTACACTCCCTCTTCTGTCTTTCTTTCCTTCATTCTTTCCTCTTCCTTCTGCCTGTGGGTGACTCTACACTGAGTGACAAGCCAAATGGTTTCCTGAACATCAGGAAACCGTTTACTACGCTGGGTGGTAACCATATAAACCAAATTTTGGCGCCTGGTGGTTTAGTGGGTAATTATTGCACTCTAATCGGATTGAGCAGGTAAAGGTTTATATCCAAGGGATGGTTGGGGTTGCTTGCTCATGTAATGCCACTCAGGGATGAGTGAGGCTGGACACTCATCTTGAATGTCGGGAACAACTGCCTAGCCCCGGGCTCCTACGCTCCTCATGGGGCAATGTAGGAGTGGATGATGGATGGATAGATATATTTTTTTCCTGATCTTAATACCATATGGTCTAAATTATAGTAAAATGGAAGTAAATTTTTATAAAACTCACTATCTACATTTGAAATTTCTGTCATCATCATTTACTTTAGCGTAAATTGCATCTGTTTGCTGTTCTTTATCTAATGTGTGTTTTGTTTCCTGAGTCTGGTTTTCCGCTTCTTCTTGTGTTTCTAATGGTGTTTCGGAATTTATATTTTGTTGATCGTCTTCTGGTGTTTGTGTCAGGGTATTTGTCACTGTTAATGTTGATCCTTTGGGCACTAATTGTGGAACTTTACTTAGCATAAGGGGATTACACCATCAATCATGTTTTACGTTTCTCTTGATTGCTTATAGAATTAAAATTATAAAACGCATATGTAAGTGTAAATTGTGTAATTGTCTCTCACTGTGTAGTTTGTAATATTCATGATGATGAATATATATATATATATATATATATATATATATATATATATATATATATATATATATATATATATATATATATATATATATATATATATATATTTGCTTGGTTCGTTAACTACGTGATAGTATTCGTAGATATCGTAGTTTAAACTCGTAAGGCGAAAGTGAACTGCTGTTACCAATATAAGTAAGGGTAGTTGGTTCGTTTGTACCGCTGCCACCAATATAAGTACACGTAGCCGAGGGGTGTAATTATACAGAGACGGTTATCTGGCCCCCAATCTCGATAGAGTAGTTTTAGGTACTTGTAGTGAGATAGGGCACTTGATTATGGATCGTTAAGCTCAGCCAGAATTAAGTAGTGAGACGTAGTGTCAACGAGGTGAGTTACAGGACTCTCGGGTTACAAGGTTTATTGCACCAAGTTATAAAAAAAGGTGAGCTACAGTTTAGTATAGCGTGATACTAACGTTGGACCATCCCACCTGCCTTTTCTCCCCTTTCTCTCTCTAACCGCCTTCTGATTTGAAGGGAATCTCTCCGACATTATATAGAGCGTGGGAAGGATGTGTATGGTAAATTTCCTATCACGTGGACTTACTGGCTAGGGCTGGTTTCGCCACGTGTTTTGGATACTTCATGAAATTCTTGTTCGTCTGGCCTATGAGGAAGTTTGAGATACATCATATGGCTTAAGAATTCTGGATGGTCTGAGACAACAAGGGATGTGGCTATACATTGTGTGAATTGACATTCTTGGTTCGCCTAGGCAAAGGGATGTGTTCTTTAACTTTTCCTGGAGGACTCAGACATAACTACATAATGTCACCTATAGCTATATACAGTAGTTTCATACAGTATTGTTATATTATGCCTACACAATAAAAATTAATAAAAAACTAACAAATCCTTATAAAACAAACAAGTTATTCAACAAGAAACACATGTTAAACAAGAGAAGTAAGTCTAAAGCCAAAAAAGATAGTCTTCCCCTAAAATGAAGCGTGTGAAAACAAAAATTGGTCTGAAAACAATAAGGACAAGTCTGAAAGCAACAGAAAAATGCTTAAAACTAGTCATAAAACAAAAGATCCCGTTGCCACAAGTCGGGAAGTTTATTGGCTAATTTCCTGTTGAAAGGGAGATATTCGGTGTGTTTTCATGCTGTCTGAAATTTAGTGATCTGTAAACACCAAAAACGTCGAAAGTTTCTTTATGTATAACTGTTTTAATATGTTAATAAAAGATACTTATTACCTTCGCGCAAACATGTTTCATTCAGTCAGAGATATTGGTTGTGAGACTCGCTGTGCTTTCATGTTCGGTGTCTGAAACTTATGCATCAGAGAATATTTAAAAGGTGGAAACTATCTTGATTTATAGCTGTCAGTATAAGGTGGAAAAGGATTAATACACATCTCCCCGAAAAAAATACATTGCTTGGTGAGTGGGGGTACAACATGACTAACAGGAACACGTTACATCATGACTAATAACAACACAGTATCATATGACTAATAACAGCAAGGTTCAATGTCACGAACAGCAACACGGTACAATATCACTTCAGCAACACGGTACAGTATTATATCACCGACAGCAACACGGTGCTATTTCACTAACATTAACACAGTACAGTATCACGAAGAACAGCACTACACCATACGATTAACACTGTACCATATGACTAACAGCAACACAATGCCGCATGACTCACGATCAAAGTGTTGGGGAAGGTGAGGCTGGAATGTGATCTCTAACAGCCTGGAGCAACAGCTGAGCTCTGAGTGCTGACCGGCCTCGTCGGGCCCTTATATAAACAGTGAACACTTTCCCCTCCCCTCTCACTACACCAACCAGTGACTACCTTCCCCTCCTTTCTCACAGCACCACCCAGAAAGCACCCCCCCACCCCTCTCACTACAGTAGCCAGTGACTACCTTCCCCTCCCCTCTCACTGAACCTCCGTTTAAACACCTCCCCTCCCCTCTCACCTCATCAGTCAGTGAACACGTCCCCCTTCCCTCTCACTATTTCATGACAATTTACCTTCTACAAGAGATCAGCTTAACAGAGCAACTAAAACAAATAGATCAGCTGAGTTACTAGGGACATGTCCACATATTTTAATGATGATCCTTCAGTAACATATAATTTCCTGCAAAAACCAACACAGACAGCCAAGTGTGACTGCATAGCCCTACCCTCAATGGTAGAAGATAATGTCGCGCAGAATATAATGTTGCTGCACGTTTATACTTGGGTCACTAACTTTATTCCATAGGCAATGGATTAGGAAGAAAACAAAAAACTTCTAAAATCTATTAATATATACTCTTACACAAACGGGAAAAGTGATACTCATGAGAAAACACTGCCGTGAGTGATACTGGAAGCAACTCTTATACTTTGCCATTTGTATAATTTTATATATAATTCTAAATCATTTATGAATTCATTTAATTGATTAGTATGCACTGCTTTCCTTATCAAATTTAAAATGTAGTAAATAATTCATGTGAAGAGCGTTGTCAGCAACAGTGATATGTGTGTGGCCAGTAATGGTGATAAGAGTGTGTTTCTTAAGTGGCCACCTGACCCTTTTAGTCCCACCTGCCTCCACCACACACCAGCTCCAACACCAGCACTACCACAGCCACTGTGAACCCATACCCAAGCACCGCAAACATGCCCTAAATATGGATAACGCAGGATGTTGGGCAGTAATCCTTTCATTAATAACTAAACTAATATTACCCCTTTTACACGCGCAGTTATTTCTTATGACGTCACACATATGTCTATAAAAGATCTATTAAAACAATTATTTATTACTAACGGATCTTGAGGCCACGGTAGGGATTGAATTATTTCCTACTATCCCATATTCTTGTGTGGCCTTGACGTTTAATCTAGCCTTACACTCAGATAATGGTAGTATAGACTAGTTCTCGGATGACGATGTTGAGATTCATAGGTTTTGTCCTAAACTCGTGTGTCTTTCCAACACCCACCGACAACTGCCCTAAGACTTCAACATAGGCTAATTCAATGTACAGTCAGGGAAAGTTCCGCATTACCCACTGTTTGGAGCATTGGTTTTCGATGAATAGTCACCAAACAGCAGCCAGACCCCACGTGTCTGGTAACTGTGAGTGGGAGGGAGGGTGGCCGGAAGTCGGAGAGCTTGGTGAGTTGCTCACGTCTCAATATCAATAGCCAATGATAATGCGTCCGGAGTATTCTCAAAGTGCAAAAGCGGTATGTTGTTTGTACAGTATAGGATCGCACTGTTCTCCGAGTCTGTCTACATTACTGCATATATAATACCGTAATGTTTACTGTCAAAGGTATTCTTTGTTACCCTCGTTTAGTAATGTTCCATGGGAATGGTAGTTAGAGACTCATAATAGGACTTTCCATGTCATTCTGTCTATAGGAAAACGAAGTCTGTTAATCACTCATACAGACTATTTTTTTTTAATTATTATTATTACACTATACCCTACACTTGAAGTTCGAGATGAATAATTATCAGAATATACTGGAAATGTTTGCAGGCGGATGTTTATAATGGGATGATAGAGGATAAATAATTAAACAAATTTATAAGAATTTACACACACACACACACACACACACACACACACACACACAAATATATATATATATATATATATATATATATATATATATATAGATATATATATATATATATATATATATATATATATATTGTTACGGAACAGAGAAAGATAATGTACACTTTAAGTGGAAAATCACTACTGTCCCGTAAAGTTCCAGGTTCAAAACAAAAGAGTTAGGTAAAATTACAAGTTAAAGTTTAATGCTCAAACTAACAACAAAACATTCAGGACTCATAAGGATAATGTAATGGAAAAAACAGGTTAAATATATGGTTAACTGCAATAGCCTCTATTAACACGAAATTAGCAAGAGTAAATTTATCTAAGTCAGCCCTGATAAAATGAAAATGCCAGATAATACTCAGTGAATGCAAAATATATTATTGCAGATACGAAATATTATGAACAATGGCTGACATGAAACTTTATATTAATCACAAAAACCTTACTAGGCCTAAGAATTAACACCTAATGCTACACAGTACAAGAAAAATGCAATAACACTTATACTCAAATTACACAGCTGCTAGATGGTTGGAGACTTCCTGAGCACTCACAATAATAACAAGTGTAAAGGGGAGGACAGAGATGTGAGCAAAATGAGGAGTAGATCTAAGTGGCAATAATGCAGAGACTGAGCTCATTATATAGGGGCCGACAGAGCTTGATACAACTTGTAAGAAGGACGCGCAAATGAAGCCTGAGGGGACAAAGAGTTGACACTCCTGCTCTGAACAACAGAAAGAACGACTTACTTCACTATAAGGGTAGAAGGGGGGAGTGAGGTAGAACACGCTCGTGATCAAACATGCAGCATACTGTACATTAGAATTACACAAAGGATGATGAAATCATAGGCAATGTAACAATATATATATATATATATATATATATATATATATATATATATATATATATATATATATATATATATATATATATATATATATATATATGTATGTATGTACATATAGTGGCTTTGTTTTCGAGACAACACAAAATATAAATATACTGTATGTATCTCCTGGGGAAACGTCTCATGTAAAAATCGAGAGGGAATGAAAACATTCAAACCACTGTCCGAATCCAACAAACTTCCATATCTTTCCCGACAACACTAACTAGCCCTCTCAGGCGGTGGTGGTTTGAGTCGTTAGATTGTTTAACAACCTGTAAAGCAGACACGAATCGGGTAAAAAAAAAAACAAAAACAAAAAATGACGCACATCGGCGGGAAACTTGTGTCCTCCTTTGTTTAACATGATGTGCATCATGGTGCGTTGTACAGGATGGTATTTAATGACTCGATTGGAGTCCGTGTATGAAAGGGCTAGACAGACATCTTCGTATTGTTTCTTTTTTTAAATAAAATATTAGCATCATATCGTCATCTGTCCTTACTAAATTTACTCAAACACACCGTCCAAGTCATATATTGCAGATTTACACTTGATTTCCAATCTATCATCAAACCCTCTTTTGCCCCCAATTCCCCGCCTCCCCTTCCTTCACACTCAGTTACCAGACATATGAAGTCTGGCTGCGGCTTCACATACACCCGTCTCACACCAGTGCTTCAAGAGGTGGGTAATGTGGAAAATTCCCTGACTGTACTAGATATGAAGTCAAGTTCACTATGATCCAACAATATAGCAAGGAAACAATGTGGGGGGGGGGGGTAGTGTCCAAATTACTTAGCTAAATTCGTAATTATAAAAGGTAGGTTTTACTGTGGTCTTTTATTTTCATCCGATATACCTACCTGCATAATTAAATGTGACACAGTACATATTTACCTACGAGATATTGAAAGATGCTCATTACTCGATTATATACACCCAAGTTTTTCATCATAATACTCCAGTGAAGTATGTTGTTGCTTATTCTTTATTTAACCTGACTCACTCTCGTAGTAAAAGGAATAATGAAAGCTATGTTCAGCCTCCCAGATTTAAAAAAAAAAATGTCTCTGAACCGAATAAAATCGTCTTTTTGTAATGATAAAATGTAATATCAGCTTGAGGGGGATAAAAGGTAGAGGTAAATCTATTTTCAGTAATGAAGGTACTATGATGGCATACCCAAAGACTGGTGAGTGAGAGAATGGTGGTGACGGTGATGATCCTGGGTGGGTTCTTGCACGTGGTGAAGTTGGCTTCTGAGTACATCCATTTATCGTACAGCCCTGATTCCACCAACGTGTAGGATCTAACCACAAGAAGAGACAGTTATATGTCTGTATGTGGAGAATGACTCGCTAAGAAAAATGTAAGGTGAAATACAGAGCTCTCGTCTGTCCGTCCAAGGCATCTCACGGTATGTATGTATGTATATATGTAAATTTATCATATACCCAAAGCCCTCCTGTGAAACGGACCAGTATATTAATATTTGTTACGCTTTTATTTGTATTTTTTGAAAAAATTAAACTGCAACAAAATTTTATCTGTAGTACATTATTGCTAATATCACTATAATGGCGCACTTGCAACTTATTTATCCTTTGTAAAAAGAGGCTATTCTTCTGAGTCACCATGGCCAGAGGGATGGTTGCGTAGACGCTCCGTGAAAGATAAAAATAAAAACGACCTGGAAAAAGAAATACTAGATATTATTAATACATAAGTGAAGATATATTATTAGAAAAAAATTGGAGTGTTCCTTTTACGAACTTGCACGATGCTTCTTATTTTGAATTTCCAGACAGTGATTTACATTTGCCTAACAATCGTTTTTAAGTAATTACCACCTTGCATCTTGTCAACAATCTTATGTCTCTGATATCCTCGTTTCAGTTAAATGCGTCAGTGTCAGTGCCATTCTCTGCTGTCTGACATTATTAATTACATGTGGAAATTGTAACAAGATGATTCGTAACATCTTGACTGCTCCAGCACTACTCATATAGGTTATTTTAATAAATCATCAGTAGAGGTGAAGGCTTTTTATTTCTATGATCCTTTAATGAACCAGTTTGTCAGGGGAAGTAGCCCTGATAACATTAAACTTATCCTAAATGATGACAGACGACTGGGAAGGGAAAGGGAGTTCTCAGAACTTCCCCTCGTGAAATATTTAATCCGCAGTGAGTTTCTTCTGAACTATCCATATAAGTTCAAAAGAATAATTTTGTTAACTGAAATACCCTATTTTACTCAGTAAAGTCTTAGTAAAAGCCAGTTTATATTCCATGATTAACGTGACATGACCAGTTCAACAGCAGTTTGTGTGTGTGTGTGTGTGTGTGTGTGTGTGTGTGTGTGTGTGTGTGTGTGTGTGTGTGTGTGTGTGTGTGTGTGTGTGTGTGTGTGCGCGCGCGCTTGTTCATGCTTTTGAAGAACGACAGCAATTAAATATTAATACGTTGCTGGCTTGGTACTGTCATGATACCCTGATACATTCTAAAATACAGATAACTAAAATTACATTGAACATGGGGGAGACGGTGGCTCAATCAGTAGAGATTTGTCCTGTAGTCCTAACGTACCCGGGTTCAAATCCCGCTGGGACAGGGAACAGTTTAAGGATTTGAATTTCATAAAAATCAGACATTACTGATCTACCAGAAGACCCGCCGACATGTCGAAAAAATCCCCCCTCTAATACCAATACACGAGTCCTTTATGAGACAGCCCTAGCATGTATTCAGTATGGACGGTGGGTGTTAGCGCCGAAGTGGTGACAGGTAGAGGTGTGCGGTACGTAGGAGGGCTACTGGGCCTTGAAAGCAGGCTGTGAGGCCTATGCCTAGAGTCGGACACATAAAAAAAAAAATACAATTTCAATAACTTCAGCAATCATAATACAACCTGTGAGAGAAATACTTTTGGGCAGCAAGTTGATATAGTTGAAATCCAGGTCATAGATGACGTGAGTGGCAGAGCGCACGACGGTCTCCATGCTGTTTTCTAATTCGACGAACTTGTTGTAGGCGACCCGATTTGTCCCCACCAGTTTCCCCAGTTCATGAAGTTGACCTGACGTGGTAGTCTGAAAACAGTAAGGCTATCGAAAATTGTCTACTTTACCGTTTAAGTTTATGGGATTTGGAAACACGAGTTTTTAGTAATTCGAAAAAAAAAAGTATGTGTAAATGTCTGGCAGAAAATTTTGGTTATATATCAAACATATATCAAACATATGAGAAATTATACATGGCAAAAACAAAAAAAAAGTTTTTAATAGGCAGATTTTGCCGTAACTTTAGGGCAGCCTATTACTCTGATATAAATTTCATAAATAATTTAACCATCATTTCGGGCAAAACTGGCATGTTTATTATTTTTTGACGCCATAATTTACTAATATCATATTAATTAAAGTATCGCATTACAGGTAGACAATTAGTCTTAATTTTTTATTATCCTGAAGAAACAACCACTTTCTTCAATATAACTAATGATAATAGTGTATGGAGCAATAATTATCCCAACACCACAGTTGTCAAGAACGTACCCAAGTCTCTAGTAGGGTTGGTCTATGTATCTGACTGCAAGGAGGGACATGATGTGTCCGTCGTAGCTCTGTGTCAGCACCACCATCATCAGCATCCACACCCCCAGCATCACAGGCTCCCACCACCACATACTCTTAGTTCTCTTTATATCTGGAAGACAAAATTTTGTCAAGCAAAAGATATGGATCATCAAAATATTTGATGACCTGTTTCTGGGAGCTTTGGTGAAATAAAAGAAGTGGTTACAGTCAGCTGCCATCAGTGAGATGAATTTAAGCATCATCTAACACAAGACAATGACTGAGCCTAGTGAAACTATGTGGGCGAAACAACTGGCTCTTTAGATATTCTCACAGAGAAATAATTGACTAATTAGGAAGTTAATAAGCCTGGATGCTGTCTACATTAACTCAGCCGTTCCCACTTAATCTAATCTCTCAGAGTTCCTCTAAAGTTGATCTAAAATTACTCAGTGTAAACCACAAAATGGCAAACAGTAGTTACCTTCTTGCAAAAGAAGTCGCACACAGTTGAAGGTGTTGGCATGGGTCATGCGTGGTTCTTGCATATGAGTGGGAAGGCAGAAAGTCAGAAGCAGCATCACAATGCATACTGCCAACAGCGCTGTCAGCACAGCCACTCAAACCTTTGGTTTAAGAGGCAGCAGGAAGCCCCACTGGTCCACCTCAGGTAGACAATGGGCAGCGAGAATTTGATAATTTCCCATAAACACAAATGGAGAGAAGTCTATCCACTGGGTTCTGGTTACATTCATGTAAAACGGTCTCGGAGTCAACTTCACTTCCTGAAATATGTTTTTGTAAAATATAATGAAGAACAGTAGAACAGTGTATGTCGAGATATATTTCATAAAAGATTAACCTTTACCAAAATATACTGCCATGAGTAATTCGTGAGACTGTTCACAAGTCGTTTTATTGACACAATAATATTTACTGTATTGATCACGACTTCTTTTTTCAAGAGAAGTCGTTCCCGAGCAAAATATTTGTAAGGGAAACTGACGAAAAAAAAAAAGTGTGTTCAGATGATATATATCCGAAACATGAGGATCGAATTTTATGTAAGGGAAAATACAACTATTGTACAATGGTAAAAGCTGTAGGAAAATAATTATACTATGGAGTCTACTTAAGATACGGCTGCTTTTAAAAATAATAATGAAAGCACATATACAGAAGTTCAACAGAAATTGGTTTTAACGACAACTAAAAGAAAAAAAAATGCTCAGCAAAAAATAATGTTAAGAATAAATGCTCAAAATAAATAGCTGAGAACGAAACGCTACTACGTGCCCCAGCCAAAGAGTATTCTGTGCACAGATGCTATATGCTCATGTTCTAACGCCGATAATTACAATTCCATAATAAGAAGTTTGCTGCAATAAGACACTAGCACTAGAAGAGGACGCTAGTGATACAGCAGTCTTTTCAATACGGGGGAAAGGGTAACATTATCTTTTTCTGCCATCGTCCTTCCCAGTATAATCCGCAAATGGACGAAAATCCCTTATTGAGGTAAACGAGCTATAGAACTGACCTCACTTGTAATGAGTCCCATCATGCCTGTCCAAGTCCCATCGCTCTGCATTAAGCCCCAAGTCCTGTCAGGGGATCTCACGTACGTGTATCTGTCAGAGGGACGTGATTTAACCACCTTTTATGATACTGCAACATTGTCCATAGCAAAAATTAATTCGAGAGGGTACGTTCACATTCATATTTTATTTGCTCTAACTTAGGGCAAGTTGTGCAATCAGCCAGAGTTGATTTATCAAACCTAAATATTTCCAGTCAAACATAGAGTGTATTCAAAGTAAACTTGCATTAACAGCTCACGTGAAGTTCATGATCCTGAACAGCATCTCAGTGATGTTCCCCTGCTGCCCTCACGAAGGCGATTCGTTTGCCCTGTGGTGCAAATACCAGCTGTGCCACTAACTCCTCCGCTGTCACTAGCACGTGTGGCCGGTGCAGGAACCTGCGGCAAGATGGTGTACGGTATACAGTAGTGTTATCTAATAATGTCACTCAGGCAATGCATTCTTCATTCTGACACCATGATTAGATGTTTATGTATTACACACAAAACAGAACCTGGCCATTATAATCTTTTGTTTTCCAGTATCAGTTGTGCTAACTTTCTTCAGTTTAAGGATACAACCGCTGTGATCGCCCATGTTGTTGCACAATGTTGGCATAACCAAAGGCCAGCCAGTTCGTTCAGAATAATTAAGATTCAGGCTCAGTTAGGTTAATTTAGATTCGAGAAGGATGTTTAGATACAATCAGGAAAGTTACCGTGTATGCTTTTTTTTTTTTTTTTTTTTACTGTAAGTTGTCCTAAAACTTTTATCTGCCCATCTTGAATGCTGAGTTATAATAGTGGATCAACACTCGAATATGATGCTAATCATGAAGAGGTGATATGGGAAGGATGTGAAGCTGTAGTACTGTAATTTTCTGCCACTAACCTGTGAGAAATAAGCTGCAAAGGCACAAAAAACTGATCACAGTGACGGTAAAAACAAAGAAGTTATTGTATAGTCAAGCACACTTCAGTCTATCCAGATCATTTAGGTCGCTCACGTTGATTCAGCGTCATTTAGTTCAAAAAACAAAAATTATTGTTAAATTAGTCCCATTCTGGTAAATCCATCCATTCAGAATATTTGTTTATATACTTCTCGTCTCTTCCCCTATACGAATCATGAGATCTTGCACCATCTGTTATGTAGTGTACAAGTCAGAAATTTAAGGGAATGCAATATTACTAACACAAGTTGACATGCAAGATCTCTCATGTATGCAGCTCAGTGTCTCTGAGTTTAGCAATATCTTACAGGAGCGTTGTCGATAAACAAAGTTTTCCGTAAGAACTTCTGAGGGAAAAGATATGGTGGATGGGTGAAAGTTAGACATTGATCAATAGTCCATGATGCCACTTGTAATGGTAGGGATTCTGGGTCGGTGAACGGCAGCCATGAGATCAGTTTGGTCCTGTTGATGAAAAAGCAATCCGTCCGTTAATGAAAACTCAGAGTTATCGACTAATTATTTTGTGTTCTTGTGTGATTGCAACGAATAGGATCACAAGCCCGGTTATTTATGAAGATGTTAAAAAATAATGTGAAAAACTTCAAAGACTCCGACCATTTCACTGAGTTTCAAAATTCAATTTTTATAGCCTCGATACATACAATGGATCAGTATTTATGTTGGCAACTGTTTACGGATAGCCTTATACTCGTTACCTGAAGACGGGCAAGGTATCGTCCACAACAGAAACAAGCGAATTGGTTCGTGAGGGACTTCTGTGAAGGTGGGGAAGGGTCTGGAACTGGTAGAGAGGGATGCGAGTGAATACGAGCAGCTTTGTTTTTTGGACCGGCAGGAGGTGGCTATTGAAGGAGGACTCACCGAAGGTGGCGAGGAAGACCGGGTCATCGCTCACCACCACCATCGTCATGCATAAAACGCATCACGAAGCTAATGGTGCCAACACGAATAATTTTACGAAAGTAATAGTGACAACATAAATTATATCACAAAGCTAATGATGCTGTCATAAAAAATATCACGAACCTAACGGTCCCAACACGAATAATATCACAAAACTAATAGTGGCAACATAAATATCAGGAACCTAATGCCAAATAGAATATTATCACGAAACTAATGGTGCAAACATGGATATAATCTGACAAAGCAAAGGACTATGATGCTCCTCTTGACCACTATTTACACCTATCGAATATTCTATACAATCCTGGCTCTTGCTTAAGTCGCTGGTGTGTCCTTGTCCTAAGTTCTCGTCAGTGATCCAGGAACTGAAACATGGATCTCTCGGTTTTGGGCCAAGTATTCTTCTGATTACAGAATGCTAAGAAATTGAAATACTTGATGATCTAACCTTCCTTACGTCTGGTTCCTTCAGCCTGATGACGTTTTTCTGTATTTCATTCCGGCTGCGGCAGGGAAAAGGGAACAGAAAGACGTCTTCGAGAATAATATTAATCAATCGTGTGATTTTATTCGTGAATATTTTCGAAAATCCTGAAATATTGCCTCCAGAGACCAGTTTCTTCACCCTAATTCATCTACATGCCATGGCCAGATACCTATTGAGCTGTGGCTATACTCTTTGGGAGCTGTTCGTATGTCATGCTGGTGTTTTGTTCACTAGTCGTCACCTCAAACACTCCGACTCCCAAAGGAGCATGTAAGTGTGAAAGAGAACAGAGAATGATAAATCTTTCCTATTCTTCACAATGGAAGCGACAATAAGGATAACTAAAACAATAAATTAAACATATTATCTGCAAGTATCACAGATTTGATTAACTTTAGGAAGATTTTAGCATATATAATTCATTCAGTAGAACAAAGGATTAAAACCGAAAATGTGAATACTTGTATCGTACAGTAATGTAAGAACTGACATAATGTTTAGCTTAACCCTATCAGCCTCTTCTGTTGCAGCTCTAAGCAGTTTTTACATTATTGTTGTGCTTACTTACTTGTGTCATGGAGATCGCACATAAGGAGCCATCTGTCAGCAGTAGGACAGAAACGTGAGAACACCGCTCTATGTCCAACATGTCATCCAGTCCTAGGCGGCTGTCCATTCATGCTATGGTCGTGTCTGACAAATTCGAGGGTGGATAAAAGAACACTTGTTCAATAGTGTTTTTAGTGCAAGTCCTAGAGTATTTGTTTGCCAATATGCACCAAAATCAACATTTCATTTAAGAATGTCTTCTGACTTCTAGTTAAACTGCCTGTGGCCAGAACATAATATTAAAAGTAGCACAGCGTTAAGTACGGAAAGAATCATGTTCAGTCAATCAGTGATTGATGATTGGCAAGGTTAGAGTGCATAGTTAATGATCGTTTTATATTATAGCTCAGTTAAATCAAAAACTCTAACTACGAGTACCTGTGTAGTTATGGATAAGCAAATCTTCAAAAGATCGTAGCTCCCTAGGGTTACAGTGGCTTGAAACATCCGATAATCCATCATTAATCAGAATTTTGTGTACATCTGTTTTGTTATCGCAAAAAGCAAGCAACTCGTATCTCTGACTGAGGTAGAAATAATGTTGTTGTTTTTAATGCATCAAAGACTCAGTTCTTACACCTATCAACCCGACAAAATCTGCCACGGTGTACCCACTAATGTCTAATAATATTCAGGTTAATCCTGCCTCATCCTTGAACATGCTTGGGATTTCATTCACTCAGGACCTATCTTGGAAAGATCATATTACACCTCTTGTAAAATCTGTTTCCAAGAGATTAGGTGTGCTAAGCCGACTCTGTTCCTTCTTTACCCCTGTACAATTGTTCACTCTACACGGGTTTTATCCGACCTTATTTGAAGTACACCTCGCATGTGTGGGGAGGTTCCCCACTTACAGCTCTTCTCAATAGGGTGGAGTCAAAGGCTTTTCGTCTCATTAACTCTCCTCCTCTTACTGGCATCCTTCAACCTCTGTGTCTTCGCCACACTGTTACATCTTTATCACTTTTCTATCACTACTTCAGTGGTCACTGCTCCTCTGAACTGTCTGCTTGCATTCCTCCACCTCTACGATGGGTGCGTAGCACCCATCTAGCAGCAAACTCTCAACCCTTCTCTGTCCAACTTTCTAATGCAAGAGTTAACCGTTACTCCTAGTCTTTCATTTATGCAACAGGTCAGCTCTGGAACTGTCTCCCTCTGTCTGTATTTCCTGCTTCCTATCATCTCCAGTCTTTCAAACGCAGTGTGTCCAGGTTTCTCGAAATGATCGGATCTTGAGTTTGGCTTTCTCTTGTGTTTTGTTCTTCTCTTGGAAGGAACAGTTTTCGCGGCCTCATGGCATTTAGTTCCTTCTTCCTAGCATAAAGGAAAAAAAATGAAATAATTAAATACTACAAAATAACTTGATGATATTTGGTGATGCCCATATAACAGCCTAGGTCAAAACGAAACTTTTTTTTTTTTTTTTTTTGCCCTTCCCATCTACTGTAATCTACGTGCCTGTGATGTGATATAGGCGGGCATGGATCAGGAGGCAGGTGACCCACAGACCGAGCCATAATATCTCCGCAGCAGCCAACATCATGCCACCTCCACTGCCACAGAAACACGTCACGACCACCACCGCACACCTCCGCCACCACCACACATCACGACCACTCTTTGATTTCTTTCACCACTGTCGAAATATGTTACGATCACTATGGCACGCCTCCACCACCACCATATCTATTTCTTAAATAATTTTCCACCATAACACTCCTTAGGCCATTAAGAAACTGTAAATCTGCTCCTCCTCGTAAATCATGTTATATATTTTGCATTAGGAATAACAGACATAAGACGGGATTCTTCTTTCTTTATCCAATCATTGAAAAAAAAAAATGACCATAATTCTTGTTTTCATGACTTAAACATTTGTTTTTCTGGAAGATCAAGAGAAAAGGGAAAATTTATAATATATGATGCAAAAGCAAATCCCAGTTAGGAAAGGGAGTTGATCATAAGTTTGTGAAGTCAGTTCCTGACAAACAAACCAGGAATCAAAATCACTCTGTGGTTTATGCAAATTTATCCTTACATTTTCCGTGTTGAAGTACATTTTCTGGATGAGGAAAGTTACTTATTTTTTCCCCTTGATTCATGTGTACCTACAAACACAAAATTGTCATATGAAACTCAGATTTCTTTAATCTTCCAAGCTCTTTTACCAGCACATATGTCAGGGTGTCCGACAAGCTTCATGACATGATATTCGAAAGAAAATGGATTTTATTTAATATTGCATTTTTAGTATGATTTTCATTATATATATATATATATATATATATATATATATATATATATATATATATATATATATATATATATATATATATATATATATATATTGTTACGGAACAGAGAGAGATAATGTACACTTTAAGTGAGAATACTAAAAATCATTACTGTCCCGAAAACTTCCAGGTTCAAAACAAAAGAGTTAGGTAAAATTACAAGTTAAAGTTTAATGCTCAAACTAACAACTAAACATTCAGGACTCATAAGGATAATGTAATGGCAAAAAAACAGATTAAATATATGGTTAACTGCAATAGCCTATATTAACACGAAATTAGCATGAGTAAATTTATCTAAGTCAGCCCTGATAAAATGAAAATACCAGATAATACTCAGTGAATGCAAGATATATTATTACAGATACGAAATATTATGAATAATGGCTGACATGAAGCTTTACATTAATCAAAAAAACCTTACTAGGCCTAAGAATTAACACCTTATTCTACACAGTACAAGAAAAACTGCAATAACTCTTATACTCAAATTACACAGCTGCTAGATGGCTGGAGGCTTCCTGAGCACTCACAATAATAACTGTACAAGTGAGGACAGAGATGTGAACAAAATGAGGAGTAGATCTAAGTGGCCATAATGCAGAGACTGAGCTCATTATATAGGGGCCGGCAGAGCTTGATACAACTTGTAAGAAGGACGCGCAAATGAAGCCATAGGGGACAAAGAGTTGACAATCCTGCTCTGAACAACAGAAAGAACGACTTACTCTACAATAAAGGAGGAGGGGGGAGTGAGGTAGAACACGCTCGTGATCAAACATGCAGCACACTGTATGTTAGGATTACACAAAGGATGATGAAATCATAGGCTATGTAACACCTCCCCTCAAAGAAAAAGAAATTTACAAAGGAAATTTCTTATTACTCTAAAACAATCTGTCTAAAGCCGAGATAAGCAATCTGCAATAACATTTTCTTTCCCCTTGACATGTTGTATGTCTAATGAATACTCCTGAAGAAGTAGACTCCATCTTGTCAATCTCTGATTTTTATCTTTAAACTTACTAAGCAATTTCAGTGGGTTATGATCGGTATAAATGACTATGGGGTCAAAACCAGAACACAAATAAAATGAAAAATGCAGTAAACCCAAAATCAAGGCCAAAAGCTCTTTCTCAATAGTTGAGTAGTTCTTTTGAGGTGGAGTGAACTTCTTACTGTAATAAGATACAGGGTGTTCAATACCCTGATCATCCTCTTGCAGCAAAACAGCCCCAGCTCCTGTATCACTTGCATCGACAGCCATCTTAAAAGGCTTAGCAAAATTTGGAGTAGCGAGCACTGGCTGACTTAATAGGATAGCTTAAAGTTTGCTGAAAGAGGATTCACAGTTATCGGTCCAGACAAATTTAACTCCCTTTTTCAGTAGGTCTGCAAGTGGTGATACAAAAATTGAAAAGTTAAGAACAAATCTCCTGTAATAACCTACTATTCCCAAAAATCTTTGTAGCTCTTTCCTACTTTTAGGTCTGGGAAGATCACTTATAACCTGAACCTTAGCTCCTGGTGGTGCAACATGTCCATCACCAATTACGTACCCAAGGTACTGAACCTTGGCTTGACCAAACTCACACTTTGATAAATTAGCTACAAGATTAGCCTGAACTAAACGCTCAAGTAATTTACTGGCATGGCATAGGTGATCTTTCCAGTTGTCACTGAAGATTAATACATCATCAATATAAACAACACACCCTGCCAAACCCTCTGTTACAACATTCATGAGCTTCTGAAATGTGGCTGGTGCAATCTTCATACCATATGGCATTACAGAACATGCAAAAGTCTTTCCTAGTGTTACAAAACATGAGATCTCCCTAGCACGTTCAGTCATAGGTACTTGCCAGTATCCCTTTAACAAATCAAACTTACTTATGTACCTAGCCTTTCCGATCTTGTCTATGCAATCTTCCACGCGAGGGAGAGGGTAAGTGTCTGTTTGGGTTATCTGATTAACACGTCTGTAGTCAATGCAAAGCCGCTGTGACCCTCCTGGCTTAGGGACCAGAGTGACAGGAGAACTCCACTCGCTCTGACAGGGCTCAATCATCTTGTGGTCCAACAGGTAGCTAAGCTCCTTCTCGATGAGAGGAACTTTCACTGGGTTCACACGGTAAAGAGGCAGTTTAATTGGCTTTGCGTCTCCAACATCGACATCATGCATCAACACAGTGGTTCTTCCTGGAGTGGCACGGAACACCTGCGGGTACTCCTGCAGTAATGCCGAAAACTCCTACCTTTCCTCGGGAGGTAGATGAGAAAGCTTAGTCTGGAGATCATTCATGATATCAGGATTCTTCCCCAAACTATCACTCAGGCTCATGCTGCATGGGAGAACTTCACTTGCAGATTCGGGTGGAACAGTTACAGTGCAGACTGGATTATTTTCGTCCCGCCTGTGATATAACTTTAGCATGTTGATGTGACAAAGTAGCTTGTTCTTTCTACGATCAGGTGTGGCGATGACATAGTTGACATCACTGAGTTTCTTCTCCACGAAATAAGGACCACTAAAACTTGGCTTGAAGAGGTTGCCCATGCACTGGTAGCAGAATCAAAACCTGATCTCCTGGCTGAAAATGGCGTAACCTGGACTTCTTATCATACCAAGTCTTCATCTTCTCCTGAGCAACTCTAAATTCTCTCTCTCCAGCTGTAAAGCAGTGGACAGCCGTTCTTTGAACTTCATCACATACTCCAGCAGGTTGACGTCATCTTCCTCCGACAGCCAGCATTCCTTGAGTAGCTTAAGGGGTCCTCTTACTTCATGGCCAAACAGTAGTTCAAAGGGTGAGAAGCCCAGTGATTCATTTGGAGATTCTCTTGCGGCAAATACAACGAATGGAAGACCTTTATCCCAGTCTTTCTGATGTTCCAAACAGTATTTCTTGAGCATCGATTTGAGTGTTTGACGATATCTCTCCAACGCTCCTTGAGTCTGGGGATGGTAAGCTGAAGACGTGATCTGGGTGATGCCCAACTCTTTCAGAGACTGCTTGAAAACATTTGACATGAAATTACTTCCCCGGTCTGACTGTACCTCCTTGGGCAGACCAAACTTTGTGAAGAACCCTAGCATTTCCTTAACCACGTTCTTTGCTGAGATATTTCTAAGTGGAATGGCTTCAGGATAACGAGTAGCCATATCAATCAGGGTCAACATATAAGAAAATCCTGAAGAAGTCTTAGGAAGAGGGCCCACAATATCCACCAACACACGGGTGAATGGCGCCTCAAAAAGAGGAATGGGAACTAGAGGTGCAACCTTTTCGGTCTGATTACACTTCCCCACAACTTGACAGGTGTGACAAGACTTACAATACCAGGAAACATCCCTGAAGATACCTGGCCAGTAGAGGTGTTTCAAAATGTGTGCCACAGTCTTCCTCACTCCAAGGTGTCCTGCCAAACTGGAATCATGAGCCACTCTAATGATATCCTGCCTACAAACACGAGGGATGACAACTTGATGTACAACCTCCCATTCACAGTCGGCTGATGCTGTTCGGGGTCTCCACTTCCTCATAAGTACTCCTGACTTTATATAATAACAAGTAGAAGCACCGGCTGACTCTTCCTCACTGCAAACAGAGTTAGCTAGACCTTTCAACTCAGGGTCAGCAACCTACAACTCAACCAACTCTTGACGAGACAAATTATCAACACTACGGGGTACTGCCTCATCTGGTGAGTGGTCCAAATTAGCAAGAAAAGTGTCAGCTAGGATAACATCATCATCATCATTATCCTCTAAGTCACCAGTAACTTTAGACTTAGCCCTAGTGACAGCACATGCAGGGAACACATCAGGTACATTACAATCCTGGGTCGCAGCCACTGGCTCACTAGACAACTGAGGAGCTTGACACACTTTACTTCCACCAATATCATTTCCAAGTAAGAAAGTTACACCTGACATTGAAAGTGTCTCAACCAACCCAACCGTAACGGAACCATTAACAAAACCAGACTCTAAATTCACTCTGCACAGAGGGACAGAGAAGTAATTATTCCCTACACCTTGTAAGATTACAGTTTCATCAGAGGAATTAACATTAGAGCCTAGAACACTGGTCAGCATAAGGGACTGGCAAGCACCTGTATCACGATATATTTTAACTGATTTCCTGTCATTACTGTCCAGAGGACTGACAAAACCATCAGACAGGAAATTAGCACATGAAATCCTGAGAGTGTCACCCACGTTACTGCTCAAAAGAGGAGCTTCATCATGAGGATTTAATTTACCCCTCAAAGCAGGGTCAGTTAAATCAGTTAAAGAATTCTGGGAACTCTCAAGGGTGGACACTAGACCAATTGATTGAATATTTAAAGACTCCTTTTTGTTCACATCACGTTGTCTCCTGAAATATTTCTCCGTAGTATGACCAAGCTTACTACAATAAGTACATTTACTTTTCTGAAATCTAAAGGTGAAGCTGGTATTTACTTCCTGAGAAACATCATCTTTATTCTCTTTCCTGTTACCTGTACTCTGAGTAGAGGCAACGTACTTACTCTCAGCTTTCCTTTTTTCTTTAGAATATCTCTTGTGAGTGAGAACATATTCATCAGCTAAAACTGCAGCATCAGACAAATTATCTATTCTTTTCTCATCAAGATATAGGCTTACATCATTATTAATACACATTTTGAAGTCCTCCAGCAAAATCATTTGCTTAAATTTGTCAAAATCAAAATCCACATTCTTAGAATTTAACCACTGCTCTAACAGATCTTTGATTTTTGCATACTCAACATGGGATTGCTTATCTTGCTTGTAAGTTGTCCTAAATTTTACTCTATAGGCTTCAGGAACAAGCTCATAGGCCTTAAGAATCAAACTCTTAACTACATCATAATTATCACATTGATCCTGAGGCAAAAATGCATAAGTTACTTGATCTTTACCGGTGAGAACAGTTTGGAGGAGTACTGGCCAAAACTCTTTGGGTCAATTAAAACCTGTAGCTACCCTCTCAAACAACTGAAAATACTTTGTTAAATCAGATTCATTAAAAGGAGGGACAAGTTTAACATTTTTAGCCACATCAAAATCATCAGAGCTAGATGATCCAGCTCCACCTTGTTTCATGCGATACTCATGGTCTGCCTGAACCCTAGCAAGTTCAACTTGTGCCTGAAACTCAGCCTCCTTAGCACGAGCCTGAAACTCAGCCTCCTTAGCACGAGCCTCCTGCAGGGCTAGCTGTAACTTAGCTAATTTAATCTGCGTTTGCTCATTTCGAGGAGTTACATTAAACAAGCTTTCATTAATCATGTCAACAATTTGATATTTAGAATGATGAGAGCGAACAGCAATTCCCAATTGTTGAGCAACAAGCTTAAGTTCATTCTTTGTTCTGTTTTCTACATCACACACTGTTTGCACATTTGACAAAAAATCTTTGGCTTCATCAAGTGTAGTAATAGTAGACATCATGAATAAATCACAGTCACAAAATATCAAGCAATATCCTCATGATAATATCCTGAATATCCCGATAAGAGGTCGCCAAATTTATGTTACGGAACAGAGAAAGATAATGTACACTTTAAGTGAGAATACTAAAAATCACTACTGTCCCGTAAAGCTCCAGGTTCAAAACAAAAGAGTTAGGTAAAATTACAAGTTAACGTTTAATGCTCAAACTAACAATAAAACATTCAGGACTCATAAGGATAATGTAATGGCAAAAAAACAGGTTAAATATATGGTTAACTGCAATAGCCTCTATTAACACGAAATTAGCATGAGTAAAATTATCTAAGTCAGCCCTGATAAAATGAAAATACCAGATAATACTCAGTGAATGCAAGATATATTATTACAGATACGAAATATTATGAACAATGGCTGACATGAAACTTTACATTAATCACAAAAACCTTACTAGGCCTAAGAATTAACACCTTATGCTACACAGTACAAGAAAAACTGCAATAACTCTTATACTCAAATTACACAGCTGCTAGATGGCTGGAGACTTCCTGAGCACTCACAATAATAACTGTACAGGGGAGGACAGAGATGTGAACAAAATGAGGAGTAGATCTAAGTGGCCATAATGCAGAGACTGAGCTCATTATATAGGGGCCGGCAGAGCTTGATACAACTTGTAAGAAGGACGCGCAAATGAATCCATGGGGACAAAGAGTTGACAATTCTGCTCTGAACAACAGAAAGAACGACTTACTCTACTATAAGGGAGGAGGGGGGAGTGAGGTAGAACACGCTCGTGATCAAACATGCAGCACACTGTATGTTAGAATTACACAAAGGATGATGAAATCATAGGCTATGTAATAATATATATATATATATATATATATATATATATATATATATATATATATATATATATATATATATATATATATATATATATATCACTGCATATAAAAAAAATACTTACACTGTTAAGTATGTTTTTATTATCTTTATTTCCTTCACATTAAATCATTTTCGTCTAGGAAACCTTTTAAACATGAAGCAGGTTAGAGAGCTTGGTTGAACAATGCAGCCAAGTACAAAAAATAGTTTATCTCCTTACCAAGAAGCACAAGCAAGTCTGAGGCCTGTAATACAAAATTTCCGAGGAGGAAAAAACTAATACAAGAACGATTGGTATGACATCTAATACAGATTGTTTATAACTTTCCTAACCTAGAACAACATACATTATTGTTCTGAACGAAATTGGACAACAGATTTCCAGTGTGAAATAAGACTAAAATGTTTGTTGAAAGTATTATGCCATGTACTTATTAAATATGCAGTGTCTTGGAAATCTCAACGTAATGGCGGCCTTGGGATAAAAATGCTCACTTAATTCAGAGGTCATTCAAATGAGAGCACAACTGAGATCGCACATCTCTTGCCATACTTCATTCAGTTGTTTGTTCTGACCAGCTTTGGCTAACAAAAACAATATTAAGCTCAGATACCACACTTCTCTGCCTTTGCCCGTTTATAAGAGAGACGCAGATGAATTTACATGATAAGGAACTATATCTTTTCCGTGACTCTTGCTAGTTTTTCTCTACGAACGATAACGAAACTATTGTAAGTGATGTGCTGGCATTTCATAATCTTGATACGTAGGACTAATTCACTCAGCTATCAGATATAAAGAGCCTGTCTGTGTAGCGTCTGTTTGGTTTGGCAGGGAATATTTCAAAAGTGAAGTAGTTTGCAAAGTTACTTTGAATGTAGTTGATTATGAGTACTTCCACTTTACGTTCACGTGAAACTCAGTAATACATGTACAGATCAGGGTATTTATTCTATCCACTGATAATGGAAGTCTGTTTGTATTACTCTGAGATTCATTTCAGACAAGTACAACCTATCATTGTGCAATGCTATGGGATGGAATGGTCTAATACGGCTGTAAATTGCTTTGCAATGTTTCCCTTTACTAGGTCGGCCAGTGCGATGCCTATTCTCAACGTGTCCCTCCTGCTTCCACCGCCTGAGCCACCTGCAGAGAGTGGTGACGCTGGACCGGGTTAGCCTTTGTATGGCACGAGCAGACAGGCCCCCCAACCACAACCAAATGAAGTTGTTGCGTTCTATCAGGGAGGTTGGGCGTGAGGGCCGCTGTGTTTCCATGTTCTGTCTAAAAGAGATATTCAGCAATTAAATATAAAATAGAACTTTGTCCTCTACTTTGCATCATGTGTTGGACGAACGATTTCTCTTTACTCTTGTTAAAGCTCTTCTCCATGGTGACTTACTTTCACTGCACTCCTGTTGCTATTGGATTATTTTTAGTCAGTATTATGGTAAATTTATTGTTTGATGAAGGCTATTTATAAAACTCATTCATTTCCAAAAATCTCTTCTGAATTAAGTATCTTCTGAATATGGGGGAAAATATACAAGTCCTGAACTACATTTGGATACTGGGAGGCAAGTTTGGGAACTGGCAGTAAATTTTGGTTATAGACACTGCTCAGCAATTTTTTGAATCTATAATATATTTCCTGGAATGAGGTCCATCCATAAAAAAAAAAAAAAAAAAAAATTGTGCCATACTGCAGGTAACTTGAAGCATGTCTAGAATGGACTGTGCCTAGAACTTTACTGGTTCTCTACCTCATAGCTTGAGAAAGACTCACGAAACAACCTAGTAATCTCTCTACTCCATGAAAGATATGGGAAACTGTAACAGGTTAATGAACAATGAGCATAAAACAGCAATAGGTTATCGAAAACAATAGTGGAGGAAAATTGGTCAAGAAACAACAATAACAAGTCATTATACTTAGTCTTTAAGCAACAAAAACAATTTTCTAAGTCATCCCCACAAAAAATTAAGCAAAAGAAACAAAGCTCAGAGTAATAGTAACAAATCTCTAAGAGAAACAAACCGCCAAACAACAGAGGCAAATCTCTAAACAACAGAAATAAATCTCTAATTATCAGAAACAAACCTCTAAGCAAAAGCAAAAATCTAAGCAACAAATAAACTCAGAGCAACAGCAACAAACCTCTAAGCAACAGAAACAATTGTCTAAGCAGGAGACAGGTTAGCTGGCACGACCGGACTGCATTATCACACACTCTTAGGCTCTGTGTTACGGGTTATGAAAGAAAAACGATCCATGGGTACTACTAACATCACTTACTCATTGGAGAAATGAACTCTCCCCACCAACTGCCTAAGCAAGGAAAATATGTCTAAGGAACAATAAAAACTAATAAAAAGCAAACAACTCCTTATAAAACAAACAGGACATTAACAAGAAACAAATTTCAAACAAGAAAAGTAAGTCTAAAAAAAAAAAAAAAAAGGCCTCCCCCAAAAAGAAGCCTGTGAAAACGAAAATGGGTCTTAAAGCAATTAAAAAAAGACTGAATACAACATAAAAATGATATAAACTAGTCTCATAAGATACCGTTACCGCTAGCCTGTTTTTTTTTTTTTTTTAATTTCCTGTTGGCAGAGATATTCGGTGTGTTTATTCTCTCCAAATGCCCAAACCATCTCAACACTCTCTGCTCAACTCTACCAGCCATCTCCTGAACAACTCCAGTTCTCATTCGCACTTCATCATTTCGCACTCGATCCATACGCGTCAGTCCACACATACTCCTCAGACACCTCATCTCCATTACATTCAAACCTTTCCTCTCTGCTACACCCATATTCCATGTTTCAGCCCCATATAACGCAGTCGGTACCACAACACCCTCATACAGCCTTCAATTTACATCTATTCTAAGCGAACGACATCTAAACACTTTTTTCATTTCTCCCAGCACGTTTCCTACTTCATTCATTCTAAACTTCACTTCTGCATCTATTCTTCCATCCACAGCAATATGTGACCCTAAATATTTAAAACACTCTACCTCCTCAAGCAACTCACCATTCAAAACTATATTCATCCCACCACCATCTACCAACCTCGTACTCTTCATCACTTTACTCTTATTCTCATTTACTTTCAATTTCCTCCTTTCACACACCCTTCCAAACTCCTCTACCAACTGTCTCAGTCTCTCCTCTGAATCAGCCACCAGTGCAGGATCATCTGCAAACAGCAGCTGCTTCAGATTCCACCCTTCAACATCAAAATCCACCAGACTCAGACCTCCCCCTAAAACTCTTGCATTTACCTCCCTTACAACACTATCCATATAAATATTAAACAACCAAGGTGACATCACACATCCCAGTCGCAGCCCCACTCTCACGGGAAACCAATCACTCACAGCATTTCCCACTCTTACACACGCTCTACTATTTACATAAAGACTTTTCACTCCTTTTAGTAACCTACCATCAGGTCCACACAATCTTAAAACAGTCCACAAAACCTCCCTATCAATTCTATCATACGCTGTCTCTAAATTCATGCATGCTTAAAACACATCCTTGCCTTTAGCTAAAAACTTTTCACACATTTGTCTCACAGCAAACACCGGGATCTTATAAGCTTTTGTTTTCAAGTATCAGTTGTGCTAACTTGCTCCAGTTAAAGAAAACAACCGCGGTGATCGACCATGTTGTTGCGTAATTTTGGCATAACCTAAGGCCATTCAGATCGTTCAGAATGATTAAGATTCAGGCTCAGTTAAGTCTAGATTCGAATGAGCTGTTTAGATAGAATTAGGTAGGCTACTGTGTGTGTATATATATATATATATATATATATATATATATATATATATATATATATATATATATATATATATATATATTAACTCTAACTTGCCCTAAAAGTTTCATGTGCTCAGCTTGAATCTTGAGTTGTAATAATAGATCAACACTCAGATATGATGCCAGTCATGAAGAGGTGTTATGGAAAGGATGTAGAGCTGTAGTATTATCTTTTTCTGCGACTATCCTATTTGAAATAAGTTGCAAAAGGACAAAAAACTGATCATAATTACGGTAAAAAAAAAAAAAAAAAAAGCTATTGTATATTCAAGCACGCTTCACTCCATTCAGACCATTTAGGTCGCTACAGTGGTTTAGTGTCATTTAGGTCGAAAAACACGAATTTAGGTTAAACTAGTCTCGTTCTGTAAATTTCATCCAGTCAGAATATTAATTTACATATTTCTCGTCTCTTCCCCTGTAGGAATCATGAGATCTTTCACCATCTTTTATGTACTGTACGAGTCGGTAATTTGCGGGAATGCAGTGTTTAAAGGTTACCATGCAAGATCTTTCATGTATGCAGCTCAGTGTCTCTGTATTGCTAAACACAAAGATAGGAGCGTTGTCGACACACAAAATTTACAATAAGAACTTCTGGGGGAAAAGATCTGGTGGATGTTTGACAATTATACGTTGATCGATAGTCCATGATGCCACTGTAATGGTAGGGATTCTGGGTCGGTCAACAGCTGCCATGAGAACAGTTTGGTCCTATTGATGAAAAAGCAATCCGTCCATTAATTAAAAATCAGAATTATCAATTATTTATGTTGTGTTCTTGTGTGGTTGCAATCAACAGGATCACAAGGTCGGTTATTTATGAAGATGTTAAACAATAATGTAAAAAACTTGAAAGACTCCGACCATTTCATTGAGTTTCAAAATTCATTGTTAATAGCCTCGATAATTAAAATAAATCAGTATTTATGTTGGCAACTGTTTACGGATAATATTCGTTACCTGAAGACTGGGAAGGTATCGTCCACAACAGCAACGAGACAAGTGGTTCGTGAGAAAGTCCCGTGAAGGTGTGGAAAGGTTGGGAGTTGGTGGAAAGAGATGCGAGTGAATACGAGTAGTTTTGTTTTCTGGACCGGCAGGAGGTGGCTCTTGAAGGAGGACTCAGCAAAGGCGACGAGGAAAAGTTCGGTTATCGCTCACCACCACCATCGTCACGGACCACAACGCATGACGAAGCTAATGGTGGCAACGTGCATAATAATACGAAACTAATAGTGCCAATATAAATTATGTGACACCTAATGGTGCCGAAATAAAAAATATCACGAACCAAATGATGCCAACACGAACACTATCACAAAACTAATCGTGCCAACATAAATATCAAGAACCTACTGCCAAGAAGAATATATTATTATCACGAAACTAATGGTACCAGTATGAATAAAGTTTGACAACGAAAGGACCCTAACACTCCTCCTGACTACGATTTACGCCCGTTGAATATTTTGTACAATCCTGGCCCTAAGTTCTCGTCGGTGGTCCAGGAATTGAAACAGGGATCTCTCGGTTGTGTCATGTATGCTTCCGCTTACGCAATGCTAACTCATAGGAATACTTGAACTAAACTATTTTGTCTGGTTCCTTCAGCCTGATGACGTCTGTGTTTCATGCCGGCTACAGCAGGCAGAAGGGAACAGAAAGTCGCGTACGAGAATAATATTCGTATTAATTAGTCGTGTGTTTTTATATGTGAATATCTTTAAAGAATTTTGAATTTTTGTCCCCAGAATCCATCTTCTTTACCTTAATCTACACGCCGTGGCCACATACCTGTCGAGTTGTGGCTATACTGTGTGAGAGCTGTTTGTATGTCATGCTGGTGTTTGGTTCACTAGTCTTCACCTCAAACACTTCGACTCCCCAAGGAGGATGTACGTGTTCAATATCATGAAGGAGAACACATAATGATAAATATTTCCTATTCTACACAATTTAACCAACAATAACGATGACTAGAACAAGAGAATAGCCTAATGGTGCAAATGTAACAGTTTTGATTGACTTTAGGCAGACTTTGACTTACGTAGTTCATTCAACCGCACAAAAGTTGTAAAATGTGAATTACCTGTATCGTATAGTAAAGTAAGAAATGATTTAATGTTTAGCGTTTAACCCTGTCAGCCTATTCTGTTGATGCTGTGAGCAAATTTGACTTTTGTCGTATATACTTACTTGCGTCATGGAGATCCCTCATGGAATCCATCTGTCACCAGAAGGAAAGAAAAGTGAGAACAACGCTTTGTGGCAAACATGTCATCCTGTGCTAGGCGGCTCCCCATTGATGCGTTGGTCGTGTCTAACAAATACAAAGGGTGAATAAAATGCAGACCTGAACAGTACTATTTTGAGCACAGTTACTAAAGTGTTTGTCTGGCAATATGCATCAGAATTAGCTCCTCATCTACCTGTGGCTTCTCTCTGCTGCTTAAAACTGTTTGGCTGTATTCAAAATATAATACTAAAAGTAACACAGCGAAAAGCACGGAGAGAATCATGTTCAGTGAATCAATGAATGCTAACTGGCCAGGTTAGGCTGCATAGATTATGTTCGTTTCATATTGTAGTTCAGTTAAATTAAAAGCTCTAACAACGAGTAGCTGTAGTTATGGACAAGCAAACCTTCAAAACAGCGTAGTTCACGGGACCTGCAGTGGCTTGAAACATCCAAAAGCTCATAAATAATTTGGAATCTGTGTACCACTTGTTTTGTTGTCACAGAAAGCAAGATACGGAAGTAATTAAATACAAGCAATACAACCTGATATTTGGTGATGAACATTTCACAGCCTAGATAAAAATGATTTTTTTAAACCTAACTGTTTCTCTATATTTTAATCTACGTGCCTGTGATGTGGTGTAGGAGGGCTTGCGTCAGGAGGCAGGTGACCCCCAGGGGAAGCCACGATCTCCTAACAGTAGCAAACATCATACCACTGCCACCAAAACACACCACGACCACCACTGGTCACCATTACCACCACGCAACGTCACAATCCTCTCCGCACACATCCGTACCAACACTCGTCACGACCACCACTGCACACCTCCGTACCATCCACACGTCACAATCACTGCTACTTTACTGTATGCCTCCACCACTGCCAAAACTATGTTAAGACCGGTTTTGCATGCGTCCATCATCATCATACGCTCCTATTTTTCAAATCCATTTAGACTCAAGTAAATCTACTTCCTCTACTAACTCAAGGCATATGTTTTGCAGGAAGAATATCAGACCTAAATCGAAACTCTTCTTTCCTTATCCGTACTTCGAAAAGAAATAGATGGTCAAAATTTTACACTAATGATATAATGTTTTTTCCAGAAAGAACAGGAGGCATGGGATATTTTTTAACCTATGCAGCAAAAGCAAACCCCAGTCAAGAGACGGAGTTGATCATAAGTTTATGACTCGAGATCCTGACCAACAAAGCAGAAAGCAGAGCCAATGCGAGTTGATTTATATATTCTCCTCGTTGATGTACATCTCTTGGGTGAGGAAGGTTGCTAAGCTTATATATATATATATATATATATATATATATATATATATATATATATATATATATATATATATATATATATATATATATATATATATATATATATATATATCATGTCAGGAAGCTTTTCAGACACCCTGACGTATGTGTTGGTAACAGTGCTTGGAAGATTAGGAAAGTATGAGTTTCGTATAACTATTTTGTGATTTTAGATATATATATATATATATATATATATATATATATATATATATATATATATATATATATATATATATATATACTGAGGAAGCACAAGCAAGTCTGAAGCCTGTAATACCAATTTTCCTAGGGGGAAAAAAATACAATAACAATAACGTTTGGTACGACACATGAAATATAGATTGTTCATAACTCTCCTAACATGGGACAACATACATTATCGTTCTGAAAGAGATGGACAATAGCTTTCAGTATAAAATAAGACTTAAGTGTCTGTTGAAAGTATAGTGCCATGCACTTATTAAATACGTGGTGTCTTGAAAATCTCAGCGAAATGATGGCTTTGGGTTATAAGTGCTCATTTAACTGAGAGCAAAAATGAGATCCCATATCTCATACCTTACTTGCTCTGCTCAGCTTTTGTTCTGCTCAGCTTTGGGTAACAAAAAACAATATTTAGCAGAGATAACCAATTCTGTGCTTCATATTTATAAGAGTGGCGGAGATGAATTTATGTAAGAGGAACTTTGTCTTTTCCTTGGCTCATGCTAGTTTTTCTCTTCGACCTACAACGAAACTATGTCACGTGATGTGTTGGCAATTCATAATCTTGATAAATAGGACCAGTTCACTCAGCTGTCATATATAAAGAGCCTGTCTGGTTAGCATCTGTTTGGTTTGGCAGGGAATATTTCAAAACTGAAGGGGTTTGTAAAGTTACTGAGAACGGAATCAGTTATGAATACTTCAGCTTTACGTTTACGTGAAACTCAGTAATACCTGAACAGATTAGGGTTTTAGTATATCCACAGTGATAATGAAAATCTGTTTTAATTCCTCTGAGGTACATTTCTGATACATATAATTCGTCAAGGTTCAGTGCCATGGGTTGGAATACTTTAATAAGGCAGTGAATTGTTTTGTAGAGTTCCCCTTTAATAGGTCGGCCAGTGCTACGCCTGTTTTCAACGTGTCCCTTCGGTTTCCACCGCCAGAGCCATCTGCAGACGGTGGTGCCCCTGGACCTGGTTACCCAAGCTATGGCACTAGCTGACAGGCCCCCCACCCACAACCAGATGAAGTTGTTGCGTTCTGTGAGGGAGGTTGGGCGTCAGAGCCTCTGTGTTTCCATGTTCTGTCTAAGAGAGATATTCAAAAACCAAATGTAAAATAGAACTTTGTCCTTCCGGTTAGTTTCCAAGAAGTGTAGTACGTACGATTTGTAGATATTTCTGTATAAGTCCTTCGCAGACGGGTCACTACTTTCACTGGACACCTTTTGCTACCGGAATATTTTTATTAAGTACTAGATTATTGGTAAACTGTTCGATGAGGGCTATTTATAAAATTTGTTCATTTCGAAAAACCTCTTCTGAGTTAAATACGTTCTGAATGTAGGGGAAATATATATATAAAGTACTCAACTATCTTTGGATATTGAGTACTGTTAGTAAATTTTGAGTAGGGGAGACCGGGGCTAGTTGTTACATGTCCAACTTGTTACAACCTCAGTAACTCCAAAACCAGTCAATAGATGGCACCGTGAGTGCTGTCACGTGATGCAGTTTGTAAACAAAGGTGGCGGCAGGAGTGGGAACGCGGAGGTGTCACTGGAGTAAAAGGTAGGGAATAAAATAGTTTTTTTTGCAGGTAAAAGTTTTTTTATGTGTGTCCTTAGATATTGTGCTTTATCAATAGCATCAGCTGATGTACTTTCGTAACTTGGATCACGGTGCAATACCTGTGAAAAGGCTATGAAATGAGCACAGACCCATGACAGTGCTGCCATTGTTCTTGACAAAAAATGGCCAAGTATAAGGAACACTAGTGTTGGGGTTGGTTGCTACGGACTAGTTGTTACTGTATCAACTTACCCCCTTCGATTAATGCTGTAACAACTTACCCAATTCTTTTCAGGTACCATTTAAGCCATGCCCTGGAAATACCAATGGAAGACGGACAGTGGGAAAAACCCCCCTGATGTAATGACTGCAGCAGCCAGACGAGTTATGGAGAATAATGAATCACTTAGAAGTGTTGCCACTCATTCTACTGCAAGAAATTAGATAGTGTTTGATTAATAAGACACGCAATGCTGGTCAAAAGATCTCCACATAGAACTATAATATAAACCGTACACACACACACACACACACACACATATATATATATATATATATATATATATATATATATATATATATATATATATATATATATATATATATATAATAAATATATTGTTACGGAACAGAGAGAGATAATGAACACTTTAAGTGAGAGTACTAAAAATCACTACTGTCCCGCAAAGTTCCAGGTTCAAAACAAAAGAGTTAGGTAAAATTACAAGTTAAAGTTTAATGCTCAAACTAACAACAAATCATTCAGGACTCATAAGGATAATGTAATGGCAAAAACAGGCTAAATATATGGTTAACTTCAATAGAATCTATTAACACGAAATTAGCAAGAGTAAATTTATCTAAGTCAGCCCTGATAAAATGAGAAAACCGGATAATGCTCAGTTAATACAATATATATTATTACAGATACAAAATATTATTACTAATGGCTGATACCTAAAACACATGAATCACAAAAACCTCACTAGGCCTAAGAATTAACACCTTATACTATACAGTACAAGAAAAAATGTAATAACAGTTATACTCAAATTACACAGCAGCTAGATGGTTGGAGACTTCCTGAGCACTCACAAAAATAATAACAACTGTATAGGGGGGTACAGAGATGTGAGCAAAATGAGGAGTAGATCTAAGTGGCAATTAATGCAGAGACTGAGCTCATTATATAGGGGCCGGCAGAGCCTGATACAACTTGTAAGAATGACGCGCAAATGAAGCCATAGAGGACAAACAGTCGACAATCCTGCTCTGAACAACAGAAAGAACGACTTACTCTACTATAAGGGAGAAGGGGGGAGTGAGGTAGAACACGCTCGTGATCAAACATGCAGCATACTGTACGTTAGAATTACACAAAGGGTGATGAAATCATAGGCTATGTAGCACCTCCCCACAAAAAAAAAAAAAAAAAATTACAAACGAAATTTCTTATTACTCTAAAACAATCTGTCTAAAGTCTAGATAAGCAATCTGCAATAACATTTTCTTTCCCCTTGACACGTTGTATGTCTAATGAATACTCTTGAAGAAGTAGACTCCATCTTGTCAATCTCTGATTTTTATCTTTAAATTACTAAGGAATTTCAGTGGGTTATGATCGGTATAAATGACTATAGGGTCAAAACCAGAACACAAATAAAATGAAAAATGCTGTAAACCCAAAATCAAGGCCAAAAGCTCTTTCTCAATAGTTGAGTAGTTCTTTTGAGGTGGGGTGAACTTCTTACTGTAATAAGATACAGGGTGTTCAATATCCTGATCATCCTCTTGCAGCAAAACAGCCCCAGCTCCTGTTTCACTTGCATCAACAGCCATCTTCAAAGGCTTAGCAAAATTTGGAGTAGCGAGCACTGGCTGACTTAATAGGATAGCTTAGACGATTCACAGTTATCGGTCCAGACAAATTTAACTTCTTGTTTCAGTAGGTCTGTAAGTGGTGATACAAGAATTGAAAGGTTAAGAACAAATCTCCTGTAATAACCTACCATTCCCAAAAATCTTTGTAGCTCTTTCCTACTTTTAGGTTTGGGAAGATCACTTATAACCTGAACCTTAGCTCCTGGTGGTGCAACATGTCCATCACCAATTACGTACCCAAGGTACTGAACTTTAGCTTCACCAAACTCACACTTTGATAAATTAGCTACAAGATTAGCCTGAATCAAACGCTCAAGAAATTTACTGACATGGCATAGGTGATCTTTCCAGTTGTCACTGAAGATTAATACATCATCAATACAAACAACACACCCTGCCAAACCCTCTGTTACAACATTCATGAGCTTCTGAAAAGTTGCTGGTGCATTCTTAATACCATATGGCATTACAGAACATGCAAAAGTCTTTCCTAGTGTTACAAAACATGAGATCTCCCTAGCACGTTCAGTCATAGGTACTTGCCAGTATCCCTTTAACAAATCAAACTTACTTATGTACCTAGCGTTTCCGATCTTGTCTACGCAATCTTCCACGCGAGGGAGAGGGTAAGTGTCTGTTTGGGTTATCTGATTAACACGTCTGTAGTCAATGCAAAGCCACTGTGACCCACCTGGCTTAGGGACTAGAGTGACAGGAGAACTCCACTCGCTCTGACAGGACTCAATCATCTTGTGGCCCAACAGGTAGCCAAGTTCCTTCTCGATGAGAGGAACTTTCACTGGGTTCACACGGTAAGGAGGCAATTTAATTGGCTTTGCGTCTCGAACATCGACATCATGCATCAACACAGTGGTTCTTCCTGGAGTGGCACGGAACACTTGCGGGTACTCCTGCAGTAATGCCGAAAACTCCTGCCTTTCCTCGGGAGCTAGATGAGAAAGCTTAGTCTGGAGATCATTCTCAGGATTCTTCCCCAAACTATCACTCTGGCTCATGCTGCATGGGAGAACTTCACTTGCAGACTCGGGTGGAACAGCTACAGTGCAGACTGGGTTATTTTCGTCCCACCTGTGATATAACTTTAGCATGTTGATGTGACAAAGTTGCTTGTTCTTTCTACGATCTGGTGTGGCGATGACATAGTTGACACCACTGAGTTTCTTCTCCACGAAATAAGGACCACTAAACTTGGCTTGCACCGGTAGCAGAATCAAAACCTGATCTCCTGGCTGAAAGTGGCGTAACCTGGACTTCTTATCATACCAAGTCTTCATCTTCTCCTGAGCAGCTCCTAAATTCTCTCTTGCCAGCTGTAAAGCAGTGGACAGCCATTCTTTGAACTTCATCACATACTCGAGTAGGTTGACGTCATCTTCCTCCGACAGCCAGCATTCCTTGAGTAGCTTAAGGGGTCCTCTTACTTCATGGCCAAACAGTAGTTCAAAGGGTGAGAAGCCCAATGATTCATTTGGAGTTTCTTTTGGGGCAAATACAACGAATAGAAGACCTTTATCCCAGTCTTTCTGATGTTCCAAACAGTATTTCTTCAGCATCGATTTGAGTGTTTGATGATATCTCTCCAACGCTCCTTGGGTCTGGGGATGGTAAGCTGAAGACGTAATCTGGGTGATGCCCAACTCTTTCAGGGACTGCTTGAAAACATTTGACATGAAAATACTTCCCCGGTCTGACTGTACCTCCTTGGGCAGACCAAACTTGGTGAAGAACCCCAGCATTTCCTTAACCACGTTCTTTGCTGAGATATTTCTAAGTGGAATGGCTTCAGGATAACGAGTAGCCATATCAATTAGGGTCAACAAATAAGAAAATCCTGAAGCAGTCTTAGGAAGAGGGCCCACAATATCCACCAACACACGGGTGAATGGCGCCTCAAAAGGGGGAATGTGAAGTAGAGGTGCAACCTTTTTGGTCTGATTACACTTCCCCACAACTGGACAGGTGTGACAAGACTTACAATACCAGGAAACATCCCTGAAGATACCTGGCTTGTAGAAGTGTTTCAAAATGTGTGCCACAGTCTTCCTCACTCCAAGGTGTCCTGCCAAACTGGAATCATGAGCCACTCTAATGATATCCTGCCTACAAACACGAGGGATGACAACTTGATGTACAACCTCCCATTCACAGTCGGCTGATGCTGTTGGGGGTCTCCACTTCCTCATAAATACTCCTGACTTTATATAATAACAAGTAGAAGCACCAGCTGACTCTTCCTCACTGTAAGCAGAATTAGCTAGACCTTTAAACTTAGGGTCAGGAACCTGCGACTCAACCAACTCTTGACGAGACAAATTATCAACACTACGGTGTACTGCCTCATCTGGTGAGTGGTCCAAATTAGCAAGAAAAGTGTCAGCTAGGATAACATCATCATCATCATTATCCTCTAAATCACCAGTAACTTTAGACTTAGCCCAAGTGACAGCACATGCAGGGAACACATCAGGGACATCACAATCCTGGGTCGCAGTCACTGGTTCACTAGACAACTGAGGAGCGGGACACACTTGACTTCCACCAATATCATTTCCAAGTAAGAAAGTTACACCTGACATTGGGAGTGTCTCAACCAACCCAACCATAACGGAACCATTAACAAAACCAGACTCTAAATTCACTCTGCACAGAGGGACAGAGAAGTAATTATTCCCTACACCTTGTAAGATTACAGTTTCATCAGAGGAATTAACATTAGAGCCTAGAACACTGGTCAGCATAAGGGATTGGCAAGCACCTGTATCACGATATATTTTAACTGATTTCCTGTCATTACTGTCCAGAGGACTGACAAAACCATCAGACAGGAAATTAGCACATGAACTTTTGAGAGTGTCAACCACGTTACCGCTTTGAGGGGTAAATTAAATTCTCATGATGGAGCTCATGAGAATTTAATTTACCCCTCAAAGCAGGTTCAGTTAACTCGGTTAAAGAATTCTGGGAACTCTCAAGGGTGGACACTAGACCAATTGACTGAATAATTAAAGACTCCTTTTTGTTCACATCACGCTGTCTCCTGAAACATTTCTCCGTAGTATGACCAAGCTTACTACAATAAGTACATTTACTTTTCTGAAACCTAGAGGTGAAGCTGGTATTTACTTCCTGAGAAACATCATCCTTATTCTCTTTCCTGTTACCTGTACTCTGAGTAGAGGCAACGTACTTTAGAATATCTCTTGTGAGTGAGAACATATTCATCAGCTAAAACTGCAGCATCAGACAAATTATCTATTCTTCTCTCATCAAGATATATGCTTACATCATTATTAATACACCTTTTGAAGTCCTCCAGTAAAATTATCTGCTTAAATTTATCAAAATCACAATCCACATTCTTAGAATTTAACCACTGCTCTAACAGATCTTCCTTGATTTTTGCATACTCAACATGGGATTGCTTATCTTGCTTATAAGTTGTCCTAAATTTTACTCTATAGGCTTCAGGAAAAAGCTCATAGGCCTTAAGATTCAAACTCTTAACTACATCATAATTATCAGATTGATCCTGAGGCAAAGATGCATAAGTTACATGAGCTTTTTTTTTTTTTTTATGCGAGGAAGAAGGAACCAAAGGCCATGAGCCCGCAGTAATAGTTCCCTCCACGAGAAAAACAAAATACAATAGAGAGCCAAATTCAAGATCCGATCATTTTGAGATGCCTGGACACACTGCGTTTGAAAGACTGGAGATCATAGGCAGCAGAAAATACAGATAGAGGGAGACAGTTCCTGAGCTGACCTGTTGCATAAATGAAAGACTGGGAGTAACGGTTAACTCTTGCATTAGAGAGTTGGACAGAAAAGGGATGAGAGTTTGCTGCCAGACGGGTGCTACGCGCCCGTCGTAGAGGTGGAGGAATGCAAGCAGACAGTTCAGAGGAGCAGTGACCATTAAAGTAGCGATAGAAAAGAGATAAAGATGCAACAGTGCGGCGAAGAGACAGAGGTTGAAGGGAGTCAGTAAGAGGAGGAGAGTTAATGAGACGAAAAGCCTTTGACTCCACCCTGTTGAGAAGAGCTGTATGTGGGGAGCCTCCCCACACATGAGAGTTGTACTCCACACAGGGGCAGATAAAACCCCTGTATAGAGTCAACAATTGTGCAGGGGTAAAGAAAGAGCGGAGTCGGCTTAGCACACCCAATCTCTTGGAAGCAGATTTTACAAGAGATGTAATATGGTCTTTCCAAGATAAGTCCCGAGTAAATGAAACCCCAAGCATGTTCAAGGATGATGTAGGATTAAGCTGAATACTATTAAACATTAATGGGTATACCTGTGGAAGATTTTGTCGGGTTGATAGGTGTAAGAACTGAGTCTTAGATGCATTAAAGACAACCATATTATTTTTACCCCAGTCAGCGATACAAGCCAAGTCAGACATTAGGTGTGCCATAGCCTCATCCCTTGTTTCTTGAAGTAACTGCTGAGATGGGCGTTGCGGGAACCGAATGGAAAGGTGAAGGGTGGAGTCATCAGCGTATGAGTGGATAGGGTTAGATGTACAGCTTAGAAGATCATTGATGAATAAAAGGAAGAGAGTTGGTGATAGGACAGAGCCCTGAGGAACACCACTGTTGATAGATCTAGGAGAAGAACGATGGCCGTCTACAACAGCGGCTATAGAACGACCAGAAAGGAAGCTAGCGATGAAGGCACAGATAGAAGGATAGAAACCGTAGGAGGGCAGTTTGGAAATTAAAGATTTATGCCAGACTCGATCGAAAGCCTTTGAGATGTCAAGTGCAATGGTGAAGCTTTCGCCAAAGTCCCGAAAGGAGGATGACCAGGAGTCTGAAAGGTAGGTGAGAAGATCGCCAGTGGAGCGTCCCTGACGGAACCCATACTGACGATCGGAAAGAAGGTTGTGATAGGAAAGATGCCTTAAAATTTTTCTATTAAGAATTGACTCGAAAACTTTTGAAATACAGGACGTTAAAGCAATTGGACGATAGTTGGAGGGTTGGGAGTGGACACCCTTCTTTGGGACTGGCTGAATGAGAGCAAACTTCCAGCAAGAAGGAAAGGTACAAGTTGACAGACAAAGGCGAAAGAGTTTGCCTAGGCAGGGTGTAAGCACAGAAGCACAGTTCTTGAGAAGAACAGGAGGGACCCCATCAGGCCCATATGCCCTGTTAGTACTGAGGCCAGTGATGGCAGAAAATACATCAACTGAAGAAACTTTAATGTCAGCCATGAGGAAGTCAGAGGGGAGAAGTGATGGAGGAACAGCACCGGAAACGTCTAATGTGGAATTGGAGGAGAAAGTCTGTGTGAAGAGATCTGCTTTATCAGTAGAAGAAATAGCTACAGAACCATCAGAGTAGAAAAGAGGAGGGAAGGATGATGAGGTAAAGTTGTTAGAAAGATTTTTGGCAAGGTGCCAGAAGGAGCGGGAAGAATTCGAGTTGGAGAGTTCAGAGCATTTAGTATGGATGAAATTATTTTTAGTAGAGCGAAGAACAGACTTAGCACGATTCCGGGCAGAAACGTAAAGATGATGTGATTCAGGGGTGGGTTGGCTCCGGTACCTTTTGTAGGCCTTCTCCTTGTTGCGGACAGCATTAGAACAAGCGTGATTAAACCAAGGCTTTCTTGCGTTAGTCAAAGGATATGAGAAAGGAATGTATGCTTCCATGCCCGAGAGAATAACCTCCGTAATGCGCAAGGCACACTCAGATGGCTCACGGCCATGGCAGCAATAATCATTCCAGGGAAAATCAAAGAAGTACTGCCTGAGGGCCTCCCAGTTCGCGGCTCCAAAATACCACAGACGACGTTTCCCTGGAGGGTCCACAGGCCGTACCGGAGTGATAGGACAGGTTAAGGTAATGAGGTTGTGATCGGAGGAGCCCAACGGAGAGAAAAGATTAACAGAGTAAGCAGAAGGATTAGTTGTGAGGAAGAGGTCAAGTATGTTGGAGCTCTCTCCAAGGCGGTCAGGGATACGGGTAGGGTGCTGTACAAGCTGCTCTAGGTCATTAAGGATAGAAAAGATGTAGGCTTGTTCACAAGGTGGATCCGTGAAAGGAGAGGAGAGCCAAAGGTGGTGGTGAACATTGAAATCTCCAAGAATGGAGATTTCAGAGAAAGGAGAAATGGACAGAATGTGTTCCATCGTAGAAGTAAGATAGTCGAAGAATTTTTGATAGTCAGTAGAATTAGGGGATAAGTAAACAGCACAGATATATTTAGTCAGAGAATGACAGGAAAGCCGAAGCCAGAGTGTGGAGAATTCAGAAGAATCAAGTTCAGGAACACGAGAGCAAGATAAGTCGTTGCGTATGTATACACAACAGCCACCTTTGGTTTTGAAATGAGTATAGAGAAAGTAGGAGGATACAGAAAAGGGTTTGCTGTCGGTTGCCTCAGACAGCTGAGTCTCCGTCAGAAAAAGACGGTGAGGTTTAGAGGAGGAAAGGCGGTGCTCAACAGAGCGAAAGTTAGATGAAAGGCCGCGAATGTTGCAGAAATGAAGAAGAAGAGAGTCAGACAGTGGTTCTAGGCACCTCGAGTCGTCACCGGGAGAGGGGCAGATGGCGGGGGCATTTATGGTCCCCCCCCCTGGGGACTCCGAGGCTTGATTAGTAGACGCCATTTTTGTTGATTTTTGAATAGGAAGTGTAGTGTGTACTGTCCATGTAGTTTGGTGAAGATAGTTAGAGAAATTTGTACTGGAGAGCATGCTGGCCTACTCTCTGTGTAACTGAGACACTGAAAAAGTTCAGCAAAGGGGGATGGTCAGGAACTAGTCCTGAGGGCTGATGAAACGGGAGCTCCAGCACTCCCTGTCATCAGCTTTCCATCCAATTCGGGAGTACTGCCCTGCTCGACTGGTGCTACAGTCTACTCCTCTGAGTAGAGAACACTATGAAGGAATACTGGGCAAGACATTTTGGGCCAATTAAAACCTGTAGCTACCCCCTCAAACAACTGAAAATACTTTGTTAAATCAGATTCATTAAAAGGAGAGACAAGTTTAACATTTTTAGTCACATCAAAATCATCAGAGCTAGATGATCCAGTTCCACATTGTTTTATGCGATACTCATGGTCTGCCTGAATCCTAGCTAGTTTAATTTGTGCCTGAGCCTGTGCCTGTGCCTCCTGAATACGAGCCTGACACTCAGCCTTCTTAGCCTCAGCCTCCTTAGCATGAGCCTGAAATTCAGCCCCCTTAGCACGAGCCTGAAACTCAGCCTCCTTAGCACGAGCCTCCTGCAGGGCTAGCTGTAACTTAGCTAATTCAATCTGCGTTTGCTTATTTGGAGGAGTTACATTAAACAAGCTTTCATTAATCATGTCAACAATTTGATCTTCAGAATGATGAGAGCGAACAGCAATTCCCAATTGTTGAGCAACAAGCTTAAGTTCATTCTTTGTTCTGTTTTCTACATCACATACTGTTTGCACATTTGACAAAAAATCTTTGGCTTCATCAAGCGTAGTAATAGTAGACATCATGAATAAATCACAATCACAAAATATCAAGCAATATCCTTATGATAATATCCTGAATATCCTGGCGAGGTCACCAAATTTATGTTACGGAACAGAGAGAGATAATGAACACTTTAAGTGAGAATACTAAAAATCACTACTGTCCCGCAAAGTTCCAGGTTCAAAACAAAAGAGTTAGGTAAAATTACAAGTTAAAGATTAATGCTCAAACTAACAACAAAACATTCAGGACTCATAAGGATAATGTAATGGCAAAAAAACAGATTAAATATATGGTTAACTGCAATAGCCTCTATTAACACGAAATTAGCAAGAGTAAATTTATCTAAGTCAGCCCTGATAAAATGAGAAAACCGGATAATGCTCAGTTAATGCAATGTATATGCTTGCAAATACAAAATATTATTACTAATGGCTGATACCTAAAACACATGAATCACAAAAACCTCACTAGGCCTAAGAATTAACACCTTATGCTATACAGTACAAGAAAAAATGTAATAACAGTTATACTCAAATTACACAGCAGCTAGATGGTTGGAGACTTCCTGAGCACTCACAAAAATAATAACAACTGTACAGGGGAGGACAGAGATGTGAGCAAAATGAGGAGTAGATCTAAGTGGCAATTAATGCAGAGACTGAGCTCATTATATAGGGGCCAGCAGAGCTTGATACAACTTGTAAGAAGGACGCGCAAATGAAGCCATAGGGGACAAAGAGTTGACAATCCTGCTCTGAACAACAGAAAGAACGACTTACTCTTCTATTAGGGCAGAAGGGGGGAGTGAGGTAGAACATGCTCGTGATCAAACATGCAGCATACTATACGTTAGAATTACACAAAGGATGATGAAATCATAGGCTATGTAACACCTCCCCACAAAGAAAAAGAAATTTACAAAGGAAATTTCTTATTACTCTAAAACAATCTGTCTAGAGTCTAGATAAGCAATCTGCAATAACATTTTCTTTCCCCTTGACATGTTGTATGTCTTATGAATACTCCTGAAGAAGTAGACTCCATCTTGTCAATCTCTGTTTTTTATCTTTAAACTTACTAAGGAATTTCAGTGGGTTATGATCGGTATAAATGACTATGGGGTCAAAACCAGAACACAAATAAAATGAAAAATGCTGTAAACCCAAAATCAAGGCCAAAAGCTCTTTCTCAATAGTTGAGTAGTTCTTTTGAGGTGGAGTGAACTTCTTACTGTAATAAGATACAGGGTGTTCAATACCCTGATCATCCTCTTGCAGCAAAACAGCCCCAGCTCCTGTATCACTTGCATCAACAGCCATCTTAAAAGGCTTAGCAAAATTTGGAGTAGCGAGCACTGGCTAATTTAATAGGATAGCTTTAAGTTTACTGAAAGAGGATTCACAGTTATCGGTCCAGACAAATTTAACTCCCTTTTTCAATAGGTCTGTAAGTGGTGATACAAGAATTGAAAAGTTAAGAACAAATCTCCTGTAAAAACCTACCATTCCCAAAAATCTTTGTAGCTCTTTCCTATATTTAGGTCTGGGAAGATCACTTATAACCTGAACCTTAGCTGCTGGTGGTGCAACATGTCCATCACCAATTACGTACCCAAGGTACTGAACTTTAGCTTGACCAAACTCACACTTTGATAAATTAGCTACAAGATTAGCCTGAATCAAACGCTCAAGAAATTTACTGACATGGCATAGGTGATCTTTCCAGTTGTCACTGAAGATTAATACATCATCAATATAAACAACACACCCTGCCAAACCCTCTGTTACAACATTCATGAGGTTCTGAAAAGTGGCTGGTGCATTCTTCATACCATATGGCATTACAGAACATGCAAAAGTCTTTCCTAGTGTTACAAAACATGAGATCTCCCTAGCAAGTTCAGTCATAGGTACTTGCCAGTATCCCTTTAACAAATCAAACTTACTTATGTACCTAGCCTTTCCGATCTTGTCTATGCAATCTTCCACGCGAGGGAGAGGGTAAGTGTCTGTTTGGGTTATCTGATTAACACGTCTGTAGTCAATGCAAAGCCACTGTGACCCACCTGGCTTAGGGACTAGAGTGACAGGAGAACTCCACTCGCTCTGACAGGACTCAATCATCTTGTGGCCCAACAGGTAGCCAAGCTCCTTCTCGATGAGAGGAACTTTCACTGGGTTCACACGGTAAGGAGGCAATTTAATTGGCTTTGCGTCTCCAACATCGACATCATGCATCAACACAGTGGTTCTTCCTGGAGTGGCACGGAACTCTTGCGGGTACTCCTGCAGTAATGCCGAAAACTCCTGCCTTTCCTCGGGAGCTAGATGAGAAAGCTTAGTCTGGAGATCATTCTCAGGATTCTTCCCCAAACTATCACTCTGGCTCATGCTGCATGGGAGAACTTCACTTGCAGACTCGGGTGGAACAGCTACAGTGCAGACTGGGTTATTTTCGTCCCACCTGTGATATAACTTTAGCATGTTGATGTGACAAAGTTGCTTGTTCTTTCTACGATCTGGTGTGGCGATGACATAGTTGACATCACTGAGTTTCTTCTCCACGAAATAAGGACCACTAAACTTGGCTTGCACCGGTAGCAGAATCAAAACCTGATCTCCTGGCTGAAAGTGGCGTAACCTGGACTTCTTATCATACCAAGTCTTCATCTTCTCCTGAGCAGCTCCTAAATTCTCTCTCGCCAGCTGTAAAGCAGTGGACAGCCGTTCTTTGAACTTCATCACATACTCGAGTAGGTTGACGTCATCTTCCTCCGACAGCCAGCATTCCTTGAGTAGCTTAAGGGGTCCTCTTACTTCATGGCCAAACAGTAGTTCAAAGGGTGAGAAGCCCAGTGATTCATTTGGAGTTTCTCTTGCGGCAAATACAACGAATGGAAGACCTTTATCCCAGTCTTTATGATGTTCCAAACAGTATTTCTTCAGCATCGATTTGAGTGTTTGATGATATCTCTCCAACGCTCCTTGGGTCTGGGGATGGTAAGCTGAAGACGTAATCTGGGTGATGCCCAACTCTTTCAGGGACTGCTTGAAAACATTTGACATGAAATTACTTCCCCGGTCTGACTGTACCTCCTTGGGCAGACCAAACTTTGTGAAGAACCCCAGCATTTCCTTAACCACGTTCTTTGCTGAGATATTTCTAAGTAGAATGGCTTCAGGATAACGAGTAGCCATATCAATTAGGGTCAACAAATAAGAAAATCCTGAAGCAGTCTTAGGAAGAGGGCCCACAATATCCACCAACACACGGGTGAATGGCGCCTCAAAAGGAGGAATGTGAGCTAGAGGTGCAACCTTTTTGGTCTGATTACACTTCCCCACAACTGGACAGGTGTGACAAGACTTACAATACCAGGAAACATCCCTGAAGATACCTGGCTAGTAGAAGTGTTTCAAAATGTGTGCCACAGTCTTCCTCACTCCAAGGTGTCCTGCCAAACTGGAATCATGAGCCACTCTAATGATATCCTGCCTACAAACACGAGGGATGACAACTTGATGTACAACCTCCCATTCACAGTCGGCTGATGCTGTTGGGGGTCTCCACTTCCTCATAAATACTCCTGACTTTATATAATAACAAGTAGAAGCACCAGCTGACTCTTCCTCACTGCAAGCAGAGTTAGCTAGACCTTTCAACTCAGGGTCAGGAACCTGCGACTCAACCAACTCTTGACGAGACAAATTATCAACACTACGGGGTACTGCCTCATCTGGTGAGTGGTCCAAATTAGCAAGAAAAGTGTCAGCTAGGATAACATCATCATCATCATTATCCTCTAAATCACCAGTAACTTTAGACTTAGCCCAAGTGACAGCACATGCAGGGAACACATCAGGGACATCACAATCCTGGGTCGCAGTCACTGGTTCACTAGACAACTGAGGAGCGGGACACACTTGACTTCCACCAATATCATTTCCAAGTAAGAAAGTTACACCTGACATTGGGAGTGTCTCAACCAACCCAACCATAACGGAACCATTAACAAAACCAGACTCTAAATTCACTCTGCACAGAGGGACAGAAAAGTAATTATTCCCTACACCTTGTAAGATTCCAGTTTCATCAGAGTAATTAACATTAGAGCCTAGGACACTGGTCAGCATAAGGGATTGGCAAGCACCTGTATCACGATATATTTTAACTGATTTCCTGTCATTACTGTCCAGAGGACTGACAAAACCATCAGACAGGAAATTAGCACATGAACTTTTGAGAGTGTCAACCACGTTACTGCTTTGAGGGGTAAATTAAATTCTCATGATGGAGCTCATGAGAATTTAATTTACCCCTCAAAGCAGGTTCAGTTAACTCGGTTAAAGAATTCTGGGAACTCTCAAGGGTGGACACTAGACCAATTGACTGAATAATTAAAGACTCCTTTTTGTTCACATCACGCTGTCTCCTGAAACATTTCTCCGTAGTATGACCAAGCTTACTACAATACGTACATTTACTTTTCTGAAACCTAGAGGTGAAGCTGGTATTTACTTCCTGAGAAACATCATCCTTATTCTCTTTCCTGTTACCTGTACTCTGAGTAGAGGCAACGTACTTTAGAATATCTCTTGTGAGTGAGAACATATTCATCAGCTAAAACTGCAGCATCAGACAAATTATCTATTCTTCTCTCATCAAGATATATGCTTACATCATTATTAATACACCTTTTGAAGTCCTCCAGTAAAATTATCTGCTTAAATTTATCAAAATCACAATCCACATTCTTAGAATTTGACCACTGCTCTAACAGATCTTCCTTGATTTTTGCATACTCAACATGGGATTGCTTATCTTGCTTATAAGTTGTCCTAAATTTTACTCTATAGGCTTCAGGAAAAAGCTCATAGGCCTTAAGATTCAAACTCTTAACTACATCATAATTATCAGATTGATCCTGAGGCAAAGATGCATAAGTTACTTGAGCTTTTTTTTTTTTTTTAATGCGAGGAAGAAGGAACCAAAGGCCATGAGCCCGCAGAAACAGTTCCCTCCACGAGAAAAACAAAATACAATAGAGAGCCAAATTCAAGATCCAATCATTTTGAGATGCCTGGACACACTGCGTTTGAAAGACTGGAGATCATAGGCAGCAGGAAATACAGATAGAGGGAGACAGTTCCTGAGCTGACCTGTTGCATAAATGAAAGACTGGGAGTAACGGTTAACTCTTGCATTAGAGAGTTGGACAGAAAAGGGATGAGAGTTTGCTGCCAGACGGGTGCTACGCGCCCGTCGTAGAGGTGGAGGAATGCAAGCAGACAGTTCAGAGGAGCAGTGACCATTAAAGTAGCGATAGAAAAGAGATAAAGATGCAACAGTGCGGCGAAGAGACAGAGGTTGAAGGGAGTCAGTAAGAGGAGGAGAGTTAATGAGACGAAAAGCCTTTGACTCCACCCTGTTGAGAAGAGCTGTATGTGGGGAGCCTCCCCACACATGAGAGTTGTACTCCACACAGGGGCAGATAAAACCCCTGTATAGAGTCAACAATTGTGCAGGGGTAAAGAAAGAGCGGAGTCGGCTTAGCACACCCAATCTCTTGGAAGCAGATTTTACAAGAGATGTAATATGGTCTTTCCAAGATAAGTCCCGAGTAAATGAAACCCCAAGCATGTTCAAGGATGATGCAGGATTAAGCTGAATACTATTAAACATTAATGGGTATACCTGTGGAAGATTTTGTCGGGTTGATAGGTGTAAGAACTGAGTCTTAGATGCATTAAAGACAACCATATTATTTTTACCCCAGTCAGCGATACGAGCCAAGTCAGACATTAGGTGTGCCATAGCCTCATCCCTTGTTTCTTGAAGTAACTGCTGAGATGGGCGTTGCGGGAACCGAATGGAAAGGTGAAGGGTGGAGTCATCAGCGTATGAGTGGATAGGGTTAGATGTACAGCTTAGAAGATCATTGATGAATAAAAGGAAGAGAGTTGGTGATAGGACAGAGCCCTGAGGAACACCACTGTTGATAGATCTAGGAGAAGAACGATGGCCGTCTACAACAGCGGCTATAGAACGACCAGAAAGGAAGCTAGCGATGAAGGCACAGATAGAAGGATAGAAACCGTAGGAGGGCAGTTTGGAAATTAAAGATTTATGCCAGACTCGATCGAAAGCCTTTGAGATGTCAAGTGCAATGGCGAAGCTTTCGCCAAAGTCCCGAAAGGAGGATGACCAGGAGTCTGAAAGGTAGGTGAGAAGATCGCCAGTGGAGCGTCCCTGACGGAACCCATACTGACGATCGGAAAGAAGGTTGTGATAGGAAAGATGCCTTAAAATTTTTCTATTAAGAATTGACTCGAAAACTTTTGAAATACAGGACGTTAAAGCAATTGGACGATAGTTGGAGGGTTGGGAGTGGTCACCCTTCTTTGGGACTGGCTGAATGAGAGCAAACTTCCAGCAAGAAGGAAAGGTACAAGTTGACAGACAAAGGCGAAAGAGTTTGCCTAGACAGGGTGTAAGCACAGAAGCACAGTTCTTGAGAACAACAGGAGGGACCCCATCAGGCCCATATGCCCTGTTATTACTGAGGCCAGTGATGGCAGAAAATACATCAACTGAAGAAACTTTAATGTCAGCCATGAGGAAGTCAGAGGGGAGAAGTGATGGAGGAACAGCACCGGAATCGTCTAAGGTGGAATTGGAGGAGAAAGTCTGTGCGAAGAGATCTGCTTTATCAGTAGAAGAAATAGCTACAGAACCATCAGAGTAGAAAAGAGGAGGGAAGGATGATGAGGTAAAGTTGTTAGAAAGATTTTTGGCAAGGTGCCAGAAGGAGCGGGAAGAATTCGAGTTGGAGAGTTCAGAGCATTTAGTATGGATGAAATTATTTTTAGTAGAGCGAAGAACAGACTTAGCACGATTCCGGGCAGAAACGTAAAGATGATGTGATTCAGGGGTGGGTTGGCTCCGGTACCTTTTGTAGGCCTTCTCCTTGTTGCGGACAGCATTAGAACAAGCGTGATTGAACCAAGGCTTTCTTGCGTTAGTCAAAGGATATGAGAAAGGAATGTATGCTTCCATGCCCGAGAGAATAACCTCCGTAATGCGCAAGGCACACTCAGATGGCTCACGGCCATGGAAGCAATAATCATTCCAGGGAAAATCAAAGAAGTACTGCCTGAGGGCCTCCCAGTTCGCGGCTCCAAAATGCCACAGACGACGTTTCCCTGGAGGGTCCACAGGCCGTACCGGAGTGATAGGACAGGTTAAGGTAATAAGGTTGTGATCGGAGGAGCCCAACGGAGAGAAAAGATTAACAGAGTAAGCAGAAGGATTAGTTGTGAGGAAGAGGTCAAGTATGTTGGAGCTCTCTCCAAGGCGGTCAGGGATACGGGTAGGGTGCTGTACAAGCTGCTCTAGGTCATTAAGGATAGAAAAGATGTAGGCTTGTTCACAAGGTGGATCCGTGAAAGGAGAGGAGAGCCAAAGGTGGTGGTGAACATTGAAATCTCCAAGAATGGAGATTTCAGAGAAAGGAGAAATGGACAGAATGTGTTCCATCGTAGAAGTAAGATAGTCGAAGAATTTTTGATAGTCAGTAGAATTAGGGGATAAGTAAACAGCACAGATATATTTAGTCAGAGAATGACAGGAAAGCCGAAGCCAGAGTGTGGAGAATTCAGAAGAATCAAGTTCAGGAACACGAGAGCAAGATAAGTCGTTGCGTATGTATACACAACAGCCACCTTTGGCTTTGAAATGAGTATAGAGAAAGTAGGAGGATACAGAAAAGGGTTTGCTGTCGGTTGCCTCAGACAGCTGAGTCTCCGTCAGAAAAAGACGGTGAGGTTTAGAGGAGGAGAGGCGGTGCTCAACAGAGCGAAAGTTAGATGAAAGGCCGCGAATGTTGCAGAAATGAAGAAGAAGAGAGTCAGACAGTGGTTCTAGGCACCTCGAGTCGTCACCGGGAGAGGGGCAGATGGCGGGGGCATTTATGGTCCCCCCCCCTGGGGACTCCGAGGCTTGATTAGTAGACGCCATTTTTGTTGATTTTTGAATAGGAAGTGTAGTGTGTACTGTGCATGTAGTTTGGTGAAGATAGTTAGAGAAATTTGTACTGGAGAGCATGCTGGCCTACTCTCTGTGTAACTGAGACACTGAAAAAGTTCAGCAAAAGGGGATGGTCAGGAACTAGTCCTGAGGACTGATGAAATGGGAGCTCCAGCACTCCCTGTCATCAGCTTTCCATCCACCTCGGGAGTACTGCCCTGCTCGACTGGTGCTACAGTCTACTCCTCTGAGTAGAGAACACTATGAAGGAATACTGGGCAAGACTTTTTGGGCCAATTAAAACCTGTAGCTACCCCCTCAAACAACTGAAAATACTTTGTTAAATCAGATTCATTAAAAGGAGAGACAAGTTTAACATTTTTAGTCACATCAAAATCATCAGAGCTAGATGATCCAGTTCCACATTGTTTTATGCGATACTCATGGTCTGCCTGAATCCTAGCTAGTTTAATTTGTGCCTGAGCCTGTGCCTGTGCCTCCTGAATAAGAGCCTGACACTCAGCCTTCTTAGCCTCAGCCTCCTTAGCATGAGCCTGAAATTCAGCCCCCTTAGCACGAGCCTGAAACTCAGCCTCCTTAGCACGAGCCTCCTGCAGGGCTAGCTGTAACTTAGCTAATTCAATCTGCGTTTGCTTATTTGGAGGAGTTACATTAAACAAGCTTTAATTAATCATGTCAACAATTTGATCTTCAGAATGATGAGAGCGAACAGCAATTCCCAATTGTTGAGCAACAAGCTTAAGTTCATTCTTTGTTCTGTTTTCTACATCACATACTGTTTGCACATTTGACAAAAAATCTTTGGCTTCATCAAGCGTAGTAATAGTAGACATCATGAATAAATCACAATCACAAAATATCAAGCAATATCCTTATGATAATATCCTGAATATCCTGGCGAGGTCACCAAATTTATGTTACGGAACAGAGAGAGATAATGAACACTTTAAGTGAGAATACTAAAAATCACTACTGTCCCGCAAAGTTCCAGGTTCAAAACAAAAGAGTTAGGTAAAATTACAAGTTAAAGATTAATGCTCAAACTAACAACAAAACATTCAGGACTCATAAGGATAATGTAATGGCAAAAAAACAGATTAAATATATGGTTAACTGCAATAGCCTCTATTAACACGAAATTAGCAAGAGTAAATTTATCTAAGTCAGCCCTGATAAAATGAGAAAACCGGATAATGCTCAGTTAATGCAATGTATATGCTTGCAAATACAAAATATTATTACTAATGGCTGATACCTAAAACACATGAATCACAAAAACCTCACTAGGCCTAAGAATTAACACCTTATGCTATACAGTACAAGAAAAAATGTAATAACAGTTATACTCAAATTACACAGCAGCTAGATGGTTGGAGACTTCCTGAGCACTCACAAAAATAATAACAACTGTACAGGGGAGGACAGAGATGTGAGCAAAATGAGGAGTAGATCTAAGTGGCAATTAATGCAGAGACTGAGCTCATTATATAGGGGCCAGCAGAGCTTGATGCAACTTGTAAGAAGGACGCGCAAATGAAGCCATAGGGGACAAAGAGTTGACAATCCTGCTCTGAACAACAGAAAGAACGACTTACTCTTCTATAAGGGCAGAAGGGGGGAGTGAGGTAGAACATGCTCGTGATCAAACATGCAGCATACTATACGTTAGAATTACACAAAGGATGATGAAATCATAGGCTATGTAACACCTCCCCACAAAGAAAAAGAAATTTACAAAGGAAATTTCTTATTACTCTAAAACAATCTGTCTAGAGTCTAGATAAGCAATCTGCAATAACATTTTCTTTCCCCTTGACATGTTGTATGTCTTATGAATACTCCTGAAGAAGTAGACTCCATCTTGTCAATCTCTGTTTTTTATCTTTAAACTTACTAAGGAATTTCAGTGGGTTATGATCGGTATAAATGACTCTGGGGTCAAAACCAGAACACAAATAAAATGAAAAATGCTGTAAACCCAAAATCAAGGCCAAAAGCTCTTTCTCAATAGTTGAGTAGTTCTTTTGAGGTGGAGTGAACTTCTTACTGTAATAAGATACAGGGTGTTCAATACCCTGATCATCCTCTTGCAGCAAAACAGCCCCAGCTCCTGTATCACTTGCATCAACAGCCATCTTAAAAGGCTTAGCAAAATTTGGAGTAGCGAGCACTGGCTGACTTAATAGGATAGCTTTAAGTTTGCTGAAAGAGGATTCACAGTTATCGGTCCAGACAAATTTAACTCCCTTTTTCAGTAGGTCTGTAAGTGGTTATAGAAGAATTGAAAAGTTAAGAACAAATCTCCTGTAAAAACCTACCATTCCCAAAAATCTTTGTAGCTCTTTCCTATTTTTAGGTCTGGGAAGATCACTTATAACCTAAACCTTAGCTGCTGGTGGTGCAACATGTCCATCACCAATTACGTACCCAAGGTACTGAACTTTAGCTTGACCAAACTCACACTTTGATAAATTAGCTACAAGATTAGCCTGAATCAAACGCTCAAGAAATTTACTGACATGGCATAGGTGATCTTTCCAGTTGTCACTGAAGATTAATACATCATCAATATAAACAACACACTCTGCCAAACCCTCTGTTACAACATTCATGAGCTTCTGAAAAGTGGCTGGTGCATTCTTCATACCATATGGCATTACAGAACATGCAAAAGTCTTTCCTAGTGTTACAAAACATGAGATCTCCCTAGCAATTTCAGTCATAGGTACTTGCCAGTATCCCTTTAACAAATCAAACTTACTTATGTACCTAGCCTTTCCGATCTTGTCTATGCAATCTTCCACGCGAGGGAGAGGGTAAGTGTCTGTTTGGGTTATCTGATTAACACGTCTGTAGTCAATGCAAAGCCACTGTGACCCACCTGGCTTAGGGACTAGAGTGACAGGAGAACTCCACTCGCTCTGACAGGACTCAATCATCTTGTGGCCCAACAGGTAGCCAAGCTCCTTCTCGATGAGAGGAACTTTCACTGGGTTCACACGGTAAGGAGGCAATTTAATTGGCTTTGCGTCTCCAACATCGACATCATGCATCAACACAGTGGTTCTTCCTGGAGTGGCACGGAACTCTTGCGGGTACTCCTGCAGTAATGCCGAAAACTCCTGCCTTTCCTCGGGAGCTAGATGAGAAAGCTTAGTCTGGAGATCATTCTCAGGATTCTTCCCCAAACTATCACTCTGGCTCATGCTGCATGGGAGAACTTCACTTGCAGACTCGGGTGGAACAGCTACAGTGCAGACTGGGTTATTTTCGTCCCACCTGTGATATAACTTTAGCATGTTGATGTGACAAAGTTGCTTGTTCTTTCTACGATCTGGTGTGGCGATGACATACTTGACATCACTGAGTTTCTTCTCCACGAAATAAGGACCACTAAACTTGGCTTGCACCGGTAGCAGAATCAAAACCTGATCTCCTGGCTGAAAGTGGCGTAACCTGGACTTCTTATCATACCAAGTCTTCATCTTCTCCTGAGCAGCTCCTAAATTCTCTCTCGCCAGCTGTAAAGCAGTGGACAGCCGTTCTTTGAACTTCATCACATACTCGAGTAGGTTGACGTCATCTTCCTCCGACAGCCAGCATTCCTTGAGTAGCTTAAGGGGTCCTCTTACTTCATGGCCAAACAGTAGTTCAAAGGGTGAGAAGCCCAGTGATTCATTTGGAGTTTCTCTTGCGGCAAATACAACGAATGGAAGACCTTTATCCCAGTCTTTATGATGTTCCAAACAGTATTTCTTCAGCATCGATTTGAGTGTTTGATGATATCTCTCCAACGCTCCTTGGGTCTGGAAATGGTAAGCTGAAGACGTAATCTGGGTGATGCCCAACTCTTTCAGGGACTGCTTGAAAACATTTGACATGAAATTACTTCCCTGGTCTGACTGTACCTCCTTGGGCAGACCAAACTTTGTGAAGAACCCCAGCATTTCCTTAACCACGTTCTTTGCTGAGATATTTCTAAGTGGAATGGCTTCAGGATAACGAGTAGCCATATCAATTAGGGTCAACAAATAAGAAAATCCTGAAGCAGTCTTAGGAAGAGGGCCCACAATATCCACCAACACACGGGTGAATGGCGCCTCAAAAGGAGGAATGTGAACTAGAGGTGCAACCTTTTTGGTCTGATTACACTTCCCCACAACTTCACAGGTGTGACAAGACTTACAATACCAGGAAACATCCCTGAAGATACCTGGCTAGTAGAAGTGTTTCAAAATGTGTGCCACAGTCTTCCTCACTCCAAGGTGTCCTGCCAAACTGGAATCATGAGCCACTCTAATGATATCCTGCCTACAAACACGAGGGATGACAACTTGATGTACAACCTCCCATTCACAGTCGGCTGATGCTGTTGGGGGTCTCCACTTCCTCATAAATACTCCTGACTTTATATAATAACAAGTAGAAGCACCAGCTGACTCTTCCTCACTGCAAGCAGAGTTAGCTAGACCTTTCAACTCAGGGTCAGCAACCTGCAACTCAACCAACTCTTGACGAGACAAATTATCAACACTACGGGGTACTGCCTCATCTGGTGAGTGGTCCAAATTAGCAAGAAAAGTGTCAGCTAGTATAACATCATCATCATCATTATCCTCTAAGTCACCAGTAACTTTAGACTTAGCCCAAGTGACAGCACATGCAGGGAACACATCAAGGACATCACAATCCTGGGTCGCAGTCACTGGTTCACTAGACAACTGAGGAGCGGGACACACTTGACTTCCACCAATATCATTTCCAAGTAAGAAAGTTACACCTGACATTGGAAGTGTCTCAACCAACCCAACCATAACGGAACCATTAACAAAATCAGACTCTAAATTCACTCTGCACAGAGGGACAGAGAAGTAATTATTCCCTACACCTTGTAAGATTACAGTTTCATCAGAGGAATTAACATTAGAGCCTAGAACACTGGTCAGCATAAGGGATTGGCAAGCACCTGTATCACGATATATTTTAACTGATTTCCTGTCATTACTGTCCAGAGGACTGACAAAACCATCAGACAGGAAATTAGCACATGAACTTTTGAGAGTGTCAACCACGTTACTGCTTTGAGGGGTAAATTAAATTCTCATGATGGAGCTCATGAGAATTTAATTTACCCCTCAAAGCAGGTTCAGTTAACTCGGTTAAAGAATTCTGGGAACTCTCAAGGGTGGACACTAGACCAATTGACTGAATAATTAAAGACTCTTTTTGTTCACATCACGCTGTCTCCTGAAACATTTCTCCGTAGTATGACCAAGCTTACTACAATTAGTACATTTACTTTTCTGAAACCTAGAGGTGAAGCTGGTATTTACTTCCTGAGAAACATCATCCTTATTCTCTTTCCTGTTACCTGTACTCTGAGTAGAGGCAACGTACTTTAGAATATCTCTTGTGAGTGAGAACATATTCATCAGCTAAAACTGCAGCATCAGACAAATTATCTATTCTTCTCTCATCAAGATATATGCTTACATCATTATTAATACACCTTTTGAAGTCCTCCAGTAAAATTATCTGCTTAAATTTATCAAAATCACAATCCACATTCTTAGAATTTAACCACTGCTCTAACAGATCTTCCTTGATTTTTGCATACTCAACATGGGATTGCTTATCTTGCTTATAAGTTGTCCTAAATTTTACTCTATAGGCTTCAGGAAAAAGCTCATAGGCCTTAAGATTCAAACTCTTAACTACATCATAATTATCAGATTGATCCTGAGGCAAAGATGCATAAGTTACTTGAGCTTTTTTTTTTTTTTTTTTTTATGCGAGGAATAAGGAACCAAAGGCCATGAGCCCGCAGAAACAGTTCCCTCCACGAGAAAAACAAAATACAATAGAGAGCCAAATTCAAGATCCAATCATTTTGAGATGCCTGGACACACTGCGTTTGAAAGACTGGAGATCATAGGCAGCAGGAAATACAGATAGAGGGAGACAGTTCCTGAGCTGACCTGTTGCATAAATGAAAGACTGGGAGTAACGGTAATTCTTGCATTAGAGAGTTGGACAGAAAAGGGATGAGAGTTTGCTGCCAGACGGGTGCTACGCGCCCGTCGTAGAGGTGGAGGAATGCAAGCAGACAGTTCAGAGGAGCAGTGACCATTAAAGTAGCGATAGAAAAGAGATAAAGATGCAACAGTGCGGCGAAGAGACAGAGGTTGAAGGGAGTCAGTAAGAGGAGGAGAGTTAATGAGACGAAAAGCCTTTGACTCCACCCTGTTGAGAAGAGCTGTATGTGGGGAGCCTCCCCACACATGAGAGTTGTACTCCACACAGGGGCAGATAAAACCCCTGTATAGAGTCAACAATTGTGCAGGGGTAAAGAAAGAGCGGAGTCGGCTTAGCACACCCAATCTCTTGGAAGCAGATTTTACAAGAGATGTAATATGGTCTTTCCAAGATAAGTCCCGAGTAAATGAAACCCCAAGCATGTTCAAGGATGATGCAGGATTAAGCTGAATACTATTAAACATTAATGGGTATACCTGTGGAAGATTTTGTCGGGTTGATAGGTGTAAGAACTGAGTCTTAGATGCATTAAAGACAACCATATTATTTTTACCCCAGTCAGCGATACGAGCCAAGTCAGACATTAGGTGTGCCATAGCCTCATCCCTTGTTTCTTGAAGTAACTGCTGAGATGGGCGTTGCGGGAACCGAATGGAAAGGTGAAGGGTGGAGTCATCAGCGTATGAGTGGATAGGGTTAGATGTACAGCTTAGAAGATCATTGATGAATAAAAGGAAGAGAGTTGGTGATAGGACAGAGCCCTGAGGAACACCACTGTTGATAGATCTAGGAGAAGAACGATGGCCGTCTACAACAGCGGCTATAGAACGACCAGAAAGGAAGCTAGCGATGAAGGCACAGATAGAAGGATAGAAACCGTAGGAGGGCAGTTTGGAAATTAAAGATTTATGCCAGACTCGATCGAAAGCCTTTGAGATGTCAAGTGCAATGGCGAAGCTTTCGCCAAAGTCCCGAAAGGAGGATGACCAGGAGTCTGAAAGGTAGGTGAGAAGATCGCCAGTGGAGCGTCCCTGACGGAACCCATACTGACGATCGGAAAGAAGGTTGTGATAGGAAAGATGCCTTAAAATTTTTCTATTAAGAATTGACTCGAAAACTTTTGAAATACAGGACGTTAAAGCAATTGGACGATAGTTGGAGGGTTGGGAGTGGTCACCCTTCCTTGGGACTGGCTGAATGAGAGCAAACTTCCAGCAAGAAGGAAAGGTACAAGTTGACAGACAAAGGCGAAAGAGTTTGCCTAGACAGGGTGTAAGCACAGAAGCACAGTTCTTGAGAACAACAGGAGGGACCCCATCAGGCCCATATGCCCTGTTAGTACTGAGGCCAGTGATGGCAGAAAATACATCAACTGAAGAAACTTTAATGTCAGCCATGAGGAAGTCAGAGGGGAGAAGTGATGGAGGAACAGCACCGGAATCGTCTAAGGTGGAATTGGAGGAGAAAGTCTGTGCGAAGAGATCTGCTTTATCAGTAGAAGAAATAGCTACAGAACCATCAGAGTAGAAAAGAGGAGGGAAGGATGATGAGGTAAAGTTGTTAGAAAGATTTTTGGCAAGGTGCCAGAAGGAGCGGGAAGAATTCGAGTTGGAGAGTTGAGAGCATTTAGTATGGATGAAATTATTTTTAGTAGAGCGAAGAACAGACTTAGCACGATTCCGGGCAGAAACATAAAGATGATGTGATTCAGGGGTGGGTTGGCTCCGGTACCTTTTGTAGGCCTTCTCCTTGTTGCGGACAGCATTAGAACAAGCGTGATTAAACCAAGGCTTTCTTGCGTTAGTCAAAGGATATGAGAAAGGAATGTATGCTTCCATGCCCGAGAGAATAACCTCCGTAATGCGCAAGGCACACTCAGATGGCTCACGGCCATGGAAGCAATAATCATTCCAGGGAAAATCAAAGAAGTACTGCCTGAGGGCCTCCCAGTTCGCGGCTCCAAAATGCCACAGACGACGTTTCCCTGGAGGGTCCACAGGCCGTACCGGAGTGATAGGACAGGTTAAGGTAATAAGGTTGTGATCGGAGGAGCCCAACGGAGAGAAAAGATTAACAGAGTAAGCAGAAGGATTAGTTGTGAGGAAGAGGTCAAGTATGTTGGAGCTCTCTCCAAGGCGGTCAGGGATACGGGTAGGGTGCTGTACAAGCTGCTCTAGGTCATTAAGGATAGAAAAGATGTAGGCTTGTTCACAAGGTGGATCCGTGAAAGGAGAGGAGAGCCAAAGGTGGTGGTGAACATTGAAATCTCCAAGAATGGAGATTTCAGAGAAAGGAGAAATGGACAGAATGTGTTCCATCGTAGAAGTAAGATAGTCGAAGAATTTTTGATAGTCAGTAGAAATAGGGGATAAGTAAACAGCACAGATATATTTAGTCAGAGAATGACAGGAAAGCCGAAGCCAGAGTGTGGAGAATTCAGAAGAATCAAGTTCAGGAACACGAGAGCAAGATAAGTCGTTGCGTATGTATACACAACAGCCACCTTTGGCTTTGAAATGAGTATAGAGAAAGTAGGAGGATACAGAAAAGGGTTTGCTGTCGGTTGCCTCAGACAGCTGAGTCTCCGTCAGAAAAAGACGGTGAGGTTTAGAGGAGGAGAGGCGGTGCTCAACAGAGCGAAAGTTAGATGAAAGGCCGCGAATGTTGCAGAAATGAAGAAGAAGAGAGTCAGACAGTGGTTCTAGGCACCTCGAGTCGTCACCGGGAGAGGGGCAGATGGCGGGGGCATTTACGGTCCCCCCCCCTGGGGACTCCGAGGCTTGATTAGTAGACGCCATTTTTGTTGATTTTTGAATAGGAAGTGTAGTGTGTACTGTGCATGTAGTTTGGTGAAGATAGTTAGAGAAATTTGTACTGGAGAGCATGCTGGCCTACTCTCTGTGTAACTGAGACACTGAAAAAGTTCAGCAAAGGGGGATGGTCAGGAACTAGTCCTGAGGACTGATGAAATGGGAGCTCCAGCACTCCCTGTCATCAGCTTTCCATCCACCTCGGGAGTACTGCCCTGCTCGACTGGTGCTACAGTCTACTCCTCTGAGTAGGGAACACTATGAAGGAATACTGGGCAAGACTTTTTGGGCCAATTAAAACCTGTAGCTACCCCCTCAAACAACTGAAAATACTTTGTTAAATCAGATTCATTAAAAGGAGAGACAAGTTTAACATTTTTAGTCACATCAAAATCATCAGAGCTAGATGATCCAGTTCCACATTGTTTCATGCGATACTCATGGTCTGCCTGAATCCTAGCTAGTTTAATTTGTGCCTGAGCCTGTGCCTGTGCCTCCTGAATACGAGCCTGACACTCAGCCTTCTTAGACTCAGCCTCCTTAGCATGAGCCTGAAATTCAGCCCTCTTAGCACGAGCCTGAAACTCAGCCTCCTTAGCACGAGCCTCCTGCAGGGCTAGCTGTAACTTAGCTAATTCAATCTGCGTTTGCTTATTTGGAGGAGTTACATTAAACAAGCTTTCATTAATCATGTCAACAATTTGATCTTTAGAATGATGAGAGCGAACAGCAATTCCCAATTGTTGAGCAACAAGCTTAAGTTCATTCTTTGTTCTGTTTTCTACATCACATACTGTTTGCACATTTGACAAAAAATCTTTGGCTTCATCAAGCGTAGTAATAGTAGACATCATGAATAAATCACAATCACAAAATATCAAGCAATATCCTTATGATAATATCCTGAATATCCTGGCGAGGTCACCAAATTTATGTTACGGAACAGAGAGAGATAATGAACACTTTAAGTGAGAATACTAAAAATCACTACTGTTCCGCAAAGTTCCAGGTTAAAAACAAAAGAGTTAGGTAAAATTACAAGTTAAAGATTAATGCTCAAACTAACAACAAAACATTCAGGACTCATAAGGATAATGTAATGGCAAAAAAACAGGTTAAATATATGGTTAACTGCAATAGCCTCTATTAACACGAAATTAGCAAGAGTAAATTTATCTAAGTCAGCCCTGATAAAATGAGAAAACCGGATAATGCTCAGTTAATGCAATGTATATGCTTGCAAATACAAAATATTATTACTAATGGCTGATACCTAAAACACATGAATCACAAAAACCTCACTAGGCCTAAGAATTAACACCTTATGCTATACAGTACAAGAAAAAATGTAATAACAGTTATACTCAAATTACACAGCAGCTAGATGGTTGGAGACTTCCTGAGCACTCACAAAAATAATAACAACTGTACAGGGGAGGACAGAGATGTGAGCAAAATGAGGAGTAGATCTAAGTGGCAATTAATGAAGAGACTGAGCTCATTATATAGGGGCCAGCAGAGCTTGATGCAACTTGTAAGAAGGACGCGCAAATGAAGCCATAGGGGACAAAGAGTTGACAATCCTGCTCTGAACAACAAAAAGAACGACTTACTCTTCTATAAGGGCAGAAGGGGGGAGTGAGGTAGAACATGCTCGTGATCAAACATGCAGCATACTATACGTTAGAATTACACAAAGGATGATGAAATCATAGGCTATGTAACACCTCCCCACAAAGAAAAAGAAATTTGCAAAGGAAATTTCTTATTACTCTAAAACAATCTGTCTAGAGTCTAGATAAGCAATCTGCAATAACATTTTCTTTCCCCTTGACATGTTGTATGTCTTATGAATACTCCTGAAGAAGTAGACTCCATCTTGTCAATCTCTGTTTTTTATCTTTAAACTTACTAAGGAATTTCAGTGGGTTATGATCGGTATAAATGACTCTGGGGTCAAAACCAGAACACAAAAAAAAGGAAAAATGCTGTAAACCCAAAATCAAGGCCAAAAGCTCTTTCTCAATAGTTGAGTAGTTCTTTTGAGGTGGAGTGAACTTCTTACTGTAATAAGATACAGGGTGTTCAATACCCTGATCATCCTCTTGCAGCAAAACAGCCCCAGCTCCTGTATCACTTGCATCAACAGCCATCTTAAAAGGCTTAGCAAAATTTGGAGTAGCGAGCACTGGCTGACTTAATAGGATAGCTTTAAGTTTGCTGAAAGAGGATTCACAGTTATCGGTCCAGACAAATTTAACTCCCTTTTTCAGTAGGTCTGTAAGTGGTTATAGAAGAATTGAAAAGTTAAGAACAAATCTCCTGTAAAAACCTACCATTCCCAAAAATCTTTGTAGCTCTTTCCTATTTTTAGGTCTGGGAAGATCACTTATAACCTAAACCTTAGCTACTGGTGGTGCAACATGTCCATCACCAATTACGTACCCAAGGTACTGAACTTTAGCTTGACCAAACTCACACTTTGATAAATTAGCTACAAGATTAGCCTGAATCAAACGCTCAAGAAATTTACTGACATGGCATAGGTGATCTTTCCAGTTGTCACTGAAGATTAATACATCATCAATATAAACAACACACTCTGCCAAACCCTCTGTTACAACATTCATGAGCTTCTGAAAAGTGGCTGGTGCATTCTTCATACCATATGGCATTACAGAACATGCAAAAGTCTTTCCTAGTGTTACAAAACATGAGATCTCCCTAGCAATTTCAGTCATAGGTACTTGCCAGTATCCCTTTAACAAATCAAACTTACTTATGTACCTAGCCTTTCCGATCTTGTCTATGCAATCTTCCACGCGAGGGAGAGGGTAAGTGTCTGTTTGGGTTATCTGATTAACACGTCTGTAGTCAATGCAAAGCCACTGTGACCCACCTGGCTTAGGGACTAGAGTGACAGGAGAACTCCACTCGCTCTGACAGGACTCAATCATCTTGTGGCCCAACAGGTAGCCAAGCTCCTTCTCGATGAGAGGAACTTTCACTGGGTTCACACGGTAAGGAGGCAATTTAATTGGCTTTGCGTCTCCAACATCGACATCATGCATCAACACAGTGGTTCTTCCTGGAGTGGCACGGAACTCTTGCGGGTACTCCTGCAGTAATGCCGAAAACTCCTGCCTTTCCTCGGGAGCTAGATGAGAAAGCTTAGTCTGGAGATCATTCTCAGGATTCTTCCCCAAACTATCACTCTGGCTCATGCTGCATGGGAGAACTTCACTTGCAGACTCGGGTGGAACAGCTACAGTGCAGACTGGGTTATTTTCGTCCCACCTGTGATATAACTTTAGCATGTTGATGTGACAAAGTTGCTTGTTCTTTCTACGATCTGGTGTGGCGATGACATAGTTGACATCACTGAGTTTCTTCTCCACGAAATAAGGACCACTAAACTTGGCTTGCACCGGTAGCAGAATCAAAACCTGATCTCCTGGCTGAAAGTGGCGTAACCTGGACTTCTTATCATACCAAGTCTTCATCTTCTCCTGAGCAGCTCCTAAATTCTCTCTCGCCAGCTGTAAAGCAGTGGACAGCCGTTCTTTGAACTTCATCACATACTCGAGTAGGTTGACGTCATCTTCCTCCGACAGCCAGCATTCCTTGAGTAGCTTAAGGGGTCCTCTTACTTCATGGCCAAACAGTAGTTCAAAGGGTGAGAAGCCCAGTGATTCATTTGGAGTTTCTCTTGCGGCAAATACAACGAATGGAAGACCTTTATCCCAGTCTTTATGATGTTCCAAACAGTATTTCTTCAGCATCGATTTGAGTGTTTGATGATATCTCTCCAACGCTCCTTGGGTCTGGGGATGGTAAGCTGAAGACGTAATCTGGGTGATGCCCAACTCTTTCAGGGACTGCTTGAAAACATTTGACATGAAATTACTTCCCCGGTCTGACTGTACCTCCTTGGGCAGACCAAACTTTGTGAAGAACCCCAGCATTTCCTTAACCACGTTCTTTGCTGAGATATTTCTAAGTGGAATGGCTTCAGGATAACGAGTAGCCATATCAATTAGGGTCAACAAATAAGAAAATCCTGAAGCAGTCTTAGGAAGAGGGCCCACAATATCCACCAACACACGGGTGAATGGCGCCTCAAAAGGAGGAATGTGAACTAGAGGTGCAACCTTTTTGGTCTGATTACACTTCCCCACAACTTCACAGGTGTGACAAGACTTACAATACCAGGAAACATCCCTGAAGATACCTGGCTAGTAGAAGTGTTTCAAAATGTGTGCCACAGTCTTCCTCACTCCAAGGTGTCCTGCCAAACTGGAATCATGAGCCACTCTAATGATATCCTGCCTACAAACACGAGGGATGACAACTTGATGTACAACCTCCCATTCACAGTCGGCTGATGCTGTTGGGGGTCTCCACTTCCTCATAAATACTCCTGACTTTATATAATAACAAGTAGAAGCACCAGCTGACTCTTCCTCACTGCAAGCAGAGTTAGCTAGACCTTTCAACTCAGGGTCAGCAACCTGCAACTCAACCAACTCTTGACGAGACAAATTATCAACACTACGGGGTACTGCCTCATCTGGTGAGTGGTCCAAATTAGCAAGAAAAGTGTCAGCTAGTATAACATCATCATCATCATTATCCTCTAAGTCACCAGTAACTTTAGACTTAGCCCAAGTGACAGCACATGCAGGGAACACATCAAGGACATCACAATCCTGGGTCGCAGTCACTGGTTCACTAGACAACTGAGGAGCGGGACACACTTGACTTCCACCAATATCATTTCCAAGTAAGAAAGTTACACCTGACATTGGAAGTGTCTCAACCAACCCAACCATAACGGAACCATTAACAAAATCAGACTCTAAATTCACTCTGCACAGAGGGACAGAGAAGTAATTATTCCCTACACCTTGTAAGATTACAGTTTCATCAGAGGAATTAACATTAGAGCCTAGAACACTGGTCAGCATAAGGGATTGGCAAGCACCTGTATCACGATATATTTTAACTGATTTCCTGTCATTACTGTCCAGAGGACTGACAAAACCATCAGACAGGAAATTAGCACATGAACTTTTGAGAGTGTCAACCACGTTACTGCTTTGAGGGGTAAATTAAATTCTCATGATGGAGCTCATGAGAATTTAATTTACCCCTCAAAGCAGGTTCAGTTAACTCGGTTAAAGAATTCTGGGAACTCTCAAGGGTGGACACTAGACCAATTGACTGAATAATTAAAGACTCCTTTTTGTTCACATCACGCTGTCTCCTGAAACATTTCTCCGTAGTATGACCAAGCTTACTACAATACGTACATTTACTTTTCTGAAACCTAGAGGTGAAGCTGGTATTTACTTCCTGAGAAACATCATCCTTATTCTCTTTCCTGTTACCTGTACTCTGAGTAGAGGCAACGTACTTTAGAATATCTCTTGTGAGTGAGAACATATTCATCAGCTAAAACTGCAGCATCAGACAAATTATCTATTCTTCTCTCATCAAGATATATGCTTACATCATTATTAATACACCTTTTGAAGTCCTCCAGTAAAATTATCTGCTTAAATTTATCAAAATCACAATCCACATTCTTAGAATTTAACCACTGCTCTAACAGATCTTCCTTGATTTTTGCATACTCAACATGGGATTGCTTATCTTGCTTATAAGTTGTCCTAAATTTTACTCTATAGGCTTCAGGAAAAAGCTCATAGGCCTTAAGATTCAAACTCTTAACTACATCATAATTATCAGATTGATCCTGAGGCAAAGATGCATAAGTTACTTGAGCTTTTTTTTTTTTTTTTTTATGCGAGGAATAAGGAACCAAAGGCCATGAGCCCGCAGTAACAGTTCCCTCCACGAGAAAAACAAAATACAATAGAGAGCCAAATTCAAGATCCGATCATTTTGAGATGCCTGGACACACTGCGTTTGAAAGACTGGAGATCATAGGCAGCAGAAAATACAGATAGAGGGAGACAGTTCCTGAGCTGACCTGTTGCATAAATGAAAGACTGGGAGTAACGGTAACTCTTGCATTAGAGAGTTGGACAGAAAAGGGATGAGAGTTTGCTGCCAGACGGGTGCTACGCGCCCGTCGTAGAGGTGGAGGAATGCAAGCAGACAGTTCAGAGGAGCAGTGACCATTAAAGTAGCGATAGAAAAGAGATAAAGATGCAACAGTGCGGCGAAGAGACAGAGGTTGAAGGGAGTCAGTAAGAGGAGGAGAGTTAATGAGACGAAAAGCCTTTGACTCCACCCTGTTGAGAAGAGCTGTATGTGGGGAGCCTCCCCACACATGAGAGTTGTACTCCACACAGGGGCAGATAAAACCCCTGTATAGAGTCAACAATTGTGCAGGGGTAAAGAAAGAGCGGAGTCGGCTTAGCACACCCAATCTCTTGGAAGCAGATTTTACAAGAGATGTAATATGGTCTTTCCAAGATAAGTCCCGAGTAAATGAAACCCCAAGCATGTTCAAGGATGATGCAGGATTAAGCTGAATACTATTAAACATTAATGGGTATACCTGTGGAAGATTTTGTCGGGTTGATAGGTGTAAGAACTGAGTCTTAGATGCATTAAAGACAACCATATTATTTTTACCCCAGTCAGCGATACGAGCCAAGTCAGACATTAGGTGTGCCATAGCCTCATCCCTTGTTTCTTGAAGTAACTGCTGAGATGGGCGTTGCGGGAACCGAATGGAAAGGTGAAGGGTGGAGTCATCAGCGTATGAGTGGATAGGGTTAGATGTACAGCTTAGAAGATCATTGATGAATAAAAGGAAGAGAGTTGGTGATAGGACAGAGCCCTGAGGAACACCACTGTTGATAGATCTAGGAGAAGAACGATGGCCGTCTACAACAGCGGCTATAGAACGACCAGAAAGGAAGCTAGCGATGAAGGCACAGATAGAAGGATAGAAACCGTAGGAGGGCAGTTTGGAAATTAAAGATTTATGCCAGACTCGATCGAAAGCCTTTGAGATGTCAAGTGCAATGGCGAAGCTTTCGCCAAAGTCCCGAAAGGAGGATGACCAGGAGTCTGAAAGGTAGGTGAGAAGATCGCCAGTGGAGCGTCCCTGACGGAACCCATACTGACGATCGGAAAGAAGGTTGTGATAGGAAAGATGCCTTAAAATTTTTCTATTAAGAATTGACTCGAAAACTTTTGAAATACAGGACGTTAAAGCAATTGGACGATAGTTGGAGGGTTGGGAGTGGTCACCCTTCTTTGGGACTGGCTGAATGAGAGCAAACTTCCAGCAAGAAGGAAAGGTACAAGTTGACAGACAAAGGCGAAAGAGTTTGCCTAGACAGGGTGTAAGCACAGAAGCACAGTTCTTGAGAACAACAGGAGGGACCCCATCAGGCCCATATGCCCTGTTAGTACTGAGGCCAGTGATGGCAGAAAATACATCAACTGAAGAAACTTTAATGTCAGCCATGAGGAAGTCAGAGGGGAGAAGTGATGGAGGAACAGCACCGGAATCGTCTAAGGTGGAATTGGAGGAGAAAGTCTGTGCGAAGAGATCTGCTTTATCAGTAGAAGAAATAGCTACAGAACCATCAGAGTAGAAAAGAGGAGGGAAGGATGATGAGGTAAAGTTGTTAGAAAGATTTTTGGCAAGGTGCCAGAAGGAGCGGGAAGAATTCGAGTTGGAGAGTTGAGAGCATTTAGTATGGATGAAATTATTTTTAGTAGAGCGAAGAACAGACTTAGCACGATTCCGGGCAGAAACATAAAGATGATGTGATTCAGGGGTGGGTTGGCTCCGGTACCTTTTGTAGGCCTTCTCCTTGTTGCGGACAGCATTAGAACAAGCGTGATTAAACCAAGGCTTTCTTGCGTTAGTCAAAGGATATGAGAAAGGAATGTATGCTTCCATGCCCGAGAGAATAACCTCCGTAATGTGCAAGGCACACTCAGATGGCTCACGGCCATGGAAGCAATAATCATTCCAGGGAAAATCAAAGAAGTACTGCCTGAGGGCCTCCCAGTTCGCGGCTCCAAAATGCCACAGACGACGTTTCCCTGGAGGGTCCACAGGCCGTACCGGAGTGATAGGACAGGTTAAGGTAATAAGGTTGTGATCGGAGGAGCCCAACGGAGAGAAAAGATTAACAGAGTAAGCAGAAGGATTAGTTGTGAGGAAGAGGTCAAGTATGTTGGAGCTCTCTCCAAGGCGGTCAGGGATACGGGTAGGGTGCTGTACAAGCTGCTCTAGGTCATTAAGGATAGAAAAGATGTAGGCTTGTTCACAAGGTGGATCCGTGAAAGGAGAGGAGAGCCAAAGGTGGTGGTGAACATTGAAATCTCCAAGAATGGAGATTTCAGAGAAAGGAGAAATGGACAGAATGTGTTCCATCGTAGAAGTAAGATAGTCGAAGAATTTTTGATAGTCAGTAGAAATAGGGGATAAGTAAACAGCACAGATATATTTAGTCAGAGAATGACAGGAAAGCCGAAGCCAGAGTGTGGAGAATTCAGAAGAATCAAGTTCAGGAACACGAGAGCAAGATAAGTCGTTGCGTATGTATACACAACAGCCACCTTTGGCTTTGAAATGAGTATAGAGAAAGTAGGAGGATACAGAAAAGGGTTTGCTGTCGGTTGCCTCAGACAGCTGAGCCTCCATCAGAAAAAGACGGTGAGGTTTAGAGGAGGAGAGGCGGTGCTCAACAGAGCGAAAGTTAGATGAAAGGCCGCGAATGTTGCAGAAATGAAGAAGAAGAGAGTCAGACAGTGGTTCTAGGCACCTCGAGTCGTCACCGGGAGAGGGGCAGATGGCGGGGGCATTTATGGACCCCCCCCCTGGGGACTCCGAGGCTTGATTAGTAGACGCCATTTTTGTTGATTTTTGAATAGGAAGTGTAGTGTGTACTGTGCATGTAGTTTGGTGAAGATAGTTAGAGAAATTTGTACTGGAGAGCATGCTGGCCTACTCTCTGTGTAACTGAGACACTGAAAAAGTTCAGCAAAGGGGGATGGTCAGGAACTAGTCCTGAGGACTGATGAAATGGGAGCTCCAGCACTCCCTGTCATCAGCTTTCCATCCACCTCGGGAGTACTGCCCTGCTCGACTGGTGCTACAGTCTACTCCTCTGAGTAGAGAACACTATGAAGGAATACTGGGCAAGACTTTTTGGGCCAATTAAAACCTGTAGCTACCCCCTCAAACAACTGAAAATACTTTGTTAAATCAGATTCATTAAAAGGAGAGACAAGTTTAACATTTTTAGTCACATCAAAATCATCAGAGCTAGATGATCCAGTTCCACATTGTTTCATGCGATACTCATGGTCTGCCTGAATCCTAGCTAGTTTAATTTGTGCCTGAGCCTGTGCCTGTGCCTCCTGAATACGAGCCTGACACTCAGCCTTCTTAGACTCAGCCTCCTTAGCATGAGCCTGAAATTCAGCCCCCTTAGCACGAGCCTGAAACTCAGCCTCCTTAGCACGAGCCTCCTGCAGGGCTAGCTGTAACTTAGCTAATTCAATCTGCGTTTGCTTATTTGGAGGAGTTACATTAAACAAGCTTTCATTAATCATGTCAACAATTTGATCTTTAGAATGATGAGAGCGAACAGCAATTCCCAATTGTTGAGCAACAAGCTTAAGTTCATTCTTTGTTCTGTTTTCTACATCACATACTGTTTGCACATTTGACAAAAAATCTTTGGCTTCATCAAGCGTAGTAATAGTAGACATCATGAATAAATCACAATCACAAAATATCAAGCAATATCCTTATGATAATATCCTGAATATCCTGGCGAGGTCACCAAATTTATGTTACGGAACAGAGAGAGATAATGAACACTTTAAGTGAGAATACTAAAAATCACTACTGTTCCGCAAAGTTCCAGGTTAAAAACAAAAGAGTTAGGTAAAATTACAAGTTAAAGATTAATGCTCAAACTAACAACAAAACATTCAGGACTCATAAGGATAATGTAATGGCAAAACAACAGGTTAAATATATGGTTAACTGCAATAGCCTCTATTAACACGAAATTAGCAAGAGTAAATTTATCTAAGTCAGCCCTGATAAAATGAGAAAACCGGATAATGCTCAGTTAATGCAATGTATATGCTTGCAAATACAAAATATTATTACTAATGGCTGATACCTAAAACACATGAATCACAAAAACCTCACTAGGCCTAAGAATTAACACCTTATGCTATACAGTACAAGAAAAAATGTAATAACAGTTATACTCAAATTACACAGCAGCTAGATTGTTGGAGACTTCCTGAGCACTCACAAAAATAATAACAACTGTACAGGGGAGGACAGAGATGTGAGCAAAACGAGGAGTAGATCTAAGTGGCAATTAATGAAGAGACTGAGCTCATTATATAGGGGCCAGCAGAGCTTGATGCAACTTGTAAGAAGGACGCGCAAATGAAGCCATAGGGGACAAAGAGTTGATAATCCTGCTCTGAACAACAGATAGAACGACTTACTCTTCTATAAGGGCAGAAGGGGGGAGTGAGGTAGAACATGCTCGTGATCAAACATGCAGCATACTATACGTTAGAATTACACAAAGGATGATGAAATCATAGGCTATGTAACACCTCCCCACAAAGAAAAAGAAATTTGCAAAGGAAATTTCTTATTACTCTAAAACAATCTGTCTAGAGTCTAGATAAGCAATCTGCAATAACATTTTCTTTCCCCTTGACATGTTGTATGTCTTATGAATACTCCTGAAGAAGTAGACTCCATCTTGTCAATCTCTGTTTTTTATCTTTAAACTTACTAAGGAATTTCAGTGGGTTATGATCGGTATAAATGACTCTGGGGTCAAAACCAGAACACAAAAAAAAGGAAAAATGCTGTAAACCCAAAATCAAGGCCAAAAGCTCTTTCTCAATAGTTGAGTAGTTCTTTTGAGGTGGAGTGAACTTCTTACTGTAATAAGATACAGGGTGTTCAATACCCTGATCATCCTCTTGCAGCAAAACAGCCCCAGCTCCTGTATCACTTGCATCAACAGCCATCTTAAAAGGCTTAGCAAAATTTGGAGTAGCGAGCACTGGCTGACTTAATAGGATAGCTTTAAGTTTGCTGAAAGAGGATTCACAGTTATCGGTCCAGACAAATTTAACTCCCTTTTTCAGTAGGTCTGTAAGTGGTGATACAAGAATTGAAAAGTTAAGAACAAATCTCCTGTAAAAAACTACCATTCCCAAAAATCTTTGTAGCTCTTTCCTACTTTTAGGTCTAGGAAGATCACTTATAACCTGGACCTTAGCTCCTGGTGGTGCAACATGTCCATCACCAATTACGTACCCAAGGTACTGAACTTTAGCTTGACCAAACTCACACTTTGATAAATTAGCTACAAGATTAGCCTGAATCAAACGCTCAAGAAATTTACTGACATGGCATAGGTGATCTTTCCAGTTGTCACTGAAGATTAATACATCATCAATATAAACAACACACCCTGCCAAACAATCTGCTACAACATTCATGAGCTTCAGAAATGTGGCTGGTGCATTCTTCATATCATATGGCATTACAGAACATGCGAAAGTCTTTCCTAGTGTTACAAAACATGAGATCTCCCTAGCACGTTCAGTCATAGGTACTTGCCAGTATCCCTTTAACCCCTTGACCGCGGGGCGTCACTTTCGTGACGCTTGGGAGCAAGGGATCATACCGCGGGGCGTCGCTTTTGTGATTCTGTGTTATTTTGAATTCACCCGGGCTTCCAAGTGGGGGCTTGTATCATCTATCGGTACTGCCAATGTCCAACACTAGTCAGCACTCCTAATCTCATCTGTACTCCCATCCATTGTTGACAATTTAGCCATTTCTCCCCGTTCTTGACTCCCCTCCCTACCCCCCCTCCATTACCCTATCCTCTCGTCTGCCCGGCCGTGCTACGCTAAGTAAATCTTCCCTGGAATTTTTCACTGATTTCATCCATTGAAATAAGCCCTATGTCCTATTCTTATACCAAATAATATATACAAGAAAGAAATAAGGTAAGTGAGAGTGCCATACACCTGGAATTGGCTAATTATCACCTGACAACACCTCATGTGCACTCGTTCGCTAATTTTCGCTGTTTTTTTCCCCTTGAAATATGCCCTATAATCTATTTTCGTAATAAATATACATGTAAGGAGGGAAGGGAGAACCCTAAGTGATATTTACATTCACCTGGAACTACCTAATTTATAATGTATTGTCTACATTTCCTGCCAATCATATCAGTGCTAGACAAAGCTGTTTCAAGATATAACATTGGTAGCTCTGAATATATATATCTCCTAAGTAGGCCTCTAATCTATTTTCGTAATAAATATACATGTAAGGAGGGAAGGGAGCAACCTAAGTGATATTTACATTCACCTGGAACTACCAAATTTATAATGTATTGTCTAGATTTCCTGCCAATCATATCAGTGCTAGACTTAGCTGTTTCAAGAAGTAATATTGGTAACTCTGAATAACCCCTAGCAGGCCTCTACGCTGGTGCTGGTGGTCCTCCGTTATCACTCAGGTCTCTCTCAACTTCCGAAGCGAGAGTACGTATGTTTCTTCTTGCTGACTTCAAGGCCTTTTTTCACCCCCATGCAAATGGCCCTGTGACCTTTACCCCCTACTAAACCTCGTGTGGAAAGAGGTAAAGGGCTGACAATTGATAAAAGAGTGACTACGATCTTTCTATTGAGTAAAACAGTGCAAGTAGAATTGTAAATAATGTGTAAACAGCAAGTGAAAGTAATGAATGTAAATATACGTGAACAATGGAAAATAGTTTTATAAGTTATTTCAAGTGACAGTGCACAACACAGTGTAAATAAAATAGAAATGTAAATAACGTAAATAAAATAGAGAACGTAAATAGAAATGTAAATGAGTAGTATTATAAGAATACGAGTATATACCCTAGGGGTAATGAAAGTGAAAGTTTCACTCTAGCATGTCTGAATGCTATGAGTTATGAGAGTGAAGATGAAAGTGACATTCACTCTCAATGCCAGTATACAGGACGAGAAAGTAAATGCTACGTATTTTACTGAAAGAAATTGAATCCCTACAGTGACAATAAACTAATACTACTGAAGGAAACTTATGGATAAAGACTATAGATATATATGTGTTATATAGTAATAGAAATATAAAGTGTGAGGGGTTTTATGAATAATAAATGACAGACTACCAAGAGTGAACTAGTGCCAGTGCGACGATCAGACGCGCTCGTAATTTCCATTGCTTTTACAGTGTTTTTTTTTTTTAGTATGGATCCCAAACTACTTGAAAATTGTAGAATAGTGTTTATAGTGTTTGTATCTGGCTGTGGTAATCATATTACGGGTTGTCGGGAAGTGTAAAGTGGAGACTTCGTTACCCTACTTCAGAGGTCTCCACAAGTCCTACGGTAACCGACGAAGGCTCAACAATCATTCCAGGAGAAAGCTGAAGGTATGTGCCATAAGCATATATAATTTTATTATTCTAGGACTAATAACTGATTTTTGGCAAATATTTTTTGAGAGTCTGTCGGAGCCCAAATAACCCCGCGGCACACGCAAGTTATTGGTAAACAAGCCCGCGGTGTAGGGGTTAACAAATCAAACTTACTTATGTACCTAGCCTTTCCGATCTTGTCTATGCAATCTTCCACGCGAGGGAGAGGGTAAGTGTCTGTTTGGGTTATCTAATTAACATGTCTGTAGTCGATGCAAAGCCGCTGTGACCCACCTGGCTTAGGGACTAGAGTGACAGGAGAACTCCACTCGCTCTGACAGGACTCAATCATCTTGTGGTTCAACAGGTAGCCAAGCTCCTTCTCGATGAGAGGAACTTTCACTGGGTTCACACGGCAAGGAAGCAAGTTAATTGGCTTTGCGTCTCCAACATCGACATCATGCATCAACACAGTGGTTCTTCCTGGAGTGGTACGGAACACTTGCGGGTACTCCTGCAGTAATGCCGAAAACTCCTGCCTTTCCTCGGGAGGTAGATGAGAAAGCTTAATCTGGAGATCATTCATAATATCAGGATTCTTCCCCAAACTATCACTCAGGCTCCTACTGCATGGGAGAGCTTCACTTGCAGACTCGGGTGGAACAGCTACAGTGCAGACTGGATTATCTTCTTCCTGCCTGTGATATAACTTTAGCATGTTGATGTGACAAAGTTGCTTGTTCTTTCTACGATCTGGTGTGGCAATGACATAGTTGACATCACTGAGTTTCTTCTCCACGAAATAAAGACCACTAAACTTGGCTTGAAGAGGTTGCCCATGCACCGGTAGCGGAATCAAAACCTGATCTCCTGGCTGAAAGTGGCGTAACCTGGACTTCTTATCATACCAAGTCTTCATCTTCTCCTGAGCAGCTCCTAAATTCTCTCTCGCCAGCTGTAAAGCAGTGGACAGCCGTTCTTTGAACTTCATCACATACTCCAGCAGGTTGACGTCATCTTCCTCCGACAGCCAGCATTCCTTGAGTAACTTAAGGGGTCCTCTTACTTCATGGCCAAACAGTAGTTCAAAAGGTGAGAAGCCCAGTGATTCATTTGGAGATTCTCTTGCGGCAAATACAACGAATGGAAGACCTTTGTCCCAGTCTTTCTGATGTTCCAAACAGTATTTCTTGAGCATCGATTTGAGTGTTTGATGATATCTCTCCAACGCTCCTTGGGTCTGGGGATGGTAAGCTGAAGTCGTGATCTGGGTGATGCCCAACTCTTTCAGAGACTTCTTGAAAACATTTGACATGAAATTACTTCCCCGGTCTGACTGTACCTCCTTGGGCAGACCAAACTTTGTGAAGAACCCTAGCATATCCTTAACCACGTTCTTTGCTGAGATATTTCTAAGTGGAATGGCTTCAGGATAACGAGTAGCCATATCAATCAGGGTCAACACATAAGAAAATCCTGAAGAAGTCTTAGGAAGAGGGCCCACAATATCCACCAACACACGGGTGAATGGCGCCTCAAAAGGAGGAATGGGAACTAGAGGTGCAACCTTTTCGGTCTGATTACACTTCCCCACAACTTGACAGGTGTGACAAGAGTTACAATACCAGGAAACATTCCTGAAGATACCTGGCCAGTAGAAGTGTTTCAAAATGCGTGCCACAGTCTTCCTCACTCCAAGGTGTCCTGCCAAACTGGAATCATGAGCCACTCTAATGATATCCTGCCTACAAACACGAGGGATGACAACTTGATGTACAACCTCCCATTCACAGTCGGCTGATGCTGTTGGGGGTCTCCACTTCCTCATAAATACTCCTGACTTTATATAATAACAAGTAGAAGCACCAGCTGACTCTTCCTCACTGCAAGCAGAGTTAGCTAGACCTTTCAACTCAGGGTCAGCAACCTGCAACTCAACCAACTCTTGACGAGACAAATTATCAACACTACGGGGTACTGCCTCATCTGGTGAGTGGTCCAAATTAGCAAGAAAAGTGTCAGCTAGGATAACATCATCATCATCATTATCCTCTAAGTCACCAGTAACTTTAGACTTAGCCCTAGTGATAGCACATGCAGGGAACACATCAGGGACATAACAATACTGGGTCACAGCCACTGGCTCACCAAACAACTGAGGAGCGGGACACACTTGACTTCCACCAATATCATTTCCAAGTAAGAAAGTTACACCTGACATTGGGAGTGTCTCAACCAACCCAACCATAACGGAACCATTAACAAAACCAGACTCTAAATTCACTCTGCACAGAGGGACAGAGAAGTAATTATTCCCTACACCTTGTAAGATTACAGTTTCATCAGAGGAATTAACATTAGAGCCTAGAACACTGGTCAGCATAAGGGATTGGCAAGCACCTGTATCACGATATATTTTAACTGATTTCCTGTCATTGCTGTCCAGAGGACTGACAAAACCATCAGACAGGAAATTAGCACATGAACTCTTGAGAGCGTCACCCACGATACTGCTCAAAAGAGGAGCTCCATCATGAGAATTTAATTTACCCTTCAAAGCAGGTTCAGTTAACTCGGTTAAAGAATTCTGGGAACTCTCAAGGGTGGACACTAGACCAATTGACTGAATATTTAAAGACTCCTTTTTGTTCACATCACGCTGTCTCCTGAAACATTTCTCCGTAGTATGACCAAGCTTACTACAATAAGTACATTTACTTTTCTGAAATCTAGAGGTGAAGCTGGTATTTACTTCCTGAGAAACATCATCTTTATTCTCTTTCCTGTTACCTGTACTCTGAGTAGAGGCAATGTACTTACTCTCAGCTTTCCTTTTTTCTCTAGAATATCTCTTGTGAGTGAGAACATATTCATCAGCTAAAACTGCAGCATCAGACAAATTATCTATTCTTTTCTCATCAAGATATAGGCTTACATCTTTATTAACACACCTTTAGACGTCCTCCAGCAAAATCATCTGCTTAAATTTACCGAAATCAGAATCCACATTCTTAGAATTTAACCACTGCTCTAACAGATCTTCTTTGATTTTTGCATACTCAACATGGGATTCCTTATCTTGCTTATAAGTTGTCCTAAATTTTACTCTATAGGCTTCAGGAATAAGCTCGTAGGCCTTAAGAATCAAGCTCTTAACTACATCATAATTATCAGATTGATCCTGAGGCATAGATGCATAAGTTACTTGAGCTTTACCGGTGAGAACAGTTTGAAGGAATACTGGCCAATACTTTTTGGGCCAATTAAAACCTGTAGCTACCCTCTCAAACAATTGAAAATACTTTGTTAAATCAGATTCATTAAAAGGAGGGACAAGTTTAACATTTTTAGCCACATCAAAATCATCAGAGCTAGATGATCCAGTTCCACCTTGTTTCATGCGATACTCATGGTCTGTCTGAACCCTAGCAAGTTCAACTTGTGAGTGAAACTCAGCCTCCTAAGCACGAGCCTCCTGCAGGGCTAGCTGTAACTTAGCTAATTCAATCTGCGTTTGCTCATCTGGAGGAGTTAAATTAAACAAGCTTTTATTAATTATGTCAACAATTTGATCTTTAGAATGATGAGAGCGAACAGCAATTCCCATTTGTTGAGCAACAAGCTTAAGTTCATTCTTTGTTCTGTTTTCTACATCACACACTGTTTGCACATTTGACAAAAAATCTTTGGCTTCATCAAGAGTGGTAATAGTATACATCATGAATAAATCAGTCACAAAATATCAACCAATATCCTTATGATAATATCCTGAATATCCTAATAAGAGGTCGTCAAATTTATGTTACGAAACAGAGAAAGATAATGTACACTTTAAGTGAGAATACTAAAAATCACTACTGTCCCGTAAAGTTCCAGGTTCAAAACAAAAGAGTTAGGTAAAATTACAAGTTAAAGTTTAATGCTCAAACTAACAACAAAACATTCAGGACTCATAAGGATAATGTAATGGCAAAAAACAGGTTAAATATATGGTTAACTGCAATAGCCTCTATTAACACGAAATTAGCATGAGTAAATTTATCTAAGTCAGGCCTGATAAAATGAGAATACACTGGATAATGCTCAGTTAACGCAAGATTTATTATTACAGATACAAAATATTATCAAAAATGACTGACATTAAAACACATGAATCACAAAAACGTCAATAGGCCCAAGAATTAACACCTTATGCTACACAGTACAAGAAAAAATGCAATATCACCCATACTCAAATTACACAGCTGCTAGATGGTTGGAGAATTCCTGAGGACTCACAATAATAACTCTACAGGGGAGGACAGAGATGTGAACAAAATGAGGAGTAGATCTAAGTGGCAATAATGCAGAGACTGAGCTCATTATATAGGGGCCGGCAGAGCTTGACACAACTTGTAAGAAGGACGCGCAAACGAAGCCATAGGGGACAAAGAGTTGACAATCCTGCTCTGAACAACAGAAAGAACGACTTACTCTACCATAAGGGAGGAGGGGGGAAGTGAGGTAGAACACGCTCGTGATCAAACATGCAGCATACTGTACGTTAGAATTACACAAAGGATGATGAAATCATAGGCTATGTAACAATATATATATATATATATATATATATATATATATATATATATATATACCTAGGCCGCTTCCCCCAAGGAAAGGGAGGTAGCCGAGACAGGACGACACACTCCCCATTTACTCATCCATTCAAACACATTCATTCGCATCTAAGCCCCAAGGGGAGAACGGACAGATCCTCACCGCACCACACCGCACAAGGGCCAACTGCGCAATGCAATCAGTGACATCCGCAGCAGAGCCCAACAGCAGAGCTGGTTTACCCCTGCCACATCATAACAGACCCATCCCCTTACCCGCACCTGACCTGACTATCTGATCAGACCAAATGCGGGAGAATATCCCCTCAGGGCTGCGTCATCAATTATTCATTCACAATTTCTTTCCATTTATTTCTGTCACGCACAGCCACTCTTCCTTGCTTAACAGACATCCCTCTCGCAGCCAGTGCTCTCTTCACACTGTCCATCCATCCTATTCGTGGTCTTCCTCTCAGCCTTACACCTCTCACATCAGATCTAGTTATCTTTTTCACCAATTGCTCATTATCCATTCTATCCATATGCCCACACCATCGCAACACCCTCTGCTCAACTCTACCAGCCATCTTCCGAACAACTCCAGTTCTCCTTCGCACTTCATCATCTTGCACTCGATCCATACGCGTCACTCCATACATACTCCTCAGACCCCTCATTCCATTACATTCAAACTTTTCCTCTCTGCTACACGCATATTCCATGTTTCAGCCCCATATAACGCAGTCGGTACCACAACACCCTCATACAACCTTCTCTTTACATCCATTCTAAGCGAACGACATCTAAACACTTTTTTCATTCCTCCCAGCACCTTTCCTACCTCATTTATTCTAAAATTCACTCCTGCATCTATTCTTCCATCCACAGCAACGTGTGACCCTAGATATTTAAAACACTCTACCTCCTCAAGCAACTTGCCATTCAAAGTTATATTCATCCCCCTACCATCTACCAACCTCGTACACTTCATCACTTTACTCCTATTCATATTTATTTTCAATTTCCTCCTTTCACACACCCTTCCAAACTCCTCTACCAACTGTCTCAATCTCTCCTCTGAATCAGCCACCAGTGCAGTATCATCTGCAAACAGCAGCTGCTTCAGATTCCACTCTCCACCATCAACATTCACCAGACTCAGACCTCCACCTAAAACTCTTGCATTCACCTCCCTTACAACACCATCCATGTAAATATAAAACAACCAAGGCGACATCACACATCCCTGTCGCAGCCCCACTCTCGCAGGAAACCAGTCACTCACAGCATTTCCCACTCTTACACACGCTCTACTATTTACATAAAAAACTTTTCACCCTTTTTAGTAACCTACCATCAAGTCCATACAGTCTTAAAACAGTCCAAAAAGCCTCCCTATCAATTCTATCATACGCTTTCTCTAAATCCATGAATGTCCAAAACACATCCTTGCCTTTCGCTAAATACTTTTCACACACTTGTCTCACAGCAAACACCTGATCCACGCATCCCCTCCCTCTCCTAAAGCCACACTGCTCTTCACCAATCACTCCATCTGTACCCTCTCTAACTCTCATAATTAACACTCTACCATAAACCTTACCTACAACACTCAACAGACTTATACCCCTAAAGCTAGTACATTCATACTTATCACCCTTGCCTTTATTCAACGGGACCACACAAGCACTTGCCCAGTCAATTGGCACCATACCTTTCACAAAGCATACATTCAACAATCTTACTAACCAGTCAACAATGGTCAGTCCACCACCTTTCAGGCATTCCACAGCACACCCATCCATACCTGCAGCTTTCCCTGTTTTCATCTCCTTTACTGCCTTCTCCACTTCCTCCTTCGTGATCAAAGAATCATTCAACTCTCCCAACACATTTATTCCTTGCACAATTCCATCTGCCACAATCTCAGCCACCCTTTCCTCCTCTACATTTAACAATCTTTCAAAATACAACGGCAAATACAACGAATGGAAGACATTTATCCCAGTCTTTCTGATGTTCCAAACAGTATTTCTTCAGCATCGATTTGAGTGTTTGATGATATCTCTCCAACACTCCTTGGGTCTGGGGATGGTAAGCTGAAGACGTAATCTGGGTGATGCCCAACTCTTTCAGAGACTGCTTGAAAACATTTGACATGAAATTACTTCCCCGGTCTGACTGTACCTCCTTGGGCAGACCAAACTTGGTGAAGAACCCCAGCATTTCCTTAACCACGTTCTTTGCTGAGATATTTCTAAGTGGAATGGCTTCAGGATAACGAGTAGCCATATCAATTAGGGTCAACTCATAAGAAAATCCTGAAGCAGTCTTAGGAAGAGAGCCCACAATATCCACCAACACACGGGTGAATGGCGCCTCAAAAAGAGGAATGGGAACTAGAGGTGCAACCTTTTTGGTCTGATTACACTTCCCCACAACTTGACAGGTGTGACATGACTTACAATACCAGGAAACATCCCTGAAGATACCTGGCTAGTAGAAGTGTTTCAAAATGTGTGCCAAAGTCTTCCTCATTCCAAGGTGTCCTGCCAAACTGGAATCATGAGCCACTCTAATGATATCCTGCCTACAAACAGGAGTGACGACAACTTGATGTACAACCTCCCATTCACAGTCGGCTGATGCTGCTGGGGGTCTCCACTTTCTCATAAGTACTCTTGACTTTATATAATAACAAGTAGAAGGACCAGCTGACTCTTCCTCACTGCAAGCAGAGTTAGCTAGATCTTTCAACTCAGGGTTAGCAACCTGCAACTCAACCAATTCTTGACGAGACAAATTATCAACACTACGGGGTACTGCCTCATCTGGTGAGTGGTCCAAATTAGCAAGAAAAGTGTCAGCTAGGATAACATCATCATCATCATTATCCTCTAAGTCACCAGTGACAGCACATGCAGGGAACACATCAGGGACATCACAATCCTGGGTCGCAGTCACTGGTTCACTAGACAACTGAGGAGCGGGACACACTTGACTTCCACCAATAACATTTCCAAGTAAGAAAGTTACACCTGACATTGGGAGTGTCTCAACCAACCCAACCATAACGGAACCATTAACAAAACCAGACTCTAAATTCACTCTGCACAGAGGGACTGAGAAGTAATTATTCCCTACACCTTGTAAGATTACAGTTTCATCAGAGGAATTAACATTAGAGCCTAGAACACTGGTCAGCATAAGGGATTGGCAAGCACCTGTACCACGAAATATTTTAACTGATTTCCTGTCATTACTGTCCAGAGGACTAACAAAACCATCAGACAGGAAATTAGCACATGAACTCTTGAGAGTGTCAACCACGTTACTGCTTTGAGGGGTAAATTAAATTCTCATGATGGAGCTCATGAGAATTTAATTTACCTTTCAAAGCAGGTTCAGTTAACTCGGTTAAAGAATTCTGGGAACTCTCAAGGGTGGACACTAGACCAATTGACTGAATATTTAAAGACTCCTTTTTGTTCACATCACGCTGTCTCCTGAAACATTTCTCCGTAGTATGACCAAGCTTACTACAATAAGTACATTTACTTTTCTGAAACCTAGAGGTGAAGCTGGTATTTACTTCCTGAGAAACATCATCCTTATTCTCTTTCCTGTTACCTGTACTCTGAGTAGAGGCAACGTACTTTAGAATATCTCTTGTGAGTGAGAACATATTCATCAGCTAAAACTGCAGCATCAGACAAATTATCTATTCTTCTCTCATCAAGATATATGCTTACATCATTATTAATACCCCTTTTGAAGTCCTCCAGCAAAATTATCTGCTTAAATTTATCAAAATCACAATCCGCATTCTTAGAATTTAACCACTGCTCTAACAGATCTTCTTTGATTTTTGCATAATCAACATGGGATTGCTTATCTTGCTTATAAGTTGTCCTAAATTTTACTCTATAGGCTTCAGGAACAAGCTCATAGGCCTTAAGATTCAAACTCTTAACTACATCATAATTATCAGATTGATCCTGAGGCAAAGATGCATAAGTTACTTGAGTTTACCGGTGAGAACACTCTGAAGGAATACTGGGCAATACTTTTTGGGGCAATTAAAACCTGTAGCTACCCTCTCAAACAACTGAAAATACTTTGTTAAATCAGATTCATTAACCCCTTAACCACGGGGCGTCACTTTCGTGACGCTTGGGAGCAAGGGATCATACCGCAGAGCGTCGCTTTTGTGATTCTGTGTTATTTTGAATTCACCCGGGCTTCCAAGTGGGGGCTTGTATCATCCATCAGTACTGACAATGTCCAACACTAGTCAGCACTCCTAATCTCATCTGTACTCCCATCCATTGTTGACAATTTAGCCATTTCTCCCCGTTCTTGACTCCCCTCCCTACCCCCCCTCCATTACCCTATCCTCGCGCCTGCCCGGCCATGCTACGCTAAGTAAATCTTCCCTGGAATTTTTCACTGATTTCATCCATTGAAATAAGCCCTATGTCCTATTCTTATACCAAATAATATATACAAGAAAGAAATCAGGTAAGTGAGAGTGCCATACACCTGGAATTGGCTAATTATCACCTGACAACACCTCACGTGCACTCGTTCGCTAATTTTCGCTGTTTTTTTCCCCTTGAAATATGCCGTATAATCTATTTTCGTAATAAATATACATGTAAGGAGGGAAGGGAGAAGCCTAAGTGATATTTACATTCACCTGGAACTACCTAATTTATAATGTATTGTCTAGATTTCCTGCCAATCATATCATTGCTACACAAAGCTGTTTCAAGATTTAACATTGGTAGCTCTGATTATATATCTCCTAAGTAGGCCTCTAATCTATTTTCGTAATAAATATACATGTAAAGAGGGAAGGGAGAAGCCTAAGTGATATTTACATTCACCTGGAACTACCAAATTTATAATGTATTGTCTAGATTTCCTGCCAATCATATCAGTGCTAGACTTAGCTGTTTCAAGAAGTAATATTGGTAACTCTGAATAACCCCTAAACAGGCCTCTAGGTTGGCTGGCCCTGCGTTATGAGTGTACTCTCATCTTCCGAAGTGAGAGGACGTATGTTTCATCTTGCTGACTTCAAGGCCTTTTTTCACCCCCATGCAAATGGCTCTGTGACCTTTACCCCCTACTAAACCTCGTGTGGAAAGAGGTAAAGGACTGACAATTGATAAAAGAGTGACTACGATCTTTCTATTGAGTAAAACAGTGCAAGTGGAATTGTAAATAATGTGTAAATAATGAGTAAACAGCAAGTGAAAATAATGAATGTAAACATACGTGAACAATGGAAAATAGTTTTATAAGTTATTTCAAGTGACAGTGCACAACACAGTGTAAATAAAATAGAAATGTAAATAACGTAAATAAAATAGAGAACGTAAATAGAAATGTAAATGAATAGTATTATAAGAATACGAGTATATACCCTAGGAGTAATGAAAGTGAAAGTTTCACTCTAGCATGTCTGAATGCTATGAGTTGTGAGAGTGAAGATGAAAGTGACATTCACTCTCAATGCCAGTATACAGGACGAGAAAGTGAATGCTACGTATTTTACTGAAAGAAATTGAATCCCTACAGTGACAATAAACTAATACTACTGAAGGAAACTTATGGATAAAGACTGTAGATATATATAAGTGTTATATAGTAATAGAAATATAAAGTGTGAGGGGTTTTATGAATAATAAATGACAGACAGACTACCAAGAGCGAACTAGTGCCAGTGCGACGATCAGACGCACTCGTAATTTCCATTGCTTTCACAGTGTTTTTTTTTTTAGTATGGATCCCAAACTACTTGAAAATTGTAGAATAGTGTGTATAGTGTTTGTATCTGGCTGTGGTAATCATATTACGGGTTGTCGGGAAGTGTAAAGTGGAGACTTCGTTACCCTACTTCAGAGGTCTCCACAAGTCCTACGGTAACGACGAAGGCTCAACAATCATTCCAGGAGAAAGCTGAAGGTATGTGCCATAAGCATATGTAATTTTATTATTCTAGGACTAATAACTGATTTTTGGCAAATATTTTTTGAGAGTCTGTCGGAGCCCAAATAACCCCGCTGCACACGCAAATCATTGGTAAACAAGCCCGCGGTGCAGGGGTTAAAAGGAGGGACAAGTTTAACATTTTTAGCCACATCAAAATCATCAGAGCTAGATGATCCAAATCCACATTGTTTCATGCGATACTCATGGTCTGCCTGAATCCTAGCTAGTTTAGTTTAATTTGTGCCTGAGCCTGTGCCTGTGCCTCCTGAATACGAGCCTGACACTCAGCCTCCTTAGCACGAGCCTGAAATTCAGCCTCCTTAGCACAACCTTGATACTCAGCCTCCTTAGCACCAGCCTCCTGCAGGGCTTGCTGTAACTTAGCTAATTCAATCTGCGTTTGCTTATTTGGAGGAGTTACATTAAACAAGCTTTCATTAATCATGTCAACAATTTGATCTTTAGAATGATGAGAGCGAACAGCAATTCCCAATTGTTGAGCAACAAGCTTAAGTTCATTCTTTGTTCTGTTTTCTACATCACATACTGTTTGCACATTTGACAAAAAATCTTTGGCTTCATCAAGCGTAGTAATAGTAGACATCATGAATAAATCACAATCACAAAATATCAAGCAATATCCTTATGATAATATCCTGAATATCCTGGCGAGGTTGCCAAATTTATGTTGCAGAACAGAGAGAGATAATGAACACTTTAAGTGAGAATACTAAAAATCACTACTGTCCCGCAAAGTTCCAGGTTCAAAACAAAAGAGTTAGGTAAAATTACAATTTAAAGATTAATGCTCAAACTAACAACAAAACATTCAGGACTCATAAGGATAATGTAATGGCAAAAAAACAGGTTAAATATATGGTTAACTGCAATAACCTCTATTAACACGAAATTAGCAAGAGTAAATTTATCTAAGTCAGCCCTGATAAAATGAGAAAACCGGATAATGCTCAGTTAACGCAATGTATATGCTTGCAAATACAAAATATTATTACTAATGGCTGATACCTAAAACACATGAATCACAAAAACCTCACTAAGCCTAAGAATTGACACCTTATGCTATACAGTACAAGAAAAAAAGTAATAACAGTTATACTCAAATTACACAGCAGCTAGATGGTTGGAGACTTCCTGAGCACTCACAAAAATAATAACAACTGTACAGGGGATGACAGAGATGTGAGCAAAATGAGGAGTAGATCTAAGTGGCAATTAATGCAGAGACTGAGCTCATTATATAGGGGCCAGCAGAGCTTGATACAACTTGTAAGAAGGACCCGCAAATGAAGCCATAGGGGACAAAGAGTTGACAATCCTGCTCTGAACAACAGAAAGAACGACTTACTCTTCTATAAGGGCAGAAGGGGGGAGTGAGGTAGAACACGCTCGTGATCAAACATGCAGCACACTGTACGTTAGAATTACACAAAGGATGATGAAATCATAGGCTATGTAACACCTCCCCACAAAGAAAAAGAAATTTACAAAGGAAATTTCTTATTACTCTAAAACAATCTGTCTAGAGTCTAGATAAGCAATCTGCAATAACATTTTCTTTCCCCTTGACATGTTGTATGTCTAATGAATACTCCTGAAGAAGTAGACTCCATCTTGTCAATCTCTGTTTTTTATCTTTAAACTTACTAAGGAATTTCAGTGGGTTATGATCGGTATAAATGACTCTGGGGTCAAAACCAGAACACAAATAAAATGAAAAATGCTGTAAACCCAAAATCAAGGCCAAAAGCTCTTTCTCAATAGTTGAGTAGTTCTTTTGAGGTGGAGTGAACTTCTTACTGTAATAGATACAGTTTGTTCAATACCCTGATCATCCTCTTGCAGCAAAACAGCCCCAGCTCCTGTATCACTTGCATCAACAGCCATCTTAAAAGGCTTAGCAAAATTTGGAGTAGCGAGCATTGGCTGACTTAATAGGATAGCTTTAAGTTTGCTGAAAGAGGATTCACAGTTATCGGTCCAGACAAATTTAACTCCCTTTTTCAGTAGGTCTGTAAGTGGTGATACAAGAATTGAAAAGTTAAGAACAAATCTCCTGTAAAAACCTACCATTCCCAAAAATCTTTGTAGCTCTTTCCTACTTTTAGGTCTGGGAAGATCACTTATAACCTGAACCTTAGCTGCTGGTGGTGCAACATGTCCATCACCAATTACGTACCCAAGGTACTGAACTTTAGCTTGACCAAACTCACACTTCGATAAATTAGCTACAAGATTAGCCTGAACCAAACTCTCAAGAAATTTACTGACATGGCATAGGTGATCTTACCAGTTGTCACTGAAGATTAATACATCATCAATATAAACAACACACCCTGCCAAACCCTCTGTTACAACATTCATGAGCTTCTGATATATGGCTGGTGCATTCTTCATACCATATGGCATTACAGAACATGCAAAAGTCCTTCCTAGTGTTACAAAACATGAGATCTCCCTAGCACGTTCAGTCATAGGTACTTGCCAGTATCCTTTTAAAAAATCAAACTTACTTATGTGCCTAGCCTTTCCGATCTTGTCTATGCAATATTCCACGCGAGGGAGAGGGTAAGTGTCTTTTTTGGTTATCTGATTAACATGTCAGTAGTCGATGCAAAGCCGCTGTGGCCCACCTGGTGTAGGGACTAGAGTGACAGGAGAATTCCACTCGCTCTGACAGGGCTCAACCATCTTGTGGTTCAACAGGTCGCCAAGCTCCTTCTCGATGAGAGGAACTTTCACTGCGTTCACACGGTAAGGAGGCAATTTAATTGGCTTTGCGTCTCCAACATCGACATCATGCATCAACACAGTGGTTCTTACTGGAGTGGTATGGAACACTTGCGGGTACTCCTGCAGTAATGCCGAAAACTCCTGCCTTTCCTCGGGAGGTAGATGAGAAAGCTTAATCTGGAGATCATTCATAATATCAGGATTCTTCCCCAAACTATCACTCAGGCTCATACTGCATGGGAGAGCTTCACTTGCAGACTCGGGTGGAACAGCTACAGTGCAGACTGGATTATTTTCTTCCTGCCTGTGATAAAACTTTAGCATGTTGATGTGACAAAGTTGCTTGTTCTTTCTACGATCTGGTGTTGCGATGACATAGCTGACATCACTGAGTTTCTTCTCCACGAAATAGGGACCACTAAACTTGGCTTGAAGAGGTTGCCCATGCACCGGTAGCAGAATCAAAACCTGATCTTCTGGCTGAAAGTGGCGTAACCTGAACTTCTTATCATACCAAGTCTTCATCTTCTGAGCAGCTCCTAAATTCTCTCTCGCCAGCTGTAAAGCAGCGGACAGCCGTTCTTTGAACTTCATCACATACTCCAGCAGGTTGACGTCATTTTCCTCCGACAGCCAGCATTCCTTGAGTAACTTAAGGGGTCCTCTTACTTCATGGCCAAACAGTAGTTCAAAAGGTGAGAAGCCCAGTGATTCATTTGGAGATTCTCTTGCGGCAAATACAACGAATGGAAGACCTTTGTCCCAGTCTTTCTGATGTTCCAAACAGTATTTCTTGAGCATCGATTTGAGTGTTTGATGATATCTCTCCAACGCTCCTTGGGTCTGGGGATGGTAAGCTGAAGTCGTGATCTGGGTGATGCCCAACTCTTTCAGAGACTTCTTGAAAACATTTGACATGAAATTACTTCCCCGGTCTGATTGTACCTCCTTGGGCAGACCAAACTTTGTGAAGAACCCTAGCATTTCCTTAACCACGTTCTTTGCTGAGATATTTCTAAGTGGAATGGCTTCAGGATAACGAGTAGCCATATCAATCAGGGTCAACACATAAGAAAATCCTGAAGAAGTCTTAGGAAGAGGGCCCACAATATCCACCAACACACGGGTGAATGGCGCCTCAAAAGGAGGAATGGGAACTAGAGGTGCAACCTTTTCGGTCTGATTACACTTCCCCACAACTTGACAGGTGTGACAAAAGTTACAATACCAGGAAACATCCCTGAAGATACCTGGCCAGTAGAAGTGTTTCAAAATGCGTGCCACAGTCTTCCTCACTCCAAGGTGTCCTGCCAAACTCGAATCATGAGCCACTCTAATGATATCCTGCCTACAAACACGAGGGATGACAACTTGATGTACAACCTCCCATTCAATGTCGGCTGATGCTGCTGGGGGTCTCCACTTCCTCATAAATACTCCTGACTTTATATAATAACAAGTAGAAGCACCAGCTGACTCTTCCTCACTGCAAGCAAAGTTAGCTAGACCTTTCAACTCAGGGTCAGCAACCTGCAACTCAACCAACTCTTGACGAGACAAATTATCAACACTACGGGGTACTGCCTCATCTGGTGAGTGGTCCAAATTAGCAAGAAAAGTGTCAACTAGGATAACATCATCATCATCATTATCCTCTAAGTCACCAGTAACTTTAGACTTAGCCCTAGTGATAGCACATGCAGGGAACACATCAGGGACATCACAATCCTGGGTCACAGCCACTGGCTCACCAGACAACTGAGGAGCAGGACACACTTGATTTCCACCAATATAATTTCCAAGTAAGATAGTTACACCTGACATTGGGAGTGTCTCAACCAACCCAACCATAACGGAACCATTAACAAAACCAGACTCTAAATTCACTCTGCACAGAGGGACAGAGAAGTAATTATTCCCTACACCTTGTAAGATTACAGTTTCATCAGAGGAATTAACATTAGAGCCTAGAACACTGGTCAGCATAAGGGATTGGCAAGCACCTGTATCACGATATATTTTAACTGATTTCCTATCATTACTGTCCAGAGGACTGACAAAACCATCAGACAGGAAATTAGCACATGAACTCTTGAGAGCGTCACCCACGATACTGCTCAAAAGAGGAGCTCCATCATGAGAATTTAATTTACCCCTCAAAGCAGGTTCAGTTAACTCAGTTAAAGAATTCTGGGAACTCTCAAGGGTGGACACTAGACCAATTGACTGAATATTTAAAGACTCCTTTTTGTTCACATCACGCTGCCTCCTGAAACATTTCTCCGTAGTATGACCAAGCTTACTACAATAAGTACATTTACTTTTCTGAAATCTAGAGGTGAAGCTGGTATTTACTTCCTGAGAAACATAATATCTTTATTCTCTTTCTGTTACCTGTACTCTGAGTAGAGGCAATGTACTTACTCTCAGCTTTCCTTTTTTCTCTAGAATATCTCTTGTGAGTGAGAACATATTCATCAGCTAAAACTGCAGCATCAGACAAATTATCTATTCTTTTCTCATCAAGATATAGGCTTACATCTTTATTAACACACCTTTTGAAGTCCTCCAGCAAAATCATCTGCTTAAATTTACCGAAATCAGAATCCACATTCTTAGATTTTAACCACTGCTCAAACAGATCTTCTTTGATTTTTGCATACTCAACATGGGATTCCTTATCTTGCTTATAAGTTGTCCTAAATTTTACTCTATAGGCTTCAGGAACAAGCTCGTAGGGCTTAAGAATCAAGCTCTTAACTACATCATAATTATCAGATTGATCCTGAGGCATAGATGCATAAGTTACTTGAGCTTTACCGGTGAGAACAGTTTCAAGGAATACTGGCCAATACTTTTTGGGCCAATTAAAACCTGTAGCTACCCTCTCAAACAACTGAAAATACTTTGTTAAATCAGATTCATTAAAGGGAGGGACAAGTTTAACATTTTTAGCCACATCAAAATCATCAAAGCTAGATGATCCAGTTCCATTTTGTTTCATGCGATACTCATGGTCTGCCTGAACCCTAGCAAGTTCAACTTGTGCGTGAAACTCAGCCTCCTAAGCACGAGCCTCCTGCAGGGCTAGCTGTAATTTAGCTAATTCAATCTGCGTTTGCTCATCTGGAGGAGTTACATTAAACAAGCTTTTATTAATTATGTCAACAATTTGATCTTTAGAATGATGAGAGCGAACAGCAATTCCCAATTGTTGAGCAACAAGCTTAAGTTCATTCTTTGTTCTGTTTTCTACATCACACACTGTTTGCACATTTGACAAAAAATCTTTGGCTTCATCAAGAGTGGTAATAGTAGACATCATGAATAAATCAGTCATAAAATATCAACCAATATCCTTATGATAATATCCTGAATATCCTGATAAGAGGTCGCCAAATTTATGTTACGAAACAGAGAAAGATAATGTACACTTTAAGTGAGAATACTAAAAATCACTATTGTCCCGTAAAGTTCCAGGTTCAAAACAAAAGAGTTAGGTAAAATTACAAGTTAAAGTTTAATGCTCAAACTAACAACAAAACATTCAGGACTCATAGGGATAATGTAATGGCAAAAAACAGGTTAAATATATGGTTAACTGCAATAGCCTCTTAACACGAGATTAGCATGAGTAAATTTATCTAAGTCAGGCCTGATAAAATGAGAATACACTGGATAATGCTCAGTTAACGCAAGATATATTATTACAGATACAAAATATTATCAAAAATGACTGACATAAAAACACATGAATCACAAAAACGTCACTAGGCCCAAGATCTAACACCTTATGCTACACAGTACAAGAAAAATGCAATATCACCCATACTCAAATTACACAGCTGCTAGATGGTTGGAGACTTCCTGATGACTCACAATAATAATTGTACAGGGGAGGACAGAGATGTGAACACAATGAGGAGTAGATCTAAGTGGCAATAATGCAGAGACTGAGCTCATTATATAGGGGCCGGCAGAGCTTGACACAACTTGTAAGAAGGACGTGCAAACGAAGCCATAGGGGACAAAGAGTTGACAATCCTGCTCTGAACAACAGAAAGAACGACCTACTCTACCATAAGGGAGGAGGGGGGGAAGTGAGGTAGAACACGCTCGTGATCAAACATGCAGCATACTGTACGTTAGAATTACACAAAGGATGATGAAATCATAGGCTATGTAACAATATATATATATATATATATATATATATATATATATATATATATATATATACAGTATATACCTAGGCTGCTTCCCTCAAGGAATGGGAGGTAGCCGAGACAGGACGACACACTCCCCATTTACTCATCCATTCAAACACATTCATTCAAATGTTAGCCCCAAGGGGAGAACGGAGAGATCCTCACCGCACCACACCGCACAAGGGTCAACTGCGCAATGCAATCAGTGACATCCGCAGCAGAGCCCAATAGCAGAGCTGGTTTACCCCTGCCACATCATAACAGACCCATCCCCTTACCCGCACCTGACCTGACTATCTGATCAGACCAAATGCGGGAGAATATCCCCTCAGTGCTGCGTCATCACTTATTCATTCACAATTTCTTTCCATTTATTTCTTTCACGCACAGCCACTCTTCCTTGCTCAACAGACATCCCTCTCGCAGCCAGTGCTCTCTTCACACTGTCCATCCATCCTATTCGTGGTCTTCCTCTCAGCCTTACACCTCTCACATCAGATCTAGTTATCTTTTTCACCAATCGCTCATTATCCATTCTATCCATATGCTCACACCATCGCAACACTCTCTTCTCAACTCTACCAGCCATCTTCCGAACAACTCCAGTTCTCCTTCGCACTTCATCATTTTGCACTCGATCCATACGCGTCACTCCACACATACTCCTCAGACACCTCATTCCATTACATTCAAACTTTTCCTCTCTGCTACACCCATATTCCATGTTTCAGCCCCATATAACGCAGTCGGTACCACAACACCCTCATACAACCTTCTCTTTACATCCATTCTAAGCGAACGACATCTAAACACTTTTTTCATTCCTCCCAGCACCTTTCCTACTTCATTTATTCTAAAATTCACTCCTGCATCTATTCTTCCATCCACAGCAACATGTGACCCTAGATATTTAAAACACTCTACCTCCTCAAGCAACTTGCCATTCAAAGCTATATTCATCCCCCTACCATATACCAACCTCGTACACTTCATCACTTTACTCCTATTCTCATTTACTTTCAATTTCCTCCTTTCACACACCCTTCCAAACTCCTCTACCAACTGTCTCAATCTCTCCTCTGAATCAGCCACCAGTGTAGTATCATCTGCAAACAGCAGCTGCTTCAGATTCCACTCTCCACCATCAACATTCACCAGACTCAGACCTCCACCTAAAACTCTTGCATTCACCTCCCTTACAACACCATCCATGTAAATATAAAACAACCAAGGCGACATCACACATCCCTGTCGCAGCCCCACTCTCGCAGGAAACCAGTCACTCACAGCATTTCCCACTCTTACACACGCTCTACTATTTACATAAAAACTTTTCACCCTTTTTAGTAACCTACCATCAAGTCCATACAATCTAAAAACAGTCGAAAAAGCCTCCCTATCAATTCTATCATACGCTTTCTCAAAATCCATGAATGTCCAAACCACATCCTTGCGTTTCGCTAAATACTTTTCACACACTTGTCTCACAGCAAACACTTGATCCATGCATCCCCTCCCTCTCCTAAAGCCACACTGCTCTTCACCAATCACTCCATCTGTACCCTCTCTAACTCTCATAATTAACACTCTACCATAAACCTTACCTACAACACTCAACAGACTTATACCCCTAAAGCTAGTACATTCATACTTATCACCCTTGCCTTTATTCAACGGGACCACACAAGCACTTGCCCAGTCAATTGGCACCATACCTTTCACAAAGCATACATTCAACAATCTTACTAACCAGTCAACAATAGTCACTCCACCACCCTTCAGGCATTCCACAGCACACCCATCCATACCTGCAGCTTTCCCTGTTTTCATCTCCTTTACTGCCTTCTCCACTTCCTCCTTCGTGATCAAAGAATCATTCAACTCTCCCAACACATTTATTCCTTGCACCCTTCCATCTGCCACAATCTCAGCCACCCTTTCCTCCTCTACATTTAACAATCTTTCAAAATACTCTGCCCATCTCTTCCTTACTGCATCCATCTCAGTTAACATCCTTCCATCCTCTGCTTTTACTCGTTCTTCCTTCCCAGACTCTCCCTTTCGCACCCTTTTCACCTCCTTCCAAAACATTTTCTTATTCTGTTGAAAATTCTCTGTAAGCCGTCTACTCCACCTCTCATCTGCTGCCACTTTAGCATCACGCACAGTCCTTCTCGCCCTATTCCTCTTTTCCTTATACCTTTCATAACTATGACATCTCATCCTTCCTCTGCAGCCACACTTCGTATGCACGTCTCTTCTCAGCCACAGCCATACTTACTTCCTCGCACCACCATTCACTTCCTTTTCTTACACCACCACCCACACGTCTCACACCACACACCTCTTCTGCATGCCCCACCACAGCACTCTTAAGCAACTGCCATTCCTCCTCCACACTGCCATTTTCCTGATCTTTCACTGCGTTCCACTCATCTTTCAATTTCTCCTGATATTCTATCTTTTTCTCTCTCTTATCCAACTCATTCACTTTCAAAACCTCCCTGCCACACCTAACCCTCCTAGCTCTCACCCATCTCTTACCTACTCTTAACTTTTCCTCCACCAGGTAGTGGTCAGACATACCTCCACCCTCCCCTCTCAGAACTCTCACATCCAACAATCTTCCTATTACATTCCTAGACACAACCACATAGTCCATCAAAGCTCTATCAACAACCCTTCCACCCTCCTGTCTCACCCATGTATACTTATAAATATCCTTCTTCTCAAACAGCGTATTTCCAATCACCATCTCTCGCTCAACACACATCGCTATCATTCGTTCCCCATTTTCATTTCTTCCAGGCACACGATGCATACCAATTACACCTTCAACTGCTACATTTCCCACTCTAGCATTCAGATCTCCCATCATTGCCACATTCACATTCGCTCCAAAACTCTGGAGACACTCATCAACATCATTCCAGAAAGACTCCCTCTCCTCTTCATCCCTTTCACTACCAGGCCCATATGCACTCACAAACACCCACAACTCACGTTCAAATTTCGCTTTCACCCACATCAGTCTCGATGACACCTCCTTCCATTCAATCACACACTGCTGTACTTCCGGACTCACTAACAAGGCCACACCTTCTCTTGCCCTTCCTCTATCAACACCTGACAATCTTCCATTCACACTTCCAAACATAGACTCACCCTTCCCTTTCATCTTCGTTTCACTCAAAGCTGACACATCCAACCTTCTTCTCACAAACATTCTTCCAATCTCCTCCCTTTTAGCCTTAATTGTACTACAACCACGCACATTCATAGACCCAATCTTCAGGGTACGGGGATAATTCCATCCCCCATCCCTTTCTCTGGCCTGTATTTTTTTAGGAACTAAAAAACAGAGGAGGGGGTCCCTAGTCCCCTCACCCCGCCCCTTTTAGTCGCCTCTTACGACACGCAGGGAATACGGTGGCAGTATTCTTCCTAACACAACCTGGCCACAGAGTAGTAGTACCATCCCATAGTGCGGCCAGATTGTGTCCCCCCCGCCACATGTTTACAGGTAAACTTCATGACATTGGTACTGCAAGAAGTTTAAGGACACTGGTAATATTCTAATAACAGGATATTCAACACCCCGAGCTGTGTTTTCGAAAGATCAAGAGGATAGTCTGTTTCATACATCACCAAGGCAGCAAATATCAACATGGGATTAACTCCAAGGGAGATAAGGAAGCTTGCATACGAGTATACAAAAGGAAATGGTATCATTTGCCCTCCTTCATGGGTTAGAAATGAGGCAGCTGGTGAAGATTGGTTTTCATACTTCATGAAACGGAACAAAGGCCTCTCACTTAGCACACCTGAACCCACAAGCTTAAGCAGGGCTACCAGTTTTAATAAAATGAATGTTAAGTGTTTCTTTGATAACCTCACTGATGTTTATGAGAAGTAGAAGTTTGAGAGCAAAGACATATAATTGCGATGAAACAGGAATAACTACAGTACAACGACCTAACCGCATTGTCGCTCAGAAAAGAGCAAAGCAGGTTGATGCTCTTACTTCAGCTGAAAGAGGGAGTTTAGTAACGGTGTGCATGGCAGTTAATGCCACTGGCAATAGCGTCCCCCCGATGCTCGTGTTCCCAAGAGTAAATTGCCGGGAACATTTTATCTCAAATGGACCCCAAGGGTGCTGTGGATCAGCTGATCCAAGCGGTTGGATGCAAGATAAAGATTTTCAACAGTTTCTGCAACACTATGTGACACATACCCGATGCAGCAGGGAGCATCCAGTCTTGCTCTTACTTGACAATCATCATTCACATATTTCACTAGATGTTATTGACTATTGTAGAGACCGTGGTATAATTTTTTTGTCTTTCCCACCCCACTGTTCACACAAACTCCAACCTTTAGACCACAGTGTTTATGGCCCCTTGAAAAAATATGTGAATACAACATGTGATGGATGGATGAAATCTTATCCTGGTAAAACCATGACAATTTATGATCTTCCAGGAATTCTGAAGGAAGCACTGCCTCATGCAGTTAATCCACGAAATATCCAGAAAGGATTGGAAGTTTGGAAGTAAGTAGTATCTTCCCTGTCAACCGGAACATCTTTGGAGATGAAGAGAGTCTTCCAGCTTACATTACAGACCGTCCTATGGCCTCCACAGAGAGTGGCAGTGTTGAGGATAACCATGAAGAAGGAGTAGATATACCCTTGCCTAGTTTGCCTTCTACCAACTGTGAGCCTGTCCCAGGTCCTAGTGGGTTTAACTCATCTCCTGGCGGACCAAAGTCTCCAGCAATGCTGCGACCATTTCCTAAAGCTGGTCCAAGGAAGACAGCAGGAGGCCGAAAGAAACGCTACTCTGCCATCCTAACTAGCACACCAGAAAAACAGAAAATAATGGCAGAAGAAAAAAAGAAAGACAAAGGAAATACTCTGAAGAGAAAAACAGGAAAAAACATGGAAAGCAACACACAACCTCAGAAAGGAAAGTCAGTTTGCAAGACAACAAAAAATGATTGGAAGTGCCTTGCCTGTGGTGGACGGTATTCTCATTCTGCCCCGGGAGATGAATGAATCCAGTGCCTGTCATATTTAAAATGGACTCATATTGACTGTTCCAGTGGAGAGGATATGTCCAGGTGTGAAAAATGCATAGTCAGACGACTGAAATACTAGTTTTGTATGCATGCATTTTCAGTAAATATATATATATTTTTTTTACTTGAAAAACTGTTGAAATTTACTTTAACTCCACTGTCAATTATTAAAACATGTGTATACTTACATGTTCGGGTTATTCAAATTAATATGAATTAATTTAATTTTTATGGCAAATATACCAACTTACCTCGGGGTATGTAACAAGTTGACCCGTACCTGGGGTAAATTGTGACAGAAGACACCTGTTCACAAATCACTGCACAACTGTGAGAAAATATTATTTTCGATCATTTTGCCCACAGATATAATAAAGGCACATTTTCTGAAATTCAGACAAAAAATGGCTGTTCTTTACCTTTAACTTTTCGAGTTATGAGGCAAAATGTAAAATTTGTCACAAGTAGCCCCGGTCTCCCCTACTGGACGGCAAGGGGCGAGCAATATCCTTCATTTACAGGCTTTGCTCGGTAGTTTCTTGAATCCATAGTGTATCTACCGTTATGAGGTTCATCTATTAAAAAAAGAAAAAAAATGAAAGTGTGCCATATATCTCGTAACTTGAAGCCTGCCTAGGATGGACTGTGCCTTGAAGGTCACTGGTTCTGTGCTTCATATCTCGAAAAAGACCCACGAAACAACCTGGCAATCTCTCCACTTCATTAAAGATGTGGGAAACTGTAACAGGTTAATGAAGAATGAGCATAAAACGACAATAGGTTATAAACAACAAGAGTCGGGCAAAAAGTATCATGAAACAACAGCAACATGTCATTATACAAGTTTTTAAGAAACAAAAACAATTCTCTAAACAACCGAAAAAAAAACTAAGCAACAGAATAAAACCTCAAAGCAACAGAATCAAAGTTCTAAGTAACAGATACAAACGTTAAAGAAACAGAGCCACATCTCAAACCACCAGGAATAAATCTCTACGTAACAGAAACAAACCTCCAAGCAACAGAAAAAAATCTAAGCAACAGAGACAAACCTAGGAACAGCAGAAACAAACCTCTAAGCAACAGAAAGACATATCAAATCAAGAAAAAGGTTGGTACTGAGATACAGATTATGTGGCATGATCAGGCTAATTTATCACACTCTCAGGCTCTGTGTTACGGGTTATGGAGGAGAAATGATCCATGGATACCACAAACATCACTTACTCCTTTGAGAAATGAAGTCCCCACCAACTGCCTAAGCAAAGAATATATGTCTAAGGAACAATATACACTAATAAAAAACAAACAACTCCTTATAAAACAAACAGGTTATTCAACAACAAACAAATTTTAAACCAGAAAAGTAAGTCTAAACCAAGAAAAAAATTTGTCTTTCTCTAAAATGAAGCGTGTGAAAACAAAAATGGATCTTAAAACAGAAAAAGTCTGAAAGCAACAGAAAAATGCCATAAATTAGTCTTAAAAGAAAAGACACCGTTGTGACTGGCCGGTAAATTTTTTGGCAATTTCCTGTTGTTCGAGAGATATTCGGTGTGTTTTCATGCTGTCTGAAATTTAGTGATCTGTAAGCATAAAAAACGTAGAGTGTTAAGTTAATAAAATCTACCAATTACCTTTGCCCAACGATGTTTCGTTGGCCAGAGAGGTTGGTTGTGACAATCTTTGTGCTTTCATGTTCGGTGTCTGAAACGCATGCATGAGCGAATATTAAAAAGGTGGAAACTATCTTGATTTATAATTGTCAGTATAAGATGGTAAAGGATTATTAAACGTCTTCCCGATAAAGATACATTGTTCGGTCAGTGGGGGTACAACATGACTAACAGGAACGCGTTACATTATAACTAATAACAACACGGTACCATATAACTAATAACAGCACGGTAGGCTACTATGTCACTAACAGCTCGGGGAGGCGGTAGCTCGATCGGTAGAGGGGTGGCCTGCAGTCCTACTGGACCCGGGCTCAAATCCCCGCTGGGGTAGGGATCAGTTTAAGAATTTGAATTTCACAGAAAGCAGACTTTACCAATCTACCAGAAACACCCGCCGACATGTCGTAAAAATACCTCGCTAATACCAGCACACCAGTCCTGTATGAGACAGCCCTAGCATGTAATCAATATGGACGGCGAGTGTTAGCGCCGAAGTTGTGACATGTGGAGGTGTGTGGTATGTAGGAGGACTACTGGGTCTTGGGAGCAAGCTGCGAAGCCTATGCCCAGAGTCGAAAACACATAAAAAAAAAAAATATCACTTACAGCAACACGGTACAGTACTATATCACTGACAGCAACACGGTGCTATTTCCCTAACATTAACACAGTACCAAATCACGAACAACACTGCACCATATGACTAACACGGTACCACATGACTAAAAACAACAAAATGCCACATGACTCACGATCAAAATGTAGGGGAAGGTGAGGCTGGAATGTGATCTGTAACAGTCTTGAGCAACGGTTGACCTCTGAGTGCTGACCGGCCCCCTGGGGTCCTTATATAAACAGTGAACACCTTCCCCTTCCCTCTCGTTACACCAGCCAGTGACTCCCTTCCCCTCCTCTCTCACTGCAAATCCAAGTAAACACCTCCCCTTCCCCCCCTCACCTCATCATTCTGTGAACACATCCCCCTCCCCTCTCACTATCCCATGAGAATTTACAACTGCCCTAACACAATATAGGCAATTTCAATGTACCAAATATGAAGCCATGTTAACTATGATCCCACGATATAACATGGGAACATAGGGGGTGGGAGTTATGTCCAAAGGACGTGGTTAGATTCGTAATTATATAAGGAATGTTTTACTTTGGACTTTTATTTTTATTGGAAATATCCACCTGCATAATTAAATGTGATACGGTAGATATTTCCCTACGAGATACAGAAAGCTGCTCATTACTAGATTACATACACCCAAGTTTTTCACCACCATACTCCAATAAAGTATTTTGTTATTTATTTGTTAACTTTGCTCACTCTCGTAGTAAAAGAGTTAATGAAAGCTATTTTCAGACTCCCAGATAAAAAAAAAAAAAATCCCTTGAACCAAATAAAATCGTCTGGATATAATGATAAAATGGAATATCAGACTGAGGGGGTTAAAAAGTACAGTGAGGCAAATTTATCTTATATTTAGTAATGAAGGAAATTACTATCATGGCTTACCCAAAGACTGGCGAGTGAGAGAATGGTTGTGATGGTGATGATCCTGGGTAGGTTCTTGCACATGGTGGAGATGGGTTCTGAGTACTTCATCCATTTATCGTACAGCCCTGATTCCACCAACGTGTAGGATCCAACCACAAGAAGAGAAGCTTATATGTCTGTATGTGAAGAATAACTAGCAAAGAAAGATGAAAGGTGATATACCGAGCTCTCGTCAGTTCTTCCATCTAAGGGTGCCTATGTATGTACATATGTAAATTTATCATATACCCACAGCCCTCCTGTAAAGCGGACCAGATTACAAATATTTGCTACGTTTATTTTTTTTTTTTTTTTTAGAATTATACTGCAACCTTGTTGTTTGTAGCACATTACTGCTTATTTTACTAAACCGGGGTACTTGCAAGTCATTTTTCCTTTGTAAAAAATGGCTGTTCTTCTGAGTCACCGTGGCCAGAGGGGTGGTTGCGCAGACGCTCCTTGAAAGGTAAAAATCACAACGACCTGCAGAAAGAATTACTAGATATTATTAATACAAAAACGTAGATATATTGGTAGAAAACTACTGAAGTGTTCATTTTTCTGACATAAGAAGCTTCTTATTTTGAAATGCCAGAGTAGTGTTTTACATTTGTCTAACAAACGTTTTTAATTAATTACCACCTTGCCTCTTGTCAACAGTCAAATATCCCTGAAATCATAATTTCTGTTAAATCCGTCAGTGTCAGTGTCTTTCTCTGCTGCCTGATATTATTAATTACAGGTGGAGATTGTAACAAGAGGAGTCGTAACATCTTGAAACCTCCAGCACTATTCATTTAGTTTATTTTAATAAAAACCTCATTTAGAGGTAAAGGCTTTTATTTTCTCCCTCTATATGTCCTTTAATTAACCAGTTTGACATGCGTTGTAGCCCTGATGACAAGTAATTTATTCTAACTGATGACAGACGACTGGGAAGCGAAAGGGAGTTCTCAAACTTCCCCTCGTGAAATATTCAGCCCTTAGTGAGTGTCTTCCTTAACGATCATTGTAACTTCAAAAGAATAATTCTTTTAACTTAAATACCCTGACTATTTTACTCAGTAAAGTGTTAGAAGAAGCCAGTTTATATTCCATAACTAACGTGACATGATCAGTTCAATAGCAGCTTGTGTGTGTGTGTGTGTGTGTGTGTGTGTGTGTGTGTGTGTGTGTGTGTGTGTGTGTGTGTGTGTGTGTGTGTGTGTGTGTGTGTGTGTGTGTGTGCGTGCGTGCGTGCTTGAGTGCGTGCGTGTTTGCGTGCGTGAGTGCGTGCGTGCGTGCGTGTGTGTGTGTGTGTGTGTGTGTGTGTGTGTGTGTGTGTGTGTGTGTGTGTTCATGGTATTTTAGACTGACAGCCATTAAATATTAATATGTTGTTGGCTTGTTACAGCCCTGATACACTGATACATTCTAAAATACAGAGAACTAAAAATATATTAAACATACACAATTTCAATAACTTTAGCAATCATAATACAACCTGTGAGAGAAAAGCTTTTGGGCAACAATTTGATATAGTTGAGATACACGTCAAAGATGACGTGAGTGTCAGCGCGCACGACGGTCTCCATGTTGTGGGCTAATTCGACGAACTTATTGTAGGCGAGTTTTTAGTAATTCGAGAAAAAAAGGTACGTGTAAATGTCTGGCAGAAAATTTTGGTAATATATCAAACATATGAAAATTACTGACGACCCATGAGTTAATGACTGAAAATAGCATCTGGAAATTAATTACCTGTCGAAATCGTTGATCCTACTCATAAATTAATTTGCTGCTTCATAGTGTCGAGAAATTGTACATGAAAAAAAAAAAAATGTTTTTAATGGACAAATTGCCATAACTTTAGGGTAACCTGCTACTATGATATGAATTTCATGAATAGTTGAACCATCATTTCAGGCAAAATTGGTATGCTCATTGTTTTATGACGCCACAATTAACTATCATCATATCAATTAAAGTATCGTATTACAGACAGCCAATTAGATACTCTATTTTCTAGCATTCTTAAGAAACAACCACTGACTTTAATATATTTAATGATCAAAGTGTTTGGAACAACATTATCGCATCATCAGAGTTGTCAAGGACGTCCTCAAGTCTCTGATAGAGTTGTCCAATGTATCTGACTGCCAGGAGGGACATGAGGTTGCCGATGTAGCTCTGTGTCAGCACCACCATCATCAGCATCCACATCCCCAGCATCACACGTTCCCACCACCATCGACTCTTAGTTCTCTTTATATCTGGAAGACAAAATTTAGTCAAGCAAAAGATATGGATCACCAAAAGACTTGATGGCCTGTTTCTGGCAGCTTTGGTGAAATAAAAGTAGAGGTTACAGTAAGCTGCCATGAATGAGATGAATTTAAGCATCATCTAACACAAGACAATAGTTGAGCATAGTGAAACTGTGTGGGCAAAACTTTCGTATTTTCACAGAGAAAAATTTACTAGTTCGGAAGTGAGTATGCCTGGATGCTGCCTACATAAACTCAGCCGTTCCCACTTAATCTAATCTCTGAGAGTCCCTCCAAAGTCAGTCTATATTTATTCAGTGTAAACCACAACATGGCAAACACTAGTTACCTTCTTGCAAAAGAACTCGGACACAGTTGAACGTGTTGGTTTCTTTCATGCGCGTTTCTTCCATATGAGTGGAAAGGCAGAAAGACAGAAGCAGCATCACAGCGCATACAGTATTGCCAACAATGACATCAGCACAGCCACCTAAACCTTTGGTGTTGGAGGCAGCAGGAAGTCCCACGGGTCCACCTCAGTTCGACCACGGGCAGCGAGAATTAGATAATTTCCCATAAACGTAAATGGAGAGTAGTCTGTCCACTGGCTTCTGGTTATATCCATGAAAAGTGGTCCCGGAGTAAACTCCACTTCCTGAAATGTGTTTTTATATAATACACAGAATAACAGAAGAATACTGTATGTCGGGATATGTTCCATAAAAGATTCGCCTTTACCACGTTATACTGTGATGAGTAATTCGTGAGAAGGCTTACAAGTCGTTTTCTCGACTCAATGTATTTACTGTATTGATCACGACTAGTTATTTCAAGAGGAGTCGTTCCCGAGCTAAATATCTGAAAGGGACTTGAACAAAAAATGTATTTTCAAATTATTTATATGCGAAACATGAGGATCGAATTTTATGTACGGGAAAATGCAACTACTGTACAGTGCTGATAGCTGTAGGAGGATAATTAAACTTTGGAATTTACCTAAGATACGGCTGCTTGTTAAAAAAAAATAATAATGCAGTAACATAAATTGCAGGTCAACGGAAACTGGTTTTAATGATAAGTAGAAAAAAGCTGTAGCTAGCGAAAAATAATGTTAAAAAGAAATGTTCAAAGTTTATAGGTGAGAAAGACACTACTACCTGCCCTAAGCCAAAGAGTTTTCGGTTCACAGATGCTATATATACTCTACATCTAACTTGGCCCAAAATTGCCATTCCATATTGAGAAGTTTGCTGCAAAAACAGATTAGCACTAGAAAAGGACGCTAGTGATACAGCAGTCTTATGAAATAGACGGAAAAGGTAAAATGGTCTTTTTCTGCCATCAAGCTTCGTAAATCTGCAAAAGGACGAACATCTGAGCCAAGATGAGGTAAACGAACTATAGAACTGACCTCACGTGTAATGAGTCCCATCATGCCTGTCCAAGTCCCATCGCTTTGTAGTAAGCCCCAGGTCCTGTCAGGGGATCTCACGTACCTGTATCTGTCAGAGGGACGTGATTTAAGCACATTTGATGATATTTGAACCCTTTCCATAGCAAAAAGTAAGTCGAGAGGGTACGTTCACATTCATATCTTATTTTTGCTAACTTAGGGCAAGTTGTGCAATCAACCAGCGTTTATTTATCAAACCCAAATGTTTCCAGTCAAACATACAGTAAAGTGTATTAAAACAAATGTGCATTAATAGCTCATGTGAAGTTCATGATCATGGACAGCATCTCCATAATGTTCCCCGCTGTCCTCCCGAAGTTGAGTCCTTTGCCCTCTGGTGCCGTGGGGTCATCTACTGTAAATGCCACCTGTGCCCCGAACTCCTCCGCTGTCACTAGCACGTGTGGCCGGTGCGGGAACTTGCGGCAAGATGGTGTAAGGTATAGTGTTGACAAGTAATGTCTATCTATCTATCTGTCTATTGCCAGACGCCATAATCCCGTAAGGGGTGGTCATTTTACTTTGAATTATTTGTTTTACAGGGAGAGGCACTAACCCTCCACCAACTCACTTGTTGACACGTAGTGAGTACGTATGGTTTGGTTATATGGTTACCACCCAGCGTTGTAAATGGTTTCTTGGCTCACAGGAAACCATTTGGCTTGTCACTCAATGTTAAGCCGTCTCGAGCAATGCATTTTTCATTCTCACAGCATGATTATATGTTTATGTATTACACGCAAAACAGAACCTGGACATTATAAGCTATTGTTTTCCAGTATCAGTAGTGCTAAAACCAACCACGGTGATCAACCATGTTGTTGCCTAATGTTGGCATAACCTAAGGCCATGCAGATCATTCAGAATGATAAAGACTCAGGCTCAGTTAAGTCTATTTAGATTCGAGAAAGCTGCTTAGATACAATTAGGTAAGCTACTGTCTATACTTTTTTACTCTAACTTGTCTTGAAACTCTCATCTGCTCATCTTGAATCCTGAGTTATAACAATGGATCAACACTTGAATATGATGCTAGTCATGAAGAGGTGCTTTGGGAAGGATGTAGAGCTGTAGTATTGTCTTTTTCTGCAAAAGGACGAAAAGCTGATCATTCTGTAGTTACGGTAAAAAACAGTAGCTATTGTATATTCAGTAAATTCAAGCACACTTCATTCCATCCAGATCATTTAGGTCGGTCACGTTGAGTCAGTGTCATTTAGGTTCATATACACGAATTCAGGTTTAATTAGTCCCATTCTGGTAATTTCATCCATTCAGAATATTTATTGATATATTTCTCGTCTCTCCCCATGTAGGAATCGTGAGATCTTGCACCATCTCTTATGTACTGTAGTGTGTGAGTCGGTAATTTGCGGGAATGCAATAATAATAATACGTCATCATGCAGGATCTCTCATGTATGGAGCTAAGTGTCTCTGTGTTACAGCTGTATCTTACAGGAGCGTTCTCGACACACAAAGGTTACAGTAAGAACTTCTGGGGGAAAGATCTGGTGGATGGGTGAAAGTTAGACATTGATCGATAGTCCATGATACCTCTTGTAATGGCCGGGATTCTGGGTCGGTGAACGGCAGCCATGAGAACACTTTGGTTCTGTTGATGAAAAAGCAATCCGTCCATTAAATAAAACTCAGAATTATCGACTATTTACTTTGTGAGTGAGTGATACAAATTTGACACAAAGGCCAGGCGCTAGGACCGACGTGGTCATTGAGTGCCCAATAACTAGAAAAACTGAAATGAAAAGACAACAAAAAATCTATGAGTTGTCATAAAGTATGTCACAATCTGATTAAATTTCGCAATCTTAAAAATATCTGCACAAGTACCTAAAATGTCGGAGACACTGTGGGTATCAAAACCCACAGTGCCCCGGGGAATGATAAATTTTTCTGCAGTGAACTAAAACATGCTCCACCGTCACAGGGACGTGGCAAGCCTCACAAAGGGGACCATCACCGCCGCATAAAATGTGGCTGTGTGTTAACCGTGTATGACCAATATGAAGCCTGGTCAGAACAACATCCAAGCACCTGCTCGGAATGCTGTCTGACACCAGCCAAACCTGCACAAAAGGATGTATTGCTTTCAGTTTATTGTTTATGACCACCTCTCCTGCCATTTGCTCCTAATGAAATCTGATATATGTCGCCTAAGGTAGGCAAAAGGGATAGGAAAGTTACCCAGAGTACCATGAACGGCTTCCTTACCCACGACATCTGCCTCCTTGTTGCCCGCCACACCCACATGAGCAGGAATCCAGCAAAAATTAAGTCTCTTGCGACAGGAAGCTAAACGAAACAGCCACTCCTGAAGTAGCTGCACCAAAGGGTGAGTGCTGGAAAAATCCTGAATGGCTGTAAGGGCACTCAGTGAATCAGAATATAGAGTAAGCTGGTAGTCCTTACAGTCATACGCTAATTTTAACGCATGGACAACAGTATGAATGTCAGAGGTAAAAACTGAAGCAGCACTGTGGAGTCTTGCCTGATGCACAGTATCCTCAAGGATGATTGTGCAGCCAACGCCAGAATCCAATTTTGACTCATCTGTGTAAATTTTAGTGGTTGACTCATGAATCTGGGAATGTTCAAGAAACAGGGCTCTAACTGCAGCTGATAGTCTCAACTGCTTGGTACAGGTAAGTTTGCAAACAAGAACATCTTGAATAATCCAAGAAGGGATCGGAAAATAAGAGATTGGCCGTACTTAGGTGTTGTGGAAAAGTGTCCTGTAAAAAGCAATGCATACGGATATGAAGAGGCTTTGGAAAACTCTTACATTCTTCATACTTCCGTGCCAGACGAAAGTCCTTCATCAGACGGTAAACAGGGTTAGACAAGGAAGTCTGAGTCTTAAACAAAAGCCACAAACTAAGAACCAGCCTATGAAGATCCAAGGGTAACTCACCCGCCAAAACATACAGACTCTCTGCAGGGGAAGTGCGAAAGGCACCCGTACAGATTCTCATTGCTGAGTTATGAACAGGTCTAAGCTTGAGGGTAGATTTGGCCACTGAGGAGTATATCTGGCAACCATACTCCAATTTGGAATGCCATAGGGCATCATATAGTCATGGAAGTGCAGGTCTGTCAGCACCCCAAAATTTCCCACTAAGAACCTTAAGGATATCAAGAGACTGCATGACAGTGGCCTTTAGCTGTAGAATATGATCCTTCCAAGTAAATACAAGTAAGTCTACTGTCACTGGAACATGATCCCACACCAACCTTTAGATTGTAAGCTGGACAATACATCCATATGCCATGTTGTATCATACGCTTTCTCCAAGTAAAAAAAAAAAAAAAACGAGTATGTTTGTTAGTAATGATTGACTGATTGAAAATAACTAAAATCTGGCGGAGCAACTGCCAGGGTCATATGCTGCCGGATAAAAAGGTAAGAGACACAGCAAAATAAAAAGTACATATTTAAAATAAAGTTAATATCTGTTAGTAAGAATAAAATACTGAAAATAATAAAAGAATAGTTTGTAAAATATCAATTACTTACATAAGTGGAAGGAGGCCTGCCTCCTGAAGATAACTAAAAACATCAGTAAAATCACTAGAGGCTTCACTGAGCATCGAGGACAAACAGTAGGCATCATCTGCCCCCCTATGCCTACGGAGGAATCTCTGACGTAGGTCCCCCAGACTCGGACACTCGACCAGCAAGTGACGGACAGTAAGGGGAACAAGGCAGTCATCACAGTACGACTGGGTATCACCACCCATGAGGAACCCATGAGTAAGCCGAGAATACCCAATGTGAAGCCTAGCAAGAATCACCTCCAATCGCCGAAACATGGAGGGAAGAACCCTTGGCACAACCACTCTCTGAAAGATTTGTTTCAGTTTATTGTGACAAACAACATCCCAGTCTCTCTGCCAACACGTACGAATTGTGTACTGCAAGTAAGGCGTTGCATCAGAAGCAGGAAGTGGGTAGTTGGTTGGGGGCTGCTGAGAAGACGCAGCTTTAGCTAAAGTATCTGCCCTCTCATTCCCCACCACACCAACATGTGCAGGAACCCAACTGAAGTCCACATGACAGCCACGACAGCCAAGAAGAAAAAGGCACTCTAAAACTGATAAAACCAATGGATGGGATGCATTAACCCACTGCGTGCCAGTGCCATTTTAAAATGGTGTGACATCATTCCGTGGCCAGTGCCAGTGCTGTTTTAAAACGGTTTAAAATAAAAAAGTTCACTGTGACCGCATTTTTCAAGATTCACAGGTAAAAATTGGCAGGCATGTATGGTAACTGTTCCTCTACCATCCCTCAGGCTGTCAAGGCCATACACTCACTCTCCTCCCCCCTCACGCTCGCTCTGTCTCACTCTGCTTGTGTGCCTCACCCAGTGCTGTACATACTGAAAGCATTTTGTAAATATTTTCACATAAGTGTAAGTTGTAACTATTTTCTTGTAAGTGTAAGGACTACATAGTGAAATCAAGTAGTAAATACCTTCTTGTAAGTGCCAGGACTGTACATGATGAAGTCAGGTCGTACCTATCTTCAAGTAAGTGTAAGATAATGGCTTCACAGTAGGAAAGACATGCAAATTGTGATTGATGTTGAAGTAATAAGTAATCAGAAAAGTGTACTGAACATTGATATTCCTTTCCAGCATTAATACCTGAGTATACCTTACATAGAAAACGGCTTTCTCTCACCTACATGGTGAGCGTGAGAGAGCAGCTATACCTGTATACGAGTATGCAGGACTCAATAAAACCCAATTCTGAGCTTCGGTTAGCATTTTAATGGTGAAATTCATTGTTTTCACATCAAAATTTATCATTTTAGCCAATAACAAAAAGGTAGAAAAATGGCTGGCATGGAGGCAACCCATTGGGCTAAAAATAGCTGGCAAGTGGCGGGTTAAAAGATCCCAGTGAAGACAGAGCACTATGTGAGTCATGAAAAATCACAAAAGCGGATTGAGGGAGAGTAAAAATGATTTTAAGAGCATGTAAAATTGCAGTCAGTTCCGCCATATACAATGAAGTAATGCCAGGAAGGCAACTGACCCCTACTAAAGGAAGGGAAGACAACACCAAATCCTACTCCAGTATCAGTCTTGGACCTGTCAGTATAGACGGGGACAGAACCCTCATGATTGGAGGCATGTTCTAAAAAGAGGGAGAGGAACACCTGCGAGGGAAGTGAGCCCTTTTTTTCAATGACGGACCTACAAAATGTCACACAAGGAAGTAACCAAGAACCCACCCTTGGGATCCAGCGTGGACAAATTGCCAGTCTCGGAAGAGAGAGGGCTAACAAAACAGATCGGACCCTGAAAGCAAATGGCTTTGAGAAATTAGGACAGGTGTCATAAACAGAAGATCGGGATTCCTGGAAGACGATAGCAGAAGAAATTGAGTTTGGAATGTGGTGAAGACGATACCAACACCTCATCATTAGCAACTGGCATTGCAAATCCAAGAGGAGTATACGAGCATCCACCAACAAACTTGGAATCAGGGATGATCTGAATGCCCCTGTTGCCATATGTACACCAGCATGATGCACAGAATTTAACAACAGGAGACAGGCATCTGTTGCAGAGGAGTAGACCTCACATTCATATTCAAGTCAAGGAAGAATAAGAGAGCTATGTAAGAGGAGGAGGGTCTGACGGGCAGCACCCCTTGAGGTATGAGCTAAAACTCTCAAAAGACAAAGCTTTAAGACAAGCTGCCTTAACAGAACGAATTCATACCCAGGTTAGTCGCGTATCAAACAGAAGACCCAGAAACCGCGTTTCTTCCACACAGGATATTCTCCTACCATAGAGATGCAAGTCAAGGTCTGGGTGAACCCCTCAAAGATGTCTTTGTTGAAGAAAATGGAAATTGGGAGATTTTGCCCAGTCAGAAATTCTATTGAGAGTCAGCTGCAACTTCCTCTCTCTATCAGAGGCATTCTAGACGTGGTGAAGGAAATCGAGAGGTCATCGACATACAGTGATCCTCGTAGACCATCAGGAACTACACTGATAATGCTGTTAATGGCTACAGCAAACAAAGTAACACTAAGGATACTCCCCTGTGGTACTCCATCTTCTAGTGCTCAGACATTAAAAAGCACTCCTCCCACTTGCACCCTTAAAATTCGGTTTGGTAAAAACTGTTGAATAATAATAGGCAAGTGCCCACGAAGACCAAACTCATAAAGAGAGATTAAAATACCATGATGCCAGGTAGTGTCATATGCCTTCTCCAGATCGAAAAACACTGTGACCTGGTGTTGGTTAGTGGAGAAAGCCTCACAGACAGAAGATCCCAAGGACAGTAGTGGATCAGAGGTAGATCATATTTTTCGAAAACCATACTGGGAAGGGGATAAGAAGTCACCTCTCTCTAAAAACCACACAAGCCTAACATTGACCATCTATTCCCAAACTTTACATATACAAGATGTCAAAGAAATAGGCCGATAATTCGTTGCCTGTAGGTGGTCATTATCTGGTTTGAGGATGGGGATAACTACAGCAACACCCCAACAAGCCAGAAACTTCCTAGAACACTAGAGCTTATTAAAAAGTGAACGTAAAAACAACAGGGACTCATCAGACTGGTGGCGTAATAAGGCATAGGGAATATCATTATAACCAGGAGAGGAATCTTGGCCCTGTGACAGAGCCGCCTGGAGATCAGAAATTGAAAATGGAACATTGTAAGGCTCTCCTCCAGCAGAGGCCAAACTGAGGCCACGAGACTCTAGGCGCCGATGGTTGCAAGCCGAAGGCGTATCTGCATCCCTCTTTGACACACTGGCAAAATTATCAGCAAGCAACTCTACAACAGCAAATGGATCAGCCACAGTTCCACCTGCTACAGATAAAACAGGAGAGGGAACAGTAAATTTTCCTTAAATTTTCCTTACCCGGTTCTACACCTGGGTGATGGTAGTCCTCGAATTGATGGTGGAAACATAACCCTTCCACGATGAACGCCTGGCCTCCTTTAAAACCCGCCCCATATGAGCTCATGCCCTCTGATACGCCACCAAATATTGAGGATCCCCATGGCAACGACGAAGTCGAGACAAGGGAACTCGTTTGGCTCTCACTGCGAAACTGGACTCAAGAGTTACACAAAAGAACTGGACGTTTAGGAAACTGACCCTTCATTTTTGGAACAGATAATAGGGCTGCTGCGTGCAACATGGTATTGAAATATGACACTGCCTCAGTAAGACAGCCAAACTCATTGACAGAAAGGGAAATGAAACTTAATTCCCAGAAACGTGGCCAGTCAGCCTTATCCAGAAGCCATCGAGGAAGAAGTGGCTGAGGTCCACCTGCACTTGCAGTTAAGAGTAACGGAAAATGGTCGCTGCTATACAGGTCTGACAACACATTCCAGTTAAAATCTAAAACAGCATCAGCTGAACATGAGGACAAATCAATGGCAGTAAAAGTTCCTGTCTGGCTATGAAAATAAGTCATTATATTGGAGTTTAAAATGCCTTCCACTAAAGAGGCCAGCATAACACCTCGAGGGTTGGCCTCACTGTTTCCCCATAGTGAATGGTGACCATTCAAATCTCCCAGTAACAGAAAGGGGGAAGCAAAGCCATGAATAAGGTGTTCCAGATCCGCCTTTTCAACAGTAGCACTGGGAGGTAGATAAAGACTGCAAACTGTATACTGCCAACATAAAAACATCTGGACAGAGACAGCCTGGAGGGGAGAAGACATGTCCAGATGACTGTACAGAATATCCTGGTGAAGGAAAAGAGCAGCACCTCCATGATGACCTTGGCGCGGCACAGGATCAGAATAAAAGGCTTGGTAGCCAGAAGGACTGGAAGAAACAGCATCACCTACCATGGTCTCCTGGATGCCCATGCACAGAGGAGTAAATTGAGAAACAAGATGACATAGTTCCTCATGGTTAGTACATAAACCCCGGCAATTCCAATGGATGATAGAGCCCATAATGGAGGAATGATGAATAAATGCGGGATTGTAGCCTACACCTGACAAGCAAGCGGGCCTGGATTGATGCTTATGAAGGCCCTTCACAGGAGTCTGCCCAGCACTAGAAACCAGCACCCTCTGTCTAACATCGGAAGGCAAACGGAGGATGAGGAAGTAAGTTTTACAACACTCCTTCTTGGAGTGTGCATACCAATTTGTTTGGAAGGCGGCTTGGAGGCCACCTTTAAAGATGTAGGACAGCCAGTGCCCTCACCAGAAGCCCCAGAAGTGGAAGTAGAGTCCATGAGACTCGAATCATTTGAGGAAGCCATCCTATGCTTCAGATCTGAAGCACCAATGAGCTGTCCAACAGCCTCCCCAGGTGGGGACCGGACCAGAGCTGAACCATCAGCTTCAGATGTCACCTGGCTAGATCCCTCAGCCTGCTGGACAGAGGGAACAGGAGAGGTGTTGATAGATGGGTCAACCACAGAAACCTTAGGTGGCCGGTTTTCATGTTCAGAGGACTCTGATGAACAACAGTTACATTAGCCAGGGACAGATGGAGCCTTGGGCATAGTGGCTACGACAAGAGAAGGAGTCTGGTCAATGTGGACATCTGCCACCACCACAGAAGTGTGCAAGTCATCAGCCACGGAAGTGGGGGTGGAAACAGAGTAGTGGTCAGGCAAACATCATTCTCACCAACAGTACTAACCATGAGGACAGCTTTCTGCATATCATGAGCTGAAGGAGCGGGTACTGGAATGGGTTGAGGCTGCCCTTAGATACAGAGTGACAAACTGGTGTCCTAGAAAGTACGGAGCATAAGTAACCCCAGGCTGAAAGAAAAGAGTCTGGGCTCTCCTTTTTGCTTCAGGAAACGAAACCCTCTCACTTGTACGAATGGGCAAAATCTCCTTTTCAAGGCCGTATCTTGGGCAGTTTTTGGAAGAGACAGCATGAGGCCCTCCAGTGATAGCACTTACGGGGTCCTGTACAGTCGCTGTATGGCTTGGTCCATCACAGGAGACACAGACACCAGGAAGACCAGCCTGTGCACAACGGTAAAATCGGCTAACGTGACCATATCTTTGGCAGTAGAACCATTGCTTTGGGGTCGGCATGTATGGCTTAACAAGAAGTGACAGCCAAGCTAGTTTAACAAACATAGGCAGTGATAGCCTGTCAAATATTAGGAGCAACGTCTGTGTTGGGGTCAAGATACCCTCTGTTTTCTTCTGCAGGTGTTCAACTATTACCCACATCAGAAGACCGCAGTTCCTCCAACAACAGTGCCTCTGAGTATAGCAGGAGGTCACGGGAAAAGATGACACCCTTTCATCGATTAAAAGTATCGTGGGGAACACAGGTAACCGCTGCACCAGAGACAGAGGTTAGATTCAGCATTGCGAGCTCTCTTCTGGGGAGGACACCTCAACTAGGAGGCTTCCATCCCCCTGGGAACAGATTTTTTGGTTCCCGTCCACAGACAGAAACAATGGCACAGTGCAAATAAAAAATGTCTATATCTAGTACTGACCCACCCACAGCAGATTTCAGTACCAGATACTTGGCATATGATGCCGGCACTGTTTCGTCTGGGGCCAACCCCAGAGCCACACCAACCCGACGGGAATGCCTCCCTGATCCAGCAGAAAGCTGGGGCAGAGGAGGATACATGCAAGGGATCTGAAAAGGCTCAAGAGTGACAATTACAGGAGAAGAGTCTAAAGAATGGTCAGGGCCAGATCCAATGCTGTCAATAGATTTAATATTTTGTTTCCCCTCCATGCATCAAAAATTCACCTTCATTCCCCCACCCCTCAACCCACCATGGAGCCCAACAAGGGGAGGTCTTGTGCCAGGGACGACACCACTGGCGACCCCAGAGGTAGCAGGAGAGTATATGTGGGTAACCATCAGGGGACCTGGTCAAGGCTGACTCCAGGACGATTGGAACCACCAAGCCCCCCAGTGCCAACTTGACCCTAGCCAACACATGACCAGCCGATTGACCTGGTCGGGCCCAACCAGGCCTCCCATCTAGCCAGAATAAGGGACCAGAGAGATGTATTGCTAGCTGCAGGGTGCATCGTGTAGCATCACTTAACCCCCAGGACTCTCATCTCCCAGCATTAGAGGACACCACACACGGCAAACACGTGGGGAGGCAACAGTCCCACCCTAGAAGGTAAATGGGCAGGGACTAAATCACCAGCAGGCCTTCTCTGCCAGTGAAGTAGGGGGTGTTTGGTCCATGAGGCTGACTAATACCAAACCCTACAAAGGTAGGCATGCCTCCTGAGTAGGTGGCACTGCCAGCCACACTTCAAGCCCTGCTACCATATCAAGGTGACCCCTTTCAGCGGGGTTGTTAGTAATGACACCATTCTGAATATCTGTTGTCAAGCACAAATGAGAGTCCATGGTGGACCGATTTCAATGAAAACCAAACTGCTCAGGGGAAATGTGGCCTCCATTCTTCAGCCACTAAACTAACGTATTGTTGACCGCCTTCTCAAATAATATGCTTAAACAACTGGTAAGCACTATTGGTCTGTAATTCGTTGGAAGTGTGGCATCTTTTCCCGGCTTAGGAATTGTAAGTCTAACAAAAGTAGCAGATACTCATGTGGAATGTGGGGAATCATGTCATAAGGTATGCCATCTTCCCCGGGGGCAGAAGACCCTGTGGCTCTTAAAGCTTGAGTCAATTTCTGCAATATGAAAGGCTTATAATTTACTTCCTGGTCCATCACAACAGAACCCAGAGGGGGGTGCCAATGGATGCCCCACTGAGCCAGAACTACTTGCATGGTCTGTCACTGCAAAGCCCAAAGGGGGTACCGACTGGCGCCCCGCTGAACCTGAAATACTGGCAAAATAGAGAACAAGGACGTTAGACACCTCTTCCGGGTCTGAAACCACAGCTCCGTCCACCTTTAAACTAGGAGGTGGGTGGGAACCAAATTTACCAGACAGCTTCCTCACTTTAGTCCAAACTCTCCTTATGGGTGTGTTAGATGAAACACTTTCTATGTATTCGTGCCACGAATTACGTTTAGCCCATTTAAAATATTTACGTTTTTTTGCTAGTGCTCTATGATATATAATTTTCCCGAGAAGCATTACACTTATAACCTATAACAATACAGTGCAATGCATCTCAATTTAGCACGTATTATCCCACCAAGGGACAACCGGATGACGAAAATTGCCAGAACTGGGGATAGAAATCTAAGCACTCTCTAAGACCTGTGCAACGAAGTAATCATATGTTTGGATGTGGGTCTCAAACGATGAGAAATCAATGGAACAATCGAAGGCAACAGAAAACTTTTCCCAGTCAGCTTTATCCACACACCACTGTGGATGTGCTGATGAGGCAACCCATTATGGGTGTCAATTACGAATGGGAAATGGTCACTACCATGCAAACATTGTGACACAGACCAATTGAGAGACAGCAGTAAGTCGGGGGAACAAATACTTAGATCAATGGAAGAGTAGGTGTTAGAGTGCAGTGTGTGGTGTGTACTGTAGGAGCACCATCGTTAAATAACGTCCCTGTGACAGATACACGTACGTGAGATCCCCTGGCAGGACTTGGGGTTTACTGCAAAGCCATGGGACTTGGAGAGGGATTTTGGACCTCATTACATGTGAGGTCTGTTCTATAGTTCGTTTACCTCAACTTGGTCCAGATTTTCGTCCTTTTGCAGATTATACTACGAAGCTAGATGGCAAAAAAAGACAATGTTACCCCTTCCTTCCTTCATAAGAGTGCTGTATCACTAGCGTCCTTTTCTAGTGATAAGCTATTATTACAGCAAACTTCTCATTATAAAATGGCAATTACAGTATAGGCGATAGAACAAGAAGATATATATTGCATCTGTGCACCTAATACTCCTTGGCTTGGTGCACGTAGTAGTGTCTCTTTATCAGCTAAATGTTTTGAGCATTTCTTTTTAACGTAACTTTTTGCAAAACCTTTTTTTTTTTTTTTTTAAGTTATCATTAAAACCATTTTCTGTTGACCTGCTGTGTATGTGATTTCATTATTATTTTTACAAGCATCCGTATCTTAGGTAGATTCCATAGTTTAATTATCCTCCGTAAGCTTTTAGCATTGTACCGTACAGTACTTGTATTTTCCCTTACATATAATTCGATCCTCATGTTTCGCATATGCATCATGTGAACATACACTTTTTTTTTTTGTCAGTTTCGCCTTCAAATATTAAGCTAGGGAACGACTTCTCTTGGAATAACAAGTCGTGATCAGTACAGTAAATACAGTATATTGAGTCAAGAAAAGTACTTCTGAACCTTCTCATGAAGTACTCATCATATTATATTATGGTAAAGATTAATTCTTATGAAATATATCCCGAGATGCATTGTTCTGCTGTTCTTCATTATATTTTACAAAAACACATTTCAGGAAGTGGAGTGTAGTCCGGGACCATTTTACATGGATCTAACCAGAAGCCAGTGGACAAACTACTCTCCATTTGTGTTGATGGGAAGCTATCTAATTCTCGCTGCCCGTGGTCGACCTGAGGTGGACCCGTGGGGCTTCCTGCTCTCTTAGACCAAAGGTTTGGGTGGCTGTGCTGACAGCACTGTTGGCAGTATGTGCTATGATGATGCTTCTGTCTTTCTGCCTTCCCACTCATATGCAAGAACCACTCATGAAAGATGCCGACACCTTCAACTGTGTGCGAGTTCTTTTGCAAGAAGTTAACTAGTGTTTGCCATGCTGTGGTTTACACCAAGTAATTTTAGATTAACTTTGGAGGGACTCTGAGAGATTAAATTAACTGGGAACGTCTAAGTTAATGTAGGCAGCATCCAGACATATTAACTTTCGAACTAGTCAATTTTTCTCTGTGAGAATACCAAAGAAGCCAGTTGTTTTGTCCACATATTTTCACTATGCTCAACTACAGTCTTGCGTTAGATAATACTTAAATTCATCTCACTAATGGCAGCTTACTGTAACCACTACTTTTAATTCACGAAAGCTGCCAGAAACAGGTCATCAAATATTTTGGTGATCCATATGTTTTCCTTGACTAAATTATGTCTTTCAGATATAAATAGCAGTAAGAGGCGATGGTGGTGGAAGCGTGTGATGCTGGGGGTGTGGATGCTGATGATTGTGGTGCTGACACAGAGCTACGTCGGCAACCTCATGTCCCTCCTGGCAGTCAGATATATAGACCACCCCTACCAGAGACTTGAGGACGTCCTTGACAACTCTTATGTTGGGATAATTGTTGTTCCAAACACTCTGATCATTAAATATGTTGAAGTGAATGATTGTTTCTTCAGGATAATAAATAATTGAGAGTATCTAATTGGCTGTCTGTAATTCGATACTTTAATTAATATGCTGTTATTTAATCATGGCTTTAAAAAATAATAACATACCACTTTTTGCTGAAATGATGGTTAAACTATTCATGAAATTCATAGTATAGTAACAGGCTGCACTAAGGTTACGGCAATTTCTGTGTATTAAAAACATTATTTTTTTTTTGCCATGTACAATTTCTCAAACACGAAAATGCAACATATTAATTTATGATTAGGAACAATGACTTGGATTTGTAATTCAGCTCCTAATGCTCCTCTCAGTCACTGACTCATTGGTCATTGTTTTTTTCATATGTTTGATATATAAGCAAAATTTTCTGCCAGACATTTACACGTACTTTTTTTTTTCGAATTACTAAAACCTAGTGTTTCCAAATCCTCAAAACATATACTGTACCGTAAAGTAGACAATTTTTGATGGCCTTATTCTTTTCAGATTGCCTCGTCAGATCCACTTCATGAACTGGGGAAACTGCTGGGAACAAAACGGGTCGCCTACAACAGGTTTGTCGAATTAGAAAAAAACATGGAGACCGTCGTGCGCGCTGCCACTCGCGTCATCTTTGACTTGGATATCATCTACCGGGTATGTCAACTTGCTGCCCAGAAACTTTTCTCTCATGGGTTGTACGGTGATTGCTAAGGTTTGTAATTATGTATGTTTAAAATATTTTTAGTTATCTGTATTTTAGAATGTATCAGGGTATTATAGCAGTACCAAGTCAACAACATATTAATATTTAATTGTTGTCATTCTAAAATAGCATGAACACACACACACACACACACACACACACACACACACACACACACACACACACACACACACACACAAGCTGCTGTTAAACTGGTCATGTTACGTTAGTCATGAATTATTAACCGGCTTTTACTAAGACTTTACTGAGTAAAATAGTCAGGGTATTTAAGTTAACAGAATTATTCTTTTGAACTGACATGGATCATTAATGAAGATACTCACCACTGATTCAGTTTCACGAGGGGAAATTTTGAGAACTCTCTTTCCCTTCCCAGTCGTCTGTCATCAGCTAGAAGATATTAAATGTTATCAGGGCTACTACGTCTGACAAACTGATTCATTAAAGGACCATACTGAGGGAGAAAAGGAAATGGTGCTTTTACTAAAAATAAACCATATGAATAGTGATGTTAGCAGTCAAAATGTAACGACTCCTCTTGTTAGAATATCCACTTGTAATTAATAATGCCAGAGAGCAAAGAAAGATACTGACACTGACGCATATAACTGAAAGAAGATTTCAGGGACATGCGACTGTTGACAAGAGGCAAGGTGGAAATTAACTAAAAGTGATTGTTAGAGAAATGTAAGACACTGCTTTGGCATTGCCAAATAATAAGCATCTTGTAAGTCAGAAAATGAACACTTCGGTAGTTTTCTAATAGTACATCTAAGCTTTTGTGTTAATAATAATTAGTAATTCTTTTTGCAGATCGCTGTGATTTTTACCTTTCAGGGAGAGTCTACGCAACCACCTCTCTGGCCATGGTGACTCAGAAGAACAGCCACTGTGTACCGAGGATAAAAAAAATTGTTAGTCCCACAGTTTAGTAAAATTAGCAATAATGTACTACAAATAACAATACTTGCGGTATATTTCTAAAAAAAAGAAAAAAAGAAAAAACGTAACAAATATTTAAAATATCGTTCGTTTCACAGATGCCTTTGGGTATATGATAAATTTACACACACACACACACACACACACACACACATATATATATATATATATATATATATATATATATATATATATATATATATATATATATATATATATATATATATATATATGTATGTATGTATGTATGATGTAGTGTATATATACATACACACCCCTGAGATGTCTTGGAAGAACTGATGAGAACTCGGTATTTCATCTTTCATTTTTCTTGGCGAGTTATCCTTCAGATTCAGACATATAAGTGTCTCTTCTTGTGGTTAGATCCTACACGTTGGTGGAATCAGGGCTGTACGATAAATGGATGAAGTACTCAGAAGCCAAGTCCACAATATGGAGGAACCCACCCAGGGTCATCACCGTCACCACCATTTTCTTACTCACCAGTCTTTGGGTAAGCCATTATAGTAACTTCCTTCGTTACTGAAAATAAGATAAATTTGCCTCACTGTACTTTTTGTTCATCTCAGTCTGATATTGTATTTTATCATTACACCCAGATGATTTTATTCGGTTCACGAGGGATTTTTTTGATCTGGGAGACTGAACACAGCATTTATTAATCCTTTTACTACGAGAGTGTAAGGTTAAAAAATAAATAACAAAATACTTCATTGGAGTAAAGTGGTGAAAAACTTAGATGTATGTAATCAAGTAATGAGCATATTTTAATATATCGTAAGTAAATGTGTACTGTGTCACATTTAATTATGCAGGTAGGTCTTTCGGGTAAAAATAAAAGACCACAGTAAAACCTGACTTTTTTCATTACCAATCTAGCTACATAAGTTTGACGCTGCCCCTCCCCCTTCCCCCTCTCTTCCCACGGTATATTTTTGGATCATAGTGAACTTCACTTCATATCAGGGTACATTGAATTAGCCTATGTTGAAGTCTTAGGACAGTTGTCGGTGGGTGCTGGAGAGACACACGAGTTATGAATCTCTACATCGTCCTCCGGGAACTAGTCTATAGTGACATTATCTGAGTATAAGGCAAGATTAAACGTCAAAGCAATACAAGAATATGGGATAGTAGAAAATAATTCAGTCCCAACCATGGCCTCAAGATCAGTTCGAAATAAATATTATAGTAGGTTTTCTACAGACATATGTGTGTCACGTCGTAAGAAGTGACTGTATGTAAAAGGGGTATTATTAGTTTAGCCCATTTATGAAAGGATTACTGCCCAACATCCGTCGTTATCCATTTTTCAGGGCACGTTTGCGGTGCATGGATATGGTTTCACAGTGGCTGTGGTGGTGGTGGTGATGGAGCTGGTGTGTGGTGGAGCCAGTTGGGGCTAGAAGGGCCAGGTGGCCACCCAAGAAACACACCACTCTCACCATCACTGACTATACACATCACCGTTGCTGACAACGCTCTTCACATGAATTACTTACCCCCCTGGGGGTAGGGGGGTTTCAAGAATACTCCCCCATTATCCCTGCTTGTCGTACGAGGCGACTAAATGGGTTGTTGGTGGGTTAGTGCCCCACCCCGTAAAAAGAACTAACTAAACAAGTGAATAAAGCGCCTCGGACCCAGACGGACCATACGTTGAAGACTAAGGAACGGACAAAGGACATTCTTAGGGTGGGAACTTGGAATATGAGAGGAGTGAATGATGAAGTGAAAGAGAGAGATAGTGTTCAGGTGCTTGAGGATGCAAGAGTGGATATATGTGGACTGACTGAAACTAAATGAAAAGGTGAAAGGGTGAGAGAATGGGAATATGGTTTAGGTATATGTGCGGGAGTCAATGAGAATGAGAGGGCAAGAGAGGGAGTATGTCTGATGATAAGCAAGAAGTGGAAGGAGAATATAAGAGAGTATGGAACAGTGGGTGCAAGAATTGTATGGGTGAAGATGAAAGTAGGTATCCAAGCGTGGGCGATTGTATGCGTGTATGCTCCGACAGGACCGAGTGGCAAGAGTGAAAGATGAGTTTTGGGCGAGAGTAGAAGCATGTATGGACAAATCTGAGAGGAGCGAGAGAGTGCTGTTGATTGGAGACATGAATGGCAAAGTTGGGAATGTACGAGTGGATGGAGTGGTTGGTCAGTGGGGTGTGCTAGCTGAAGTAGATGGGAATGGTAGTGCTTTGGTGGACATCTATGCTGGTAAGGGGTTTGCAATAGCCAACACCTACTTTCGGCACAAGATGATCCACCGGTATAAATGGAGAGTAATGAGGAGGATGGATGGTGAGCCTGTTGAACGAAAGGCAATGATAGACTATGTGTGTGTGGATGAGCGAATGAGAAGACAAGTGTTGGATGCAAGAGTGTGGAGAGGGTGGGGGAATGGAGTCTCGGACAATCACTTAGCGATGGCCTAGGTAAAGCTGCAAAGAAAATGGTTGAGGAGACGAAGGGGAAGACGGGATGAAACAGCTCCTGTCAGAAGAGTGGAGAATTTGCAAGATAGTGAGAAAATGGCAGAGTATAAGAGCATAGTGGAAGAAAGATTGGGAAGGTATGAGCTAGAGCAGATGGAAGGGGTGGAAGATGTATGGAAGATATTCACGGAAGAGATAGGCACTGCGTGTGAGGTGGTTTGTGGAGTGAGGAGGGGATGCAAGGGTGTGCAAGAGACAGCATGGTGGAATGATGAGGTGAAACGAGCTGTGGAACAAAAGAAGAAGGCATATAGTGAATGGTTGGCGAGTAGAGGTAAGGGAGAAGATAAGAGAGAGATGAGAGAGGTATATTTGAGCAGGAGAAGGGAGGTGAAGAGACTGGTGAAGGAGAGTAAGAAGAGTGTGGATGAAGAGTTTGGGAGGAATCTGAGTGTGAAATGGAGGGAGAGTAAGAAATTGTTTTGAAAGAAGGTAAAGAAAGTAAGGCAGTGTGAAAGGGAAAATTGTAGGGGAGTGAAATATATGAATAATAGGTTGTTCGTGGAGAAGTCAGAGAAATTGAGGGGGTGGAAGGAGCACTTTCAGGATTTGTTGAATATAGAGAGTGAGAGCAGTGCGAGTATAAGTGGTTGGGGAATGGCTGGGAGAAGAAGAGATGAGAGGAGGGAGGAAGAGATCAGTAGGGCGGAAGGAGTGGAAGCAATGAAAAAGATCAAGTTGGGAAAGGTCCCAGAAATTGACAGAGAGCGTGGTGAAATGCTGAGGTATGGTGGTGAGATTGTTGTGGAGTGGATATGGAAGTTGTGTAGATTGGCTTGGGAAGAGGGAAGGGTTCCAGAGGACTGGAAATCAGGTATAATTGTTCCTTTATACAAAGGAAAAGGAGAGAGAGAAGTATGTGGTAACCATAGGGGTATTTGCCTTCTTAGTGTGACTGGTAAAATATATAGTAGAATACTCATTGATAGGGTTAGGCATATGACAGAGGAGCTAGTTGGAGAAGAACAAGGGGGATTTAGGAAGGAAAAAGGGTGTGCAGATCAGGTATTTGTTCTAAGATGTTTAGTGAAGAAGTATCTAGAGAAGGGAAAGAAAGTGTATGCTGCCTTCATGGACTTGGAGAAAGCTTATGACAGAATAGATAGGCAAGGTATGTGGAAGGTATTAAGAATATATGGAGTGGAGGGGAAATTGTTGAGTGCTGTGAAGAGTATATACGAAGTAGCTACGGCTACGGTGAGAGTGGCTGGTGAGCTGAGTTCTTTTATCTCAATGGAGGATTGAAATAGGGTTGTGTGATGTCTCCATGGCTGTTTAATATATACATGGATGGGGTTGTAAAGGAGGTGCAAGGTAGGGCAGTGGATGTGGGGGTGGCTCTAATGAATGAGGGTGAGATTTGGAAGATTCCGGTGTTGCTGTTTGCTGATGATACAGTATTGTTGAGTGAAGATGAATGGGAGTTGCAAGGTTCGGTGAATGAATTTGGGACTGTCTAGGAGGAGGAAGCTGAAAGCTAATGTAAACAAAAGTAAAGTTATTGTGTTTGAGAAAAATGAAGTCACAGAATGTACAGTGAGGTTGGATGGTGAGGATATGGAGAATGTGAGTGCATTCAAGTACTTGGATAGTGTGCTGAGTAAGAACAGAACTTTGGGGGATGAAGTGCGTGAAAGGGTACAGCAGGGAAGGAAGGTTGTTAGTTCACTGAAAGCAGTGATGAGAAATAAGGAGGTGAGTATGGAAGTTAAGAAGTCACTGCATGAGAGTATTGTGATCCCTACCCTGACTTATGGAAGCGAGGCGTGGACCTTGCAAGAGGGGAACAAGTCAAGAGTGACAGCAGTGGGAATGAGTTACTTGCGAGAAGCATGTGGAGTGACATGGAGGGACAAGTTGACGAATGAAGAAGTGAAGGAGCGTTGTGGGGTGGATGTGGATCTGGTTGAGAAGTTTAGAAGAAATACACTGAGGTGGTTTGGACATGTGGAGAGAATGGAGAATGAACGACTGACTAAGAGGGTGTATGTAGGTGAGGTGGAGGGAGGGAGAGGGAGGGGTAGACCGAGGATGAGGTGGAGGGATGGAGTTGAGAGGTATTTGAGGGAAGGGGGGCTGAGTTGGGGGGAGGGTAGTCAAATGGTGGGTGACAGAGCGACTTGGAGGCGTTTTGTCTGCGGCCACTCTTTGCGGGATTAGGGCGTCGGGCTATAGATAGATAGATAGATAGATAGATAAAGAGAGCAGTGCATATTAATCAGGTAAATGAATGCGCAAATAATATATAATTTATATATAAAATTATAAAAATGGCAAGGTATAAGAGTTGCTTCCAGTATCAGTCACCACAGTGTATTCTTATGGCTATCACTTTTACCGTTTGTGTAGGAATATATATTAATATGTTTTAGAGGTCGGGTTTTTTTTTATAATCCTCTGCTTATTAAGTAAAGTTGGTGACCTAAATATACATGTGCAGCGACATTATATTCTGAGTGACTGTATCTTGTACCATCGAGGGTAGGGCTATGCAGTAACACTTGTCTGTCTGCGTCTGTCTCTCCAGGGAATTATATAGCACTAAATGGAGGATAATGATGAAAATATGTGGACATGTCCCTAGCAACCCAGATGATCTATTTGTTTTACTTGATCTGTCTAGTTGATCTCTTGGAGTAGGTAAATTGTCAGGGGATACTCATAAGGGAGGGGGATGTGTTTACTGACTGATGTGGTGAGAGGGGAGAAGGTGTGTTTACTTGGAGGTGCAGTGAGAGGGGAAGGGAAGGTGTTCACTGTTTAGATAATTGAAATGGTACCCAGTTAGTCATATGGTGCAGCGTTGTTGTTGGTGATACTGTACCGTGTTCATGTTAGTGAATTAGCGCTGTGTTGCTGTCGGTGATATAATACTGTACCGTGTTGCTGTAAGTGATATTGTACCGTGCTGCTGTTAGTGACATAGTACCGTGCTGTTATTAGTCATATGGTACCGTGTTGTTATTAGTCATGATGTAACGTGTTCCTGTTAGTCATGTTGTACCCCGATTGACCAAGCAATGTACCTTTTTCGGGGAGACGTATATTAATCCTTTACCACCTTATACTGACTGCTGTTAATCAAGACAGTTTCCATCTTTTTAATATTCTTTGATGTTTAAGTTTCAGACACCGAACATGAAAGCACAGCGATTGTCACAACCAACCTCTCTGACAGAAAGAAACATCTTTGCGCAAAGGTAAATAGTATATTTTATTAACTTTCGAGTTTTTTCGTGCTTACAGATCACTAAATTACAGACACCATGAAAACACACCGACTATCTGTCGGTCAACGGGAAATGAGTAGAAAAAAAAAATCCCGATTTTGTGGCAACGGTATCTTTTAACACTAGTTTATATCGGTTTTATCTTATATTAAGACTTGTTCTAATTGTTTTGAGATCCAGGCGCTTCATTTTACTGGAAGACAATCTTTTTTTGCTATTGACTTACTTTTCTTGTTTAAAATGTGTTTGTTGTTGAGTAACCTATTTGTTTTTATAAGGACTTGTTTGTTTTTTTAGTATTTATTGTTTAAGACATATTTTCCTTGCTTAGGCAGTTGATGGGGACTTCATCTCTCCAAAGAGTAAGTGATGTTTGTGGTATCCATGGATCGGTTTTCCTTCATAACCCGTAGCACAGAGCATGAGAGTATGTAATGAAGTAGTCTGGTCGTGCCAGCTTACCTGTCTCAAGTACCAACCTGTCTCTTGCTTAAGTATTTGTTTTTGTTGCCTTGAGGTTTGTTTTTCTTTCTCTGAGGTTTGTCTCTGTTGATTAAATATTTTTTCTAGTGCTTAGAGGTTTGTCTCTGTTACTTAGAGATTTATTTTTGGTGCTTAGATATTTGTTTCTGTTGCTTTAAGGTTTGTACCTGTTACTTAGAAATTTGATTCTGGTGCTTGGAGGTTTGTTTCTATTGCTTAGTTTTTTTTTTTTTTTCGGTTGCTTAGAGAATTGTTTTTGTTGCTTAAAGACTCGTATAATGACTTGTTACTGTTGTTTCTCGACCCTTTTCGCCCCACTCTTGTTGGTTATAACCTATTGGTGTGTTGTGCTCATTCTTCATTAACCTATTACAGTTTCCCATATCTTTAATGGAGTGGAGAGATTACCACGTTGCGTCGTGGGTCTTTTTCAGGATATGAAGCAGAGAACCAGTGAAGTTCTAGGCACAGTCCATCCTAGGTAGGCCTCAAGTTACGATCCATATGGCACACTTTCTTTCTTTTTTTAAATAGATGGACCACATTACGGTAGATACACTATGGATTCAAGAAACTACCGAGCAAAATCTATAAATGAAGGATATTGCTCGCCCCTTGCCGTCCAGTACTCAAAATTTGCTACCAGTACCCAAACTTGCCTCCCAATATCCAAAGATACTTTAGGGGGAGGCGGTGGCTCAATCGGTAGAGAGGTGGCCTGCAGTCCTTCTGGACCCAGGTTCAAATCCCCGCGGGGGCAGGAAACAATTTAAGGATTTGAATTTCGTATAATCAGACTTTACTGATCTATCAGAAGACCTGCCGACATGTCGTAAGAGTACCCCAGCTAAATACCAATACACCACTCCTATATGAGACAGCCCTAGCATGTATTCAGTATGGACGGTGGGTGTTAGCGTCGAAGTGGTGACATGTAGAGGTGTATGTATATAGGACTACTGGGCCTTGAAAGCAGGCTGTGAAGCCTATGCCCAGAGTCGGACAGATTATATATATATATATATATATATATATATATATATATATATATATATATATATATATATATATATATATATATATGTAACTTGCAATACTTTGGTAATAGAAACTCCGTGTACAAACAGCTAGATAAGGAGTTTTTTACAAGCTCACAGTAAAATAGTCTGCCCGTCTAGACTGCCTGGTATCAACTGATGCATAACGCCGTCTTTAAGCGTGGGAAAGCGTGCTGACCTAGCAAGTTTAGTGGGGGCATGTATGCATTGGGGGGGGACATATATACATCGGGGGTAGACATATTGTGGAGGGGGTACACTACTCCCCCGGGTAGCTGAGATGGTCTCTCCTGACACCAGGAGTTAAATGGTAGTTGATTACAGTAGTAAGGCAGGACCGGGAGGTTTGTACAAGGGAGAAGTATGATACAGGGGCAGTAGGGGAGACATGGCCATGTTGAGGGGAGGGAATTAGAAGGATATATACATACAAGATATACAAAGAGTAATAGGTACAAATCCAGTAAGCATCGAAGGTATATATAAACATAATGGGAATTACACAATAATAGTGTGATACATGATAAACAAGGAGTAGAGATGAGAGTTCTATTGTTGTTCTTCCTTCACTTTTTTTTTTTTTTTTTGTATTTTCTGTAGGATACACTGGCACTCAGTAATGCATTAAAGAAATACCATCATTTTCTAGTAGGCAGAGTTCTGTTCACAGGTTGGTTAAATGTTAGATGGCAATGGTAGTCACTGAATGGGACGGCACTAAGTACGGGGAGTTTCTACGTCGTGTGTAGGGCGTACTATGCCTGTAGCGACTCTGATTTCCTGGAGTCGACGTTCCATTTTTCCGACACAACAATGCACTGCACAGATGATGAGTAGAAAACCTATGAAAGCGATAACCACAGGGGGAAACACAACTGTTGGATGAACCCATGAACGGCTGAAGGCCAGAGAAAATTGAGCCATATTGAAATCACTGTCATTGAGGAAGGTGAGCATGTGCAAGTTAGGGGAGGTGATGTTAATGTTGGCAGATGGTAGGGTTGAAGGTATGTCGAGTGGTTGAAAGATGTCATAGGAGTGATTACGGACAGCTTGGTGATAGCGAGTGGCGTAAGTGATGACGGACTCTGATTTGACGGTACAATAGTCAGGTGCTTTGTAGAGACCACTAGCGGGGACGGATCGAACCGAAGAACCAGGACACATGATTGTGACAGAGATGGGAACAGCAAAGAAGAAGTACTGGACATGGTTGAGGTGAGCATAGTGGACCGGGAGGTCAGGAGCTGGGACAAAAGAACAGGCCGAGTAGATGGAATGGTTGCGAAATAAAGCAGACTCACAGGGTGTAGCACTGCTAGGGAAGATAGCGAAAAGGTGGGCAGCACAGAGACGAGAGGTCGGAGTAAGGGAGGAACATTGCTGGAGGTCTGTGGAAGAAAGGAAGGCAACAGAAAGATGATCATGGAAGAGGAGGAAATATTCTGAAGGAACAGATACCTGTAACAAGGAGTTGTTGAGGTGGAAAGGGAAGGGAATGATGTGGAAAAGGTTAAAGGTTATGGCAGAACGGAGAGGAATATGGACGACGACGTATGTGGTGAGAAGAGTGGCTTCGAGAACAGGATAATAATATTCAAGGGAGGAGTAAGGGAGGACTGGGGAGAGACCGAAGGTGGAGTGAGCCCATTCCAGGACAGAACGGAGAGCTGAGACAGGTACTAAGTCGGCAGTGACACGTCCATTGATAGCATCGACCAGGATACGAACCAAGGCAGAGACTTGAGACAAGAGAGAGTCAATGGCTAGTTGGAGATTATCCATGTTGAGTTTGAGGTAGAAGAACTGAGAGATAACGTTGAGATCTGAAAGGTGGCGTTGTAAGATATCGGTGAAATTGTTTAGAGTGGACGTGACTTCATTGAGTTGGGTTGTGAGCTTCTGTAACATAGTGTGTTGGATTTTAAGGACTCGGCGTTGTGATTCTAGGGCTCAAGCTAAATGAGTGACATCAGATTTGAAGCCAGAAATGTCACGGGCTGTAGCAACGCCATACAAGCCACTCAGAATCTCACCGCCGAAGTCGAAGAGACCTCGTTGCACACGAGAACGACCCACGGGTGTCTGAATGGAAAATGTGTCATTGAGCTCAGTGAATCTGTTACTTATGTATTGCAATTGCCAGGAGAGTGGGAGGAAAAGGTTATAGAGATACTCATTCGGGTTGTGTGTCCCCATGAGGGCCGTGAGATGGTTCCTGATTCCGCGGAGCTGGTGTGCGTAGGCAGGTAGGGCAATGGCTACGTAGGCCACGGGCGCAAGATCGAAGCGCAAAGAGGCTACCTCTTCGATAAGCATTACCTCGCCTCCCGAGCCGACCAAGGCCCCGGGACGTACTCCACCATCGTCCTGACCTGACCCAGACCCCAGGAGGGTCAGCACTGCCAGCAGGGAGATCGCTAACATCGTACCTAGAAAATCAGGGTAGAGTTAATGGGGGAGGTCGTGAAGAGGTTGATGGGCAGAGCGCACTTTGGACCGATATTGATTGATTGATGAATGAGCAGGTGGAGGTGGAGAGGAAGGAGACTGAGGGATAGGTGGAGACAAGGTAGACTGAGGGATGGGAGGAGGGGAAGAGGGGGCAGGAGGTTGTGTAAATGACTCTTCCAACACGAGGCCACGGGGTGCTCGCTTTAAGTCATCGACGTGGACCCATCTGGTGTCCCTAGTGGACAGGTCCTGGAGGTGAAATTTGTTGCCTTGTTGAGTGAGGACTCGGTGGGGCCCTGTAAATTTGTCATCCAACTTAGAGGAACGCGTATGGGAATGAGCAAAGACAAGATCGCCTACATTGATAGTGATAGGAGAGGCGGATTTATGTTGGCGCTGCAACATGTCCTCCTGAGAGGAAGCCAAAGTGGATTGGACAGACTGGTGGATTGTCTGGAAGTTGGCCAATTTTAGTTTAACATAATCATCCATGTTGTAGATGGGTTCTGGCTTTGAGGATAAGAGAGAGTATGGGAGGTCCTTGTCAAAGCCAAAGAGGACGAAGAAGGGAGATTCAGCAATGGATGCATTGATGGAACTATTGATGGAGGATGCCACTTGGGGAATCCAGTCATCCCAGGACGAACTATGGGAGCCTAGATGTTTGAGGCACTCTAAGATTTTTCGGTTGTGGCATTCGACAAAGCCATTGGAAGCCGGATGGTTAGGCACGACATTGCACTTACTGATATGAAAGTGGTGACAGATCTCATCTAGAAGGCTATTGTTGAACTCTGTACCGTTGTCAGTAAGAATGGTATGAAGGGTACTGAACGGGCAAATTACGTGATCTACAAGGGCACGTGCAACGCTCTTTGCGGTCTTGTCGGAGAGGGGTACGAGGACACAGTAGCGGGAGAAGTGGTCGACCGCTACGAACAAGTACTCAGCGCCAGATTCTGTGAGAGGTAGTTTTAAGAGATCGATAGAGACAGTTTCCCATGGTCGTGACGGGATTGGGTATTGTAAGAGAGGTGCTGGTAAGCCGGTTGATCCTTTGTGGCGGTGGCAGGAGAGGCAAGAGTCACAGTGGGCATTGATATCACGGCGCATGGTTGGCCAATAGTATTTGAGACGTGCTTGGCGCAAGCATCAGTCTTTACCTGGATGGGAAGCCTGAGGAGTATTATGAACAATATGAAGAATCTTTGGTATCAGGGCAGTGGGGACAACAAGTTGGCGTACTTCGCGATTAGGCATATCCTTGCCTGTGAGCAGTGTTTTCCTGTACAAGAGATCATCATCTAGCATGAACTCATCTAGTGATACTGGCAGAGTAGGTAAGGTCGAGGCATCGCCGGATTCTAGGAAATAAATGACTTTGGACCACACGGGGTCTTGGCGTTGAAAGTTTCGAACAACTTCTGACGTTAGTGTAGTATTTTCAGTTACTTCAGGCTGCAGTGATGTTATAGCTGCTGCTACGTGACATGAGAGTGCATCTGCGACTACATTCAACTTGCCTGGTACATATTGAAAAGTGGGATTAAAGTCATGGATGATGACAGACCATCTAGCTAGTCTACCTGTTAAGTTGCGATTCTTGAACAAATCACATAGTGGAAGGTGGTCTGTCTGGATATGCACTGGATAACCATAGACTATATCTCTGAAATGTTTCAAGGACCAGATTACCACTAGCGCTTCGAGATCTGTGACACTGTAGTTACGTTCAGCGGTTGTAAGGGTGTGACTAGCATACGCTATTACGCGCTTCCTTGATGCTTCATCGAGTTGCATCAAAACGGCACCAAGTCCAGTGTTGAGGCGTCTGTGCAGAGAAGGAAGGGTGTGGTATAATCAGGGAACGCTAGAACAGGGGCATTTACAAGAGCTGTCTTTAGCTTTTGGAAAGCCTGAGACTGGTCGTTAGTCCAAACAAAGGGCACATTCTGCTTGAGTAAGTGGGTCAGAGGAGCGGCGATCTGTGCATAATCCCGGATAAAGCGACGATAATAGCCACTGAGGCCCAGGAAACTTCGTACAGCGTCGGTAGTGGTAGGTTCTGGGAAGTTAATGATCGCCTTAGTTTTATCCTCATTAGTATGAATGCCTTGTGCATCTACGACATGGCCTAGGAATTTGATTTTCTTTCACAGGAAGTCACATTTACTGAGATTGATTTTCAGGCCTGCGAGCTGGAGGCGTTCAAAGACTTGCTGGAGTTTGGTAAAATGATCAGGGATGGATTTACTCACAACAATGATATCATCTAGGTACGCAAAAGGAGAGTGTCCCATCATACCACTGAAGACTGAATGGATAAGTCGCATGAACACGGAAGAAGAATTTCTCAGACCAAAAGGGAGTCTCTTAAACTGAAAATGTCCGGAAGGGGTGCTAAAGGCTGTAACTGGGTGAGAGGATTCTTCCATTTCGACCTGCCCGTACCCGCTGAGGAGGTCTAAAGATGAAAAGACTACGTTATTTTCACCAAGGGATTCTAGCAAGTCAGTGAGGACAGGTAACGGGAAACGGTCTGGAACGGTGACAGAATTGACCTTACGATAGTCGACTACTGGTCTAAAGTTGCCGTCCTTCTTTGGTACTAAGAAAAGTGGGCTATTCCATGGACTGACGGAGGGTTCAATAATGTCTTGGTCTAACATGTTTTGTATCATTTGATCTGTCTGCTTTCTCTGACTGTGAGGAAATCGATACGCTGGTATGTAAATCGGCTGAGTTCCTGGTAGTAGTTCAATCGTATGTTTAACAAGGTCTGTTCTACCCATCCGTTCGCCGGGTAAGGCAACCATGTTTCTGTACGAGGTCAGAAGGTCGAGGAGTTGAGACGTATTTTCTGGGAAATCTGTGCAAGTGAGATGTGAGAGCATATCGGGTGAATATGTCGGCGCAGATCCCGTAGAGTTAATAGTACATACACCGCTTGGCATATCATCAGTCTGAATAGTAGGAATTGAGGAATCCTGGCACACCTTTACGGCCGCTGGGTATACTAGGAAGTCTCCAATCTTTACACCACTTTTAAGTTTTAGTGGAGCATTTGTGACATTGAGCAAGTACAGGTAGCATAAACTGTCCTCTAAGACTGTACACCACATTGACTCATAAGTCAAGCCATTCACACAACACGTCTCAGGTAAGGTTAGTACATCCACTCCTTCTTTCGCACCAGCAACACAAACAGAGACTTTGGTGAACTCATGCGGTAACAAAATTGTGCACGTATTCGTTACTGCACGTTTCGTCTCTGCGTGTTGGAGAAGATCATTCAGACTGTGTGAGGTAGGTAACTGAGACATGTCTGAGTCAGCGATAGTGTTGTCGGGAGAGGATGTAAGAGCCATGTTCGAGGGCTGAGATGATGTATCAGGAGACATTGAGGAATTTATGTCCTTGCTCGCAGTCAGTAAAGGAATGATCTCTGTATTCTCAGATGATGATAGTGGTGGTTTGGGCTGGGGTGGACTTTTTGGTAGTGATAGGGACAGAGGTAACTGAAGGACTGATTTGATCATATGAACAGGACGGGGACATTCCATAGTGTAAACCGAGAATCCAGAAATGTCTATACTACCACAAGCAGGTAATAATGCAATGGAGTATTGTGCCATGGTGGAGAAATCAATAAGGGCATTTGCGGGATACTGCAAGTCATTAGTGATATGAAATTCAATGGGGATAGGGGGCAAATCTCTGTGGAGTTTGACTTCAAGGGTGACTCTGCCCTTAACCTTAAACTCTGAGCCGTTGACACCACATAGGCGAATGTCTGGTGGTTCTAGGAAACTGACGTGGTTGTGATGGCGATGAATAATTTGTAAGGAATTCTCGGAGATGAGATTTACTATAGATCCTGTGTCCAAGAAGAATGACGTTGGTATGTCATGACTGCTGCCGAGAATGACTAAACCCGAGGATGTTATGGGACCTACATGGCAGATGGGGAGTTGGGTTTCTGGTTCTACGTGATATTGGTCCGATACGGGCGTGGCGCTTCCCCCGACTGTTGGCGGTTGAGGTAACGGCATTCCTCAGTGGTGTGAGTCGTGCTTGATTTGTGGTATTTGCAGTGTGGACGACATGAGCGGGAAGGCGTACACTGTCTGGTTTGGGAGTGAGGACGTCTGTATGTACGGTCACAACTGGATGTTCGATGTCCAGGATGACCACAGTACCAGCAAAGAATCGAAGATTGTCTGTTCCGTCGGGCGCTAGATTGATCACGACCTGCGGTAGGAGAACGATGTGTGGCAGGTCTGCCGCGTGTGGTGGGAAGGGAGCGAGATTGGTCTGGGGTAGTGGAGGTGTGACAGACTGAGGAGGCCAAGGGTTGGGTGGTGCCCTGACACGTGTAGTTCGAACCTGTTCTTTCATGAATGGCTTTAGTGACCTGAATAATTTTATCTCCTGGACTGAAACCGATTTCCAAGGCTAGCTCTCGCTGTTTAGGAGTAAGCCAGTGAAGTAATCTGAGGTAACCAATTAAGTCAGCAAAGTTGGTGAGTGAAAGCATTGGAACGCCATTCTTGTCTTCTAACCATTTCGTGTCTACCAGTAATTGCAGCATCTCGCTACTAGTTGCTTTCATGGCGGCGGCAGCTTCGCGGAGCTTGGCATATTGCGCTGGGACGCGCAAGTCCTCATCTAGTTGGTTTAGGAGATTAATAAATCCCATGAGAGATGCGGTATTTGAATGCTGGCAACAAAGGCTGATGAGTTCTGTACAAAAATCAGCAAAGGTACGAATGCTATCGAAATGTCGTGCATGGATCATGGATCCGATGTCCGATTTGCCGTGGTGCAAGCGACCTAGGAGGTAAGCTACTTTGAGCGATTCCTCGGTTATTTGTCTATTGTGTATTTCTGTTTCGACTTCTCTGAGGATATCATAGACAGACCAAGTTGGGTCCTGGCCGGTAAATTTGGGACGATTGGCATCGTCGAGATAGATAGACTGTGGAGGGTTGGCCATGGCTGGAAGTGTAGAAGTGGCGGCAGGAGAGGTGTGGGAGAGAGAGAAGGTAGTGGCAGTTAAGGGCGAGCAAGACGGGGTATGAAGGGAGGCAGGAGAGGGAACGACAGGGGAAAGAGTAGAGGAAGAAGAAGGGAGTGTAGAGGCAGGAGTAGAGGAGGAGGTATCTGGATTTACGAGGGTAGGATGGGTAGTAAGTGATTCTGCGGGAAGTGAAACGGGAGTCTCAGGTACAGGGCGGTGGTACTCTTTGCCACTTCGTAAATGAGTGATTGTGTTCGAGTCAGCAGACGGGGTAGGATCAGGTGATGTTTCCGGGTCAAGAGGGCTGGTATTAAGTGGTTGACGTTGAAAGTATGACATTTAATGCAGCAATGGAAAATAAAAGGATGAAGATGGATACGTAGGTGGAAATGTATAATATAACAATGAGAGAATGAAATACACGAGTAGGTGTGAAAATGAATGAAGATGCGGGGATGGATGGCTTAAATAAAATGCGAAGGATGAGATGGAGTATAAATAATGTACGTGAAGATGAAAACGGGGTAATGGAAATGAGATGGAATATTTACAATAACCAATCTGTAGAGAAAATCGAGGATAATCTCTATAGAAAGGAAAGATATACTATAGTTACACAGTAGAGAGTCGAGATGTATGACGTGCAGGGGTGGCTGGGCGTAGCTGGGCTGGGGCGGGGCGGGGCGGGGCGGGGCGGGGCGGGGCAGGGCTGGGCTGGGCTGGGCGGGGCGAGGCGGAGCGAGGCGGGGCAGCGGGGTAGAGACAGCTTGGCGGAGAGGAGAAGAGACGCCGTGATGAATCACCGGCAGGGAGTGGCGGTTTTAGGAGGCTCTGTAATGCAGACCTGATGCGGGCGACGGCGGAGGCCGGTGGTGGGTGGTGAGGGCAGATGTCGGCGCAAGGCAGGTGTAGAGCTGGTGAGTTGCAAATGCAGAGAATGGTGGTGGCAGGCAGCGGGCAGACAGTGATAAGTGGCACCGTGGTGGCAGAAGCTATGATGAGTTCGGAACAGGTGCTGGGAACAGGTGCAACAGGTGCGGAGGTCGGCGACGGCGACACGTGCGGTCAGGAACAAGGCGTATGGGTGGGGTTGGTTGAGAGGTGAGCACTGGTGAGAAAAATTGGACACTCGGAAAGCACAGCCAGGTATGACACCACTAGAGGCACTGAGGAGGGGCGAGGCTGGCAGATGCGAGACGTCGTGTATCTTGTTGTATCACTAAAAATCCAAGGAGGTGGTCAGAATCTGATGGTTCGAAACACCGCTGCTACCAAATGTAACTTGCAATACTTTGGTAATAGAAACTCCGTGTACAAACAGCTAGATAAGGAGTTTATTACAAGCTCACAGTAAAATAGTCTGCCCGTCTAGACTGCCTGGTATCAACTGATGCATAACGCCGTCTTCATGCGTGGGAAAGCTTGCTGACCTAGCAAGTTTAGTGGGGGCATGTATGCATTGGGGGGGGACATATATACATCGGGGGTAGACATATTGTGGAGGGGGTATATATATATATATATATATATATATATATATATATATATATATATATATATATATATTTCCATACATTCAGAAGCTTTTAACTCAGAATCGGTTTTTCGAAATGAACGAGTTTTATAAATAGCCTTCATCAAACAGTATACTAATATACAGAATAAAAATAATCCAGTATCAAGAGGAATGCAGTGAAAGTAAGTCACTATTGCGAAGGGCATAAACTAAAGTAACTACAAATCGTACGTCCTACAGTTCATGCAAAATAACCAGGAGGACAAAATTCTATTTTATATTTGACTGTTGAATATCTTTCGTAGACAGAACATGGAAACACAGCGGCCCTCACGCCCAACCTCCCTGACAGAACGCATCAACTTCATCTGGATGTGGGTGGGGAGGCCTGTCAGCTCGTGCCATAGCTAAGGTAACAGGGTGCAGCGTCACCACTGTCTGCAGGTGGCTCAGGCAGTGGAAGCAGGAGGGACACGTTTCGAACAGGGATCGCACAGGCAGACCTAGTAATGGAAAATATTGCAAACCAATTTACAGCCGTATTAAAGAGTTCCATCCCATAGCATTGCACCATGATGAGTTGTATTTATCTGACCTGAATCTGAGAGCAATTTTCGTTTCGTTTTTAAAGGCTCCAGCATGCTTGCATGCGTCGGCCTTGGTCACCTAATGGCGGCTCTCCATGCTGCACGATCCATTGCAGCCTCGCTGTTCAGTCCCTTAACCCTGAGGTCACACTTAATGACCTCGTCCCATGTCTTTCTCGGTGTACCTCTCATAGCCTCACCCCCAATATTAACATTTCTCACCTTCCTCACCCAGTTATCATCCCCCATCCTCTCCACATGTCCAAACCATCTCAATCTACCTCTTCTCATCACAACACCAATACACTCCAGCCCCATCCTACCTCTCAACTCTTCCATCGTAAACCCAGCCTCCCCAGACCTTGCACGCAGGGACGCACTACATATCCACCTAATCATTGTCATTTCTGTACGTCTGAGCCGGCGAATATCCTCATCCATTACTACCCAGGTCTCACTACCATGCAGCATTACACTCCTAACACATGCTGCATACAAAGACCCCTTAGCACGTAGGGAGAGTCCTCTCAATGTCAGGGGTGGCAAGAGCTCCCTGAACTTCTTCCAACCACTTCCATTATCACTGTAGATGTACTAAATACCTTGATCTGTACAGGTATTACTGAGTTTCACGTAAACGTAAAGTTGAAGTACTCATAATCAACTTCATTCAAAGTAACTTTGCAAACTTCTTCAGTTTTGAAACATTTCCTGCCAAACCAAAGATTGCTAACCACACAGACTCTTTATATATGATAGCCGAGTGAATTGGTCCTGTGTATCAAGATTATGAATTGCCAACACATCATGTGTCATAGTTTCGTTGCCGTTCTTAGGGAAAAACTATCAAGAGCCAAGGAAAAGATAAAGTTCCTTTTCATATAATTTCATCTGCGTCTTTCTTATAAACAGGCAAAGACAGAGAAGTGTGATATCTGTGCTAAATATTGTTTTTGTTACTCAAAGCTGAGCAGAGCAAACAGCTTAATGAAGTGAGGTAAGAGATGTGAGATCTCATTTGTGCTCTCAGTTGAATGAGCTCTCAGTTAAGTTAACATTTACATCCCAAAGTCACCGTTACGTTGAGTTTTCAATATACCACGTATAATGCTTTCAACTGACATTTAAGTCTTATTTCATACTGAAAAGACATTGTCCATCTCTTTCAGAACGATATTATGTGTTCTTCTAGGTTAGAAAAGTTATGAACAACATATATTTCATGTGTCATACCAAACGTCCTTGTATTAGGTTTTTTCCTCCTCGGAAAATTGGTATTACAGGCTTCAGACTTGCTTGTGCTTATTCGTAAGGTGATAAATTATATATATATTTTTTTAATTGGCTAGGATGATAAACCAGGCTATCTCACCGGTTTCTTAATGACAGATTTCCAAGAGGAAAATTATTTGACGTAACCGAAATTAACCGAATAAAAACATATTTCTAAACAGTGTAAGTATTTTTGTTACATTATGGTATAGTAGTAAAATGCAATAGTGTGTAATGTGTAATGAAAATCATACTAAAAATGCATTATTGGTTAAAATCAATCATCATGTCATGAAGCTTATCAGACACACTGACGTATGTATTAGTAACAGTGCTTGGAAGATTAGGGAAGTCTGAGTTTCGTATGACAATTTTATGGTTTTAGATACACTTGTATTTGGGAAAAAACAAATACTAAGTACCTTGTCTAATCCAGAAAATGTACGTCAATACGGAAAATATGTCTGAATTTCCATAATCTACAGATTCATTTTGCATTGTAGTTTGTTGGTCGGATTCGACTTCACAAACTTATGACCAATCCCCTTTCCTAACTGGGATTTGTTTTCGGAGCATATATTAAAAATTTTCCCCTATCCCTTGTTCTATCCGAAACACAAATCTTTAAGTCATAAGAGAAAAATTATGGTCACCTTTTTTTTTTTTCAAAGATAAATAAGAAAAAAAGAGTGCCGTCTTATGTCCGTTATTCCTAATGCAAAATATTGTGTGTGTGTGTGTGTGTGTGTGTGTGTGTGTGTGTGTGTGTGTGTGTGTGTGTGTTACTGAATCAGTCTCTCTCTCTCTCTCTCTCTCTCTCTCTCTCTCTCTCTCTCTCTCTCTGTATGCGCCGGTGTGTGTGTGTGTGTGTGTGTGTGTGTGTGTGTCGGTTGGGTGGGAGGAGTTAATGAGGATGAGTTGGTGGGTGTGGTAGTTCGAAGCATCGCCAGGGTGGGTGGACAGTGGTAATGGTGAAGAGTGTGTGGGGGGAGGAGGTGACAGTTGTTGGGTGTGGTGTGTGGAGTGGTTCTGGGTGGGTTGTAGAGGGCAATGGGTTAGTGAGTGGATGCGTTTGGTGGGCTGGGTGGGCAGGTGCCTGGATATGTGAGAGGTCGGAGAGAGGTCGGTAAGTTAGGTTTGGATAAGATGAGTTTGATGGATAAGTCGAGTTCAAATGGGTGAATGGGGTGGCGGAGTGAATGGGGTTGGGTAAGAAAGGTGGTTAGGCACTTGGATGGCCGGGTTGGTCGGTGGGAGGAGTGGACAGGATGGGTGGATGGGCAGGGTGAGGTGTGTGGGGAGTTTTCAGGGAGAGGTGGGAGGGTTGTGTGGATGGATGAGATGGATGGCATTGTTGGGTAAGCAAGGTGGGTGGAATTCGTGAGTGGAGATGGTGGGTGGTAGGGGTCGGTGGGCAAGATAGGTTGTTGGGATGTGTGGACAGCGAGTCGCCAGGGCGAGTGGGCACCGTTGGTAGCCAGGGTGGCCGAGACGATTGCGTGATCGGGATGATCTAAGTGGGTAGTTGGGTTGGGTGGTTGGATGGGTTCAGGGTTGAGAAGTGAATGAGTGAATGTGTTGAGTGGCATTGTTGGGTGAGCTTCGTGTGTGGCATTCGTGGGTTAGCAGGGTGGATAGCAGGGATCGGTGGGCTGGGTAGGTGGCTGGAATGAGGTCGGTGGGTTGTGTTGGATGGGTAGAGTGGGTAGGTGGATAAGTAGGTGGGTGCATATGTGGCTGTCCTGAAGACAAGGCAGGAGTGGGACTTATGTGGCCAAATAACTTTTAACTGTTACTTGGATTTTAGTCCATCTCTTAGAAAACGTTGGATAAATATTTGGAAGCCAAAATCTATAAATTAGGGTGATTGTACCGTAATCTGCTACAACTCCGATATAATCACTTCTTATGGAAGTGAAGATGAATTTATGCACTTGATAATACACCTAATAGTAGGATAAATAAAAGTAACATTACATACGGCAGGACGTGAGTATGAGCGAAGCTTTATATCTCCTATCCATCCCCCTGACAAATTAGTGTTTTGGTGGGGGTAAGGAGGGGGAGTTAGGGGGTAGACGTGTGCGATTAACCTGACCTCTGGTGGCAGATTATCATGTATCACGAGTTTCTGTTCGGAGGTGTACCTCCGACCATATATGCAATGAGTAGTTTTATAGACTTATGCACGAAATTAAATATGAGAATTAAATAGATAGACACACACACACAGATAGATACACAGACAGATAGATATAATGATATAATACAAAGGCCTGACATTTTCAGACGGTGAAGTCGGATATCTGTCGTGAACTGGGGGATCTACAAGACACTGACAGGGTGATATTCAACAAATTTGCAGACCTGCCTATCACTATGTCCACGCTGGTCAGGTCGCAACATCGCATTATCTTCCACGTGGACAATGTTTTACATGATGGCCGCAGATTTCTCACGCAGAGGTATAGAGTATATATTTATCCTGGCGAAATTAACCATTCCACTAGCTTGATTAGTGAATTGTGATTGGGTAAACACCTGATATTATTTACGGTGACTGATAATATTCCTGCTTATCTCATTTTTTAAATCTGATGCTTCGTGCTTGTGGCAAGTTAGGGTTCTCCGTGGTGTGTGTGTGTGTGTGTGTGTGTGTGTGTGTGTGTGTGTGTGTGTGTGTGTGTGTGTGTGTGTGTGTGTGTGTGTGTGTGTGTGTGTGTGACTACTAATATTAGTCCTTCTTTCATGTGTTATCTAATGTTGTGTGTTTACTGTATATCATCCAGGTACTATTGCAGCCAGGAGTTGTTAGCCACCCTCGTCCAGCCAACCCGTGTATGTGGCAGCGTCGCATTCACGAGCAAAGAAGTTGCCTTCGATGCATTTCTGTCGAAAAACATCCTTTCAGATTTGGGCTTATGTTAATGGATAAAGCAATAGTAATATTTACTTTGAATGTTTGACTCATAACACGAATATATCATATTGATTATTTAATAACTTGTTCCTCGTATAGAGCCAAGCAAGTGACAAATATGTAGCCTATATTTGGATCCATTCCACGACTTCCTGTAGGTTTGAACCAGCAAAGACAGAGTGAACAAGTTCGAAGCATTCATTTGTTACCAGGAAACTAGAGAGAGAGAGAGAGAGAGAGAGAGAGAGGGTGCCTGCGAAATTTTAGAGGAATGAGGTGGAGAAATAAGGTGCTCAACACAGTTAAACAGGGGTTTTTCCTTTCGTTTCGATTGGTTTTCTATGCCTAAATGAATAAACGAAGGTAAATTATGAAATATAAAAACTGGATGACGAAGTGGTAATAGGGTCTGGCTAATGGTTGTTTGGTCCAAGATGTGCAGTGGTAAGCCTAATTCCAGGCAACGGTCGCTGTTAAAGGTGGGATATTTTAAGTCCCATTTATTTTAAATATTTCCATGTATGTTTACAGTACGTAATGCTACTATGGACCTATTTTCATTCCATGAATATTTTTATCAATGAACATTTTCACCACTCGGGACAAAATCCCCCATGGACCTATTTTCCTTAATGTTTTTTTTTTTTTTTTTTTTTTTAAGACGCCTACTTTTCAACGTAAACCTATTTTCCCATGAATACATTTTTCCTCATTGATGTATTTTCTCCCCACGGACCAATTTTTCCGTCGACCTGGAATCTCTCGATGGATGCAGGTTTCCAACATGGACGTATACCCATGGACATATTTTTCACAATGAACCTATTATCTTCATACACCTGTTAACCGACGTGGTTTATATCACCCACTGGCGTGTGCAGTTGAAACACAGACTCTTAACCAACAGACGTATTGCACGATGGACCTGTTGTAACCCACTGGATATACCTACTTCAGCATGATTCCAGAATAATATCCCTTGTGGTCCGATTTTCCGGCCACCTATCTGTTCCCAACTCGGACGTATTCACTCAAGTGACATAATTCCGGACGCCTGTTTTCCCACAATCCGTCCATCCACCTACACACCCACCCATCAACGCACATGCCCACAGCCTTACTCAGTATAGTATGTCTCAAGAGTAGGACGATATAAACCCGTCTTTTGCCTTGTCCTACAGGTAGCCCCACTTAATGCACGAACCCCACTCCACCCCACTTAACTAGCCCAACAACCCTTTCCCTCCCTCTCGCCCACCCATTCCACCTAATCCGCCTGTGAAACCACCAGCCTACACTAACCAATCCACCTAATCACCAACCTACCAACCCGCATACCATGCTCCACAAGTCAGATGACTCTCAATTCAACACACACACACACACACACACACACACACACACACACACACACACACACACACAGGCGGGGTGGATTTCCTTACACGAAAGATGAGTATCACCGCTTAACTTAGTCTGTTGGTAGAAAATAGTGCTCTTTACAGGGAGGTTGCCAAGCCGTAGATAATGGGCTTCATTCCGGCTACATACACATGATTTTATGCGATATGAGTAAATAACGTGCTTGAGCCTAACAGGGAATTTTTCCTTTGGCTGATGACGAAGGAGTTTATTTATCCCAGGATAACGTCTCGTCGGACAAAATGAAAGATGGGTTTTATTCTGGGTAACGCCAGTTGACTTTGTCAAATTATTAGGCATGCCGCGTAACTTCTGTTAAATGCCTTATGTTCGCATTTTTTTCCTCTGACAGTTAGCAGCTGGAGATTAGGTAAACTCATGAGTATTTTTCTCATTAACTGGATATCCCTCTAGACAGAGAGGCATATTACTTTCTTAAGCACAGATTTTTTGTTAAATCAACAGCATTTATCTCAATTCATTATTCCTCCGATGGCAATCCTTAAAAAAAAAAAAAAAAAAAAAAAAAAGACCCTTTATCACAAAGCAAGGCAAGTTCTAGTGACTGATGGAAGAAATATTCACACTGTGGCCTGTTTTCAATGGAACACAGGAATCCAGGGTATCTCATCCCTTGCATTTCCCAGCGCCAGTCTGCCTCCACGTCATTTCTCCAAAATTCCCTCTTTGTGTTCACTGATTCAAATCTACATTACAGGAAGTCGCGGAGTGAAATCAGAGAAACATTTAAGTCACTTGCTTGGTATTTGATAAGAAAAAATAGTTACTAAATAATGTGATATATTCGTGTTATCGGAGTCCAACCTTCAGAGTAAATATTACTATTGCTTTATCCATTAGTACAAGGCCAAAGCTGAAGGGATATTTTTCGACAGAAATGCATCGAAGGCAACTTCTGTGCTCGTGAATGCCACTCTGCCACACACACGGTTTGGCTGGACGAGGGTGGCTAACAACTCCTGGCCGCAATAGTACATGAGCCACCCATAAGCCAAGTAACATCGTCTAGGGATTGTCTGAGTAACTAATTTGAGTGATGAATTTATCAGAGATTAATTTATGGGTATCTTTTATGGGTAAACATTTTGAGGGATACTGTATTATTGGTAACTCCTGCATCAACCCGCTCAGATACATCATATTTAATTCTGTCCTCTTGGTTAATGACATGGATAGCAAATTTACAAGGAACTAATTCGGGGTAACCAAGTTGTTAAGTACAAATCTGGGATAACTAATTTACGATAGGCTTTTGTTTTTTGGATAGTATGGGCAAGTAATCTGCAGGAAGCCTAATAACAGGAAATTGTTACGTATGTCTTTGCATCATATATATCTTTTGTATTTCAGGGAATGTTTGCCGTCCTTGGGTTTGGCGTCGTCATCGGGATCCTGGTTCCCTTGCTTGAGTGTATCATTGGTAGTATCAGCCAGCATAAATGTACAAAGTGAATGAGTGAAAATTTTAGCTACGCCCAGCTCTGTGTGATGTAGGAAAAATCTTCACGGGCTCGCATTTTCTTGTCAATTTCCTTAGAAATTTAAATCAGCTTAATAATTTGTCACTTCCGTCTACTGTGCAAATATTCATAAGATGTGAAAGATATACAAGAGCATATGCAGGATAAGGATGAGTTAGAAAGCCTCCCTTAGAGACTAATATACATATTGTTTCCAACATACTGATAATTTTATGTAAACCATGTAATAAAGTCTTGGAAAAATTACTCTAAAGTTCATTAATCTTAACTAATATATAATAGTTATCTGTAGTCAAAAAGTACACAAGAAACACTACATGACTGAGAAGAACAGGTTAATAATGATCAATAGCGATTCTGGTCTATACTATGTGATCACCAGTATTCATATTGTGTACTTACAGTATGTTAAAAGATAAATAGTTTGTAAATAAAATATATGTTGCCGTACATCACCAAGATTCATTTACCTGTACATGCAACAAAATTCAACAGAGAATAAAGAATCGGAGTTGTTAAGAGCATGATCGGGGAAACAGCAGCGAGGTGGAAGGTAATGATAGAGCAGGAACTGACTTGTCCACAAAGTTTAGTCTTCTTGGTGTTCTTCCCCACATTGCCTGTCACTCAAGCAGCCATACCCATGCGATTAGCAGATGCACCCCTCCCTGAAAATGCTTGGTGAGAATAAATATATCGTAGAACGAAACTGAAAATATTTAGGTTATCCTTTGCATGATACGGTAAAAAAAAAAAAAAAAAAATACAGGTATAACTGCAATGAATAGGATGAGTGTGTTCATGATTATAATTATAAGTATATTCATGTACTATTGCCTCAAGGTATTTCGGAGATTTCGTCACCAGAGGGCCGGACATAAACAAATCATTGCTGTTTGCTGGTCATATTCCTGGTTTTTCCGCTGGTCCTTGCCTTCCAACACCCTTCTGTCGTTGCAGGGAGCAACATAAAGGTCCAGTGCTTACTTCAGCGTTGGTTGGGTTTTTCTGGTGTTTGGACTTAGCCTGAAATTTGGGGGGAAAATTCAGTATGGCAGACGGGGCCCCCCTGGTCGGGTTTTCTCGTTTCTGCACATGCGCAGTACACCTCCGGACAGAAATTAGTGATACAGGATAATCTGCCACCAGAGTTCAGGTTAATCGCACATGTCTACCCCCTCTAACTCCCCCTCCTTGCCCCTACCAAAACACTAATTTGTCAGGGGGATGGATAGGAGATATGAAGCTTCGCTCATTCTCACATCCTGCCACATGTAATATTACTTTTATTTATCCTACTATTAGGTGTATTATCAAATGCATAAATCCATCTTCACTTCCATAAGAAGTGATTATATCGGAGTTGTAGCAGATTACGGTACAATCACCCTAATTTATAGATTTTGGCTTCCAAATATTTATCCAACATTTTCTAAGTGATAGACTAAAATCCAAGTAACAGTTAAACGTTATTTGGCCACATAAGTCCCACTCCTGCCTTGTCTTCAGGACAGCCACATATGCACCCACCTACTTATCCACCTACCCACTCTACCCATCCAACACAACCCACCAACCTCATTCCTGCCACCTACCCAGCCCACCGATCCCTGCTATCCACCCTGCTAACCCACGAATGCCACACACGAAGATCACCCAACAATGCCACTCAACACACTCACTCATTCATTTCTCCACCCTGAACCCATCCAGCCACCCAACCCATCTACCCACTTGGATCATCCCGATCACGATATCGTCTCAGCCACTCTGGCTACCAACGGTGCCCACTCACTCTGGCGACTCACTGTCCACACATCCCAACAACCTATCTTGGCCACCGACCCCTACCGCCCACCCTCTCCACTCACGAATTCCACTCACCCTGGTTACCTAACAATGCCATCCATCTCATCCATCCACACAACCCTCCCACCTCTCCCTGAAAACTCCCCACACACCTCACCCTTCCGATCCACCCATCCTGTCCACCCATTCCTCCCACCAACCCACCCGCCCATCCACATACCCAACCACCCTTACCCAACCCCATTCACTCCGCCACCCCATTCACCCATTTGAACCCGACTTATAAATCAAACTCATCTTATCCAAACCTAACTTACCGACCCCTCCCCGACCACATGCCCACCCAGCCCACCAAACGCATCCACTCACTAACCCATTTACCCCCACAACCCACCCAAAACCACTCCACACACCACACCCAACAAGTGTCCCCCCCCCCTCACCACCATTACCACTGTCCACCCACCCAGGCGCTGCACCGAACGACCACACCCACCAACTCAACCTCATCAACTCTACCCACCCAACCAACGGACTCACACACACACACACACACACACACACACACACACACACACACACACACACAGAAACAAAGCGCGTATAAACAGACAGGCAGAAAGACAGACAGACAGAAACACACACACACACGCACACACACACACACACACACACAGAAACAAAGCGCGTTTAAATAGACAGACAGAAAGACAGACAAACAGAAACACACACACACACACACACACACACACACATACATGCACACCCAAATATTGTTCCTCTATTCAAGAAAGGAAATAAACAGAATCCACTCAACTACAGACCAGTATCTCTGACCAGTGTTGTATGCAAGGTACTAGAAACACTAATGAGAAAAATTTAGGTAAACCAGCCGCAATAATATATGATAACAGAAAGACAGTTCGGTTTTAGAAATGGAATATCATATGTTACAAATCTATTAATCTATTATCATACAGTTGCAGAAACACTTCGGAAAAGAGAAGGACGGGTGAACGGTATCTATTTTGATATTAAGGAAGCATTTGACAGTACCGCACCAAAGACTTTTATGGAAGCTGTACCATCAAGGAGGAATCCAAGGTAATCTGTTCTGTTGGATGCAGGATTTTCTCAGAAAAGGGAAATGAGAACAGTACTAAGGAGTAATTACTCATCATGGAGGGAAGTGACCAGCAGAGTTCCACAGGGCTCAGTGATGACACCAATTATGTTTTTAGTATATATTAATGATGTAGGCTAGAAAGGAACATTTGATTGGGATGTTTTCTAAATATGTTTGTTGATGATGCAAAAATACAAAGGAGAATTACAAACAGGCTCTTGCAGAGAGCTATAAGAAGAATTAAACAAGCTTCATAAATGGAGCAATGGATGGCAAATGGAAGTCAATGTGGACAAATGTCATGTAATTAGGTTGGGTAAAAGTGGAAAAGGACCAGATCTGGATTATAAGATAGGATGTTCAACCCTACACATATCAGAAAAGGAGAAAGACCTAGGAGTGATTACCAAATATAGACTTTTTCTCCGGCAGACCACATAAATGAGAAGGTATGAAACATGCACACACTGCTTGCTAATACAAGAATAACATTCACATATATAAATGAAGGCATGCCGAGAAAGATAATTACCTCATTCATCAGACCAACACACGAATTTGCATCAGTGGCCCGGAATCCTCATCTCAAAAAACACATAGATAAGATTGGAAAAGTACAATGCGCTGCTACAAGATTGTTACCAAGCTTAAAGGATCTAAGCTATGAAGAAAGACTATAAAAACTGAACCTACCAAAACTACAAGCGAGATAGAAGAGGGAACATGATGACGCTATATAAATACATCTCAGGGAAAGAAAGAATAGACATCATTGAGATATAATCTATGGGGAAGCATCAGTAGGAGGACACTGAAAAAAAAAAAAAAAAAAAAAAAAAAAAGAGAGAGGTGAGAAAGACGTAAGGAAATTCATTTTCCCAAATAGGGCAATTGATCAGTGGAATCCGCTACCGAATGAAATAATGCAAGCCAAAACTATTCATAAATTTAAGGATATGTATGATAAAAATGGTTTAATACAAGGGATATTACGAGTTTGACCCACTACTGTAAAGATACAATTAGGTAAGAGCAATTAGGCAAGAACAGATACACACACACACACACACACACACACACACACACACACACACAGATGCTGAAGGGTGGGAAATGAGGGAGGGAGGATTTGGGGACGGTGAAGGGGACGGATGAGATGTGGAAGTGTCTAGTACTGTTCTAGTAGCAGCATGCACAGTTCATTGACTCGTATCGCCGACATAAACCCATTAATTCAGCTATAATATAGATGTATTTCCATTAGGATTCCATGATATGCCATCCAATTGGCAATAGTTTTAATGAGCGAATACTTTCATATAATATTAAATATCATAACTATGCTACTTTCAATATTACATGCTGCTCATACTGTTCAATGATTATACAGTCAACCATCAAAAAATAATTCATAAGACGTGGGGCCAATCTTTCGGGGATAAACAACCACTGAGGATGATTAGTTAGTGAAGTTGCTGTGAACTACTCTCCGTGTGTATGTATGTGTGTGTGTGTGTGTGTGTGTGTGTGTGTGTGTGTGTGTGTGTGTGTGTGTGTGTGTGTGTGTTAGGGCGAGTCCACGCGTGCTCTCGAACATATAATGGCAACACGGCAGGCAACATGTTCAGGAACGTGTTTGCAGCAGTGTTTGGACAGATTTATACAAACATGTTTCAGTGCGGCTTCGAACACTTGCAGGAGAGGCGATGGGATAAGTGTATCCATACCAGGCAGCTCAGACTTCATCGTGATGTTGCCATGATCTGGACGCTGCTGTTCCCAACATGCTTCCAGTGTGTTCGTTACTGTGTTGCTTACATGTTGCCAGCACTTGCTCGAGCACAAGTATGGACGCGCGCTTACTGTGTGTGTGTGTGTGTGTGTGTGTGTGTGTGTGTGTGAGTCAGTTGGTTGGGTGGGTAGAGTTGATGTGGTTGAGTTGGTGGGTGTAGTTAGGTGCATTGCCAGGGTGGGTGGACAGTGGTAGTGGTGAAGGAAGGGGTGGGGGCAGTTGTTGGGTGTCGTGTGTGGAGTGGTTTTGTGTGGGTTGTAGGGGTAAATGGGTTAGTGAGTAGATGCGTTTGGTGGGCTGGGTGGGTAGGTGGCTGGATATGGATAGTCGGGGAGGGGTTGATAAGTTAGGTTTGAATAAGAAGAGTTTGATTTATAAGTCGGGTTCAAATGGGTGAATGGGGTGGCGGAGTGAATGGGGTTGGGTAAGAAGGGTGGTTGGGCATGTGGATGGGCGGGTGGGTCGGTGGGAGGAGTGGGTGGACAGGATGGGTGGATGGGCAGGGTGAGGTATGTGGGGAGTTTTCAGGGAGAGGTGGGAGGGTTGTGTGGATGGATGAGATGGATGGCATTGTTGGGTAAGCAGGGTGGATGGATTTCGTGAGTGGAGAGGGTGGGTGGCAGGGGTCGGTGGGCAAGATAGGTTGTTGGGATGTGTGGACAATGAGTCGCCAGGGTGAGTGGGCACTGTTGGTAGCCAAGGTGGCTGAGACGATTGCGTGGTCGGGATGATCTAAGTGGGTAGATGGGTTGGGTGGCTGAATGGGTTCAGGGTGGAGAAGTGAATGAGTGAATGTGTTGAGTGGTATTGTTGAGTGAGGTTCGTGTGTGACATTCGTGGGTTAGCAAGGTGGATAGCAGGGATCGGTGGGCTGGGTAGGTGGCAGGAATGAGGTCGGTGGGTTGTGTTGGATGGGTAGAGTAGTTAGGTGGATAAGTAGGTGGGTTCATATGTGGCTGTCCTGATGACAAGGCAGGAGAGGGACTTATGTGGCCAAATAACTTTCAACTGTTACTTGGATTTTAGCCTATTGCTTAGAAAACGTTGGATAAATATTTGGAAGCCAAACTATAAATTAGGGTGATTTTACTGTAATCTGCTAAAACTCAGATATAATCACTTCTCATGGATCTGAAGATGGATCTATGCACTTGATAATACACCTAACAGTAAGATAAATGAAAGTAACATTGCATGCGGCAGGAAGTGAGAGTGAGAGAAGTTTCATATCTCCGATCCATCCACCTAACGAATCAGTGTTTTGGTGGGGGTAAGGAGGAGTTAGGGGGGGTAGACGAGTGCGATTAACCTGGCTTCTGGTGGCAGCTTACCCTGTGTCACGAATTTCTGTCCTGAGGTGTACATCCTGTGTGATGTCATGGACGAGTCACTCCACTTCCACTGCTACCATTGGTCTGTTCTTTTGAGCTGGTGAAGCTAACGCCCCGCTCATCCTGCTACCTGCCGAGGTGTGCAGCATGGAGTACTCGGGCCCTGCCACACTTGAGGACCTTGAAGCGGACCTGGCGCTGAGTGACGAGGATGAAATGACTCAGAGTGACTGGCCACAGCTACCACAAAGTAGTAGCAGTGTCTCACTAGCTGGGAAGTAGCTATGAGACCAGCACTATCTGTACCTGCCACATCTCACCTCGTTGGCCCGGCATCTTCCCTCTGCCAAGCTCCCCATGCATAACACCTCAGACAGCAACAGTGATCCTTCATTACCTGCTATCAAATCCTCCATGCGGCAGGAGACTTCTGATCCTCTGCAGAGGGCAACCGCCCTTCGATCCAACACTCCTCGCCTTCCGCAGCTTGTTCAATGCCCCCAAGTTTCGCCGTTGCTTCCTGCCTCTACACCTCCGGCGTCCACACCCAGGGCTGACTACATCAAGCTTTTATTCAAAGACAAATCAATTGTGGACATCGAACTTCGATGGTTATCTGAGGTCACCCGTGCTTTTCACCTTGACCACACCCAAGCGGAGGCCAGGATGTCTGCAATCACTTCCCGTTTTGTCTACATCTCCAGACGTCACAGTGACATTGTAGACAGCATAACTAAAGGAGAGTTCCTATCCGTTTCTTTGGAAATTCAAGAGTCACCTGAGAGGCCCAGCAAGTTTCCTACTTACCTCCTTACACATTATCCCGTCTGCACTGATCCCAACTTGATCAAGGAGCTGCCAAGTATCTACTCAGCCCAATGTTTCCACCAGAATGGCACTCCTATCAACCGGCTGGTAGTCACCTGGAGCCTTCCTCACCCACCACCATCAATTGTCCCCTTCAAATTCCTTCCATGCCTCCCATCTTGTAAGTTTCGCAAGATGAAAGATGAGCAACCGTACTACTTTCGATGCTGGGGCATTGGTCACATCTCCTGGTATTGCTCTGTGGCAGAACGGTGTGCATGGTGCTCTGGACAACACAACTCTCGGACGTGTCCTCACCGACCCCCTCCACCTGCTTCTGATACAGCCTCGATGCAACCCAACCAGCCACCTCCAGATACCTTGCACTGGAAATGTCTCCGATGTCATCAAGGAGTTAATGTTTGGCATGGCTGCACTAGACACCGGGCTAACCCGGCTCCCATTGCCAAGGGTGGGACTCCACTAGTGTCACCACCATCACTCCACGTCGCCGCTCCTCCTGCCTCCACTGGCGATTTGGACTCAGCTGCAGTCACTGAACTTTGCAATGCTGTTGCCACTCTCAGGACTCGGATTAGCTCACTTACGGCACGTTTTGATGCTATAGAAGCCCGCATTGATGGCTTGGTTAGCAAGCAAGCCACGCTTGAGACAACATTAAATTTACTGGTTGAATCACAACAAGTCATCATTACTACTGTCACCACCCTTACGGAGAAGCTGGACTCCATTGTCACTCCCATTGGACGACTGAATGCTCCCCCCAGGGAGTCTTTCCTTCATGGCATCCCGTGTAGCACTTCACATGCTACCACCACTTCCTCATCTGGCCCTCGCAAACATCATGGCAAAGTTTGGTAACATGGCACAACTGCATGTCATCTCTTGGAATGCCTGTGGTGTTACTAACCAGTCTAACCTTACTGCACTCAAAGGATATGTATACAGTCACCACCCTGATATCATTTTCATTCAGGAATCCTTCATTGGTCATGCGCTACTCGGGGTAGAGGCACCCACTCTCAGTGGTTGTTTCTTACGTCCATCGAGTTAGGAATGGCCTTATCATGTATGTCCACTCCTCCATCCAGCACCGTTTCCTCCAAAGCTCAGTAGAAGACAAGACAACCTTCCAGCTTCTTGAGGTCACCATTGGAAGCGGCACAATTCGGTTGTGCAACGTGTACTCTGCACCAGGCAAGTTGAATACAGCTGCTCTCCCAGCTCCCACCATCTGTGGCATGATATACATGGGGGATTATAACGGGACTAAACTTCTTGAGTGTAATTGATGAAATTAGCTCACCCTCTGGGACACCGGTGGGGCCACACACTCTCGAGGAGGCGCACTAGATCACATCCTTACATCCGGCCTCATGGTGTCCTGGATCAGGTGTTCATCTATCCCTGCGCTCTTCTCTGATCACATTGCTCTCAGCCTTCATAATTCCCTCCCTGGTACACATTCTCCTGCACACAGACGCACTTGCATTGCAATCCCATGCAAGTACTGCCCTACATACATCTTCTATATGACCAACCTTCGTCCCACGTTCGACCTTCATTGTCCCGAAAAGCTGTATTCATCACTTATCAGCTCCATGCATGACTTCTACGCTCATTATGTCAGCAGGCCACACATTACCAGCCATCATGATGCCCACACCTGGACACTGGATAATCGCATCACTCAGGCAGAGAGGAAGGTGGTGGAAGATGGTTTTGCCTTTCAAAGATGACCTTCCCCCGAGTGTCCATCAGTATTAATTGTCAAGGGATGATCTAGTTACTCTCCAGCATTGCGTTTATATCGATTCGTATCATAAACTTACCAATAGCATCAAACATCAAACAACTGTTGATTCCATGTGGTGCCTTATCAAATAGGTTTGAAAACCAATATACTCTCGTACTACATATAAATTCGTACCAAATAAATAAATAAATACCGTTTATGAGTGGTTTGGAATAGTTATCCTCCCATAGAACTCGTTTTCTTTGCAGCCAGCCTGATAGAAAACCCTGTAAGGTAAGGAGGTACTCCTACCTGGATCGAGTATTTTAAACCTCAGCTGAGCGATTTCTCTATGAATTTTCGATGTTTCTCACGAAAAGCGGATGTTTGAGCCAAAAAAAAAAAAAAAAAAGGTCCAAAAATGTCGGGACTGGGGCGTACCACTGCACAGAAAATGTTGGGATTGGGGGGTTAAGGCAGAAGGCCACACTACTTACTAAGGTTTTCCTGGTTGCTTTGGCTTGACCATGTCGGTAAGCATTGACATAGATATATTCTGGGGGTTTGGGTAGTATTTTGTGTCATTTTTCTTGCAACAGATAATGAGAGATACCGGTATTATGTCCACCTATGTGCACAGACACCAAATTTATTTAATTTTATGCAAAATTATTTTTAAATGGCGTTTTCATATAGAGATGCCATAAAATAGTTGACATGATGGTGACTGTATAAAGGTAGTGTATGCCAAGAGGATGATCATACTAAGTGAGGACACAGCCAAGTCAGAGGTTGAGTATGATATTTAGTTGCAAAATTAATTACATGTAAGGGCTAAGGATGTTTCTTGCACAAACATTGCGGAAGTCAAAGCCTTCTAGATTCCATTCTGCGTCCGAAGTCAAAATACACGGGTAAACACAAATATCTGGCTCCGCACTAATGATAGATGTGTTACGTCACTATACTTCTCTCACGAGTGAGCCCTTGATATCACCACCTATCTAAAGCTTGTTATCTGACACCGCTATACAAGGTGTAATGCAGCTTTATCTGCCGAACATTAACGCTTTAAATGATGCCCTGAATGAAACAAAATAGGCAAATTATGTGACCACCACTACGCATTTCAGTCTCCTTCCCCTACCTTCTCTCCCTCCCATCCCTCACTCCGCCCTAGCGTCATCGCTCGTCCCCCCACCCACCTTTTCTTCTCTCTCTGGGCACTCCCTCTCAGCCCCACTTACTCCAGTGTGACTTGCCGCGCATAAAGGAGTCAACCTGAGGCATGGGGGTACAGGAAGATAGGTGATTATATATGACTACGACTGTACATGGCAGAGTGCACTTGCATGTTTACCCTGAACAGGAAACACGTCTATTAATGCTTGACGAAGCATTCATTTTTTTTTTATGGTATGGGTTATTAAATGTAGATTAACAAGATAAACATGGGTAATTATCTGCATCCAGGGATAGATGATGCAATAAACATAAAATCGTATCGTAGAAGTTTGAAGAGGATATTGAGTATCTTAGTGGCTAGAGTTCTCACATCTTATATATTTATGCAACTAAACAGACTACATTCATATTACTTCACGCCTGGTGTCATAGTGGACAGAAGGACCAGTTGGAGTGAAGACCTTACCGGTATAAAAGGGATCAATCTCCAAAATGTAACTGGAATTTTTTAGTGTATTGTTACAAAGAGTAGCCTGTATATACTGGACCTTGTTAGCTTAGCCTTGGTCACCTGCACCCTGGAGTAACATGGGATTGGTTAGTCACACAGAACTCATTATTACTGAAGTACCTGGAGAAACGGATACTGTCCCAACCTTTTTCTAGGAGAGAGTCTTTAAATGTTCCCACCCACCCAGATTGTTAAGAAAACAGTAGCCAGATTCTTCATGCATTGTTTAAAGATTAACTGAAAATGAATTTTTCTTGCCTTGAGAAAGCAGATATTGCAAAAAAAAAATAATAATAATAATAAAACGGGGCAGATTTGAAAACTTAATGGCGTTCATTTCTGATAATGACTCGCATTCGAGACACTGATATAATACGCATAAGTGAAAATATTTGCTGCAGATTTGGTCTACTTTCTTTACAGCTTAACAACACATAAAGTAGGCTAATCTTTACAATCTTCCTAATAAACAGCAGAAAATATGGTGAATTTCTGAGTTCTGTAATTTATTCCACATATTGCAGTGGTATTTCTTAGTGTTTTCTTGGGAAGCAGGAGCATTTCCGTATATTCTTCTTGGGGCCAGTTGGCAGTTCGAGTCCGAACTAGGGTATCGTATTTCTAGTGAGAAATGTAGCAGTCATTCCAAAGATCTCTCCATGACCTCCAGAGCAGTATGATCCATTGGTCCTAGCTCGGGGGATTCACCCTCTGGCCAAAATCAATTAATTATGTCTAGCATTTGACAACCCTGTTCTGCTTCAAGATCAGTTAATAATACCAGTTACACAGAGGTATCGTCTTATTATACAAAGTGGCATAAAACTCTACTTACTGTAAATTCATCTCCGTATTTGTCAGATAACCAGCCGCGTGCCGGACACTTTTAGTCCTATGTGTCCCCCTTGTGCTGGCCAATATATTTTTTTTTTTTTGGGGGGGGGGTGCTAAAATGATAGATTTTGATGTGAAAAAAAAAAAAAACGAATATCACCATGAAAAAACTCACCGGAGGCCAGAAATGCGTTTTCTGTAGTCCCACCGCCCGCCTTCAGGTGTGTGCGCACAGGGAATGCTCAGCAAAGGTGAGAAAAAACCCGTTTTCTATGCATGGTAAACTCAGGTATTCTTGCTAACGTGACTCAGGAAAGGTATAAGAATGTTCTTTGCACTTTTCAGTCCACTTCACACTCACGTTTTTTTTTTTCCATGGGGTTTTATAAAGGAAGCGACTTTTTTTTTTTTTTGCAAAATATATCACTTACTACTGCAACACTATACATATCCCTGTGAATGCATAGTCTTACAGGTGCGAGAGAATATGCACAACTTGACGTCATAATGTACTACAGCCCTTTCACTTATGATAAAGTATTTACAACATACCTTCAGTATACACAGACATTATGAGTATTTTTGAGCGTCTCACTGTGAATACATCGTCTTACATTTACGGGAACATTATGTAAAACTTTACTTCACTACGTTCAGTCCTTACACTTACAAGAAAATATTTACAACATGCCTTCACTGTGTGCGGTACTTATAAAACTTTTTGAGCGTCTTTTTCCGTACTTACAACACTTTTTGAGCGTCTTTTTGTCGCTCGTGATTACCACACTATTGTTACTCAGTAATTAGTGAGAGTGTGGTACTCCTCAAAGCGTGGGAATATACACAGTCCTATGTCACACTCTGCACTCATATACCTTGAGTCCTTTCACTGAGTACATGGCCTTACAATGCTGGTTGCACACACGTGACACCTTTGCTGGGGATTTTGACGCGTTGCACTTGGAGGGACGATCCTGGGGAAGCGTCTATCGGTGAGGTGGATAGGTGTGGCGGCGGTGTGGTGGTGGCGAACAGCACTCCTATCTTCCCCATATTCCCCCACTATCTCCCGCATCAGCTCACGAATATATCCCTCAAAGGTCTCCTAGATGCCCGTGGTGTGTCCGTAGACATTGTGAGCATTGAGGACGTTGATGTCGAGTAGGTGGAAGAATAATATCTTATACCACTTCATCGTGGGCTTGGCACAATCCATGCTGGAAATCATAGCGTCTGACTGATTCACCTGTTGCATGTTTACATTGTAGGCCAAGACAGGTTCTGGTTTTCAAACGTGGCACTGCCCTTCTGCCCAGTAATCTATGCTGTCTGTGTGGTGCACAAGGGGCCGATGAGAAGACAAGAGGAGGAAGACTTCACGGTTGTGGTGCCATGCTGTGGCGAGGATATTATTCGCCTGGTAAAAAACAACCTCGTTTTTCTGAAGCTTCCTCCCCACCATCACCATGTGCCGATGGTTCTTTTTTACGGTGCCGCACAGGCCAGTTTCCTGCAGATGAAGGTACCTGGTGAGAAGGGGGTTTGTGTACAAATTGTCCAAGTACAGGACGTGCCCATGATGAAGGTATTCCTCGATCATTGTCTTAATCACAGCCTCTGACAGTCCCAAGCATCTATCTTCTGTGATATCTGTCTGAACACCTGTGTACAGGACTATGTCCTGCACATACCCAGTCCTACGGTGGCACATCACGAAGATTTTGAAGCCAAACCTGTGTCTTTTGGTGGGGATATACTGTTGGAATGCGATATTACCTCTCCATGGCACGAGACATTCGTCTATGACGAGGAATTTCTCTCACAGGTGATAAAAAACTAGACGTATCCTCCTCATTCTTCCGTGTTGTTATCGTTAGCTGGGTCAAGGGTGTCAAAAGAATGTAGGCAGCTCAGGGTGTATTGAAATTTATTCCTCCCCATCACCTTGCCAAAAAATGGTGTCGCCATTACTGGATCCACAGTCCAATAGAAAGGAAGCTGATGTTTTTCCAATATCCCCATCAAAAGCACAAGTGCTAGGAACACGTACATTTCTCTCAGTGTCACATCAAGTTCAAACAGTTGGCTGTGTGGTGTCTGTGTCGTTCTCCAATGCTCAAATGCTGCAAAGGCGTTTGTTAGGGCAACAATTTTCAAGACGAAGTCCACAGGGAAGTAGTTTCTCAGAAGGTCCAGCCTACTTGAGCTATGGTTCATCTCTGGAACAGTACACCCGGTCTCATTCTCGTGGGAGAACGGGTGAATGTGGGAGACAAAGTCACTCCCGTCCTTCCACTCCCACATCGTTTCCTCATCATCATCATCATCGCCTCCATCGTCCTCGGGCCGAGGGGAAGCATGGGGAAGTGTGGGGTATAAGGGAAGAATTTCACGTGAGGTGTTGGGTGTGGGGAAGGCAGGAAGACACTGTCGTGAGGTGCTAGACTGAACTGGGTCACGTTGGGGTGAGGGAGAACGTGGGCGAAATGATTCACTATCCCCCAAAATGGAATTTTCCCAAATCGCCCTCTCTTCCTGCACATAGTTTCCTTCCCACGTAGGGAAATCCTAGGCTTCTCCAACCACACCAGAACATCTGAATTACCTTCCTCCTCGACTTTCTCATCATCGTCATGGCATGCAAGGCAACGACGTGCAGGTGGCCTCCTTCCACATGTCACCCTGGCATACCCCACGTACCTTGATTTTCGTGCTGAGGGAATTTCCTCATCAAGAGTACTCTCCTCATTAGGCTGGACATAGTCTTTATCCTGCAGGTCATCGTCCATGTCACTTTCCCCAGTGTAAGGGACCTTCAGCTCTTGAATCTCCTCATCTGAACGACCGCAAAAAGACATTACTGCACTGTATGACGGACACAAGCAGAGTGAGGCCAAGCGAGCGTGAGGAGGGGGCACTTGGGTGTATAGGCCTGACTGCCTGAGCGCAGATAGAGGAAGGGCTGCCCTACAAGCACACCAATATTTGTGTGCATAGCTTGAAAAATGCTGCCACAATGAATTTTTGAAATTTAAGCCATTTTAAAACGGCACTGGCACTGGTCGTTGTGTTACGTCAGACCGTTGTAAAGTAGCACTGGCACGCGGCGGGATAATATTCGATGACCACAGGAGTGTCACTGAGCTCTGGATGTCATGTTGACCACAGAGCAGTGTTTCTGCTCCTCCGTCATCCCGGTTACAGACGACTCTCCATGGGCACTCTCTGTGATGTAAGTGCGTCAGTGATAGTACCAGGCAACACGTAGGCATTACGAACACCGATTAAGGAAGTTAAATTGGAATATACAGTAAAAATAAGGTTCTCTTTACTAAATAGAGCAAGTTAATCACTCATTCTCTGATACAGATCATTGGAACAGACTTAATCTCAACACAGCTTTGCAGGAGAATGTGACAGACTTAAGCGAATGTTGATATGGAACTGGAGGGCCCTAAGTTACATAAAGTCTGTTGCTGTGGAAGATGTCTTCAAGGGTAGAAACTTGTAAAAATGTCCTTTCCTAAGAATATGTGTCAAATTCAAAATCCATTCATGGTTCCTTGCTTTACTTTCACTGAAGTAAGTGGTATAAATCTTCTCCATGCTTTCTGTTTCAGGATCTAACACACTTACAAGCTCCGTGGGGAGTCAGAGTGTTTGGCGTGACAAATGGTTAGCAAAATACCAACCTGACCCGTGAAAAGCTCCCTGAGGCTATCGCCAGTGCTAGATGGGTAAAGGACTACAGCATGTCAAGGCTAACAAAATGGCTTTAGGTGATAGAGTATGGTCAGTTATAATTATTATCCTTAGATTATTATTATTATTATTATTATTATTATTATTATTAATGTGCAGATGTTGATCCAAGAGATGGTTGGGGTTTATTGCTCACGTAATGCCATTCAGGGATGAGTGAGGCTGGTCATTCTTGTCTTAAATACCAGGACCAACTTTAGCTAGCCCCGGGCTCCTACGCTCTTCATGGAGCATGTTACGGAACAGAGAGAGATAATGAACACTTCAAGTGAGAATACTAAAATCACTACTGTCCCGCAAAGTTCCAGGTTCAAAACAAAAGAGTTAGGTAAAATTACAAGTTAAAGTTTAATGCTCAAACTAACAACTAAACATTCAGGACTCATAAGGATAATGTAATGACAAAAACAGGTTAAATATATGGTTAACTGCAATAGCCTCTATTAACATGAATTCAGCAAAAGCAAATTTATACAAGTCAGCCCTGATAAAAGAGGAAACCGGATAATGCTCAGTTGAAGCAAGATATATTATTACAGATACAAAATATTATTAATATTGGCTGATATCAAAACTCTACATGAATCACAAAAACCTCACCACGCCCACGAATCAACACCCCAGGCCACACAGTACAAGAAAAATGGCAACAACACTCATACTCAAACTATACAGCAGCTAGATGGCTGGAGACTTCCTGAGCACTCACAAAAATAATAATACACTATACAGGGGACGACAGAGATGTGAACAAAATGAGGAGTAGATCTAAGTGGCAATTAATGCAGAGACTGAGCTCATTATATAGGGGCCGGCAGAGCTTCATTCAACTTGCAAGAAGGAAGCAGAAATGAAGGCACAGGGGAGGAAGAGTTGACAGTCCTGCTCTGAACAACAGAAAGAACGACTTACTCTACTATAAGGGGGAGAAGGGGGGAGTGAGGTAGGACACGCAAGCCTGGTCACTATGGAAGCCACGAGGCGAAATCGTGATCAAACATGCAGCATACTGTACGTTAGAATTATACAAAGGATGATGAAATCATAGCCTATGTAACACCTCCTCACAAAGAAAAAGAAATTTACAAAGGAAATTTCTTATTACACTAAAACAATCTGTCTAAAGTCTAGATAAGCAATCTCCAATAACATTTTCTTACCCCTTGACATGTTGTATGTCTAACGAATACTCCTGAAGAAGTAGACTCCATCTTGTCAATCTCTGATTTTTATCTTTAAACTTACTAAGGAATTTCAATGGGTTATGATCGGTATAAATGACTATGGGGTCAAAACCAGAACACAAATAAAATGAAAAATGCTGTAAACCAAAAATCAAGCCAAAAGCTCTTTCTCAATAGTTGAGTAGTTCTTTTGACGTGGAGTGAACTTCTTACTGTAATAAGATACAGGGTGTTCAATACACTGATCATCCTCTTGCAGCAAAACAGCCCCAGCTCTTGTATCACTTGCGTCAACTGCCATCTTAAAAGGCTTAGCAAAATTTGGAGTAGCGAGCACTGAGTGACTTAATAGGATAGCTTTAAGGTTACTGAAAGAGGATTCACAGGTATCGGTCCAGGCAAATTTAACTCCCTTTTTCAGTAGGTCTGTAAGTGGTGATACAAGAATAGAAAAGTTAAGAACAATTCTCCTGTAATAACCTACCATTCCCAAAAATCTTTGTAGCTCTTTCCTACTTTTAGGTCTGAGAAGATTACTTATAACCTGAACCTTAGCTCCTGGTGGTGCAACGTGTCCATCACCAATAACGTACCCAAGGTACTGAACTTTAGCTCGACCAAACTCACACTTTGATAAATTAGCTTCAAGATTATCCTGAAACAAAGACTCAAGAAATTTACTGACATGGCATAGGTGATCTTTCCAGTTATCACTGAAGATTAATACATCATTTATATAAACAACACACCCCGACAAACCCTCTGTTACAACATTCATGAGCTTCTGAAAATTGGCTGGTGCATTCTTCATACCATATGGAATTACAGAACATGCGAAAGTCTTTCCTAGTGTTACAAAACATGAGATCTCCCTAGCACGTTCAGTCATAGGTACTTGCCAGTATCCCTTTAACAAATCAGACTTACTTATTTACCTAGCCTTTCCGATCTCGTCTATGCAATCTTCCACGCGAGGGAGAGGGTAAGTGTCTGTTTTGGTTATCTGATTAACACGTCTGTAGTCGATGCAAAGCCGCTGTGACCCACCTGGCTTAGGGAATAGAGTGACAGGAGAACTCCACTTGCTCTGACAGGGCTCAATCATCTTGTGGTCCAACAGGTAGCCAAGCTTCTTCTGGATGAGAGGAACTGTCACTGGGTTCACACGGTAAGGAGGCAGTTTAATTGGCTTTCCGTCTCCAACATCGACATCATGCATCAACACAGTGGTTCTTCCTGGAGTGGCATGGAACACTTGCGGGTACTCCTGCAGTAATGCCGACAACTCCTGCCTTTCCTCGGGAGCTAGATGAGAAAGCTTAGTCTGGAGATCATTCATGATATCGGGATTCTTCCCCAAACTATCACTCAGGCTCATACTGGATGGGAGAACTTCACTTGCAGACTCGGGTGGAACAGCTACAGTGCAGACTGGGTTATTTTCGTCCCGCCTGTGATATAACTTTAGTATGTTGATGTGACAAAGTTGCTTGTTCTTTCTACGATCTGGTGTGGCGATGACATAGTTGACATCACTGAGTTTCTTCTCCACGAAATAAGGACCACTAAACTTGGCTTGAAGAGGTTGCCCATGCACTGGTAGGAGAACCAAAACCTGATCTCCTGGCTGAAAGTGGCGTAACCTGGACTTCTTATCATACCAAGTCTTCATCTTCTCCTGAGCAGCTCCTAATTTCTCTCTCGCCAGCTGTAAAGCAGTGGACAGCCGTTCTTTGAACTTCATCACATACTCCAGCACGTTGACGTCATCTTCCTCCGACAGCCAACATTCCTTGAGTAGCTTAAGGGGTCCTCTTACTTCATGGCCAAACAGTAGTTCAAAGAGTGAGAAGCCCAGTGATTCATTTGGAGATTCTCTTGCGGCAAATACAACGAATGGAAGACCTTTATCCCAGTCTTTCTGATGTTCCAAACAGTATTTCCTGAGCATCGATTTGAGTGTTTCATGATATCACTCCAACGCTTCTTGGGTCCGGGGATGGTAAGCTGAAGACGTGATCTGGGTGATGCCCAACTCTTTCAGAGACTGCTTGAAAACATTTGATATGAAATTACTTCCCCGGTCTGACTGTACCTCCTTGGGCAGACCAAACTTGGTGAAGAACCCCAGCATTTCCTTAACCACGTTCTTTGCTGAGATATTTCTAAGTGGAATGGCTTCAGGATAACGAGTAGCCATATCAATCAGGGTCAACACATAAGAAAATCCTGAAGCAGTCTTAGGAAGAGGGCCCACAATATCCACCAACACACGGGTGAATGGCGCCTCAAAAGGAGGAATGGGAACTAGAGGTGCAACCTTTTCGGTCTAATTACGCTTCCCCACAACTTGACAGGTGTGACAAGACTTACAATACCAGGAAACATCTCTGAAGATACCTGGCCAGTAGAAGTGTTTCAAAATGCATGCCACAGTCTTCCTCACTCCAAGGTGTCCTGCCAAACTGGAATCATGAGCCACTCTAATGATATCCTGCCTACAAACACGAGGGATTACAACTTGATGTACAACCTCCCATTCACAATCGGCTGATGCTGTTGGGGGTCTCCACTTTCTCATAAGTACTCCTGACTTTATATAATAACAAGTAGAAGCACCAGCTGACTCTTCTTCACCGCAAGCAGAGTTAGCTAGACCTTTCAACTCAGGGTCAGCAACCTGCAACTCAACCAACTCTTGACGAGACAAATTATCAACACTACGGGGTACTGCCTCATCTGTTGAGTGGTCCAAATTAGCAAGAAAAGTGTCAGCTAGGATAACATCGTCATCATCATTATCCTCTAAGTCACCAGTAACTTTAGACTTAGCCCTAGTGACAGAACATGCAGAGAACACATCAGGGATATCACAATCCCAGGTCGCAGTCACTGGTTCACTAGACAACTGAGGAGTTGGACACACTTGACTTGCACCAATATCATTTCTAAGTAAGAAAGTTACACCTGACATTGGGAGTGTCTCAACCAACCCAAGCATAACGAAACTATTAGCAAAACCAGACTCTAAATTCACTCTGCACAGAGGGACAGAGAAGTAAATATTCCCTACACCTTGTAAGATTACAGATTCATCAGAGGAATTAACATTAGAGCCTAGAACACTGGTCAGCATAAGGGATTGACAAGCACCTGTATCGCGATATATTTTAACTGATTTCCTGTCATTATTGTCCAGAGGACTGACAAGACCTTCAGACAGGAAATTAGCACATGAACTCTTGAGAATGACACCCAGGGTTACTGCTCAAAAGAGGAGCTTCATCATGAGAATTTAATTTACCCCTCAAACCAGGTTCAGTTAACTCGGTTAAAGAATTCTGGGAACTCTCAAGGGTGGACACTAGACCAATTGACTGAATTTATAAAGACTCCTTTTTGTTCACATCACGCTGTCTCCTGAAACATTTCTCCGTAGTATGACCAAGCTTACCACAATAAGTACATTTACTTTTCTGAAATCTAGAGGTGGAGCTGGTATTTACTTCCTGAGAAACATCATCTTTATTCTCTTTCCTGTTACCTGTACTCTGAGTAGAGGCAACGTACTCTCAGCTTTTTTTTTTTCTTTAGAATATCTCTTGTGAGTGAGAACATATTCATCAGCTAAAACTGCAGTATCAGACAAATTATCTATTCCTTTCTCATCAAGATATAGGCTTATATCTTTATTAACACACCTTTTGAAGTCCTCCAGCAAAATCATCTGCTTAAATTTATCAAAATCAGAATTTACATCTTAGAATTTAACCACTGCTCTAACAGATCTTCTTTGATTTTTGCATACTCAACATGGGACTGCTTATCTTGCTTATAAGTTGTCCTAAATTTTACTCCATAGGCTTCAGGAACAAGCTCATAGGCCTTAATAATCAAGCTCTTAACTACATCATAATTATCAGATTGATCCTGAGGCAAAGATGCATAAGATACTTGAGCTTTACCGGTGAGAACACTCTGAAGAAGTACTGGCCAATACTCTTTGGGCCAATTAAAACCTGTAGCTACCCTCTCAAACAACTGAAAATACTTTGTTAAATCAGATTCATTAAAAAGAGGGACAAGTTTAACATTTTTAGACACATCAAAATCATCAGAGGTAGATGATCCAGTTCCACTTTGTTTCATGCGATACTCATGGTCTGCCTGAATCCTAGCAATTTCAATTTGTGCCTGTGCCTCCTGAATACAAGCCTGAGACTCAACCTCCTTAGCACGAGCCTCCTGCAGGGCTAGCTGTAACTTAGCTATTTCAATCTGCGTTTGCTCATCTGGAGGAGTTACATTAAACAAGCTTTTATTAATCATGTCAACAATTTGATCTTTAGACTGATGAGAGCGAACAGCAATTCCCAATTGTTGAGCAACAAGCTTAAGTTCATTCTTTGTTCTGTTTTCTACATCACACACTGTTTGCACATTTGACAAAAAATCTTTGGCTTCATCAAGCGTAGTAGTAGTAGACATCATGAATAAATCACAGTCACAAAATACCAAGCAATATCCTTATGATAATATCCTGAATATCCTGATAAGAGGTCGCCAAATTTATGTTACTGAACAGAGAGAGATAATTAACACTTCAAGTGAGAATACTAAAATCACTACTGTCCCGCAAAGTTCCTGGTTCAAAACAAAAGAGTTACGTAAAATTACAAGTTAAAGTTTAGTGCTCAAACTAACAGCTAAACATTCAGGACTCATAAGGATAATGTAATGACAAAAACAGGTTGAATATATGGTTAACTGCAATAGCCTCTATTAACATGAATTCAGCAAAAGCAAATTTATCTAAGTCAGCCCTGATAAATGAGAAAACCGGATAATGCTCAGTTGAAGCAAGATATATTATTACAGATATAAAATATTATTAATATTGGCTTTCATCAAAACTCTACATGAATCACAAAAACCTCACCACACCCACGAATCAACCCCCCAGGCCACACAGTACAAGAAAAATGGCAACAACACTCATACTCAAACTATACAGCAGCTAGATGGCTGGAGACTTCCTGAGCACTCACAAAAATAATAATTCACTATACAGGGGAGGACAGAGATGTGAACAAAATGAGGAGTAGATCTAAGCGGCAATTAATGCGGAGACTGAGCTTATTATATAGGGGCCAGTAGAGCTTGATTCAACTTGCAAGAAGGACGCGAAAATGAAGGCACAGGGGAGGAAGAGTTGACAGTCCTGCTCTGAACAACAGAAAGAACGACTTACTCTACTATAAGGGGGAGAAGGGGGGAGTGAGGTAGGACACGCAAGCCTGGTCACTATGGAAGCCACGAGGCGAAATCGTGATCAAACATGCAGCATACTGTACGTTAGAATTATACAAAGGATGATGAAATCATAGGCTATGTAACAAGCAACACAGAACTAAATGATGAATGAATGAATGAATGAATTATTATTATTATTATTTTTTTTTTTTATTGTAGGTGTACTAGAAAAGCGAGTTTAAAGTATACATGTTTAGAGTATAGAAGTTAAAACTGAAATGGTTTATTTCTTTTTGCGCCATTAGCTTCATGATGTGTCGTGGTGGGTGACGGTGGTGGTGGTGAGCGAGGACCCAACCTTTCCTCACCATTTTCGCTGAGTCCTCCTTCAAGAACCACTTCCTGTCCGTGTACACAGCGAGGCTGCTCGCCTTCACTCGCCTCCTTATCTATCGCCTCCACACCCTCCACCACCTTCACAAGCCTTTATCACACATCAACGATCTCCTCGCTGTTGTCGACGATGCATCACCAATCCTCATATAGTAAATATTTTCTGTGGACAAGAGCGCTCATACGAGGGGATATTGCCTTGTGATACAATGGGTTCAATTTTATTCATTAACCTATTTGTTGGGGTATTTATTTTATCCATTTACTTTTCATCAGCAGGACCAGAGTGCTCTCATGGCTATCCCTGACAGATCATGAAACTAGGCAGTTACAGTTAGCATTGTGGACTACTGACCAAAATGAAAGTCTAACCTATCCACCAAATCTTTTTCCCAAGAAATTTTTGTGGTAAACTCTTGTCTTGAACTCTTCACTTTCTTAAAAACATTGCATGAATATTTTTATCGCATGGATTTTTTTTTTTTTTTTCAAAATAAAGCAGAGTTATTTTTCAAGTGATGAGAGTGTGGATTCAATCAGCTGATATAATGGACCACAGTGCATCAATGAAACATGTTACATAATTTGAACACTAAAACACAAAATAAAGTGCCATTGCACTTATTGTGCCAACTTGATCAGCTGACATTTAGTTTTTGGAAGTTATGCCCGAATGGCTTTAAAGTGTGTCCGTAGCCAAGTCAGATTTCATCCTCTTGCTGCAGTTTCCCCCACCGACCCCATGTAATGGTGACAGCCGAGGAGGTCCCTTCACAGTTTGCGGTCATGGTAGACGACCCAACGAAGCCTGGTGGCAAACGGCTTACTTTTACAGGTGGAATGGACGATCTCGGGGAAATGCTTTCGGCGGTTATGAACTTTACGTGAGTTGAAATGTGCACAGTATATTTATCCTGCCATTTTCTTGGATGCCGTAAATACATAATAATTATTCCTTATCGAATTATATTGCAAATCACAGTTTAACATTCTCCTGTGTTATTTACATTAAAATTGTATAGAAATAGTTTGCATCCATAATATAAAGGGGGACATTAAGATGTAATGTTCAGAAGAAATGGTTGATGAGGTGTTCTGGTAATCTTTAAAACTACTTACAGTATGATCCGTAGTTCGACTTAACGACAGTATGGAACAAAGAGCTGATGGTAAATCCATTCATTTTGTTGCAACCGCTTGCAAAACTCTCTGACAGATACACTTACGTGAGACCCCCTGACAAAAGCTAGGGTCTGCAGAGGAGTGATGGGATCTGGTCTGGCATGATGGGACTCATCGCACTTGAGATGAGTTACTACAGCTATTCAACTATTTAAACTTATTGACCAGTCTTTCCTAAACTGAATAAAACCATCTGGAAAAACAAGGATCAGATGCAAATGATGAGTCAGTCTTCTGCTGAGTGCTTCTTCAAAGAACTGCTCCTTCTATTATTTTAAGAAAGTGACCATGTTTAGACCCACTCTGTCATGTCAATTTCTGCCATTTAGATAATGTCTGGGTAATTCATAAAACAGTTAGAGTTTCTACACAACATTCAAACTACTCCACTTAAATTGCAGGACAAACAGTAAAGTATGTTACTCAGTGCAAGCCACTAACAGACCACTTCATATAATATCAGTACACGATATTGAGGGGTTAAGGGTGATGAGTATAAGGGTGATGAGTATGGTGGAGACACATTCTTATTTTTTCTGCAATTTTCTTGGATGCAGTAAACACATTATAATAAATATTCCTTACCGAATTATGTTGCAAATCACAGTTTCAAAGAAGATGTCCATCATGGGTGGAACCTACGCCTTAAAAAAGATTTTTTTTGTCTTTGTAGAGAATTCAGCGAACATTAAAGACAGCATGATGAAGATGAAGGCATGCGACTTCAGAAACCTGTCTCCATCATATTCATCACCCTTTTACTAATCATCCTTCACCCCTCTATATTGTCTACTGATATTACATGAAGTGGTATGTTAGTGGCTTGGACTGAGTAACATACTCTACTGTTTGTCCTGCAATTTAAGTAGTTTGAATGTTGTGTGGCAACTCTGATGAGGCTGTGGAGCCGCCGTGAGTGACTGAGTGTGGTTTCTGTTAGTCGCCTCCTAGTTGTCTAAAAGGGATGGGTGTTGTTCAATGGTCTCTCCCTGGTCTGGAATGTGGTAATAACTGCCACACTTTTTCATACATATGCCATTGCTGTTGGAAATTTCCTTGACCATTGTGCCTGAAGTTTGATTTAAGGCTTTGTCCATTCAAAAGCAGTACAACATATTTGTAAGCAAGACTCCAGGCTACCTAACCAAATTGTCACACTTGCTAACCATGACATGCTCAGAAGAGTATCTATTTATAACTACCTCTGTCCTATATAACTATGTAAACTGGAAGTTGTTTCTCTGGTATTTTGTGTTTGTATAAGCATTATCTTCATGCAGAAAGTATGGCGTCGGTAAGTAAAGTCGCACAATAAAGGGGGTTAGGAGCTACTAGAGATAAGACTTTTTGATGGTATTTCCTGGAACTAATGCTACTCTCTTACGATATATTTAATTCGACAAATCATTGCAGGAAGTGGAGTTTTCCCCTGGACCTTTTTCCCTGGATCTCACCAGAAGCCAGTGAATGGAATACTCTGCATATATGTTGATGGCTGGGTACCATGTTCTAGCTGCTCATGGTCATCCTAAGCTGGATCTGTGGTGTATCCTAGTGCCTCATGCACCAGAGGTTTGGGCAAGTTTGTTAATAGCTTTGTTGGCTGTGTGCTTGATTATGCTGTTCCTGCCTTTCTGTTTTCCTGCCCACACACAAGAACCAGACAGCGAAGAGGCCAGCACCTTTAACCCCAGACATCCCGTGTGTATGTTGCAACATTTTGCATTTGCCAGTCCCGTCAATGTACTGGTACGTTTTGCAATTGCAAGGTCCCTAATTTGCACAATTTTCAATTTTCACACGTTATTTTTCGTACGTATACACGAGACACCTTCCTCTATTCCTCTACAAGATGCCAAGCAGGGACAAAGCCTTACACCACATAACCTCCCCCTCCCCGCATGCCATTATCTCAGCAATTAACCTGTTACCAGTGACCTAGACAATAATGACATTCAGGGCCAGAGTGATTCCCCAGTCGATGACATTGTGGAGGACAAAGTTTACATAGCATTAGAGGAAGAAACAGTCAGAAATGATGATCAGGTAATGTGGCAAAAGAAGGTCAGGAATAATGATGAGTTAGTGAGTGAAACAATGCTTATAATACCTATATTACTGTTTGAAAACCAATATACTCTCATACTAAATATAAATTCGTACCAAATAAATAAATAAATACCGTTTAGGAGTGGTGTGGAATAGTTATCCTCCCATAGAACTCGTTTTCTTTGCAGCCAGCCTGATAGAAAACCCTGTAAGGTATGGAGGTACTCCTATCTGTATCAAGTATTTTAAACCTCAGGTGAGCGATTTCCCTATGAATTTTCGATGTTTCTCACCAAAAGCATAGGTTTTAGCCAAAAAATTGTTTTCCAAAAATGGTCGCGACTGGGGGGTGTCGGAGGTGCAAAAGTGGTCGGGACTTGACAGGTGAGTGCGTTCTCCTGCAAGAAGGTAACTAGTTTAGCCTATTGAAGTTTTCAGCAATTTGACATTAACTTTTGGAAAAACAAGTTTAATTTAGGATATTTAAGGTAAAGATTGTTCAATAATTTTAGTGCACGTGTAACATTCGAAGTACATCTTTTCTTCTGGGCACAGGAAAAAAAAAAAAAAAAAACTTTTTTGTTATGTCTTCAAATCCTCACTCAGTTTCATAAATGCTTGGTGGAGCTTCCGGCAAATTTACTGATGTTTTTAGTTTTCTTCATAAGGCGGACCTCCTTTCATTTATATAAGTAATTTGTATTTTATAAACTATTCCTTTGTTATTTTCCACGTTCTGTTTCTAATAATAAGTTAACTTCATTTTGAATAAGCACTTTTTATTTCCGGAGTTCTTTACCTTGCTATTCTGCAGCATATGACCCTGGCAGTTGTGCCGCCAGTTTTTATTTATAGTCAGTCAATCATCACTTTACTTTTATTTTCATTTACTCTCAATTTCCTCCTTTCACACACCCTTCCAAACTCCTCTACCAACTGTCTCATTCTCTCCTCTGAATCAGCCACCAGTGCAGTATCATCTGCAAACAGCAGCTGATTCAGATTCCACTCTCTACCATCAGCATTCACCAGACTCAATCCTCCACCTAAAACTCTTGCATTCACCTCCCTTACAGCACAATCCATTTGAATATTAAACAACCAAGGCGACATCACACATCCCTGCCGCAGCCCCCACTCTCACGGGAAACCAATCACTCACAGCATTTCCCACTCTTACACACGCTCTACTATTTACATAAAAAATTTTCACTCCTTTTAGCAACCTATCATAAAATCCATACAATCTTAAAACAGTCCACGAAACATCCCAGTCAGTTCTATCATACGCTTTCTCTTAATCCATGATCGCCTTAAATCAATTATTACCTTTCGCTAAATACTTTTCACACACCTGTCTCACAACAAACACCTGATCCACGCACCCCCTCCCTCTTCTAAAGCCACACTGCTCATCACAGATCACTCCCTCTGTACCCTCTGTAACTCTCTTAACACTGTACCGTACACTTTACCTACAACACTCAACAGACTTATACCCCTAAAATTAGAACATACATACTTATCACCCTTATCTTTATACAGCGGAACCACACAAGCACTTGCCCAGTCAATTGGCATCATACCTCTCACAAAACACACAATCAACAATCTTACTAACCAATCAACAATATATAGTTACTCCGCCACCATTCAGGCATTCCACAGCACACCCATCCATACCTGCAGCTTTCCCTGTTTTCATCTCCTTTACTGCCTCCTGCACTTCCTCCATCGTGATCAAAGAATCATTCAACTCTCCCAACACATTTATTCTTTGCACCCTTCCATCTGCCATAATCTCAACATCCCTTTCTTCCTCTACATTTAACAGTCTTTCAAAATATTCCGCCCATCTCTTCCTCACTGCATCTATCTCATTTAACATCCTTCCATCCTCTGCTATTACTCGCTCTTCCTTCCTAGACTCTTCCTTTCGCACCCTTTTTCATCTCCTTCCCAGACATCTTATTCTGTTGAAAATTCTCAGTCAACTGCCTACCCCACCTCACATATGCTGCCACTTTTGCATCGTGCACTGCCCTTCCTACTCTATTCCTCTTTCCTTATACCTCTCATATGACACCTCATCCTTCCTCTGCATATGTGGACGTCTCTTATCAGTCTCAGCCATACTTATATCCTTGTACCACTATTCACTTCCCTTTCTTACACCACCACCCACTCGTCTCACACCACACACCTCTTCCGCATGCTCCTTCACAGCACTCTTAAACAACTGTCATTCCTCCTCCACACTGCCATTCTCCTGATCACTGCATTCCACTCGTCTTTCAATTTCTCCTGATTATCATTTTCTCTCTTTTATCCAACTCACTCACTTTCAAAACCTCCCTGCCACACCTAACTCTCCTAGCTCTCACCCATTTCTTACCTACTCTCAACTTTCTCTCCACCGTGTAGTGGTCGGATATACCTTCATCCTCCCTTCTCAAAATTCTCACATCCAACAATCTTCCTATTACATTCCTGGAAAACAACCACATAGTCCATCAATGATCTATCAACAATCCTTCCATTCTTCTGTCTCACCCATGTATACTTGTAAATATCTTCTCAAACAAGGTATTTCCAATCTCCATCTCTCGCTCAACACATATCTTTGTCACTCGTTCCCCAATTTAATTTCTTCCAGGCACACCATGCATACCGACTACATCTTCAACTACTACATTTTCCTCTCTAGTATTCAGATCTCCCATCGTTTCCAAATTCACATTCGCTCCAAAACTCTGCAGACACTTATCAATATTATTTCAGAAAGACTCCCTCTCTTCTTCATCCCTTTCACTACCAGGCCCATATGCACTCACAAAAAGCCACAACTGACACAACTGACGTTCAACTTTTGCTTCCACCCACATCAGTCTCGACGACACCTCCTTCCATTCAGTCACACACTACTGCACTTCTGGGGTCACTAACAAGGCCACACCTTCTCTCGCCCTTCCTCTATCAACACCTGACAATCTTCCATTCACACTTCCAAACTTAGACTCACCTTTCCCTTTCATTTTTGTGTCACTCAAAGCTAACACATCCAACATTCTTCTCACAAACATTCTCCCAATCTCTTCCCTTTTAGCCTCAATTGTACTACATCCACACACATTTATAGACCCAATCATCAGGGTACGGCGATAACTCAATCCCCCATCCCTTTCTATTCCCTGTCTCTTTGTCGGAACTAAAAAAACAGAGGAGAGGGTCCCTAGTCCCCTCACCCCGCCCCCTTTAGTCGCATTATACGACACGCTGGGAATACGGTGGCAGAATTCTTCCAGACACAACCTGGCCGCAGATAGTAGTACCACCCCATAGTTTGGCCAGATTGTGTCCCAACCGCCTGGGGGGGGGGGACAAAATTCAATGATAACACTGAATTTTATGTGAAAACGATTGTAACGGTATTCTTATCACCCCATAAATAATTTTTATGGTTATCGATGCAGTAAGGTTCCATATTTTGTCGAGTAATTTTTAGAACATGGGAGTACAGCGATCATACCTATCAACTTCCCTAACAGAACGCAGCAGCTTTATCTGGATGTGGGTGGGGGGCCTGGCAGCTCGTGCCATAGCTAGAGTGTCCGGGTCTAGCATCATCACTGTCTGGTGGTGGCTCAATCGCTGAAAGGAAGAGGGCCACGTTGAGAACAGGCCGCACACAGGCGCACCTAAAAAAGAAAAACAATGCTAAATCATTCATAACCTTACCAAACCTTTCATTCTATAGCACTCCACCCTTATGAGTTAAGCATATTTGATGTGAATCGCAGTTATATACATTCAGAGTTTCAGTATAACTGTGGATATTTTCAGTATCCTAATCTAAATTACTACTGAGCTTCACACAATGGCGAACTGATGCACACTTTGGTTGAAATATTATTCACATGAATAGTTTGCTTTAGAAATTACTAAAATTTTGAAATTATCCTGTGAACAGAGTTAATCAGACAGGCTGTTTCCCAGACATGGACCTAAACTGAATGAAACCATCTTGCAGAAAAAGGATCAGATTTAAATGATAAGTCGGTCTTCTGTTGAGTATTTCTTCAAAAAACCGCTCCGTCCATTATTTTAAGAAACTGACCTCATGTTTAGACTTAGTCTTCCAAGTCAAAATCTGCCAATTAGATAACGTCAGGGTAATTCATAAAACAATTTACAAATTACTCATTCTCTCATTCATTATAACACACTTGTATAAAATATGTTCCTCTTGTGCAGAACCTAGAGATTTCAATGAACACTAAAGACAACATGATGAAGATGAAGGTATGCGACTTCAGAAACCTGTCTCCACCATACTCATAACCCTTAGTTCCTCAATATCGTGTATTGATATTACATGAAGTGGTCTGTTAGTGGCAAGCACTGAGTAAAATACTGTACTGTTGTGTCCAGGAATTACGTAGAGTAGTTTGAATATTGTCTTGCAACTCTCATGAGGCTGTGGAGGTGCCGTGAGTGAATCAGTGTGGTTCCTGTGAAGCGCCTCCTAGCTGTCTAAAAGGGAAGGCTGTTACTTAATGGTTTCTCCCTAGTCTCTATCGTAGTAGCAACTGCCACACTCATTCATATATATGTGTTTAGCTTTGGAAATATCCTTGACCACTGTAGCTGAAGTTTGGTTTAAAATTTTGTCCAGTCCTAGCTATAAAGCAGTACAACATATCTGCAAGCAAAACTCCAACCTACCTAACCAAATTGTCACAAAAGAATAAACATATTAGTAACTTCTATTCTACATAACTTTGTAGACTGGTAACTGCTTAATTGGTATTTGGTATTTGTGTAAGGATTACTATGATGTGGAGGATATGGCGCTTATAATGTAAAATCGCACCACAGAGGGCGTTAAGGGTTGTTAGAGATTAAATTTCTTTAGGGTATATCCTGACAACTATTCTGTTGTTCTTTAATTTATTCATCATCATCATCATCCGGACCTCCTTTCCCACCCCAGGGCAGGGTGTGGAGTAGCAATGTACAAACAACCCAAATTTGCTCAGTCCAAATAATTCAAGTTCCCGGAATCCTGGTTCCAACGGATTTAACTGATCTGATTAATTTACCTTAACAAAACATTTCAGGAAGCGGAGTTCACTCCTGGACCATTTTTCCTGTGTCTCACCAGAAGCCATATATGTTCATGGGTGGGTACCAAGTTCTAGCTGCTCGTGGTCATCTTAAACAGGACCCATGGTGTTTCCTAGTGCCCCTTGCACCAGTGGTTTGTTGCCTGTGTTCTCAGTGATGCAGCCATGTTGATCCTGCCTTTCTGTTTTCCTGCTCATATACAATAACCAGGCAGCGTAGATGCCAACACCTTTAACTGTGCGTGCGTTCTCCTGAAAGAAGGTAACTAGTTTAGCCTTTTCAATCCGTGAGTGATTTGGTAATAACCTATGGAAAGCAAAGTCAATGGGGATAATTAACCTAAAGATTATATGGCTCAGTTATGTTACTGTACCTGTGACATTCAAAGTTGATAATTTCATCTGGGCATGGAAAGAAGCCATTTTTTTTCTTTTGGTTTATAATGCCCACTCAGTTTGATAAAGATTGATTTTCTTAAGTGCTTTATAAACTTATAGGAAAACGGCTGTCATTCCTAAATACAGCAGGTCATCAACTACTATGGGATTTCTATTCGCGCTTACTAAATTCCCTTTTGATATAAAAAATATAAGGATTACTAAAAGTCGGTGGTGATGGGATCGTGTGATGCTGGCGATGTGGATGTTGATGGTGGTGCTGATACACAACTACGTCGGCAACCTCATGTCCCTCCTGGCAGTGAGATACTGTACATCGACCAACCCTACCAGAGACTTGATGACATTCTTGACAACTCTGATATTGGGATAATTCTTGTTCGGAGCACTTTGATCATCCGCTGTCTTAAAGTGTGCAGTTGTTTTTGTGATGTAATTGGAAACCATGTACAGTAAACCCTCTCTGTCCTGGATCAAATGGGAGAAGAAGCCCAATCCGATGAAGCCGGTAATCTGCAAAGCTCGATAGTCATCTCACAAAGATGGATTTCAAGCAGTAATGGAAAATAAAGGAGTAAAATGTCTTACTCAAGTATTAAAAATTATAAATATACCCATTGTACACTAACTTGGCCTATATTCATGCCCTTGTCATAGCACTTCTTCAGGATTCGCCCAACCGGGTGGGAAAAACCACCCTCAGCGTTGGTAACTGCATTCTGAGCCACCCAGCGCATGAGAAGCGGTCAGGTTTGAACTGGTAGACGAAAGTTTTCTGGAAGATCTGTGCGTTTTCTCCCATTTACCCACTACCGGTGTCAAGTACAGTATGTACGACTGTTCTTCCAGAGACCTTTAAGTGTTCATTAATTCCTATATCTGATCCAGCGGGTAATGGTAAGGAGAGGGTTTACTGTACCATTATTTTTTCAGTGCCAAAGAATTTTTAGGTTGTCGAGAAATGCTAACCAGGTTATATATAAACAGACCAGTACTATATGAAATAGGGTCAAACCGCTCATGAAGCATTCCGCGAGTTTCTCAAATTTTTCAGTGGTAACAGAATACCATACGTTTAAGTCCATTCTACCCATCGGGAAACTGTTGCCAAAGCTGTTTTTTATCAGCCCTTCAATACTTGTAGAGCAAGCAATTAATATAAAGGTGTGTCCTGTTCTGGACAGCCAATTGGTTACCAGCCTTAATCACCAGTTATCTTCACAGTATGCCATACAAGTAGTCCTCTGCTAAAGCTTCACAACGTGCTTTGGAATCAGTTATCTTTCCTAAGTTTCACCTGATGATGTAATGCAAACCTTTCGGTACAGTTGAGTATTACTGACAGCCTTCTGCATTTCAGATGGCCAGGTCGGGTCCACTCCGCGAACTGGGGAGATGATGGACACGGAGCGAGTAGCTTACAGATCGTTCCCTGAATTACCCCAGAGCCTGGACAATATTTTGCGGAATGGCAGTCATGTCGTGTGTGACTTGGACATCATCTATAATCATATTTTACCAAGAAGCTTTTACCTCACAGGTTATAATGTGGTTGTCATGTTCGCTGGAATTATCAATGGTCACACCTTTCTAGTAATCTGTACCACAAAATATAGCATATCTATCCTAAGTCTCATGTCAGTGGGGGAAGGGGCTCATTTGGCTTGGTCAATTAGAAATTATTATGAATATAAATCACTTTTCCGGTATTTGACAAATTGCAACTTGCAAGTCTTTGCAAGGAAGACTCCGTAATTCTAATTAACAGTATAATAGCCTTGTCACTGTATCATCAGTTAATATTTTGAGAGGTACTTGTGATTTTTACTTGTTCCGGAGCAGCTACCTCACCACTCCGCTAGTCATGTTGGCTCAGAAGAACAGCCCCTTTATGTCAAGGTTAAATCAGCTGTAAGTACTGAACAGATTAACGCGTAGATGGTATGTAGGACGATTACTGGGCCTTGGAAGCAGGCTCTGAAGTCTATGCCCAGAGTCGGACCAAAAAAAATAAATAAATAATATAGCATACAGTGGCCATGTGTGTTTCTTCTACCGTAGAAGAAAGTGATTATACTTCATATTTACACCACAGTCAAAAAGGACACGAGTAATAGTTATCGCCACATATACTTACTGGTGTGTCGAACATCATACTTAAAACAGCTTTATTTTCCTCGGGAGGGCTTATACACTGGTGGAATCTGGCCTAAATGATAAATGGGCAAAGTTCTCACATCCCAACTTCAGCAGCTGCAAGAACCTTCCTATAATCATCACCGTCACCTCTGCCTTCTCACTCAGCAACCTTTGGGTAGGTCCTGCCACGGACTTCTTGGACGGCCTAGAAAACCTGTAGTTTGTTAGATTATACTTCATAATTTCGGTACACGTTTGGAGACTTTGTCAAGTATATAATTATAAATCTCTGTTATAAATTTACCAAGAATGTCATTAATCATCATCATCATCCGGACCTCCTTTCCCACCCATCCTTTCCCATCCAGACCTCCTTTCCCATCATCTGCATTAAGAATGTCTCCTCGTCCTTAAGTATGATTTATTTTATTGATGGTAATGGAATATTGTGGGTTAGTTGACAAAGGAAAGGATTACGGCATTATATGTCATGTTGCTGATTTTCAGGGCATGTTCGTGGTGTTGGGGGTTGGATTGGAAGTGGTTGTTGTGGTGCCGGTGATGGAGCAGTTGTGTGGTGGGGCCAGGTTGGGAAAGCAAGGCCAGGAGGACACCCATGACACACGCACCACAATTACCACCAACTTTGACTATGCACTTCACTATTACTGACCACGAGCTTCACATAAAATTCATAGTACACTTTAAGCTTTCAAATTTATAACAATGCATAGGTTATAATTATATTAGTTGATAAATACACGGCAATATCAGTACAAATGACAAATCCTTGCATTGTCGAATTACCGCGTTGTTTTCCATAGATATCTGCATTTACCTAACATCATTTCTGCAAAGAAATATATGAATAAATATTTGAAATATGATGATTTGCAAAAAGAGTATAATCTGTCTGACCACTTAGCCATAAAAGAGAACTGGGATGATAGATATGAAAGTATTTATACCCAAAGATAAAATCATTGAAAATTTGGTGAAAATGCATAACCCACTGACTTATCAAACTTTTCTGATACTTGCCTAAATGAAATTAGTAGCTGTATCATGGCTAGCTAACGTATTTTACAAAGCTTTTTAAATACTAGGCAAAAAACAATAATTGTACGTACTTTTTTATTATTATTTTGTACCTAGCTTCATATCATCATGATCATCATCATCATGTCAGTGCCTTGATATCACAGTGTCAAGATGTGTTCTGATGGTCTTGGGGGCAGGGTGGCTCAGTGGTAGACAGCCTGACTGAAGACCGAAAGGTCGAGAGTTCACGCCCCGCCCGGGTAGCTGCCCTGCTGGGAGAGGTAGCACTCTCCCAATACGAAGCGGTTGTTGTAGCAGCCGTGGCTTTCGAGCGCTCCGCTCTGGCGGATGGGTAGCGGGTTCGACCCCACCCAAGGGTCATTGATAAACGTCAGGAAGAGTATCTGGTCATAAAGCACTACACGCACCAAACCTAACTCCACTAAACAGGGGCAACACCTTAGCCCTTTTCGAAAAAAAGGAGACACGGCTTATAACTCTAAATGAAAATGTTAATAATAGTTTCTAGTAACAAAACAATTTAACATTAGCTTTCTAAAATACTGGCTACATATGTCATGGCTTTTCGGATTTGCTGAATTGGTGGCTGCAACTTCTAACACGACACAAATTTCGCTGCTTGAAAAATTACTATGGGCATTTATTTTATGGTATGGGCCACTGTTTGCGTTGTGCTTCAAACATCTTAGATCATCATTTCCACATCAGACAAAGTTTTCAGTAAAAAAAAAATAATAATAATTTTGCCGATTCTGTTGTACAGTTTTATAACTTCGTGAAATGGATTTTTGAGATAGATGTGCACTAGCTGAAGTGGTGAGAAGCGAGGGGATGGTGTTCATTGACTGCCGTGATGAGAAGGGAGAGGGAGGTATTAACTGGCTGATGTGGTAAGAGGGGAGGGGGAGGAGTTCGCTAGCAATAAAAGGATCGCATGAGACCAGTCTCCACTCAGTGTTCAGCTGCTGCTTCACGCTGTTAGTTCCATTCCAGTCTCACCAGCACGCCCATACCCTGACGGTGAGTCATGTGGCACAGTGTTGAGTAATCGTAAGCAATAGGTCGGTGTTTATAATCTCTGCTGCATTAACACTACTGTGTAGCTTACTTTTCCAAATGTGATCCTCTGTGATCATAATCGCTTGAATGACTCACAGTTGTATTTTCCAATTCCCCAAATAACTGGCGCTTGTTAAACTTAGACACTGACGAGTAATTTTTAGTTCCATTATGGATGGAAACCAGTAGTCATAGTAGTTCTTTAGCTAAGGGCCATTAATGAGAACAGACAGGGAGATTCCACTATCGATAAGTGAGGAAAACGTACCATGCTGAAACAGTTACGAAACCGCTTGGCTCGTATATATAGTGAGAGACTTAATACACAAGAGGTACTGCTTGAGGAGGCCCAGATTTTTTTTTTTTCTGCTTGCGTCAGTTACTGTATCTTTTTGAAACTTAGACTGTGGTGTCAAAGGAATGTGTGATAAAACAGGCTCAAGTACGGTATTCTGGCTAAGCATTTTATAGTACAGTGGAATACACAGATGCCTTCTACATAATGAGATTATGCACTTTCGAAGGGAAGAGTGAAACTTATTTTCGCTACAAAACTGCCATCTGAAATTCAATACAGCAATCTTCAGGTGCTTTTATACAATTGACCGGAAGCCTAATGTATTCATATATTGGCTGTCGCTTAGAATAAGCTTAGGATTTTGTGATATATAAAAAGTTCTAACTGAAAATTCAATATCACGTGTACCTTCTCTCCTCCCCTCCTCGCTGACATTCAAACTGCAGTATCTAGCATAACTCAGCAATCACGATGATTACTTAAAGTGGAATCATGGATGTCCCTCAAAGGTAACATACAGTTTTATGTGAAAGCCATTTTAACAGTATTCTTATCAACCCAGAAATAGTATTTATGGTCGTCGATGAAGTGAGGTTCTATATTTTGTCGAATAATTTTCAGAACATGGGAGTAAAGTGGCCGTCCCGATCAACCTCCCTGACAGAACGCAGCAGTTTTATCAGGATGTGGGTGGGAGGCCTGTCAGCTCGCGCCATAGGTAGGGTGACCGGGTCCAGTGCCACCACTGTCTGCAGGTGGCTCAATCGGTGGAAGTACGAGGGACACGTTAAGGACAGGCCGCGCACAGGCAGACCTAGAAAGGAAGGCCACTCCAAAAGCAATCATAACTGTATCAAAACGTACCGTCCTATAGCACTGCACCCTGATCAGTTACGTATGTTTGATATGAAACGCAGAGTACATACAGGGTTTCAGTATAATTGTGGACGCAGAGTACATACAGGGTTTCAGTATAACTGTGGAAGCACTGAATACCCTAATCTTCGTTATGACTGAGTTTACCACAATACCGAAATGACGCAGAGTTTGGTAGAAAAATTGTTTCTATCCATAGATAACTTTGCAAACTGCTAAACTTTTGAAATACCCTTGCCAACAGAATTAATCGGATAGGCTGTTACCCTAACGTGGACGTTATATTCCAAGAGAGCAGTACTGGGTAGAAAACGTAGTTCCTAGCTTACCTTTGTAGAAAAATTGTGCATCCACGGTAGGAGCACTCAAGTAGACGACAAGAGAACGGTACCAAAATGTACACCATAGTAACTTTCGCTTCCTATAAAGGGATGACTATTTTGTCTTTCATTTTATCTGAATGTATATAGAATCACCAGGAAAATGGTTGTACTCAGTCAGTCTTACACACTTTAACAAGATTAACCATTTATGTTGTGAATTAGGATAAATTATTTAAGCTTAGTCTATGGAAAATTTAGTTATATTTGTCTTTATATACCACTGTTTGTTTTTTTTTGTTTTTTGTTTTTTAATGTGACCGACTCTGGGCATAGGCTTCACAGCCTGCTTTCAAGGCCCAGTAGTCCTCCTACGTACCGCACACCTCTACATGTCACCACTTCGGCGCTAACACCCACCGTCCATATTGAATACATGCTAGGGCTGTCTCATACAGGACTGGTTAGATGTGTTGGCCAGACAGTGCTTCACCTTTTGCCTAACCAGCTTAATTTCGATTTCTTTCAAGGACGAGTCTTTGAATGTCATGCTTGGTTAAGAAAACAATGCACACTTTGTAGTTTGTGGTTCTCCAGAATCGTTATTCTCGATGTTAATTTTGACTAGTCATGCTTTAGACTTACATTTCAGTTTTATTTAACTGATAAAAATAAATATTAAAGAGGCTGCAACGTGACTCATTCTGTTATAACATCATATCGAGGTAGTTTTTTCCTCATTTTTTACCAAACAAATTATCTTATACCAAGGTAAGAAGATGCCTGACAGGAGCTTGACACGTTTATCAAATACATCTTACAATGTATTCATGCAACCAAACATGCTACATTCATATCACTTCACGCCTGGTGTTGTACTGGTCAGAACGCCCAGTTGGAGTGAAGGCTCTACCGGAATAAAAGGGATCAGTAGTCAAAATGTACCTGGGATTTTAAAGTGTATTGCTACGAAGGGTAACCTAAATGTGTAATGGACTTCGTTAGCCTAATCTTGGTTCCGTATACCCCGAAGGAGTAATATGGGACTGGCCATTAATCCAGAGCTGTAATAACTTACTATCTAAGCACCTGAAAGGGACACTGGCCCATACTCATTTATTGAAGATAATCTTAAAATGTTCCCACATCATGGCCTCCCACCCAGATTGTTGGGAAAACAATAGTTAAATTTTTCACTCATTCTTTAAAGATTAAGTGAAAACGAACATTTCTTGCCTTCAGGAAGTATCTGTTAAACATAACGCCATAAAACTGGCGTCACATTTGAAACTCAGTGGCGTATATTTCTTATGTCGCCATACAAGTCACTGACGAAATAAGCATAATATTAGTGAAAATTTTAGCTGCAGATGAGGCATGTAATTCCTTTACATCTTCTTAACACATACAATAACCTTGTTAAAATAACCAATAAAAATATGGCGAGTTTCTGAGTTTCGTCTCCCACTTGTAAGAAAGACACCACAGCAGTTCAGTTCTTTGTACGCCATATGTATCTTATTGATACCTGTCTGTCTTATATTCTAAAACTGAAGATAATACACATCATTTACACACAGTAATTCTTATCGAAAGTTTTTGATGGTGTGATGGCGGCTGCTGCAGGAAGATTGTGGCTTAGTCTGGGAGTTACCTGCCTTCTGGTACACGCCCACCTGCCTCATACCTCAGGCAAGTTGACCCTAGTTGTAACTAAAGGGAATCGATGATAAGTTCAGCATTTTCATCTTAGTTTACCTCATTGTGTATCATCAAAACAGTAGTCATATCTGGATTGTAATTATTTACAATCATCTAATAGCACCAGTCGAGCAGGGCAGTACTCCCAGGGCGGATGGAAAGCTGATGACAGGGAGAGCTGGAGCTTCCGTTTCATCAGCCCTCAGGACTAGTTCCTGACTATCCCCCTTTGCTGAACTTTTTCAGTGTTTCAGTTACACAGAGAGCAGGCCAGCATGCTCTCCATTACAAGTTTCACTATCATCACTAAACTACATTCACAGTATATACTACACTTCCTATTCAAGATTAAATCAAAGAAAAACGGTGGAAAATAACAATGCCTCGGAGTCCCGGGGGGGGGGGGACAAATGACCATACCATCCGCCCCTCTTCCGATAACGACTCTTTGAGTTGCCTGGATCCACTGTCTGACTCACTTCTTCTTCATTTCTGCAACATTCGCGGCCGTTCCTCTAACTTTCTGTCTGTTGAACACCACCTCTCCTCCTCTAAACCTCACCTTCTCTTTCTTACTGAGACTCAGCTGTCTGAGGCATCTGACAGCAAACCCTTTTCTGTATCCTCCTACTTTCTCTATACTCATTTTAAAGCCAAAGGTGGATGTTGCATATATGTGTGCAACGACCTATCTTGCTCCCGTGTTCCTGAACTTGATTCTTCTGAATTCTCTACTCTCTGGCTTCAGCTCTCCTGTCATTCTCTGACTAAATATATTTGTGCTGTTTACTTATCTCCTAATTCTACTGACTATAAAAAGTTCTTCGACTATCTTACTTCTATGATGGAACACATTCTATCCATTTCTCCTTTCTCTGAAATCTCCATTCTAGGAGATTTCAATGGTCACCACCTCCATATGGCTCTCCTCTCCTTTCACTGATCCACCTGGTGAACAAGCCTTCATCTTATCTATCCTTAATGACCTAGAGCAGCTTGTACTGCACCCTACCCGTATCCCTGACCTCCTTGGAGAGAGCTCTAACATACTTGACCTCTTCCTTACAACTAATCCTTCTGTTTACACTGTTGATCTTTTCTCTCCGTTGGACTCCTCCGATCATAACCTTGTTACTTTAACATGTCCTATTGCTCCTGTACGGCCTGTGGACCCTCCAAAGAAACGTCGTATGTGGCACTTTGGAGCTACGAATTGGGAGGCCCTCGGGCAGTAGTTCTTTGATTTTCCCTGGAATGATTATTGCTTCCGTGGCTGGAAGCCATTTAAGTTTGCCTTGCGCATTAGGGAGGTTATTCTGTCGGGCATGGAGCCATACAATCCTTTCTCATATCCTCTGACTAATGCAAGAAAGCCTTGGTTTAATCACGCTTATTATGATGATGTCTCCAACAAGGAGAGGGCCTATAATAGGTACCGGAACCAACCCACCACCGAATCACATATTTTTTATGTTTCTGCCCGGAATCATGCTAAGTCTGTTCTTCACTCTGCAAACACTAGTTTCATCCGTTCTAAATGCTCTCAACTCTCCAACTCGAATTCTTCCCGTTCCTTTTAACACCTTGTCAAGAACCTTTCTAACAACTTTACCTCATCATCCTTCCCTCCTCTTTTCTACTCTGATGGCTCTGTAGCTATTTCTTCTACTGATAAAGCAGATCTGTTTGGTCAGATTTTCTCCTCCAATTCCACCTTAGACGATTCCGGGGCTGTTCCTCCCTCACTTCCCCCCCTCTGACTTCCTCATGGCTGACATTAAAATTTCTTCAGCTTATGTATTTTCTGCCATCACTGGCCTCAATACTAACAAGGCATATGGGCCTGATGGGGTCCCTCCTGTTGTCCTCAAGAACTGTGCTTCTGTGCTTACACCCTGCCTAGGTAAACTCTTTCACCTTTGTCTTTCTACTTGTACTTTTCCTTCTTGCTGGAAGTTTCCTCTCATTCAGCCAGTCCCAAAGAAGGGTGACCGTTCCCAACCCTCTAGCAATCATCCAATTGCTTTAACATCATGTGTTACAAAAGTTTTTGAGTCCATTCGTAACAGAAAAATGTTAAAGCATCTTTCCCATTACAACCTTCTTTCTGATCGTCAGAATGGGTTTCGTCAGGGATGCGCGACAGGCGATCTTCTCACCTACCTTTCAGATTCCTGGTCATCCTCCTTTCGGTACTTTGGCGAAAGCTTTGCCATTGCACTTGACATCTCAAAGGCTTTCAAGCGAATCTAGCATAAATCTTTAATTTCCAAACTGCCCTCTTACGGTTTCTATCCTTCTGTCTGTCCCTTCATCTACAGCTTCCTTTCCGGTCGTTCTATAGCTGCTGTTGTATACAGCCATCGTTCTTCTCCTAGATCTATTAACAGTGGTGTTCCTCAGGACTCTGTCCTATCACCAACTCTCTTCCTTTTATTCATCAATGATCTTCTAAGCTGTACATCTAATCCTATCCACTCGTATGCTGATGATTCCACCCTTCACCTTTCCATTCGGTTCCCACAACGTCCATCTCAGCAGTTGCTTCAAAAAACAAGGGATGAGGCTATGAAACACCTAATGTCTGACTTGGCTCGTATCTCTGACTGGGGTATAATCTTGTTGTTTTTAATGCATCAAAGACTAAATTATTACACCTATCAACCCATCAAAATCTTCCACAGAAATACCCACTAGTGTTTAATAATATCCAGCTCAATTCTGCATCATCCTTGAACATACTTGGGGTTTCATTCACACGGGACTTATCTTGGAAAGATCATATTGCATCTCTTGTAAAATCTGCTTCCAAGAGATTGGGTGTGCTAAGCCGACTATGTGCCTTCTTTACTCCTGCACAGTTGTTGACTTTATACAGGGGTTTTATTCTCCCCTGTTTAGAGTACAACTCTCATGTGTGGGGAGGCTCCCCACATACAGCTCTTCTCAATAGGGTGGAGTCAAAGACTATTCGTCTCATCAACTCTCTTCCTCTTACTGGCTCCCTTCAACCTTTGTCTCTTCACCGCGCTGTTGCCTCTTTATCTCTTTTCTATCGCTACTTCAATGTTCACTTCTCCTCTGAACTGTCTGCATGGATTCCTCCACCTCTACGACGGGCGCGTAGCACCCGTCTAGGAACAAACTCTCATCCCTTTGCTGTCCAACTCTCTAATGCAAGAGTTAACTGCTACTCTCAGTCCTTCATTTATGCAACAGATCAACTATGGAACTGTCTCCCTCTGTCTGTATTTCCTACTTCCTATTATCTTCCATCTTTCAAACGCAGTGTGTCCAGGTATCTCGAAATGAATGGATCTTGAATTTGGCTCTCTTTTGTATTGTTTTTGTTTCTTTCTTGGATGGAACGTTAATGTAGGCTCAGCCTTTTGTTCCTTCTTCCTCACATAAAAAAAAATATATATCTGCTCTTGTTGACCTGTGTTCCGTAAAAAAAAAAAAAATGAAGGATAATGAAAATTAGGCATAAGAGAAGTGCGACATTTCAGGCATAACATTTACTTTTCCATACTTCAGTTGTCTAATTAACTGTAATCTAATGTCAAAGCATGCATAAAATACCTGCTCTAACCTTGACGAATTGAAGTATTTGTACTTCTTTCAAAATTCAGTTGTACGACATTTCAGTGGATAGGAGAGAATGTTATTTGTTTTGAATATACCTGTATAATAATTCTACATATTACAAAGTTATTCCTTAATATTTTCCTGGGAAGCAGGTGCATTTCGGGGTACTTTTCGAGGGACCAGAATACCTCAGTGGTAGCGCTCGCGTTTCACGACTAAAGACTGTTCGAGCCTACACCATGGTACCGTATTTCTGGTGAGGGATGTAGCGGTCTCTCCAAAGATCTCTCCTTCCTCTCCAGAGATATATAGCCCACTGGTCCTAGCTCGGGAGATTCGCCTTCTGGCTATAATCTACAAATTATGGCTAGCATTTACAACCCTTTTAACGTTCAGGATCAGTCAATAATACCAATTAAACAGAGGTACCGTCTTAGCCTACACAGTACCCTACATCGATACTTACACTAAATTCTTCTCTGTATTTATCAGATAAAGCTCAAAGATCGCTGGAGAGTCGCCGAGCACTGGATGTCATGTTGACCACAGAGCAGTGTTCCCGCTCCTCCGTCATCCTGGTGATAGACAACTCACCAAGGGCGTTCTCTATTATGCAAGTGCGTCAGTGATAGCACCAAGCAAAACTTAGGCATTTCTAAAATGGATTAAGGAACTTAGATTAGAATATACTCGTAAAAATATGATCTGTCCTTACGATATATTATGATAGGTAATTCACTCAGTCTATTGCACAGATCTGAAGAACGGACTGAATCTCAAATGTGCTTAGCAGGTGAATGTGGAAGACCTACGGAAGTGGCATTATTGAACTGGAAAGCTCTAAGTTACAATAAGACAGTGGAAGATGTTTTCCAGGACGGAAACCTGCAAAAATTTCCTCTCCAAAGAAAAGTCAGAGTCAAGATCCATTCATTGTTTCACACTTTACTTTCACTGGAGTCAGTGGCGTTAAATGGGTACAGACCATCACCATGCTTTCTATTTCAGGATCTAACTGACTTACAAGCTCCGTGGGGAGTCGGAGTGTTTGGGGCGAGAAATAATGAACAAAATACCAACATGACCAATGAAACACTCTCCCAGGCTATCGCCACTGCTCGACGGGTAAGTGGCTACAGCATGTCAAGGCCGATAAAATAGCTTTGAAAGGTGGACTAAGGACATTCTTGTATGTGTGTGTGTGTGTGTGTGTGTGTGTGTGTGTGTGTGTGTGTGTGTGTGTGTGTGTGTGTGTGTTTGTAATCGCAACAACTGATTAAAAGCATGCCTATGTAGAGTAATGAGATTAAAACTGAAACTGTGTGTTGATTACCTTTTCTGCCATTAGCTTCGTGAAGTGTTGTGGTGGGTGACGGTGGTGGTAGTGAGCGAGGGCCCAACCTTTCTCTCAATCTTTGCTGAGTCCTCCTTCAAGAACCACCTCCTGTCCGTGCAGACAGTGAGGCTGCTCGTCTTCACTCCCCTCCCTCATCATCGCCTCCGCACCCTCCACCATCTTCACAAGACTCTATCACGCACCAACGCTCTACTCGCTGTCGTCGACGATGCATCGCCAGTCCTTAGGTAGTAGATATTTTCTATGGACACGAGCAATCATATGAGATGATATTCCTCACTTTGATACATTGGCTTTATTTAAATTTACTTAGTTTTCTTTTCATTCGTTTTTTCAACAGGACCAGAGTGCTCTCATGGCTACCCATCACTGATCCAGAAACTCGGCCATTACACGTAGCATCGTGGACAACTGACCAAAATCTAAGTCTAGTCTACCCACCAAATCTTTTTCCAAAGAAATTTGTACGGTAAGCTCTTCTTGTCTGTAACTCTCGATGATCCTTAAAATAATATGTGAATGTTTTTATCATATGGTCTTTGTTCAAAATATATTAGTGTTTATAATTTTTCATGTGACGAAAGTGTGAATGCACGCAGCTGGTATAACGGGCAATATTGCATCTATAATATATCTTAGATAATTTGAACGCTAGAAAACAGGATGAAACACAACCGACCTTTTCATTGAACCAGTTTGATTAGCTGGTGCCTAGTTTTTTTAAGGTATGCCCGATTTACTGTGAGGGTAGTCTGTGGCCACGTCAGACTACAATTTCTTGCTGCAGGTTCCCCCACCTACCCCATGTGATGGTGACAGCCGAGGAGTTCCCTTCGCAGTCGGCGGTCATGGTTGACGACCCAACGAAGCCTGGCAGGAAGCGGCTCGCTTTTAAGGGTATAGCGGAGTATGTCATGGAAATATTGTCCACGGCTATGAACTTTACGTGAGCTTAAGGTTACACACATTCTTATATACAGAACTGTTTTCCTGGATGCCATAAAAGACTTCATAGCACTTCTTCCTTATTGACATGTAAATCACAGTTTAGCATTCATATGTTTAATATATGTTGATTTTATGTGGAAATAGTCTTCATTAATTACATACAATGAGATTTTCAGGTGTAGTGTTCAGAAGAAATTGCAAAGGTGTTCTGATTATCTTCAAAACCTCTTAGAGCATGATCCATAATTCGATTTAACGACAGTATGCAACGAGGAGCTAATGGTAAATCAAATATTTTGTTGTAACTGCTTTCAAAACTCTCTGACAGGTACACATACTTGAGAGCCCCTGACAAAAGCTGGGGTCTGCAGAAGAGTGATGGGACCTGGTCTGGCATGCTGGGACTCATCACACGTGAGGTGAGTTACTACATCTATTCAACTACATAAACTTATTGACCAGTCTTTCCTAAATTAAATAAAACCATCTGGCAGCGCAAGGATCAGATTCAAATGATGTCAGTTTTCTGCTGAGTGTTTCTTCAAAGAACTTCTCCGTCGATTGTTTCAAGAAACTGCACTTACATTTCCATCTAGTCTGTCATGCCAGTTTCTGCCAGCTAGATCCTGCCAGGGTAATTCATAAAACGCCTTGCAAGCGAACTCTTTTTTTTTTTTTTCGATGAACACAAAATACAGCATGATGAAGATTAAGTCATGCGACTTCAGAAACCTGTCTCCACTATACTCATCACCCTTAACTCCTCAATACCGTGTATTGACATTATATGAAGTGGTCTGTTAGTGGCGAGCAGTGAGTACCATACTGTACCGTTATGTCCAGGAATTACATAGAGTAGTTTAAATATTGTCTGATAACTCTGATGAGGCTGTGGAGCTGCCATGCATGAAACAGTGGGGTTCCTGTCAATCGGCTCCTAGCAGTTTTTTTTTTTTTTTTTATTAAAAAAATCAATGTTTTTTATTTTATTTATTTGATTTCTCTGTTTATTATATACAGGTAGCTAATATTTCAAAGGCAGTATATTGAATACTGTTAACTTCATGTCCTGTCTATCCACTTATGGTTCAGGCTGAAAGTCACTGCCCAGAATCCAGATACATACCTGTTCAAGTCCTGTCTGCACTCTACCGGTTAAGGCTGAGTTGCCAGTGGTAATCAAGACAACATATTCCAAAGCTGATTACATTACCACACAGACAAAATTAATCTTAAGCTGATATTATTAGCTATGACATAGCCTTAAGTGACCAATGTTACGGAACAGAGAAAGATAATGTACACTTTAAGTGAGAATACTAAGAGTCACTACTGTCCCGTAAAGTTCCAGGTTCAAAACAAAAGAGTTAGGTAAAATTACAAGTTAAAGTTTAATGCTCAAACTAACAACAAAACATTCAGGACTCATAAGGATAATGTAATGGCAAAAAACAGGTTAAATATATGGTTAACTGCAATAGCCTCTATTAACATGAAATTAGCAAGAGTAAATTTACCTAAGTCAGCCCTGATAAAATGAAAATACACTGGGTAATGCTCAGTTAATGTAAGATAAATTATTACAGATACAAAATATTATTAATGATGACTGACATAAAGAACCTTACATGAATTACAAAAACCTCACTAGGCCTACAAATTAACACCTTATGCTATACAGGACAAGAACAAAATGCAATAACACTTATACTCAAATTACACAGCTGCTAGATGGTTGGAGACTTCCGGAGCACTCACAACATTAACTGTACAGGGGAGGAGAGAGATGTGAACAAAATGAGGAGCAGATCTAAGTGGCAATGATGCAGAGACTGAGCTCATTATATAGGGGCCAGCAGAGCTTGATACAACTTGTAAGAAGGACGCACAAATGAAGCCATGGGGACAAATAGTTGACAATCCCGCTCTGAACAACAGAAAGGACGACTTAGTCTACTATAACGGTAGAAGGGGGGGACTGAGGCAGAACACGCTCGTGATCAAACATGCACACTGTATGCACACTGTATGTCAGAATTACACAAAGGATGATGAAATCATAGGCTATGTAACACCTCCCCACAAAGAAAAAAGAAATTTACAAAGGAAATTTCTTATTACTCTAAAACAATCTGTCTAAATTCTAGATAAGTAATCTGCAATAACATTTTCTTTCCTAGTGTTACAAAACATGAGATCTCCCTAGCACGTTCAGTCATAGGTACTTGCCGATATCCCTTTAACAAATCAAACTTACTTATGTACCTAGCCTTTCCGATCTTGTCTATGCAATCTTCCACGCGAGGGAGAGGGTAAGTATCTGTTTTGGTTATCTGCTTAACACGTCTGTAGTCGATGCAAAGCCGCTGTGACCCACCTGGCTTAGGGATTAGAGTGACAGGAGAACTCCACTCGCTCTGACAGGGCTCAATCATCTTGTGGTCCAACAGGAAGCCAAGCTTCTTCTGGATGAGAGGAACTTTCACTGGGTTCACACGGTAAAGAGGCAATTTAATTGGCTTTGCATCTCCAACATCGACATCATGCATCAACACAGTGGTTCTTCCTGGAGTGGCACGGAACACTTGCGGGTACTCCTGCAGTAATGCCGACAACTCCTGCCTTTCCTCGGGAGATAGATGAGAAAGCTTAGTCTGGAGATCATTCATGATATCAGGATTCTTCCCCAAACTATTACTCAGGCTCATGCTGCATGGGAGAGCTTCACTTGCAGACTCGGGTGGAACAGCTACAGTGCAGACTGGATTATTTTCGTCCCGCCTGTGATATAACTTTAGCATGTTGATGTGACATAGTTGCTTGTTCTTTCTACGATCTGGTGTGGCGATGACATAGTTGACATCACTGAGTTTCTTCTCCTCGAAATAAGGACCACTAAACTTGGCTTGAAGAGGTTGCCCATGAACTGGTAGCAGAATCAAAACCTGATCTCCTGGCTGAAAGTGGCGTAACCTGGACTTCTTATCATACCAAGTCTTCATCTTCTCCTGAGCAGCGCCTAAATTCTCTCTCGCCCGCTGTAAAGCAGTGGACAGCCGTTCTTTGAACTTCATCACATACTCCAGCAGGTAGACGTCATTTTCCTCCGACAGCCAGCATTCCTTGAGTAGCTTAAGGGGTCCTCTTACTTCATGGCCAAACAGTAGTTCAAAAGGTGAGAAGCCCAGTGATTCATTTGGAGATTCTCTTGCGGCAAACACAACGAATGGAAGACCTTTATCCCAGTCTTTCTGATCTTCCAAACAGTATTTCTTGAGCATCGATTTGAGTGTTTGATGATAACTCTCCAACGCTCCTTGGCTCTGGGGATGGTAAGCTGAAGACGTGATCTGGGTGATGCCCAACTCTTTCAGAGACTGCTTGAAAACATTTGACATGAAATTACTTCCCCGGTCTGACTGTACCTCCTTGGGCAGACCAATCTTTGTGAAGAACCCTAGCATTTCCTTAACCACGTTCTTTGCTGAGATATTTCTAAGTGGAATGGCTTCAGGATAACGAGTAGCCATATCAATCAGGGTCAACACATAAGAAAATCCTGAAGAAGTCTTAGGAAGAGGGCCCACAATATCCACCAACACACGGGTGAAAGGCGCCTCAAAAGGAGGAATGGGAACTAGAGGTGCAACCTTTTCGGTCTGATTACACTTCCCCACAACTTGACAGGTGTGACAAGACTTACAATACCAGGAAACATCCCTGAAGATACCTGGCCAGTAGAAGTGTTTCAAAATGCGTGCCACAGTCTTCCTCACTCCAAGGTGTCTTGCCAAACTGGAATCATGAGCCACTCTAATGATATCCTGCCTACAAACACGAGGGATGACAACTTGATGTACAACCTCCCACTCACAGTCGGCTGATGCTGTTGGGGGTCTCCACTTCCTCATAAGTACTCCTGACTTTATATAATAACAAGTGGAAGCACCGGCTGACTCTTCCTCACTGCAAGCAGAGTTAGCTAGACCTTTCAACTCAGGGTCAGCAACCTGCAACTCAACCAACTCTTGACGAGACAAATTATCAACACTACGGGGTACTGCCTCATCTGGTGAGTGGTCCAAATTAGCAAAGAAAAGTGTCAGCTAGGATAACATCATCATCATCATTATCCTCTAAATCACCAGTAACTTTAGACTTAGCCCTAGTGACAGCACATGCAGGGAACACATGAGGGACACCACAGTCCTGGGACGCAGCCACTGGCTCACTAGACAACTGAGGAGCTGGACACACTTGACTTGCACCAATATCATTTCTAAGTAAGAAAGTTACACCTGACATTGGGAGTGTCTCAACCAACCCAACCATAACGGAACCATTAACAAAACCAGACTCTAAATTCACTCTGCACAGAGGGACAGAGAAGTAATTATTCCCTACACCTTGTAAGATTACAGTTTCATCAGAGGAATTAACATTAGAGCCTAGAACACTGGTCAGCATAAGGGATTGGCAAGCACCTGTATCGCGATATATTTTAACTGATTTCCTGTCATTACTGTCCAGAGGACTGACAAAACCATCAGACAGGAAATTAGCACATGAACTCTTGAGAGTGTCACCCACGTTACTGCTCAAAAGAGGAGCTCCATCATGAGAATTTAATTTACCCCTCAAAGCAGGTTCAGTTAACTCAGTTAAAGAATTCTGGGAACTCTCAAGAGTGGACACTAGACCAATTGACTGAATATTTAAAGACTCCTTTTTTGTTCATATCACGCTGTCTCCTGAAACATTTCTCCGTAGTATGACCAAGCTTACTACAATAAGTACATTTACTTTTCTGAAATCTAGAGGTGGAGCTGGTATTTACTTCCTGAGAAACATCATCTTTATTCTCTTTCCTGTTACCTGTACTCTGAGTAGAGGCAACGTACTTACTCTCAGCTTTCCCTTTTCCTCTAGAATATCTCTTGTGAGTGAGAACATATTCATCAGCTAAAACTGCAGCATCAGACACATTATTTATTCTTTTCTCATCAAGATATAGGCTTACATCTTTATAAATACACCTCTTGAAGTCCTCCAGCAAAATCATCTGCTTAAATTTGCCAAAATCAGGATCCACATTCTTAGAATTTAACCACTGCTCTAACAGATCTTCTTTGATTTTTGCACACTCAACATGGGATTGCTTATCTTGCTTGTAAGTTGTCCTAAATTTTACTCTATAGGCTTCAGGAACAAGCTCATAGGCCTTAAGAATCAAGCTCTTAACTACATCATAATTATCAGATTGATCCTGAGGCAAAGATGCGTAAGTTACTTGAGCTTTACCGGTGAGAACAGTTTGAAGGAGGACTGGCCAATACCTTTTGGGCCAATTAAAACCTGTAGCTACCCTCTCAAACAACTGAAAATACTTGGTTAAATCAGATTCATTAAAAAGGAGGGACAAGTTTAACATTTTTAGCCACATCAAAATCATCAGAGCTAGATGATCCAGTTCCACCTTGTTTCATGCGATACTCATGGTCTGCCTGAATCCTAGCAATTTCAACTTGTGCCTCAGCCTCCTTAGAACGGGCCTGAAATTCAGCCTCCTTAACACTTGCTTGAAATTCTGCCTCCTTAACACGAGACTCCGCCTCCTTAGCCTGAGCCTCCTGCAGGGCTAGCTGTAACTTAGCTAATTCAATCTGCTTTCACTCATTTGGAGGAGTTACATTAAACAAGCTTTCATTAATCATGTCAACAATTTGATCTTTAGAATGATGAGAGCGAACAGCAATTCCCAATTGTTGAGCAACAAGCTTAAGTTCATTCTTTGTTCTGTTTTCTACATCACACACTGTTTGCACATTTGACAAAAAATCTTTGGCTTCATCGAGTGTAGTAATAGTAGACATCATGAATAAGTAAGTCACAAAATATCAAGCAATATCCTTATGATAATATCCTGAATATCCTTATATGAGGTCGCCAAATTTATGTTACAGAACAGAGAAAGATAATGTACACTTTAAGTGAGAATACTAAGAGTTACTACTGTCCCGTAAAGTTCCAGGTTCAAAACAAAAGAGTTAGGTAAAATTACAAGTTAAAGTTTAATGCTCAAACTAACAACAAAACATTCAGGACTCATAAGGATAATGTAATGGCAAAAAACAGGTTAAATATATGGTTAACTGCAATAGCCTCTATTAACATGAAATTAGCAAGAGTAAATTTACCTAAGTCAGCCCTGATAAAATGAAAATACACTGGGTAATGCTCAGTTAATGTAAGATAAATTATTACAGATACAGAATATTATTAATGATGACTGACATAAAGAACCTTACATGAATTAGAAAAACCTCACTAGGCCTACAAATTAACACCTCATGCTATACAGTACAAGAACAAAATGCAATAACACTTATACTCAAATTACACAGCTGCTAGATGGTTGGAGACTTCCGGAGCACTCACAACAATAACTGTACAGGGGAGGACAGAGATGTGAACAAAATGAGGAGCAGATCTATGTGGCAATGATGCAGAGACTGAGCTCATTATATAGGGGCCAGCAGAGCTTGATACAACTTGTAAGAAGGACGCGCAAATGAAGCCATCGGGACAAAGAGTTGACAATCCCGCTCTGAACAACAGAAAGGACGACTTAGTCTACTATAACGGTAGAAGGGGGGGACTGAGGCAGAACACGCTCGTGATCAAACATGCAGCACACTGTACGTTAGAATTACACAAAGGATGATGAAATCATAGGCTATGTAACACCAAGCACATCCTACTCAGTCTTATGGCTTTGTTTTTTGAAATATAGACTGCAAAGTTGGGACAAACTCCTGAGAAACTGGAGAAAGTTTTGGCCTGAACTACACTAGTCATCGTATTAGCTACAATATATCGACATATTTCCAAGTTTTGATTTATGGCTCATTATTTCAGATGTACAAATAATTTCAATACTTAGTTACAGTGTAAAAATATTTTTTTTTTATATAATGTAGTAATTTCTAATGGCATCATTCTCCAAAATCTGTTAACTTAATGCTTAAGTATGTGAATAATGAATGCCAACACAAAGTTATACACAACTTTTATAAACCTTCAGATTTTATTTTTATTAACTTTATACAAAAAAATAAAAACAATAAAAAAATTGAAAAAATCATGATTGTTTTGCAAAAAAAAAAAAAAAAAAAAATTCCATGATTTAACAACATGATTAAACCAATTTGATTTAAGCATTGCCAATCCTGCCTCCTAGTTGTCTAAAAGGGAATGCTGTTGCAGAGGTCTCTCCCTGGTCTGTATCGTGGTAGCTACTGCCGCACTCATTCATACATATGTCACTACTTTTGGAAATTTCCATGACCATTATAGATGAAGTTTGGTTTATAATTTTACCCAATCCTAGCTTAAAAGCAGTATAACATATTAGCAAGCAAAACTCCAACCTACCCAATAAGACTCTCACACCTCTTAACCGTGACATACCCAAAAGAATACACACTTTAGGTATTACTGTTCTACAAAACTTTGTATGCTGGCAATTGTTTGTCTGGTATTTGGTATCTGTATAAGTATTTTCTTCATGAGGAAGGTATGGCCTCGGTAAAATCCCACCATAAAGAGGGTTAAAAGTTGGCAGAGATTAGACTTTTTGATGGTATATCCTCTCAGGTATTCTGCTCTTCTTGGATATAATTACCTCGACAAATCATTGCAGGAAGTGGAGTTTTCCCCTGGACCTTTTTCCCTGGATCTCACCAGAAGCCAGTGGATGGAATACTCTGCATATATTTTAATGGCTGGGTACCAAGTTTTAGCTGCTCGTGGTCATCCTAAGCCGGACCCGTGGTGTTTCATAGTGCCTCTTGCACCAGTGGTTTGGGCAACTTTGTTAATGGCATTGTTGGCTGTGTGCTCAGTGATGCTGCTCCTGCATTTCTGCTTTCCTGCCCACATACAAGAACCAGGCAACGTAGATGCCAACACCTTTAACTGTGTGCGCGTTCTCCTGCAAGAAGGTAACAAATTTAGCCTACTGAAGCTGTCAGTGCTTTGACATTAACTTGAGGAAATCAAAGTTAATTTACGATATTTAATGTAACGATTATATATGTTTCAATTATGTTAGTGCATTTGTAACATTCGAAGTAGATCATTTCTTATAGGCATGGGTTAAAGCCACTTTTTTGTTTTCGTTTATCATCTCCACTTAGTTTCGTACAGACAAACGGTGCTTTATAAACTTACAGGAAAAAGGCTGTCATTATTAAATACGGCAGGCCATAAACTGCTATCGGGATCTCTGTTATGTATTGCTAAATTCCGTTTTGATATAACAGATATAAGGAATTCTAAAAGTCGGTGGTGGTGGGATCGGGTGATGCTGGGGGTGTGGATGTTGATGATAGTGGTGCTGACACAGAGCTACGTCGGCAACCTCATGTCCCTCCTGGCAGTCAGATACATCGACGAACCCTTCCAGAGACTTGATGACGTTCTTGACAACTCTGATGTTGGGATAATTCTTCTTCAGAACAGTTTTATCATCCAGTATCTTAACGTGAGCAGTTGTTCTTGTGGTGTAATTAGAAATCACGTACAGTAAACCCTCTCTGTCCTGGGTCATTTGAGGAGAAACCTAATCCGATAAAGCTGATCATCTACTGAGTCCGAATGTCCCCACCTAAAGGGGTATTTCAAGCACATAATGGGAAAAAGGGAGTAAAATAGCATATTCAAGTACAAAAAAGGAAAACCATACCCTTTATACACTTACTTGGACAATATTCAGACCCGTGTCATGGGACTTTCATGATTCGCCCAACCGGGTGGGAAAAACCGAGTGCAGTGTTGCTAACTGCTTTCTGAGCACCCAATGCACGGAGAAACGATTCAGTTTGATCTGGTAGGCCAGAGATTTCTGGAAGGTCTGTATGGTTTCTCCCATTTACCGACTGCCGGTATCCAGTATGTACAACTGTTCTTCTGGAGACTTTCAAGTGTTTATTAAATCCTATGTCCGGTCTAGCGAGGTATGGCATGGCGAGGGTTTACTGTACCATTTTTTGTTTAATGCCAAAGAATTTCAAGGTTGTCAACAAATGCTACCTAGGTTATATATAGACAAACCAGTTCAAAGTGTCTAATCACTCATGAAACATTCCATGAGTTTCTCACAATTTTCATTGATAACAGAATACCATACGTTTAAGTCCATTCTACTCGTCAGGAAACTACTGGCAAAAAATTTTTCCATCGGCCCATCAATACTTGGCGACCAAGCAATTAATTTACAGGTGCACACTGTTCTGAACAGCTAATTGATCTGTCAGTCCTAATCACCACTTATCTTCACCCCTGACAACATGGGGTTATTGGACCAATATCGGCTCATTCCGGATTAGTATCAGTACCGCCGGGTTGTGGCAAATCGCATTTGACCTGCCTTGGCTTAATACACAAAATTCTCTTCCATTACAGCTCTGGCAAACCAGAATTGAAACAGAATATTGTTGCCAATGCTTGCATATACCTGAAATGGGACTCTACTTTATAGTCAAACCCTTTTCACGCCATTTCCAGCTGTTCGTTTAATGTTTGCCTATTTACAAATTTTACAGTTGTTAAGCTAATTTCATTTTACGTAGACAGCACTGAAGCAAAAACTGGTTAGTCGATCGATGACCTTAAATATTCTATTTTTACATGAAAATTTGAAAATTATACATTATAATATAACTTTTCTGAATAACAATTGGTTATTTATTATTATTATTATTAATATTATTAACTGCAACAGTGAATTTGCACTGGATTTTCCCCTTATTTTTCCGACTTTTTTTTTTTCCACCGCCCGAAGTAGCCTATCACTAATGGCTATCTTCCCCATATTTGCAGGACAAATCACACTCTTTACACTAAATTTGACTTGGCAAAATTCCGTGTTTTCTTAGTGGTTCAATAAATGCTTCGTTATAACTGTGGTAAAGTAAATATTGATTCTGTGTAGTTTGTACTTTTTCCCCCCTTCCTATGCTAAACCTCTTTATATATATATATATATATATATATATATATATATATATATATATATATATATATATATATATATATATATAAAGTATTATTATTTCAAACTATTTGGTTCCTATACAGGTCTGGCAGTCTGTCCAGTAAATTTATGTCCGCACTATATACCAGACTTGCTTTAACAAAGAACCAATAATTATAAACTGCAGATGTTTGAGAGCCGCAAGACGTAAACAGACTTATCATAAAATTTTTCCAAGCTGCAAAACCACCTTCAAATCACCTTGTATTGCGCTGAATATCATTATTCAACAAAGACGTGAATGATGTTCAGCTCAACTCAAGGCAATTCAAAGGTGGTCTCTCAACTTGTAAAACGAGACGAAAACCGGAAATGCAGTTTTGCCTTTAATGGTCTGATACATAACCAATGCTAGCTAACAGATGGTTCCGTAATGGTTATGAACAGATCTGATACAGCAGTACATATTTACATGAATCGACAAGTATCCAGCAAACATTGAAATGACGGGCCAGCACTGGCATATAGCGGAACTAAGGGAAAACGGCAACCATGCACTGGACCGATTCCTGGCCATAATATTCTGTTTATATTGGGCCAATTGATGTAATACTTGTGTTGGGCTGATACGTAAATAAAACTTGTTTTCCGACACTGGGCTGAAACGGCAGCCATACATTGGACCGACTCCTGGCAATGATGGTTTTATACATACATACATACATACAGTAATATATATATATATATATATATATATATATATATATATATATATATATATATATATATATATATATATATATATATATATATATATATATATATATATATATATATATATATATATATATATATATATATATATATATATATATATATATATATATATATATATATATATATATATATCATCCAATCCTACATTGCCCCATGAGGAGCGTAGGAGCCCGGGGCTAGGCAGTTGGTCCAGACATTTAAGATGAGAGTGACCAGCCTCACTCATCCCTGAGTGGCATTACATGAGCAATCAACCATATATATATATATATATATATATATATATATATATATATATATATATATAGATAGATAGATATATATATAGATAGATAGATAGATAGATACATAGATACATAGATAGATAGATAAATATAGATATATATACTGTACAGTATATGGGCCAATTGGTGTAAAACATGTATTGGGCGGATATATAAATATAACTTTTTTGGAAAACTGGGTCAAGAATGGTAATAAAATGTTGGCCCAATCTATGCATTGCTCAGCACGCCAATCAAGCAGCTAACAACTGGGACATAATTATACATCATCCATCTCAGATCATTTTCATATATTGGATAATTGAAATATATTTTATATAATATAGAAATTTCGAAAGATACAGGACAAAATATATACAGCTGGGTTAATAAAATGGCCAGAGTTGCACCAATGACTATGAAGAGTGTCCGTGGCTCTGTGTTAACATGCACATATCTGATGTGTTGGAGGCACGAGTTCGAGTCCCACACCTGGTAGTTAATTTGTTTAGACATTCCATCACTTGGCAGCAATTCGGGACAGACGAAGATACAGAGCTGGTAACATAGTGTGCATTCATAGATTTATGTAACTTGGATAAAAGAGACTCCACTCAGTAAATCAGCTGTCAGGTGTTGTGGACTGTACGGTAGCATTTAAAGGATAAAAGTTTACAATATTATTCCCTCAAAGGAAGAAGAAATAAATTTCAAGATCTGATAATTTCGAACAATCCAGACACACTTGTAATTTGGCCCGATTACTTACATCCAATTCAGATTTGATTACTGGCTTACGCTACAGACATGATGTTGGGCCAGAACAGAACCGAATCTGGATCTATGTGCAAACGGCTGTCGGCACTTGCAATGGGACAATTCAAGTCATCTGGGTTGCCTATACCATTCCGACACCACGTGCCATCACAAGGCAGCATCGGTACGGTTCTGATCCAATACAATCATGTTTGCTGGGACGGTATGCCATACCAATAATTATCTGGTAAAATTTCAGAACTGCTGTGTGCTATGGAGTCAAGTATTTTTGGTAAGTTTCACCTGTTTAATTAAACAAAAGCTTTCATTACAGCCGAGCATTATTGACAACCTTCTCCGTTTCAGAGAGCCAAGTCAGGTCCACTCCGCGAGCTGGGGAACCTGATGGATACAGAACGAGTAGCTTACAGATCGTTCGCTGAATTACGCAAAAGCATGGAGACCATTGTGCAGGATGGCAGTCATGTCGTGTTTGAGATGGACATCATCTATAATCAAGCTCTGCGAGGGATCTTTTCTCTTACAGGTTACAATGTGGTTGCCATGTTCAATGGAATTATTTATGGTCATACCTTTCTAGTAATCTGTACTATATAATGGTGTATATCACTCGGTTTAGTTAAATAAAAGGATTTAAAATATAAGTCACTGCCCTGGTGTTTGACTTATGGCATCTCTTAAGTCTTTGCAAGAAAGACTCCCTTATTCTAATTAACAGTATAATTGCCCTGTCACTAAATCATTAGTAAATATTTTGACAGGTACTTGTGATTTTTACTTGTCCCGGAGCAGCTACCTGAACACTCCTCTAGGCATGCTGGCTCAGAAGAACAGCCCCTTCATGCCAAGGCTGAACCAGCTGTAAGTACCGAATAGTTTGACGGTATATAAATAATGTAAGAAAGAGTGGTCATGTGTGTTTGTTCTTCCACATAAGAAAGTGAAAATACTTCATACTTACATCATAGTCGAAAAATGCGCGAGGAATAATTATTATGGCATATACAGAACTTACTGGTGTGTCGAACAAAATAGTTAAGACAGTTTTCGTTTCCTCGATAGGGCTTATACATTAGTGGAATCTGGTATATATGATAAATGGACAAAGGTCTCACATCCCAACTCCAGCAGCTGCAAGAGTCCCCCCAGGATCATCACCGTCACGTCTGCCTTTTCACTCAGCAACCTGCGGGTAGGTCCTGCCACGGACTTCTTGTACGGCCTGGACAACAACTGATTTGTTAGATTTTACTTCTTACTTTAAAAACGTGTTTGGAGACGTGTTAAATATATAATTATAAATCTTGTTTGTAAGTTTACCAAGAATGTTATTAATTACTTGCATTAACCATGTCACTTCATCCCTAGGTAGGATTTAGTTTATTGATGTTAATAGAATATTGTAGGTTAGTTGATAAAGGAAAGGATTACGGTATTGTGTGTCATGTTGCTCACTTTCAGGGTATGTTCGTGGTGCTGGGGTGTGGGTGTGCAGTGGCCGTGGTGGTGCTGGTGATGGAGCAGATATGTGGTGGAGCCAAGTGGGAAGAGCAGGGCCAGGAGGACACCCAAGACACACACACTACCTTCACCACCACCAACACCGCCAATGACCACGCACTCCATCAGTGCTGATGATGAGCTTCACATGAAATTCATACTTCACTTTAAGCTTCCAAACTTGTAACAACGCAGAAGTACCAAATTTATTGGTTAATTAATAAATACATATTAATATTACGACAAAGCAAGACAGATTCTTCCAGGGTCATTCACTGTAATATTTATTTTTTTCATGTATGTCTGCATTCACCTCTCAGTATTTCTAAGTAAATATATTCAGAAATTTAAAGTAAAGTCAGTGGTCTGCCGTGTACACCGCCTGAGTATTATAACTAGTTGCAGAGGTGTATAATTTGTCTGACCATTAAACTATAAAACAGAAATCAGATGACTGACATGAAAATATTTGATGCCAATGACCCAAAGATAAATCACTGAAAGTTTGGTGAAAGTGCATAACCCACTAGCTCTTGACTGAACAATATTGCCTGGTACGAACCTAAACGAAATTCTTAGCCGTATCAGGGTCACGACATATTTTCTGAAGTTTTTGAATGCTAGTGTTTCTCTCATGCGAACTATACCAGTCATTCCTGGGCATGAAACAATGCGTGCTTGTGCTTATTCTGTTATTTTATACGTATCTCCTTCCGACAAACAGTTATCACATAAACTTCCTAAAATAATGGCTACATATATGATTGCTTGACGTTACTCAAGAATTACTATGAAAAATGACTATTTTATGGTATCATTACGGCCACTGAAGGAGTTGTGCATGAGAGATATCATAGGTCACAATTTCTTCACCAGCCTAACTTTTAAATGGCGCAAAAGAAACATGCCTATTCTGTTGTACAGTTTAATAATTTGGAGGTATAGACTGAAGCGAAAGATTGCAATGACTAGTGTGGTGGGAGGAGATGTTCTCTAGTGTGATATGAGGGAAGAGGAAGGTGTTCACTGACTGGTGTAGTGTGAGGGGAGAGGGAGGTGTTCACTAACTGGTGTGATAAGAGGGGAGCGGGAGGTCTTCACTGATTGGTGTGGTGTGTGTGTGTGTGGGGGGGAGTCGGTATGGACAAGGTGCCAGTGGTTATTAAAGGGCTGCAGGAGCCACTCAACTTCCAGTGTTCATTTGTTGTTCCAGGCTGTAGGAGCACTGTTTTGGCCACATTTTGACCCGGCATCTCTACCGTGAGTCATGTGGCGCTGTGCTGTTGTCAGATTTGTGGAACTCTGCTGCTGTCAGTCATGGCAACTTATCCCTACACGCTTACACACTTTATTACTCATGAAGATATCGGCCTGTATTAACCTATACCACAATATATCATTTTGAAGTTTAGTTTTCAAATGTGTATTTTTAGACTTATTTTCCAGTGAATATCTCTTGGTCAACAGGAAATTTGCAAAAAATATTTCCCGGCCAGTGGAAACGGTATCTTTAGTTTTAAGAGCAATTTATGGCATTTTTCTCTTGCTTTCGGACTTGTTTTAATTGTTTTAAGGCCCATTTTTGTTTTCACACCTTTCTTTTGGGGAAGAGAATCTTTTATTGTTTTAAACTTCCTTTTCTTGTTTAATTTTTTGTTGTTCTTGAATAACCTGATTGTTTGATTTGGACTTGTTTGTTTTTTATTAGTTTTTATTGTTCCTTAGACACATTTTCCTTGCTTAGGCAGTGGGTGGAGACAGTTCATTTCTCCAAAGAGTAAGTGATGTTTGTGGTACCCATGGATCATTTTTCCTTCATAAACCGTAACACAGAGCCTGAGAGTGTGTGATAAAGCAGCTCGGTCATGCCAGCTAACATGTCTCTAAGTAATGTCACGGGGGTAAGTGGAAATACAAACAAAATGCTAATATATCGTCGATTGACACAAGGAATTGACTTGTGAAATCAAGTAGTAAATTTTACTTTATGCTAGCTTACTTCGCCGATTCTCTAGACGAGAATTTTATAAACTTTCTCAACAGTACACAGTGGAGGCTAATCACTCACGAATGCTGTATCATTAGTACTGTTGGCCTCTGAGAAAGTGACTCTACCTCTGACAATCAATAATTAATACTAATAATAACGATCATGATCTTGCTGGTGCAAACTCCTAGCTGGCACAACGGATTTAAGAATTAATAAAAAAGAACTGGCCTAAATACCAGTTGCGATTAATATAAGAAATTTATGCAAACTGAGAGAAGCAAATTAAAGAAAGCACAATGAGGAGAAATCAAATACGTTTCTACATTTGCATTCTCAAAGAAAGGAACCGTAAATTTATTGGTTACAACAAAAATTTACCTTACAAGAATCTCAGTGAATTCAAAATATCAAAGGAAATACACTCACTCACGCATTCAAGCAAATAGCAAATAATCTTAAGCCTAGGAAAAAGAACGGAAATACTGGTCTGTGGAGGAAAATGGAGCTGAAGCTGCGAAGAGGCTGGGAGTCTCTAAACTGCTCTAGGCGTTGCAATTCACTACTAACGTACACTACTGCCGATTACCAACTCGGTGGGGAGATGCGGGAAACGTCGAACTGGAGGCTGTAACTGCTACGATGGGGTCCTGGTCTCTGCACTGCACTTGACTCCTTACTCCCATGGCTGTCCAACAATAACTGACTAATGTAACCATGCCGGGTACAAAGGCATAGGAAATGGGTGCGGCTCAACTCAACGGCCAGAGAAGCAAGGCTTGGGAACGACAATTACACAAAAAAAATATTGCACAGTGAAATGCACTGTTGTATACAGAAAGACAGTCACTTATGAAACAGTGACAAAGGTTATCAAAACTCGTTACAAATCTGAGTGCAAAAGCGAGCAGTTAACGGACTGAACGAAATTTTACTTACTTCAACATTCTTCAAGCGTTCCCAACACAATACTAATACAATGTCGCGAATTAATCCGTGTCATTACGCCCCATCAAAATGAAATTTTTCATAGAAACTTTAACAGTAGGTAATATTTACATCCTAACTTAGTCATACAAGATTCACACTGTGGTGTGTGTACTATCCTGCTACAAGAGAAAATCAGTCACGTAAAAACCTTGTATTTACGTTAATAGAAAAAAGCTTGAGGGAAAAAAAACTCCGTGACAACGGTGAAAAATCCTGTACTCAGGTCAAACAGTGAAAGTTCGTTACTTTTACATTAATAACTAATTGTTATGTAGCTTGGTGTATGTAATACACGGTGTAGATGTGACAGTTATAATTTAACTGTACCTATGTGTAAAATTATATAATATAAATTAATAGTAAATGGAGACGACCAGGGTAGAGGAAGAGGCAGCAGCATGCTGCAGAGATGATCAGCTGATCTGCACGGCAAAACTGCTACACCTGCCAATTGTACCTGTGAAATCAATCAAGGTGGAGCATCAAAAGTGTCGCTGTGACAACCAATTTGTATTAAATTACAATTTCTCTTTGCCTAGTAGCCAGTGCATATGCAACAAAGATACACCCTTACTGAAAATTTTGAGTGACAGCCAAAGCTTCGTACATTACTTTCTTATTGGGTACATTATTAACCAGGAAATGTAGTCCTTGGATTGCTCAAATCTCTCAGGACCCTTGTAGTTTACTCGTTAAACCTACATTATTAGCCAGGAAACATGCTAGTCCTTGGATTGCATAATTCTCTCAGAATAGCCAGTAGTTTACTGGTTAAAACTACATTATTAACCCACCGCGTGCCGGCTATTTTTAGCCCTAAGGGTCACCTCAGTGCCGGCCATTTTTCGACCTTTTTTTTTTTTTTGGCCAGAATGATAGATTTTGATGTGGAATCAACGAATTTCGCTGTTAAAAATGCTCACCGAGGCTCGGAAATGGGTTTTATTGAGTCCGGCATACTCGTATACAGGTATAGCCGCTCTCTCACGCTCACTACATACGTGAGAGAAAGCCGTTTTCTATGTAGGGTATACTCAGATATTTATGCTGGGAAGGTATAGCAATGTTCAGTACACTTTTCTGATTACTTATTTCTTCAGCATCTATCACAATTTGCATGTCTTTCTCATTGTGAATGCATTATCTTACACTTACTTGAAGATGTTACAACCTGACTTCATTATGTACAGTCCTGGCACTTACAAGAAGGTATTTACAACTTGACTTCACTATACAGTCCTTACCCTTACAAGAAAATATTTACAACTTACACTTACATGAAAATATTTACAAAATGCCTCCACTATGTACAGCACTGGGAGAGGCACACAGGCAGAGTGAGGCAGAGCGAGTGTGAGAGGGGAAGCGCGTGAGTGTATGGCCTTGACACCCTGGGGGATGGTAGAGGAGCAGTTACCTTACATGCCTGCCAATTTGTGCCAGCGAATCTTGAAAAATGCAGTCACAGTGAAGTTTTTTATTTTAGACCGTTTTAAAACAGCACTGGCACTGGCCGCGGGATTTTCAGACCATTTTAAAATGGCACTGGCATGCAGCGGGTTAACTAGGAAACATGCTAGTCCTTGGATTGCATAAATCTCTCAGAACAGCCAGTAGTTTACTGGTTAAACCTACATTATTAACCAGGAAACATGCTACTATAGTTCTCGGATTGCAAATCACTCAGAACAGCCAGTAGTTTACTGATTAAACCTATATCTGTTAAGCAGAGAAAAAGGTGTTCCCTGGTTAACGCATAGACAGTGTGGATGTAAGAGGTGAGATTCAAAGAGTTGTCTGGTGCTTTCAAGGGAGACAGAAGTCAATCAGGCACGAGCTCCTCCTCTCATCTTTTTTTTTTTAAACAAGGAAGAAGGAACCAAGGCCGTGAGCCCGCAATTATTGTTCCCTCCACGAGAAAAATAAAACACAAGAGATAGACAAATTCAAGATCCGATCATTTCGAGATCCTCGACACGCTGCATTTGAAAGACTGGAGATCATAGGAAGCAGGAAATACAGACAGAGGGAGACAGTTCCAGAGTTGACCAGTCGCATAAATGAAGGACTGGGAGTAACGGTTAACTCTTGCATTAGAGAGTTGGACAGAAAAGGAATGAGAGTTTGCTGCTAGACGGGTGCTACACGCCCGTCGTAGAGGTGCAGGAATGCATGCAGACAGCTCAGAGGAGCAGTGACCATTGAAGTAGCGATAGAAAAGAGATAAAGATGCAAAAGTGCAACGAAGAGCCAGAGGTTGAAGTGAGTCAGTAAGAGGAGGAGAGTTAATGAGACAAAAAGCCTTTGACTCCACCCTATTGAGAAGAGCTGTATGTGGGGAGCCTCCCCATACATGAGAGTTGTACTCCACACAGGGGTGGATAAAATCCCTGTACAGAGTCAACAATTGTGCAGAGGTAAAGAAGGAACAGAATTGGCTTAGCAGACCTAATCTCTTGGAAGCAGATTTTACAAGAGATGTAATATGATCTTTTCAAGATAAGTCCTGAGTAAATGAAACCCCAAGCATGTTCAAGGATGATGCAGGATTAAGCTGAATATTATTAAACATTAGTGGGTATACCTGCGGAAGGTTTTGCTGGGTTGATAGGTGTAAAAACTGAGTCTTTGATGCATTAAAAAAAAAACGTATTATTTTTACCCTAGTCAGAGATATGAGCCAAGTCAGACATTAGGTGTTCCATAGCCTCATCCCTTGTTTGTTGAAGTAACTGCTGGGATGGACGTTGGAGGAACCGAATGGAAAGATGAAGGGTGGAGTCATCAGCATATGAGTGCATAGGGTTAGATGTACAGCTTAGAAGGTCATTGATGAATAAAAGGAAGAGAGTTGGTGATAGGACAGAGCCCTGAGGAACACCACTGTTAATAGATCTAGGAGAAGAACGATGGCAGTCTACAACAGCGGCTATAGAACGACCAGAAAGGAACCTAGAGATAAAAGCACAGATAGAAGGATAGAAACCGTAAGAGGGCAGTTTGGAAATTAAAGATTTATGCCAGACTCGATTGAAAGCCTTTGAGATGTCAAGTGCAATGGCAAAGCTTTTGCTAAAGTCCCGAAAGGAGGATGACCAAGAGTCTGTAAGGTAGTTGAGAAGATCTGCGAGACCAGCTTCACTTCAGCTTATCCACCCCCTGCAACATCGACCCCTGGTACGTTAAAAAGATCCCAACGGGTGCCGATTAACTAACAGGGCCCTCAGTGACCCACAGCCCGTCACAGGTTGAAAGTAAGAGTAATGACCATTAACTCAGGGCTCTGTGCATATACTCCTAGTCTAAGTACTTTCCAATGGTATTTGTTTCTATGCACTCGGACATAAGAGCATACTTACCCTTATGATTCTACACGTACATTGGTAAGTTGAGAATCCCTATGCAAACTCGGACAGGTCACATTTTAACACCCAGCATGGGTGTGAAAACTTATGTGGATAATGTGTATTCTCCGGGAATCCTTGGAAAGGCCCACAGTTTGAGACACACCACAAGGTAATTCAGACACAGCCTTAGAATGCCTCTGTGGGGTTCTCGAACTTCCCCCTTAACCAACGGTACATATGTACTTACAAGTCATGGACATAATGTGTCCTGTGGGACCAACGAGCGAGACATCAGGTCTGCACCCACATTGCCACTGCTCTGTCTCTCAAATGGCTAAGAGACTGTGGGTGTGGATTCAAATGGCGCAGGAAGGACACGTCTCTGATTGGTGGTACATTGACACACATTGCAGGAACACATAAGACTGTGTATTTCCTGCCCCATTCCTGGCCAGAAAAAGTCAGCACGGATACGGCCTTGGGTTTTCTTTTTGCCCATATGACCTCCTGATGCTGAACAATGACCCCATTCTAACACTGCTTGGTGATACTTCGCTGGAACAATAAACTGCATTCGAACCTTGCCCTGGGGTGTTTGTGACTCATGGTACGGCCATCCATGTTCATGAAGGAACCTGGCTTGACCTCCCCGTGAATACTTAATCACTTTACCCTTTTGCTTCTTCTACACAACAGCAAGTGTCGGGTCAGACTGTTGTTCCAGGACAACATCTTGACTACAAATCAGTGATGCAATGGTCACTGGGGTGACACGGTTTGGAGCCATGGTCATGGCTCATGTTACTGCAGCCAAAGTCTGAGTACTGACATCTTCGGTGCAACTATACTTGGCAGCTGGTATGTTACCTACAGTATAAGGTCAAACAAAGGTTCTGGCATGACAACTGCAACTGTTGAACCAGTGTAAAAGGTAGATGGTACCTGGATACGTGCCTCATGGAGCTATCTCACTGATCCATCAATAAGCTGAGCTTGGATCTGCCTACCTGTGTACTCCTCAGGCCGAACTAGACTGCCCCACAGAGCAACCTGAGGACCTTTACCTGAGGACCTTTACAGAAACACCTCCCACGAACCCTGACTGAACAAGGAAGGCACTGTTACCTGTGGGAGGGCCTGTGGAGGAAGCAGCCAGCCACTGATAAGGCTGCATAGCGCACAACTTTGCAATGCGACGCCCTGAGGATTAGATGCCTGAGGGATTGTACTCACCATCTGGAGAGTTGGAGCAGTGACCACCTGTAGAGGAGGGCTCACTGTCTGAGGGGGACTAGTTCCTTGTGAAGGAGGACCTGTGCTGCTAGCGATGACACCATCGTGTGCTTGTCGAGGAATGAAGGATGCATTTGCCTTCTGCCTCCGACACACTGGGGCTGGTGCTCAAAAGGATTGCCCCAACTGTTGATTGCATGGCTGATACGACTGCTGGTTAAGGTACTTGTTGTACCTCTTCCAAGCAGGTTGTTGAACATTCTGCCCTTCGTCCCTTTTCTGCAATTTGTCTGGACCATGGTCATTATTCTGAGAATGGCCTTGATGCTGGGATTCGCTCTGAGATGGCTTCCCAGACTTGGCAGTATCCTTCTTGTTCAAGGACTGTTGCTCAAGAGTTTGGTACCTGTACGCAGTGAAGAATGCATTGGCCTTTTTTACCATTTTGCTGGCATCCTTTAACTGACAAATCTTAAGCTAAGCTACAAGCTCAGCAGGCCACGACTTTTCTAGTTGTATGTGCAGCATAAGGTCAATTATCCCCTCTCATGTGCGAAGGGTCTCATCTTTCTCTATCCACTCGTCTAAGTAGGCAGTGAGATGGCCAAGAAACTGAACAGCAGTCTCCTTTTCTTGGAGACAAGCCCTCACGAACTGACTCCTGGCATCGTCGACCATGAGACTGTATGCTTTGATGAGTGCGGCCTTCATCTCATACGTGAGATTGTCTCCACGAATTCTGTGAAGAATATCGAGGGCAGGGCTCTCAAACAAGCTAAGAAACTGGAGCCGCTTAGCTGCCTCATCCAGCTGGTACAGCTGCGTCATCTCCTCGATGCGAGCTATGAACGGCTCGATTCACTCGCCTTCCTTGTATAAACGAAGCTTGAGGCGCGGGGTTGCCAGAACATGTGCTGGGAGACCACTCATGGAGCTCGTGTTGGCTGCTCCAGATGTGCCCGAAGCCAAGGAATCTTGCTTGAGCTTCAGTGTCTCTAGTTCGTGCTTCTCACGCGCCTCACACTCGGCACACTCGTGTTCACGTTCTCTCTCTTGCGTTCCTGGAGCTGTTCTCGCTCGTGTTCGCGTTGAATTTTCTGCTCTTCAGGGGCATCATTCTCACGTTGCTGTTCATAATTGTACCGTGAGAGCACATAGTCTTTGATTTCCTGGGGATTGGCAAGCTCCATATCCTTGGCTTCCTGTATATCTATAATAGTAGCCATGATGCTATCTGAACTAAGACAGAGTGGACTAAAGACTGACGTACTGACTGCTATTTCGCAGAGGAATGCTAATAATCGAAACTAAAGAATATAGGTAAAAGCTGGTGGTGACCAGTTTAATCTAGCCAAACTGGTAAAGAAAGAAATAAAAAAAAAATGCAACTGGCTGGGAAAACTTTTACATTAAATTAATAAAGCAGAATCAATAACCACCAGTAAGGCAGTGCCTATAAACTTTAATGATAACTAATAATTAGCTAAGAGTGAGTTTATTATTTCGTAATAACTTGCTAGGAGTTAATAACCTCGGATGAGGTCGCCAGATGTCACGGGGGGAAGTGGAAATATGATTAAAATGCTAATATATCGTCAACTGACATAAGGAATTGACTTATGAAATCAAGTAGTAAATTTTAGGGTTTACTTCGCCGATTCTCTAGACGAGAATTTTATAAACTTTCTCAACAGTACACAGCAGAGACTAATCGCTCACGAATGCTGTATCACTAGTACTGTTGGCCCCCGAGAAAGTGACTCTACCCCTGACAAGGAATAACTAATACTAATAATAATGATCAGGATCTTGCTGGTGGAAACTCCTAGCTGGCACAACGAATTAATACCAGAGAATTGGCCTAAATACCAGTTGTGATTAATATAAGAAATTTATGTAAACTGGGAGAAGCAAACTAAAGAAAGCACAATGTAGAGATATCAAACACGATTCTACATTTGCATTAAGCTCAAAGGAAGGAACTGTAAATCTATTAATTACAACAAAAATTTACTTTACAAGAATCTCAGTGAATTCAAAATATCAAAGGAAATGCACTCACTCATGCACTCAAGCAAATAGCTAATAATCTTAAGCCCAGGAAGAAGGACAGAAATAATGATCAGTGGAGGAAAATGGAGCTGAAGCTGCGATGAGACAGGGCCTCTCTAGACTGCTCTAGGCACGGCATTTCACTGCTAATGCCCACTACTGCCGATCACCAACTCGGTGGGGAGATGCGGGAAACGTCGAACTGGAGACTGTAGCCGCTAGGATGGGGTCTTGGTCTCCGCACTGCACTTGACTCCTTACTCCCGTGGCTGTCCAACACTAACTGACTAATGTAACCAAACCGGGTACAAAGGCATGAGAAATGGGAGCGGCCCAACTCAACGGCCAGAGAAGCAAGGCGGAGGAATGATAATTGCACAAAAAGTATCGCTCAGGGAAACGCACTGTCTACACAGACAGTCACTTATGAAACAATGACAAAGGTTATGAAAATCGTTACAAATCTGAGTGCAAAAGCGACCGGTTGACGGACTGAGTGAAATTCTACGGATTTCAACATTCTTCAAGCGTTCCCAATATAATAAGAATACAATGTCGCGAATTAATTCGTGACAAGTACACGCATGTCTTTTGCTTAGACATTTGTTTCTGTTGCTTTGAGGTTTGTTTCTGTTGCTCTAGGTTTATTTCTGTTGCTTAGACTTTTTCAGTTGCTTAGAGGTTTGTTTCTGTTGCTTAGAGATTTATTTCTGTTGCTTTGAGATTTATTTCTGTTGCTTTGAGGTTTGTATGTTACATAGAAACTTGAATCTGTTGCATTGAGGTTTGTTTCTGTTGCTTAGTTTTTTTCCGTTACTTAGGGAACTGTTTTTGTTGCTTAAAGACTTATACAAGGACTTGTTACTGTTGCTTCTTGACCTGTTTCGATCCACTATTGTTGCTTATAACCTGTTGCTGTTTTTTGTTCATTCTTAATTAACCTGTTACAGTTTCCCACATCTTTCATGGGGTGGAGAGATTACATGGTTGCTTAGTGGGTCTTTTTCGGGATATGAAGCAGAGAACCAGTGAAAATCTAGGAACAGTCCATCCTAGACAGACTTCAAGTCACAATCTACATGGCAGTTTTTTTTATTTTTAATATTGCATTCCCTCAAATTTCTGACTCGTACACTACATAACAGATGGTGCAAGATCTCATGATTCGTATAGGGGAAGAGACGAGAAATATATAAATAAATATTCTGAATGGATGGAATTACCAGAATGGGACTAATTTAACATGAATTTCTGTATTTTGAACTAAATGACACCGAACCAACGTGAGCGACCTAAATGATCTGGAAAGACTGAAGTGTACTTGACTATACAATAACTTCTTTGTTTTTACCGTCACTGTGATCAGTTGTTTGTCCCTTTATAGCTTATTTCTCACAGGTTAGTGGCAGAAACAGACAACACTACAGCTCCACATCCTTCCCATATCACCTTTTCATGATTAGCATCATATTCGAGTGTTGATCTACTGTTATACCTCAGCATTCAAGATGGGCAGATGAAAGTTATAGGACAACTTAGAGTAAAAAAAAAAAAAAAAAAAAAAAAAAAAGTATACACGGGTAACTTACCTGATTGTATCTAAACATCCTTCTCGAATTTAAATTAACCTAACTGAGCCTGAGTCATATTCATTCTGAACGATCTGGATGGCCTGTGGTTATGCCAACATTATGCAACAACATGGGCGATCACCGCGGTTGTATTCTTTAATTGAAGAAAGTTAGCACAACTGATATTGGAAAACAAAAGATTATAATGGCCAAGTTCTGTTTTGTGTGTAATACATAAACATGTAATCATGGTGTCAGAATGAAGAATGCATTGCCTGAGAATATATAATTAATCCAAGTGACATTATTATACAACACTATACCGTACACCATATTGCCGCAGGTTCCCGCACCGGCCACATGTGCTAGTGACAGTGGAGGAGTTAGTGGCACAGCTGGCATTTGCAGTAGATGACCCCAATGCACCACAGGGCAAACGAATCACCTTCGTGAGGGCAACGGGGAACATCTCTGAGATGCTATCCAGGATCATGAACTTCACGTGAGCTGTTAATGCAAATTTGCTTTGAATACACTCTATGGTTGACTGGAAATATTTAGGTTTGATAAATAAACTTTGGTTGACTGCACAACTTGCCCTAAGTTAGAACAAATAAAATATGAATGTGAACGTACCCTCTCGACTTATTTTTTGCTATGGAAAATTTTACAATATCATAAAAGGTGCTTAAATCACGTCCCTCTGACAGATACACGTACGTGAGATTCCCGGACGGGACTTGGGGCTTACTGCAGAGCGATGGGACTTAAACAGGCATGATGAGACTCACTACACGTGAGGTCAGTTCTATAGTTCGTTTACTTCAATAAGGGATTTTCGTCCATTTGCAGTAACGAAGAACGATGGCAGAAAAAGATAATGTTACCCATTCACTCGTACTGATAAGACTGCTCTATCACTAGCGTCCTGCTCTAGTGTTCGTCTGTTATTTGCAAACTTCTTATTACGGAATGATAATTTTCGGCATTAGAACATGAGCAGATAGCATCTGTGCACCGAATACTCTTTGGCTACTGCATGTAATAGCGTCTCTTTCTCAGCTACTTATTTTGAGCATTTCTTTTTAACATTATTTTTTGGTAAGCATTTTTTTCTTTTTAGTTGTCGTTAATGCCAGTTTCTGCTGAACTTCTGTATATGTGATTTCATTATTATTTTTAAAAGCGGCCGTATCTTAGGTAGACTCCATTGTATAATTATCTTCCTACAGCTTTTACCATTGTACAATAGTTGTATTTTCCCTTACATAAAATTCGATCCTCATGTTTCGCATATATATCATCTGAACACACATTTTTCTTTTCGTCACTTCCCTTTACAAATATTTAGCTCGGGAACGACTTCTCTTGAAATAAGAAGTCGTGATCAATACAGTAAATATATTGATTGTGAACCTTCTGACTAATTACTCATGGTAGTATATTTTGGTAAAGGTTAATCTTTTATTAAATATATCTCGACATACATTGTTCTACTGTTCTTCATTATATTTTACAAAAACATATTTCAGGAAGTGGAGTTGACTCCGAGACCGTTATACATAGATGTACCCAGAACCCAGTGGATAGACTTCTCTCCATTTGTGTTTATGGGAAATTATCTAATTCTTGCTGCCCGTTGTCGACCTGAGGTGGAGCAGTAGGGCTTCCTGCTGCCTCTTAGACCAAAGGTTTGAGTGGCTGTGCTGACAGCACTGTTGGCAGTATGCACTGTGATGCTGCTTCTGACTTTCTGCCTTCCCACTCATATGCAAGAACCACGCATAACCCATGCCAACACCTTCAACTGTGTGCGACTTATTTTCCAAGAAGGTAACTACTGTTTGCCATGTTGTGGTTTATACTGAGTAATTTTAGATTAACTTTTGAGGAACTCGGAGAGATTAGATTAAGTGGGAACGGCTGAGTTAATGTAGGCATCATCCAGGCTTATTAACTTCCTAATTAGTCCATTTTTCTCTGTGAGAATACCAAAAGACCCAGTTGTTTCACCCATATAGTTTCATTATGCTCAACCATTGTCTTGTGTTAGATGATGCTTAAATTCATCTCACTAATGGCAGCTGACTGTAACCACTTCTTTTGTTTCACCAAAGCTGCCAGAAACAGGTCATCAAAATATTTTGGTGATCCATATCTTTTGCTTGACTAAATTTTGTCTTCCAGATATAAAGAGAACTAAGAGTCGGTGGTGGTGGGAACGTGTGATGCTGGGGGTGTGGATGCTGATGATGGTGGTGCTGACACAGAGCTACGTCGGCAACCTCATGTCCCTCCTGGCAGTCAGATACATCGACCAACCCTACTGGAGACTTGAGTACGTCCTTGACTACTGTGATTTTGGGATAATTCCCACCGTCACTAACTCAAGAGTTGCCATTGATCGCCATCTAGTTCAATATGGAAGTCGGGCTACACATTCAGAGACCACAGAAGACGCATATCTTTAAAAATCTCTCCCGTGATATTTATTGATATACCGTACGTAAGTTCTTCATGACATTATTCTTTAGTAGTTATACTAATTTCCTAGATATGTTTTAATGCGGTAAATGCAAGAAAACGTTACTATAGAAGCCGTGAAAGCACATCGGATGTGACAGCATTCATCACATATTTACAAGTCTCTAGCTGCACCTTTTGTTTGAAACCCATAAAATTTAGCTTTCTAAAAAAAACAATGCTTCACCTCCAAAATGCTGAAGAAAATGTACAAAGTTTTTCATATGAAAATGTACTGTACAATGTTTAAAGCCGAAATCGTGCAGAGACGAGACCGCCGGGCGAAATCTGACGATGCCGAGGGCTCCAAAATACCGTACAAAAAGTCAAAACAACACGCCAGTGGTGTACCCTGAACAGGACATTCCTCTAGACTTCAGGAAATACTTCAGTCTAGGCACTGTCCATTTTTCTCTGCAACGGTTTTCCATGATCGTTGTACAGTAGGTCCAGCGGGGCAGTAGACACACGTGAGTTTGTTATTGTTTATAATCGTAACGTACGATCTTCAGCCGTGCCGTGCTAATATTTCTTAATGAAGAATCATTACATGTTTCTCATAACACTGTTTATTTGTTTTGATTGAAAAATACCGGTGTATGAAATGGATGTAAAATAAAGCTTATCGATATTTAAGGAAGGAAAGAATAATAACAGTCCCCAAACCGAGATGGTAGACTCAGCCCACCATTTCTTTATTTCCTTAAATACAATACAGCCTCTCTTCCTTGTAGCAGTGAGTAAAATAATGTTGTTATAATTTCTCCCTTCCTTTTAGTGACACAGTGGGCACATAAAATGGACGGAGTTTAGTAGACCGACTTTGATGTCGAAAATTAAATAATCTGGTGAAGAGTGGCAGTTTTTCCTTGGTTAGTGACATCGGGAATTGTTGCTCCAGACACTATTGTCATTAGTTATATTGAAGTAAGTGGTTATTTCTTCAGGATAATAAAAAATTAGGACTAATTGGCTGGCTGTAATGCCATACTTTAATTGATATGATTTTAGTTAGTTACGGCGTCAAAAAATAAGCATACCAGTTTTCCCCGAAATGATGGTTAAACTATTCATGAAATTTGTATCATAGTAATATGCTGCCTGAAAGTTACGGCAAAATCTGCCTATTAAAAACATTTTTTTTTTTTTTGGCCATGTATAATTTCTCATATGTTTAATATATAACCAAAATTTTCTGCCAGACATTTACACGTAGTTTTTTTTTTTTTTTTTTTTTTTGAATTACTTAAAACTCGTGTTTCCAAATCTCATAAACCTATACGGTAAAGTAGACAATTTCCGATAGCCTTACTGTTTTCAGACTGCCACGTCAGGTCCACTTCATGAACTGCGGAAACTGGTGGGTACAAATCGGGTCCCCTATAACAAGTTCGTCGAATTAAAAAACAGCATGGAGACCGTCGTGCGCGCTGCCACTCACGTCATCTTTGACCTGGATCTCAACTATATCAACTTGCTGCCCAAAAGCTTTTCTCTCACAGGTTGTATTATGATTGCTGAAGTTATTGAAATAATGTATGCTAAATATATTTTTAGTTATCTGTATTTTAGAATGTATCAGGGTATCATGGCAGTACCAAGCCAGCAACGTATTAATATTTAATTGCTGTCGTTCTTAAAAAGCATGAACAAGCGCGCCCACACACACACACACACACACACACACACACACACACACACACACACACACAAGCTGCTGTTGAACAGGTCATGTAACCTTAATCATGGAATATAAACTGGCTTTTACCAAGATTTTACTGAGTAAAATAGGGTATTTAAGTTAACAGAATTATTCTTTTGAACTTACATGGATAGTTGAGAAGAAACTCACTGCGGATTACATATTTCACGAGGGGAAGTTTTGAGAACTCCCTTTCCCTTCCCAGTCGTCTGTCATCAGTTAGAATAAATTTAATGTTTTCAGGGATACTTCGCCTGAGAACCTGGTTCATTAAAGGACCATATAGAAGTAGAAAATAAAAGCCATCACCTCTAATGGTGATTTATTAAAATAACCTATAAGAGTAGTGCTGGATGCTGGAGAAGTCAGGATGTTACCACTCCTATTGTTACAATTTCCACATGTAATTAATAATGTCAGACAGCAGAGAAAGGCACTGACACCGACTCATTTAACTGAAACGAGGAGATCAGAGACATAAGATTGTTGACAAGAGGCAAGGTGGTAATTACTTAAAAACGATTGTTAAGCAAATGTAAAACACTGCCTGGAATTTCAAAATAAGAAGCATCTTCCAAGTCCGTAAAAGGAACATTCCAAAATTTTTCTAATAATATATCTTCACTTATGTATTAATAATATCTAGTATTTCTTTTTGCAGGTTGTTTTTATTTTTATCTTTCACGGAGCGTCTACGCAACCATCCCTCTGGCCATGGTGACTCAGAAGAACAGCCTCTTTTTACAAAGGATGAATAAGTTGCAAGTGCGCCAGTTTAGTGATATTAGCAATAATGTACTACAGATAAAATTTTGTTGCAGTTTATTTTTTATTTTTTCAAAAAATACAAATAAAAGCGTAACAAATATTAATATACTGGTCCGTTTCACATGAGGGCTTTGGGTATATGATAAAATAACATATATACATACATACATACCCTGAGATGCCTTGGACGAACAGATGAGAGCTCGGTATTTCACCTTACATTTTTCTTGGCGAGTTCTTCACAAACAGACATATAACTGTCTCTTCTTGTGGTTAGATCCTACACGTTGGTGGAATCAGGGCTGTAGGATAAATGGATGAAGTACTCAGAAGCCAACTCCACCATGTGCAAGAACCAACCCAGGATAATCACAGTCACCACCATTCTCTCAATCACCAGCCTTTGGGTAAGCCATCATAGTACCTTCTTTCATTACTGAAAATAGCATAGATTTACCTCACTGTACTTTTCATCCCCCTCAATCTGATATTGCATTTTATCACTACACAAAGACGATTTTATTCTGTTCAAGAGACTCTTTTTTTTTTTTTTTTTTTTTCTTATCTGGGAGGCTGAACATAGCTTTCATTATCCCTTTTACTACAACAGTGAGTCAGGTTAAATAATGAATAAACAACAAAATACTTCACTGGAGTAAGGTGGTGAAAAACTTGGGTGTATATAATCGAGTAATGAGCATCTTTCAATATCTCGTAGGTAAATATATACTGTGTCACATTTAATTATGCAGGTAGGTATATCGGATGAAAATAAAAGACCACAGTAAAACCTACCTTTTATAATTACGTATCTAGCTAAGTACTTTGGACACTGCCCCACCCCCCCATTGTTCCCATGGTATATTGTGGGATCATACTGAACTTGCCTTCATATCTAGTACAGTCAGGGAAAGTTCTGCATTACCCACCTCTCGAAGCACTGGTGTGAGACGGGTGTATGTGAAGCGGCAGCCAGAGGTGTCTGGTAACTGTGAGTGTGAAGGAGGGGGAGGCGGGGGATTGGGGTCAAAGGAGGGTTTGGTGATAGATTGGAAATCAAGTGTAAGTCTGCAATATACGACTTGGACGGTGTGTTTGATTTAATTTAGTAAGGATAGACAACAACATGATGCTACCATTTTGTTAAAAGAAAAAATACGAAGATGTCTGTCTAGTTAGTGTTGTCAGGAAAGTTATGGAAGTTTGCTGGGTTCGGACAGTGGTTTGAATGTTTTCATTCCCTCTCGACTTTTACATGAGACGTTTCCCCAGGAGATACATACAGTATATTTATATTTCGTGTTGACTCGAAAACAAAGCCTCTCTCTCTCTCTCTCTCTCTCTCTCTCTCTCTGTATATATATATATATATATATATATATATATATATATATATATATATATATATATATGTGTGTGTGTGTGTGTGTGTGTGTGTGTGTGTGTGTGTGTAAAATCTTATAAATTTGTTTAATTATTTATCCTCTGTAATCCCATTATGAACACCCGCCTACAAACATTTCCAATATATTCTGGTAATTATTCATCTCGAACTTAAAGTGTAGAGTAGTGTGTAATTATAATAATAAAAAGAAAAAAACAGTCTGTATGAGTGATTAACAGACTTCGTTTTCTTATTGACAGAATTACATGGAAAGTCCTATTATGTGTCTCTGTAACTACCATTCCCATGGAACATTACTAAACGAAGGTAACAAAGAATACCTTTGACAGAAAACATGTACTGTATAATACATGCAGTAATGCAGACAGACTCAGAGAACAGTGTGATACTATACAAACAACATAACGCCTTTGCACTTTGAGAATACGTCGGACGCATTATCATTGGCTATTGATATTCAGACGTGAGCAACTATCCAAGCTCTCCCTCCTCCGGCCACCTTCCCTCCCAGTCACAATTACCAGACACGTGGGGTCTGGCTGCTGCTTCGTGACTATTCATCGAGCACCAATCCTCCAAACATTGGGTAATGCGGAACATTCCCTGACTGTACATTGAATTAGCCTATGTTGTAGTATTAGGGCAGTTGTAGGTGGGTGCTGGAGAGACGCACGAGTTTAGGACAAAGCCTATGAATCTCAACATCGTCATCCGAGAACTAGTCTACACGGACGTCATCTGAGTGAAAGGCTAGATTAAACGTCAAGGCTACACAAGAATATGGGATAGTAGAAAATAAATAAATAAATACCCTTGGTGGTAGGGGGGTTTCAAGTATACTCCCCCAGCATCCCCGCTTGTCGTACGAGGCGACTAAAAGGGTTGGTGGTGGGTTAGTGCCCCACCCCGTAAAAAGAACTAACTAAACAAGCGAATAAAGTGCCTCGGACCAGGACAGACCATACGTTCACGACTACGGAACGGACAAAGGACATTCTGAGGGTTGGAACGTGGAATGTGAGAGGAGTGAATGATGATGTGAAAGAGAGAGATATTGTTCAGGTGCTTGATTTTTTTTTTTTTTTTCCCGGCCTATCAACCATTGGGGCCGAAGCCCCTGGTTATTAAGGCCGTGTATATATATATATATATATATATATATATATATATATATATATATATATATATATATATATATATATATATATATATATATATATATATATATATATATATATATATATATATATATATATATATATATATATATATATATATATATATATATATATATATATATATATATATATATACATTTAGACATATATACATATATATACAAACATATATATATACATACATACACACACCCACACACACACACACTTCCATGCATACATACAGACACACTTTCATGCAAACGTACATATATATATATATAATTTTAATCTTATTTATTTTTATTTTTTTTGTATTTTTATTTTTTTAATTTTTTCTTGGTTTTTTATTTTTAATACCTTATATTATAAAGGAAAACTAATCTAAAGACCCTAAAACTAATCACCTAACAGACAAATCGCTAACCTATACTAAATCCTACAGAGACAAATAGCTAGACCTACACTAATGGTAAAAATACCTCGACTAACAGAACATCATCGACTGCAGATATGTAATGCCTTTCTACATTACATACCTGCACTCATCACCTGGTGACTGTCAGTCGAGGCACAACCTAATATAGGGGACATCAATATATGAAAGGGAACCAGACGAGTCAGGAACATTTCCATATACGTCAGCTGTCGTCCCTAATTAGAATAACTTAAGATAATATAATGTATTTGCATAATTTGTACAAAAAGTGAAGAACCTCGCCCAGCAGACCACCATCGACTGCAAGTGCCCAATACCTTCCTATATTGCACACTTGCACTCATCATCTGGTGACTGTCAGGCGAGGAACTTGGCTTAATGTAGGGGACATCTATATTAGAAATAGATCGGTGGAAGGAGGAACTATTTAAAATATGTCAACTGTCGACCCTAATTAATATTACAATATATACACATTTACTGTTCATAAAAACCATAACCACGCAGTAAAAAAGTCACATCACTCTGATCAGTCCGGTCTCTCTCAAGAAAGCCATCAATTTATCAGTCATAACAATGTCCCCATCCCCCAGGATGGTGGAAAGGGTGAAGGGGACGTCTACTGCGCCGCAGTAATTTATAAGTGAAGCGCGTTCACGAATAAATCGCCGACAGCGCAGGATGATATGACTAATAGATAACACCGCATTACAGATGTCACAGTGCGGTGGGAAGCGTCTTTCCATATATGGTTTTATGTGGGTTACAATGGTGGCATTCAGCCGTAGCCGTGCCAACACTTTTTCTTCTAGGCGACTGGGACGGTTGGCAGTGTCCCAGTCGCCCAGGTACGGCTTACAAGTTGGAATATTTAGTCTGGTCCACTGACCTTGCCACAGAAGATTTATTGATTTCTTTCCGAGAGATAGACTCGACCGTAGATCACGAGGAACGTCCCAAGTCTCCTCGAGCTCCACAGCCGACTTTTCAAGTAAGTCAGCCTGCTCATTGCCGTAGATACGACAATGACCAGGCACCCAGATCAGCGTGAATGACTTGTTGCATGAATGCAACTTATTAACGATGCGGCCCTGGATCTCGTGAGAGTCCGTAGTGCAAAATGCAATTGCCTGAAGGGCTGATTTTGAATCTGAAAATATGACAAATGAGTCATGTCTAGAATTGAGAGCATAGTCTATGGCTTTGTCAATAGCAAAAAGTTCTGAAGTAAACACAGATGTATGAGTCGGCAACCGATACCTGAGGGCACATTCAGTCGACCACACACTTGCACCCACACATTCACTCGACTTGGAGCCGTCGGTGTACAATTGATGGGACCCTAAGTGACGAACAATGATGTTACGAAACAAGTGGTGGACCTCCGCCTCCGGCGCCTTGGCCTTTGGTGCTGGGAGCCATGTAACATCGACTGTAAAGCCGGGTGGCTCCCAAGGCGCTATATTTTTAAGCACCAACTTGTCGCAGTCACTGGGGTCCACATCAAGCTCCTGAGTCAGTAAGTGGAGGCGAGCGGCAAGTGGTATTGACGCAGGGGGGTACAGGCCACATTGCTGATATTACTTTTTCTTAATGTCCTTATGCCGTAGGAGAAGGCCAGGTGGTCACGGCGAATACGGAGGGGAGGCACATTCGCCTCCACTTCCATACGAGCCACACGGGTACACCGGACAGCTCCAAGACACATTCGCAAGCATTTATTCTGTAACACATCCAATCCTTTCAGTGTGGCATCAGATGCCGAGCCATACACCTGTGCGCCATAGTCTAGCTTTGATCGAATAAGGGACTAATACACCATTAATAAAGATTTTCTGTCGGCACCCCAGGTAGTACGCGCTAGGTACTTGAGGACATTTAACGGTTTATCACAACGAGCAAGCAAAGTATTAACATGAAGTTTAAAATTCATTCTACGATCAAAATGTATTCCTAAAAATTTTACATAATTTTGAAAAGGTACCGCCTGATTATCCAAAGTTAAGCACAAATTAGGTACGTTACGATTAGTGAAAACTATAGCGGCACACTTACGTATGGAAAACTTAAATCCCCACTGCAAGGCCCATTGGTGGACGGAGTCAAGGGCTGCTTGAATCCGCCCAGCCGAAAATTGTGCATTACGGGAAGAGTGCCATATTGCACAATCGTCAGCGTAGAGCGAGTATTTAAGATTCCTCAGGATGGGAGCTGATGACAGAATATCATTGATCATAATACTAAATAAAGTAGGACTAAGCACACTTCCCTGTGGCACCCCGTTTTCCTGGATAAATATATCCGATGTTATGTTACGGGGCAATTTGACAGAGAAAGTTCTGTCCCTTAAGAAATTTGAAATAAAAACAGGTAAATTTCCTCTTAAACCATAAGCATAAAGCTTCATTAGTATACCGTGTCGCCAGGTCATGTCATAGGCTTTATGGATTGGCAAATGCCTCTGCAATACAATGCTCCAAATTCATTAAATGATCTAGTGAACTTCTGTATTTACGGAAGCCACGTTGTTGATCATTTAACAAATTCTTCGACTCTAAAACAAAAAGAAGCCTATTGTTAACCATACGTTCCATGAGCTTACATAGACAAGAAGTCAACACAATAGGACGAAATGAAGTGGGATTCATAAGACGACCAGCCTCTTTGGGTATCGGTATGACGTGCGCAAAGTGCCATGAGTTTGGGAACGTTCGAGACGCCCAAATCTCATTGTACAGTGCTAACATCTTAATCAGGTTGTCCTGATTAAGATGCTGGATCATACCGTACGTGATGGTGTCTGGTCCAGGGCTGGTGTCTTTACAGGATTTAAGGGCAAGGAGCAGTTCATCTAGCGTAAACTCTTGGTTGTACGGGGAGTTTACGTCTTCTGTGGCAAAGTCTAATATCTGTAGCTCAGCCGTGCGTTTATGATGTTGGAAACGCGGGTCATAATTGGCTGAGCTACTTACATGAGAAAAACTCCTGGCGAGGATGTTAGCAACGTCCACGGGCTCGTCATAGATGTTATTATTTACTTGCAAGGTGGTAATGGGGAAATATGGGCCTTTATTATTTAATATTCTTATGGTGGACCAGACTTTACGTAATGGTGTTGTACGAGTCACCGTGGACACAAAGGACCGCCAGGAGTCACGTTTAGCCCTTCTTATTATTCTCCTTGCCTCAGCCCGTGCCTGTTTGTATGCAATAAAATTTTCCTCAGTGGGCTGACTATCAAAAATCCTGTATCTCCTATTGCGTTTTCTTAATGCTTGTCGGCAATCCGGCGTCCACCAATGTGCTCTATGCTTCGCATGAACTGTAGAAGTCTTGGGAATAGCAGCCTCAGCTGCGTGTAATATGAAAGTAGTTATATTTTCGACCTTAACATCTATGGTCTCCCCAGATATATCTAAATTGGCGCTCCTTGAGAAAGATCCCCAATCTGCTTTCTTATAGTTAAATTTTGGAGGTGGAGGGTCTGAAACAATGTCGCGTGTATAAGAAAGACAGATGGGTAAATGATCACTTCCCAAGGAGTCGTCGTAAGGGTCCCATGAGAGATCTTGATGTATACCAGGGGAGGCCAAAGATAAGTCAATGGCCGAAAAGTTACCAGTACGATCATCTACACGAGTCGCTCTACCATCGTTCAGAAGACAGAGGTTGGACTGTAGTATTAGGTCGGCTACTTGCTCCCCACGACCATCAATCCTCAAGCTACCCCATTGATAGTGATGGGCGTTAAAATCGCCCAACACTAACTTATTTCCAGGCAGGTTTTCCACTAGTGAATTTAAAGCATCACTATCAATGGGGCCATGTGGAGGACAGTACAGATAGCAAATAAACAGATACGTGTTATTAAATTTTACTCTGCACGCGACCACTTCCAGAGTAGAATTTAGAATCACTTCCGTTTGTGGGTGTGATTTGTGTGTGTAAATGGCAACTCCGTGACCTTCATATCTTCTATACGAGTGGTAGTGTTTGAACTGTGGAGGATCAGGACGATCCTCCAGGCGCGTCTCCTGTAAACAAACAACGTCTGGCCTGTGTATAGAAATCAAGATTGCTATATTGTGTAACTTATTCCCAATACCTCTACAATTCCACTGTAGTATAGTGAATGCGGCAGTTTAAGATTTATGAGGGGGGCCAGTGTGTTTAGTTTTTTTATGCCGCCCGCCACCAGGCGAGTGGCTACCGGGGGACCTTTCCCGGTGCTTACTCATGGAGATCTCCATATTCTCATCAATAACAAGGCTCCCAGAATCCACCGAGGAAGAGCTATTCTTTCTCTCCCTCGCTGGACCAGGAGCGGGAAGGACATGAGGACGTGACTGTTTGGTGAGGGTGGTCAAGTTAATTTTATCTGACTTATCAGGCTTCTGTTTTGACCGCACTGACTGCGAAGGAGCAGCGGCAGCCTGAGAGTATGAAGTGGCAATAGGGATGTCTGTCAGAGAGTTGGAACATACGGGAGGCTTAGACTGAGATGTAGGGCGTGGAGCATGTGGAGCGAATGTTAGGTCAGTCTGTGTCTCAACGGTGCACATCACGGGACGGGACACAACCGCCGATGCATAGGAGATATTAGGCTTGGGAGTTGCATGCAACTCCTTCACCTTCTTCCTAGCATCGTAGAAGGAAATGCCCTGTGTTGCTTTTACCGTGCAGACCTCCTTCTCCTCCTTCCACTTGGGACAAGCCCTCGAGGAAGTGGAGTGAGCATCCTTGCAGTGAAAGCAGCACTCGGTCTCGGATGTACAGTTGTCAGCAGAGTGACCTACAGCCGCACACTTGCCACACACGACGTTGGAAGCCCGACAAGCCTTTTCGTGGTGTCCATAGAGCTGACATTTTGAACAACGAAGGGGGTTTGGGATGTATGGTCTAACATTTACAATTTCGTATCCAACCTTCACATTGGCTGGAAGAGATACTTTGCCAAAAGTGAGAACAACTGTTGCGGTCTTCGTCCTTATGCCTTCCGAATATCTTGTGATGAATCTGGCCTCTATTACATCTTTGCTGAGAAAGTTCCTGTACGATTTCTTCCTCCTCCATAAGCACAAGATCCCTGCAGGTGATAACACCCTTGCAGGAATTCATGGCGTGCGGAATCGTTGTTTGGACATCGTGACAGTGGAACTTCCTCAGTTTCAGCAAATCCTTGACCTGGGCAGACTTTATGGTTTTTATGAGAAGGTCTCCACTCGCAAGTTTTTTCACTTGTTCCACCTCACCTGCACACCCATCAATCACCTTCTTGATAATGAAGGGATTGAGGCTGGACAGGGGAGTGGAACCAACCGCATGAATCAGGACGAAAGAGGCATTGTTTGCTTGAATGTCAAGGCGGGTACGTGTCTGGGGCCGTTCAGTCTGGGGGCAGTCCATCCGTGCAGCAGTCGGGGGTCGGTCAGGACTACCTCCCCCCCTGAAGGGGGGGGGAGGCAGTTGTGGCGTCCGCCATAGTTACCACTTCCCCCGTGAGGGGGAAGTGGGAAGAAAGAGAAAAACAACCAAGGGAGAATTTGCCCTGGGAAAAAACACCTAGTCTGAGATTACCCTCTCAAACCACTCTCGGGAGGACGCGCCCGTGTGTAACTCACACCCCAGAGCGATCAGTGGGGGGTACACTCCAGAGGTGAGTAAGCAAAGGCAATCTCAGAAATTAGATATAGACACCTACTATATCTACTAAGGCCAGGGAGGAAAATGAGGTCTAGCTAACCTTACTTTATTGGAAAACGCCTTAGTGGCGGAGAAAACAAATCTAACGCCGGTGAGGCAACCCTGCAGCTAGAGGAGAGCCAGAGAAACACGTCTGAACGCTCCGCGACCATGCATGAAAAGTCCCCAAGACTGCTCCCCAGGTGCTTGAGGATGCAAGAGTGGATATATGTGGACTGACTGAAAACTAAATGGAGTTGAAAGTGTGAGAGAATGGGAATATGGTTTAGGTAATTGTGCGAGAGTTAATGAGAATGAGAGAGCAAGAGAGGGAGTATGCCTGATGATAAGCAAGAAGTGAAAGGAGAATATAAGAGAGTATGGAACAGTGGGTGCAAGGATTGTATGGGTGAGGATGAAAGTAGGTATACAAGCGTGGGCGATTATATGTGTGTATGCTCCGACAGAGGACCGAGTGGCAAGAGTGAAGGATGAGTTTTTTGTGCGAGAGTAGTAGCATGTATGGACAAATTTGAGAGGAGCGAGAGAGTGCTTTTGATTGGAACCATGAATGGCAAAGTTGGGAATGTACGAGTGGATGGAGTGGTTGGTCAGCGGGGTGTGCCAGCTGAAGTAGATGGGAATGGTAGTGCTTTGGTGGACATCAGTGCTGGTAAAGGGTTGGTAATAGCCAACACCTACTTTCGGAGTAAGATGATCCACCGGTATACATGAAGGGTAATGAGGAGGATGGATGGTGAACTTGTTGAACGAAAGGCAATGATAGACTACGTGTGTGTGGATGAGCGAATGAGAAGACAAGTGTTGGATGCAAGAGTGTGGAGAGGGTGGGGGAATGGAGTCTTAGACCATCACTTAGTGTTAGCCAAGGTAAAGTTGCAAAGGAAATGGTTGAGGAGACGAAGGGGAAGACAGGAGGAAACAGCTCCTGTGAGAAGAGTGGAGAATTTTCAAGATAGTGAAAAAATGGCAGAGTATAAGAGCATAGTGGAAGAAAGATTGGGAAGGTATGAGCTAGAGCAGATGGAAGGGGTGGAAGATGTATGTAAGATATTCACGGAAGAGATAGGCGCTGCGTGTGAGGTGGTTTATGGAGTGAGGAGGAGATGCAAGAGTGTGCAAGAGACAGCATGGTGTAATGATGAGGTGAAACGAGCTGTGGAACAAAAGAAGAAGGCATATAGTGAATGGTTGGCGAGTAGAGGTACGAGAGAAGATGAGAGAGAGAAGAGAGAGGTATATGTGAGCAGGAGAAGGGAGGTGAAGAGACTGGTGAAGGAAAGAAGGAGAAAGTGGATGAAGAGTTTGGGAGGAATCTGAGTGTGAAATGGAGGGAGAGTAAGAAATTGTTTTGAAAGGAGGTAAAGAAAGTAAGGCAGTGTGAAAGGGGAAATAGTAGGGGAGTGAAACATAGGAATAATAGATTCTTGGTGGAGAAGAGAGAGAAATTGAGGAGATGGAAGGAGCACTTTGAAGATTTATTGAACGTAGAGAGTGAGAGCAGTGCGAGTATAAGTGGTTGGGGAATGGCTGGGAGAAGAAGAGATGAGAGGAGGGAGGAAGAGATCAGTAGGGTGGAAGTAGTGGAAGTAATGAAGATCAAGTTGGGAAAGGCCCAAGGCATTGATGGAGTGTGTGGTGAAATGCTGAGGTATTGGGGTGAGATTCTTGTGGAGTGGATATGGAAGTTGTGTATATTGGCTTGGGAAGAGGGAAGGGTTCCAGAGGACTGGAAATCAGGTATTACTGTACCTTTATACAAAGGAAAATGGGAGAGAGAAGTATGTGGTAACTATAGGGGTATTTGCCTTTTTAGTGTAACTTGTAATATATATGGTAGAATACTTATTGATAGGGTTAGGCATATGACAGATGAGGTAGTTGGAGAAGAACAAGGGGGATTTAGGAAGGGAAAAGTGTGTGTAGATCAGATATTTGTTCTAAGATGTTTAGTGGAAAAGTATCTCGAGAAGGGAAAGAAAGTGTATGCTGCCTTCATAGACTTGGAGAAAGCTTATGACAGAATAGATAGGCAAGGTATATGGAAGGTATTAAGAATATATGGAGTGGAGGGGAATTGCTGCGTGCTGTGAAGAGTATGTACGAAGGAGCTAGGGCTATGGTGCGAGTGGATGGTGAGCTGAGTGAGTTCTTTAATCTCAGTGTGGGAGTGAAACAGGGTTGTGTGATGTCTCCATGGCTGTTTAATATATACATGGACGAGGTTGTAAAAAGGTGCAAGGTAGGGCAGTGGATGTGGGGGTGGCTCTAATGAATGAGGGTGAGATTTGGAAGATTCCGGAGTTGCTGTTTCCTGATGATACAGTATTGTTGAGTGAAGATGAATGAGAGTTGCAAGGTTTGGTGAATGATTTTGGGACAGTGTCTAGGTGAAGGAGGAAGCTGAAAGTTAATGTAAACAAAAGTAAAGTTATTGTGTTTCAGAGGAATGAAGTCACAGAATGTACCGTGAGATTAGATGGTGAGGATATGGAGAATGTGAGTGCATTCAAGTACTTGGGTACTGTGATGAGTAAGGATGGAACTTTGTGGGATGAAGTGCGTGAAAGGGTACAGCAGGGAAGGAAGGTTGTTGGTTCACTGAAAGCAGTGATGAGAAATAGGGAGGTGAGTATGGAAGTTAAGAAGTCACTGCATGAGAGTATTGTGATCCCTACCCTGACGTATGGAAGCGAGGCGTGGACCTTGCAAGAGGGGAACAAGTCAAGAGTGAGAGCAGTGGAAATGAGTTACTTGAGAGGAGCATGTGGAGTGACATGGAGGGACAAGTTGACGAATGAAGAAGTGAAGGAACGTTGTGGGGGTGGATGTGGATGTGGTTGAGAAGATTAGGAGAAATGCAATGAGGTGCTTTGGACATGTGGAGAGAATGGAGATTAAAAGACTGACTAAGAGGATGTATGTAGGTGAGGTGGAGGGAGGGAGAGGGAGGAGAAGACCGAGGATGAGGTGGAGGGATGGAGTTGAGAGGTACACGAGGTAGGGGGGGTGAGTTGGGGGAAGGGTAGTCAAATGGTGGGTGACAGAGCGACTTGGAGGAGTTTTGTCTGCGGCCACCCTTTGCAGGATTAGGGCGTCGGGCTATAGATAGATAGATAGATAGAAAATAATTCAATCCTTACCGTGGCCTCAAGATCCGTTAGTAATAAATAATTGTTTTAATAGGTCTTTCATAGACATGTGTGACGTCATAAGAAATAACTGCGCATGTAAAAGAGGTAATATTAGTTTAGTTATTAATGAAAGGATTACTGTCCAACACCCGGCGTTATCCATATTTAGGGCATGTTTGCGGTGCCTGGGTATGGGTTCACAGTGGCTGTGGTGGTGCTGGTGTTGGAGCTGGTGTGTGGTGGAGCCAGGTGGGACTAAAAGGGTCAGGTGGCCACTTAAGACACATACTCCTATCACCATTACTGACCACACACACATCACCGTTGCTGACAACGCTCTTCACATGAATTACTTACTACATTTTAAGTTTGGTAAGGAAAGCAGTGCATACTAATCAATTAAATGAATTCATAAATGATTTAGTACTATATATAAAATTATACAAATGGCAAAGTATAAGAGTTGCTTCCAGTGTCACTCACGGCAGTGTTTTCTCATGAGTATCACTTTTACCGTTTGTGTAAGAATATATATTAATAGATTTTAGAAGTCTTTTTTTTCTTTCTTCATAATCCACTGCCTATGGAGTAAAGTTAGTGACCCAAGTATAAACGTGCAGCAACATTATGTTCTGCGCGACATTATCTTCTACCATCGAGGGTAGGGCTATGCAGTCACACTTGGCTGTCTGTGTTGGTCTCTGTAGGAAATTATATAGTATTAGAGGGAGGATCATCATGAAAATATGTGGACATGTCCATTGTAACTCAGTTGATCTATTTGTTTTAGTTGCTCTGTTAAGCTGACCTCTTGTAGAAGGTAATTTGTCATGAGATAGTGAGATGGAAGAGGGATGTGTTCACTGACTGATTAGATGAGAGGGGAGGGGAGATGTTTAAATGGAGGTGCAGTGAGAGGGGATGGGAAGGTAATCACTGGCTGGGGTAGTGCGACAGGGGGGGAAGGTGCTTTCTGGGTGGTGCAATGACAGGGGAGGGGAAGGTAGTCACTGGCTGGTGTAGTGAGAGGGGTGGGGGGGTTCTTTCTGGGTGGTGCAGTGAGAGGGGAGGGAAAGGTAGTCACTGGCTGGTGTAGTGAGAGGGGAGGGGAAAGTGTTCACTGTTTATATAAGGGCCCTACGAGACCAGTCAGCACTCTGAGCGCAGCTGTTGCTCCAGGCTGTTAGAGATCTCATTCCAGCCTCACCTTCCCCTGCACTTTGATCGTGAGTCATGCGGCACTGTGTTTCTGTTAGTCGTATGGTACCGTGTTAATCATATGATGTAGTGTTGTTGTTAGTGATACCGTACTGTGTTAACGTTAGTGAAATAGCACCGTGTTGCTGTCGGTGATATAATACTGTACCGTGTTGCTGTAAGTGACACTGTACCGTGTTGCTGTTAGTGACATAGTACCTAGTTGTTATTAGTCATATGGTACCGTGTTGTTATTAGTCATGATTTAACGCGTTCCTGTTAGTCATGTTATACCCCCACTGACAGAACAATGTATCTTTATCGGGGAGACGTGTATTAATCCTTTACCACCTTATACTGACATCTATAAATCAAGATAGTTTTCACCTTTTTAATATTCTCTGATGCATAAGTTTCAGACACCGAACATGAAAGCACAGCGAGTCTCACAACCAATATCTCTGACTGAACGAAACATGTTTGCACAAAGGTAATTAGTATCTTTTATTAACATATTAAAACAGTTATACATAAAGAAACTTTGGACATTTTGGGTGTTTACAGATCACGAAATTTCAGACAGCATGAAAACACACCGAATATCTCTCGCTCAACAGTAAATTAGCCAAAAAACTTCCCGACTAGGGGCAACGGGATCTTTTGTTTTATGACTAGTTTTGGGCATTTTTCTGTTGCTTTCAGACTTGTCCTAATTGTTTTAAGACCAATTTTTGTTTTCACACTCTTCATTGTAGGGGAAGACTATCTTTTTTGGCTTTAGACTTACTTCTCTTGTTTAACATGTGTCTCTTGTTGAATACCCTGTTTGTTTTTATAAGGTTTTGTTTGTTTTTTTATTAGTTTTTTATTGTTCCTTAGAGAGGTTTTCCTTGTTTAGGCAGTTGGTGGGTACAGTTTATTTCTCCAAAGAGTAAGTGATGTTTGTGGTACCCATGGATCATTTTTCCTTCATAACCCGTAACACAGAGCCTGTGAGCGTGCGATAGAGCAACCCGGTCGCGCCAGCTAACTAGTCTCTAACTACCAACCTGTTTCTTGCTTAGATTTATGGTTATGTTGCTTAGAGGTTTGTTTCTGTTGCCCCGAGGTTTGTCTCTGGTTCTTAGATTTTCTTCTGAGGCTTAGAGGTTTGTTTCTGATACTTTGACATTTATTTCTGTTGCTTAAAGACTTGATTCTGTTCCTGTGAAGTTTGTTTCTTTTGTTTATATTTTTTTCCGTTGCTTAGGGAATTGTTTTTGTTCCTTAATGACTTGTATAAGGACTTATTACTGTTGTTTCTTTACCCATTTCGCTCCACTATTGTTTTCGATAATCTATTGCTGTTTTATGCTCATTCTTCATTAACTTGTTACAGTTTCCCACATCTTTCATGGGGTGGAGAGATCACTAGGTTGCTTTGTGGATCTTTCTTGGGATATGAAGCAGAGAACCAGTGAAGATCTAGGCACAGTTCATCCTAGGCGGGCTTCAAATTACGGTCTATTTTTTCATTTTTTTTTTTTTTTAATCAATGGACCTCATTACAGAAAATATATTATGGAAAAAAAAAATTGCGAACAGTGCCTATGAATGAACGATATTACTCTCCTCTAGCCATCCAGTACCCAAAATTTACTACCAGTACGCAAACTTGCCTCCCAATATCCAAAGCTAGTTCAGGATTTTTTTTATAATATCCCTACATTTAGGAGGTATTTAACTCAGAAGAAGTTTTTCGAACTATATGAGTTTTATAAACAGCCTTCATCAGACAGTTTACTAATAATCTGGTACTTAAAAAAATATCCAGTAGCAACAAGACTGCAGTGAAAGTACTCTCCCGATTGCGAAGGACTGAAACAAAAATAACTAGAAATCGTACGTCCTACACTTGATGCAAAATAACAAGGAGGACAAAGTTCTATTGTATATTTGATTGTTGAATATCTCTCTTAGACAGAACATGGAAACACAGCGGCCCTCACGCCCAACCTCCCTGACAGAACGCAACAACTTCATCTGCTTGTGGGTGGGGGGCCTGTCAGCTCGTGCCATAGCTAGGGTAACCGGGTCCAGCGTCACCACTGTCTGCAGGTGGCTCAGGCGGTGGAAGCAGGAGGGACACGTTGAGAACAGGCATCGCTGTGGCAGATATAGTAAAGAAAAATTTTGCAAAACAATTTCCAGCCGTATTAAAGCATTCCATCTCATGGCATTGCACACTGATAAGTTCTACTTATCTGAAGTGAATCTCAGAGCAATACAAACAGATTTCAACTATCACTGTTGATATACTAAATACCCTGATCCGTACACGTACTAATGAGTTTCACGTTAACGTAAGGGTGAGGTATTCATAATCAACTTCATTCGAAGTAACTTTGCAAACTCCTCCAGTTTTGAAACATTCTCTGCCAAACCAAACAGGTGTTAACCAGACAGGCTCTTTATATATGACAGCCGAGTGAACTGGTTCTATGTATCAAGATAATGAATTGCCAACACTTCACATAACTAAGTTTCGTTGTCGTTCGTAAAAAAAAAAAAAATCTTGCAAGAGCGAAGGGAAAGATTAAGTTCCCTTTCATGTAAATTGATCTACGTCTCTCTTATAAACGGGCAAAAGCAGAAAAGTGTGATATCTGTGCTAAATGTTGTTTTTGTTATCCAAAGCTGGGCCGAGCAAACAGCAGACTGAAGTGAGGCAAAAGATGTGAGATCCGATTTGTGCTCTCAGTTACCTGAGCTCCCATTAAAGTGAGCATTTACATCCCAAAGCTACCATTACTTTCGGAATTTCAAGACAAAACGTATTTAATCAGTCTATCTATATCTATATACGCAGGCTGCTTCCCCCGAAGAACGGGAGGTAACCGACACAGGACGACACACTCCCAATTTACTCATCCACACAAACATATTCATTTAATAAGTACATGGCATAATCCTTTCAACAGACAATTATGATTATTTCATACTGAAAAGATATTGTCCATAACTTTCAGAATGATAAAGTATGTTGTCCTAGGTTAGGAAAGTTATGAACAATCTGTATTTCATGTGTCATACCAAACGTTCCTCTTTTCCTTCTCGGAAAATTGGTATTACAGGCTTCAGACTTGCTTGTGCTTCATCGTAAGGTGACAAATTAACTATGTTTTGTACCTGGTTACAATGTTTCAACAAGCTGTCTCACCTGCATCATATTTTAAAAGATTCCCAGACGAAAATGATTTAATGTAAACGAAATTAACGGAATAAAAACATATTTCTATACAGTGTAAGTATTATTGTTACATAATGGTAAAGGAGTCATATGCAGCAGTATATATATATATATATATATATATATATATATATATATATATATATATATATATATATATATATATATATATATATATATATATTGTTACATAGCCTATGATTTCATCATCCTTTGTATAATTCTACAGTATGATGCATGTTTGATCACGATTCGCCTCGTGGCTTCCATAGTGACCAAGCTTCCGTGTTCTACCTCACTCCCCCTTCTCCTCCCTTATAGTAGAGTAAGTCGTTCTTTCTGTTGTTCAGAGCAGGATTGTCAACTCTTTGTCCCCTATGGCTTCATTTGCGCGTCCTTCCTACAAGTTGTATCAAGCTCTGCAGGCCCCTATATAATGAGCTCAGTCTCTGCATAATTGCCACTTAGATCTACTCCTCATTTTGCTCACATCTCTGTCCACCCCTGTACAGTTGTTATTATTTTTGTGAGTGCTCAGGAAGTCTCCAACCATCTAGCTGCTGATCAACTTGAGTGTAAGTGTTATTATATTTTTTTTCTTGTACTGTATAGCATAAGGTGTTGGTTCGTGGGTCTGGTGAGGTTTTTGTGATTAATGTAAAGTTTTTGCTGTCAGCCAGTAGTCATAATATTTTGCATATGTAATAATATATCTTGCATTAACTGAGCATTATCCGGTTTTCTCATTTTATCAGGGCTGACTTAGATAAATTTACTCTTGCTAATTTCGTGTTAATAAAGGCTATTCCAGTTAACCATATATTTAACCTGTTTTTTGCCATTACATTATCCTTATGAGTCCTGAATGTTTAGTTGTTAGTTTGAGCATTTACTTTAACTTGTAATTTTACCTAACTCTTTTGTTTTGAACCTGGAACTTTGCGGGACAGTAGTGATTTTTAGTATTCTCACTTGAAGTTTTCATTATCTCTCTCTGTTCCGTAACATAAATTTGGCGACCTCTTATCAGGATATTCAGGATATTATCATAAGGATATTGGTTGATATTTTGTGACTGTGATTTATTCATGATGTCTACTATTACTACTCTTGATGAAGCCAAAGATTTTTTGTCAAATGTGCAAACAGTGTGTGATGTAGAAAACAGAACAAAGAATGAACTTAAGCTTGTTGCTCAACAATTGCGAAATGTTGTTCGCTCTCATCATTCTAAAGACCAAATTGTTCATATGATTAATGAAAGCTTGTTTAATGTAACTCCTCGAAATGAGCAAACGCAGATTGAATTAGCTAAGTTACAGCTAGCCCTGCAGGAGGCTCGTGCTAAGGAGGCTGAATCTCAGGCTCGTATTCAGGAGGCACAGGCACAAATTGAAATTGCTAGGATTCAGGCAGACCATGAGTATCGCATTAAACAAGGTGGAACTGGATCATCTAGCTCTGATGATTTTGATGTGGCTAAAAATGTTAAACTTGTCCCTCCTTTTAATGAATCTGATTTAACAAAGTATTTTCAGTTGTTTGAGAGGGTAGCTACAGGTTTTAATTGGCCCAAAAAGTATTGGCCAGTACTCCTTCAAACTGTTCTCACCGGTAAAGCTCAAGTAACTTATGCATCTTTGCCTCAGGATCAATCTGATAATTATGATGTAGTTAATAGCTTGATTCTTAAGGCCTATGAGCTTGTTCCTGAAGCCTATAGAGTAAAATTTAGGACAAGTTATAGGCAAGATAAACAATCCCATGTTGAGTATGCAAAAATCAAAGAAGGTCTGTTAGAGCAGTGGTTAAATTCTAAGAATGAGGATTCTGATTTTGACAAATTTAAGCAGATGATTTTGCTAGAGGACTTCAAAAGGTGTATTAATAAAGATGTAAGCCTATATCTTGATGAGAGATGACTAGATAATTTGTCTGATGCTGCAGTTTTAGCTGATGAATATATTCTCACTCACAAGAGATATTCTAAAGAAAAAGGGAAAGATGAGAGTAAGTACGTTGCCTCTACTCAGAGCACAGGTAACAGGAAAGAGAATAAAGATGATGTTTCTCAGGAAGTAAATACCAGCTTCACCTCTAGATTTCAGAAAAATAAATGTACTTATTGTAGTAAGCTTGGTCATACTACGGAGAAATGTTTCAGGAGACAGCGTGATGTGAACAAAAAGGAGTCTTTAAATATTCAGTCAATTGGTCTAATGTCCACCCTTGAGAGTTCCCAGAATTCTTTAACTGAGTGAATTGAACCTGCTTTGAGGGTTAAATTAAATTCTCATGATGAAGCTCCTCTTTTGAGCAGTAACGTGGGTGACACTCTCAAGAGTTCATGTGCTAATTTCCTGTCTGATGGTTTTGTCAGTCCTCTGGACAGTAATAACAGGAAATCAGTTAAAATATATCGTGATACAGGTGCCTGCCAATCCCTTATGCTGACCAGTGTTCTAGGCTCTAATGTTAATTCCTCTGATGAAACTGTAATCTTACAAGGTGTAGGAAATAATTACTTCTCTGTCCCTCTGTGCAGAGTGAATTTAGAGTCTGGTTTTGTTAATGGTTCGTTATGGTTGGGGCTGTTGAGACACTCCCAATGTCAGGTGTAACTTTCTTACTTGGAAATCATATTGATGGAAGTCAAGTGTGTCCAGCTCCTCAGTTGTCTAGTGAACTAGTGACTGCGACCCAGGATTGTCATATCCCTGACGTGTTCCCTGGATGTGCTGTCACTAGGGCTAGATCTAACGTTACTGGTGACTTAGAGGATAATAATGATGATGATGTTATGCTAGCTGACACTTTTCTTGCTAATTTGGACCAATCACCAGATGAGGCAGTACCCCGTAGTGTTAATAATTTGTCTCGTAAAGAGTTGGTTGAGTTGCAGGTTGCTGACCCTGAGTTGAAAGGTCTAGCTAACTCTGCTTGCAGTGAGGAAGCGTCAGCTGGTGCTTCTACTTGTTATTATATAAAGTCAGGAGTACTTATGAGAAAGTGGAGACCCCCAACAGCATCAGCCGACTGTGAATGGGAGGTTGTACATCAAGTTGTCATCCCTCGTGTTTGTAGGCAGGATATCATTAGAGTGGCTCATGATTCCAGTTTGGCAGGACACCTTGGAGTGAGGAAGACTGTGGCACGCATTTTGAAACACTTCTACTGGCCAGGTATCTTCAGAGATGTTTCCTGGTAATGTAAGTCTTGTCACACCTGTCAAGTTGTGGGGAAGTGTAATCAGACCGAAAAGGTTGCACCTCTAGTTCCCATTCCTCCTTTTGAGGCGCCATTCATCCGTGTGTTGGTGGATATTGTGGGCCCTCTTCCTAAGACTTCTTCAGGATTTTCTTATGTGTTGACCCTGATTGATATGGCTACTCGTTATCCTGAAGCCATTCCACTTAGAAATATCTCAACAAAGAACGTGGTTAAGGAAATGCTAGGGTTCTTCACCAAGTTTGGTCTGCCCAAGGAGGTACAGTCAGACTGGGGAAGTAATTTCATGTCAAATGTTTTCAAGCAGTCTCTGAAAGAGTTGGGCATCACCCAGATCACGTCTTCAGCTTACCATCCCCAGACCCAAGGAGCGTTGGAGAGATATCATCAAACACTCAAATCGATGCTCAGGAAATACTGTTTGGAAAATCAGAAAGACTGGGATAAAGGTCTTCCATTCGTTGTATTTGCCGCAAGAGAATCTCCAAATGAATCACTGGGCTTCTCACCCTTTGAACTACTGTTTGGCCATGAAGTAAGAGGACCCCTTAAGTTACTCAAGGAATGCTGGCTGTCGGAGGAAGATGACGTCAACCTGCTGGAGTATGTGATGAAGTTCAAAGAACGGCTGTCCACTGCTTTACAGCTGGCGAGAGTGAATTTAGGAGCTGCTCAGGAGATGAAGACTTGGTATGATAAGAAGTCCAGGTTACGCCACTTTCAGCCAGGAGATCAGGTTTTGATTCTGCTACCGGTGCATGGGCAACCTCTTCAAGCCAAGTTTAGTGGTCCCTATTTCGTGGAGAAGAAACTCAGTGATGTCAACTATGTCATCGCCATACCAGATCGTAGAAAGAACAAGCAACTATGTCACATCAACATGCTAAAGTTATATCACAGGCGGGACGAAAATAACCCAGTCTGCACTGCAGCTGTTCCACCCGAGTCTGCAAGTGAAGTTCTCCCATGCAGCATGACCCTGAGTGATAGTTTGGGGAAGAATCCTGATATCATGAATGATCTCCAGACTAAGCTTTCTCATCTAGCTCCCGAGGAAAGGCAGGAGTTTTCGGCATTACTGCAGGAGTACCCGCAAGTGTTCCATGCCACTCCAGGAAGAACTACTGTGTTGACGCATGATGTCAATGTTGGAGACGCAAAGCCAATTAAACTGCCTCCTTACCGTGTGAACCCAGTGAAAGTTCCTCTCATCCAGAAAGAGCTTGGCTACCTGTTGGACCACAAGATAATTAAGCCCTGTCAGAGCGAGTGGAGTTCTGTCAGTCTAGTCCCTAAGCCAGGTGGGTCACAGCGGCTTTGCATCGACTACAGACGTGTTAATCAAATAACCAAAACAGACACTTACCCTCTCCCTCACGTGGAAGATTGCATAGACAAGATCGGAAAGGCTAGGTACATAAGTAAGTTTGATTTGTTAAAGGGATACTGGCAAGTACCTATGACTGAACGTGCTAGGGAGATCTCATGTTTTGTAACACTAGGAAAGACTTCTGCATGTTCTGTAATGCCATATGGTATGAAGAATGCACCAGCCACTTTTCAGAAGCTCATGAATGTTGTAACAGAGGGTTTGGCAGGGTGTGTTGTTTATATTGATGATGTATTAATCTTCAGTGACAACTGGAAAGATCACCTATGCTGTCAGTAAATGTCCTGAGCGTTTGGTTCAGGCTAATCTTGTAGCTAATTTATCAAATTGTGAGTTTGATCAAGCTAAAGTTCAGTACCTTGGGTACGTAATTGGTGATGGACACGTTGCACCACCAGGAGCTAAGGTTCAGGTTATAAGTGATCATCCCAGACCTAAAAGTAGGAAAGAGCTAAAAAGATTTTTGGGAATGATAGGTTATTACAGGAGATTTGTTCTTAACTTTTCAATTCTTGTATCACCACTTACAGACCTATTGAAAAAGGGAGTTAAATTTGTCTGGACCGATAACTGTGAATCCTCTTTCAGCAAACTTAAAGCTATCCTGTTAAGTCAGCCAGTGCTCGCTACTCCAAATTTTGCTAAGCCTTTTAAGATGGCTGTTGACGCAAGTGATACAGGAGCTGGGGCTGTTTTGCTGCAAGAGGATGATCAGGGTATTGAACACTCTTTATCTTATTACAGTAAAAAGTTCACTCCACCTCAAAAGAACTACTCAACTGTTGAGAAAAAGCTTTTGGCCTTGATTTTGGGTTTACAGCATTTTTCATTTTATTTGTGTTCTGGTTTTGACCCCATAGTCATTTATACCGATCATAACCCACTGAAATTCCTTAGTAAGTTTAAAGATAAAAATCAGACTCTGACAAGATGGAGTCTACTTCTTCAGGAGTATTCATTAGACATACAACATGTCAAGGGGAAAGAAAATGTTATTGCAGATTGCTTATCTAGACTTGAGACAGATTGTTTTAGAGTAATAAGAAATTTCCTTTGTAAATTTGTTTTTTTTGTGGGTAGGTGTTACATAGCCTATGATTTCATCATCCTTTGTATAATTCTAACGTACAGTATACTGCATGTTTGATCACGGTTCGCCTCGTGGCATCCATAGTGACCAAGCTTCCGTGTTCTACCTCACTCCCCCCTTCTCCTCCCTTATAGTAGAGTAAGTAGTTCTTTCTGTTGTTCAAAGCAGGATTGTCAACTCTTTTTCCCCTATGGCTTCATTTGCGCGTCCTTCTTACAAGTTGTATCAAGCTCTGCAGGCCCCTATATAGTGAGCTCAGTCTCTGCATTATTGCCACTTAGATCTACTCCTCATTTTGTTCACATCTCTGTCTTCCCCTGTACAGTTGTTATTATTTTTGTGAGTGCTCAGGAAGTCTCCAACCATCTAGCTGCTGTGTAATTTGAGTATAAGTGTTATTACATTTTTTCTTGTACTGTATAGCATAAGGTGTTGGTTCGTGAGCCTGGTGAGGTTTTTGTGATTAATGTAAAGTTTTTGCTGTCAGCCAGTAATAATATTATTTTGTATCTGTAATAATATATCTTGCATTAACTGAGCATTATCCGGTTTTCTCATTTTATCAGGGCTGACTTAGATAAATTTACTCTTGCTAATTTCGTGTTATTAGTAGCAATTGCAGTTAACCATATATTTAACCTGTTTTTTGCCATTACATTATCCTTATGAGTCCTGAATGTTTAGTTGTTAGTTTGAGCATTAAACTTTAACTTGTAATTTTACCTAACTCTTTTGTTTTGAACCTGGAACTTTGCGGGACAGTAGTGATTTTTAGTATTCTCACTTGAAGTTTTCATTATCTCTCTCTGTTCCGTAACAATATATATATATATATATATATATATATATATATATATATATATATATATATATATATATATATATATATATATATATATATATATATATATACACTTAGGCAAAATGATAATAAAAATGTAATATGGAATAAAATCCATTTTCCTTCGAATATCATGTCATGAAGCTTATCAGACACCGTGACGTATGTCTTGGTAACAGTGGTGGAAGATTTGGGAAGTCTGAGTTTCGTATGACAATTTTGTGGGTTTAGTTACATATGAATTTGAAAAAAAAAAAAAAAAAAAAAAAGCTAAGTAACTTTCCTCGTCCAGAAAATGTACATCATCACGGAGTATAAAAGGATGAACTTGCATAAATCACAGATTGATTTTTCTTTCTGGTTGTTGGTCAGAATTTTACTTCACAAACTTATGTTCAACTCCCTCTCCTAACTGGGATTTGCTTTTGTAGTATATATTAAAAATTTTCCCCTCTCTCCTGTTCTTCATGGAAAAGGAATCTACGTTATTAAAGAAAAATTATGGTCATCTTTTTTAAGTTTCAAAGAACGGAAGAGTGCCGTATAATGCCTGTTGTTCCTAATGCAAACTATATAGCTTGAGTTACGAAGAGGAGCAGATTTACAGTTTCATAATGTAACTGGCCCAAGGAGTGTTATGGTGGAGGTTTGTTTAAGAAATAGATGTGGTGGTGGTGGAGGCGTGCAATGGCTATCGTAACATATTTCGACAAGGGTGGAGGCATTACGTAGTGGTCGTGAAGTGTGGTGGTGACGGAGGTGTGCTGTTGTGGTCCTGACGTGTGGTGGTCGCGGAGGTGTGCGGTGGTGGTCGTGACGTGTGTCTGTGGTGGTGGTGGTGTCATGATGTCGGCTTCTGCGTGGATAATATGGCTTGGCCTGGAGGTTAGCTGCCTCCTGGTCCGTGCCCGCCTACATCACATCACAGGCACGTAGACTTTAGTAAAGAAGTGATAGGGAAAAAAAAAAAAAGTTTCCTTTTGATCTAGGCTATTATATGTGCATCACCAAATATCATCAAGTTATTTTGTTATTTTTAATTCTTTCAGTTGCTTGCTTCTTACGATATCAAAAAAGAGGTTCAGAATTCCGATTAATGATGGGTAATCGGGTGTTTCAAGCCACTGCAACTCTATGGAGCTATGATCTTTTGAAGGTTTGCTTATCCATAACTACACAGTTTCTCGTAGTTTGAGTTTTCGATTTTACTGAGCTATAATATGAAACGAACATAAACTGTGCAACCTAACCTCACAAATTAGCAATCACTGATTGACTGATCATGATTCTTTCCGTGTTTCTCGGTTTGTCGCTTGTGGTATAATATTTTGGCTACAGGGAATTTTAAATAGAGAGAAGATATTGGTAGATGAAGGGTTGATTTTCGTGCATATTGCCAGACAAATACTCCAGCACTTGTACTAAAAACAGTACTGTACAAGTGTGCTTTTACTCATCCACGTGTTTTTCAGACACGACCAAAACATCATTGGAGAGCCACATTGCACTGGATGACATGTTGGCCATAGAGCGGTGTTCTCATTTTTCTGTCCTACTGCTGACAGATGGCTGCCAATGGGCAATGTCCATGACGGAAGTAAGTATGTACAACAATAATGGAAAAACTGCTTAGAACTGCAATAGAAGAGCCTGAAAAGGTCAACCTAAACATTAGGTCAGTTGTTAATTTACTGTACGATACATGTACAATACTTCACATTTTCGGCTTTAATCCTTTGTGCTTCTGAATGAACTAAGTAAGCCAAAATCTGCCAATAGTTAGTAAAATTGGGATATTTGCAGCTAATATGTTTAATTTATTGTTCTAGTTATCCTTATTGTTGCTTCAGTTGTGAAGAATAGGAAAGATTTACCACTATTTGTTCCCTTTCAGGACCTAGCACGCTTAGATGCTCCTTGGGGAGTCGGAGTGTTTGAGGTGAAGACTAGTAAACAAAACACAAGCATAACATACGAACAGCTGTCACAGAGTATAGCCACAGCTCGACAGGTATGTGACCACGGCATGTAGATGAATTAGAGTGAAGAAACTGGACTTTGGAGGCAATAATTCGGAGTTCTTTGGAAATATTCTCGAATAAAAACACACGATTGATTAATATTATTCCCGTAGACGCTTTTCTGTTCCCTTTTGCCTGGTGTAGCTGGCATGAAACACAGAAAGACGTCATCAGGCTCAAGGAACCAGACATAAAACAGTTTAGTTCGTTAAATATTCCTACGAGTTAGCACTGTGTAATCGGAAGTATACTTGGCCCACAACCGAGAGATCCCTATTTCATTTCCTGGACCACCGACGAGAACTTATGGCGAGGACACACCAGTGACTTAAGCAAAAGTCACGATTGTGTATAATATTCGACAGGAGTAAATCGTAGTCAGTGAGAGTATTAGGGTCCTTTCGTTGTCAGATGATTATTTATTTGTCAACATTAGTTTCGTGATAATATTCTTGTTGGCATTAGGTTCCTGATACTTACGTTGACACGATTAGTTTTGTGATATTCTTGTTTGTACCGTTAGGATCGTGATGTTTTTTTTATGTCAGCACCATTAGCTTTGTTATATAATTTATTTTGGCACAAGTAGTTTCGTGATATTATACATGTTGGCACCATTAGCTTCGTGATGGGTTGTGGTGCGTAACGATGATGGTGGTGAGCAATGACCCAGCCTTCCTCGCCGCCTTTGCTGAGTCCTCCTTCAAGAGCCACCTCCTGCTGGTCCAAAAAACAAAGCTGCTCGTATTCACTCGCGTTCCTCTCCACCAGCTCCAGAACCTTCCCCACCTTCACAGGACTCTCTCACGAACCACCTCTCTCGTTGCTGTTGTGAACGATACATTGCCAGTTTTCAGGTAACGAGAATTATCCCCATACAGTTCCCAACATAAATACTGATTCATTGTAAGTATCGAGTCTATAAACAATGAATTTTGAAACCCAGTGAAATGGTCGGAGTTTTTCATTTTTTCACATTATTATTTAACATCTTCATAAATAACTGACCTTGTGATCCTATTCGTTGCAACCGTACAAGAACGCAAAGTAAACAGTCGATATTTCTGAGTGTTAATTAATGGACAGATTGCTTTTTCATCAACAGGACCAAAGTGTTCTCATGGCTGCCGTTCACTGACCCAGAATCTCGGCCATTACAATTGGCTTCATGGACTGTCGATCAACGTCTAACTTTCACCCATCCACCAGATCTTTTCCCTCAGAAGTTCTTACGGTAAATTTTGTGTCTCGTCAATGGTCCTGTAAGATATTGCTAAAAAAAAAAAGAGAAACTGAGCTGCATACACGAGAGATTTTGCATGGTAACTTATTATTACTGCATTCCCGGAAATTACCGACTAGTATACTACGTAAGAGATGGTGCAAGATCTGATTCCTACAGTGGAACAGACGAGAAAGATATAAAGAAATATTTGGAATGGATGAAAATACCAGAATGGGACGAAGATAACCATAGTTCTTGTATCTGGACCTAAATGACACTGAGCCAACGTGAGCGACCTAAATGATCTGGCTGTACTAAAGTGTGTTTGAATATACTGTAGAATAACTTTTTTTTTTTTTTTACCGTAACTGTGATCAGTTTTTTGTCTTATTGCAGCTTATTTCAGATAAGATAGTGGCAGAAAAAGACAATACTACAGATTTATATCCTTCCCATAACACAGGTTCATGACCAGCATGATATTCGAGTGTTGATACGTTGATATAACTCAGCATTCAAGATGGGCAGATGAGAGTTTTAGGACAAGTTAGAATAAAAAAGTACAGACAGTAAGCTTTCTACTTGTATCTTAACAGCTTTCTCGAATCTAAACTGACTTAACTGAGTCTGAATCTGAACGATCTAAATGGCCTTAGGTTATGCCGACATTACGCAACAACATAGGCGATCACCGAGCTTGTTTTCTTTAACTGAAGAAAGCACAACTGATACTGGAAAAGAAAAGCTTATAATGTCCAGGTTCTGTTTTGTGCGTAATACAAGAACATATATTCATACTGTCAGAGCGAAAAATGAATTGCCTGAGACTATATATTAATTCAAGTGTCATTACTAGTCAGCACCATCCATACACCATTTTGCCGCAGGTTCCCGCACCGGCCACACGTGCTAGTGACAGCGGAGGAGTTAGTGGCACAGGTGGCATTTACAGTAGATGACCCTACGGCACCAGAGGGCAAACGACTCACCTTTGGGGGGCCAGCGGGGAACATAATGGAGATGCTGTCCACGATCATGAACTTCACGTGAGCTATTAATGCGTATTTGCTTTATAACACTATGTTTGACTGGAAATATTTGAGTTTGATAAATAAATCTTTGTTGATTGCACAACTTGCCCTAAGTTAACAAAAATAAAATATGAATGTGAACGTACCCTCTCGACCTATTTCTTGCCATGGAAAACGTTACAATATCATCAAATGTGCTTAGATCACGTCCCTCTGACAGATACACGTACGTGAGATCCCCTGACAGGACTTGGGGCTTACTGCAGAGCGATGGGACTTGGACAGGCATGATGAGACTCATTACACGTGAGGTCAATTCTATAGTTCGTTTACCTCAACTTGGCTGAGATTTTCGTCCTTTTGTAGATTATACTACGAAGCTGAATGGCAGAAAAAGATAATTTTACCCCTTACCCCCTTTTCATAAAACTGCTGTATCACTAGTTTCCTTTTCAAGTCCTAATCTGTAATTGCAGCAAACTTCTTATTATGGAATGGTAATTTTAGGCGTTAGAACAAGACTATATATACCATCTTTGCACCGAATATTTTTTGTTTGGGGGCACGTAGCATCTCTTTCTCCGCTATATATTGTGAGCATTTCTTTTTAACATTTTTTTTATATTCTGCTAAGCCTTTTGATTTAGTTGTTGTCATTAACACCAGTTTCTGTTGGTCTTCTGTATCTGTCATTTCGTTATTATTTTTACAAGCAGCCGTATCTTAGGTAGATTCAGTGGTTTAATTATCCTCCTACAGCTTTTAGCATTGTACAGTAGTTGCATTTTCCTTTTCATAAAATTCAATCCTCATGTTTCGCATATATATAATCTGAACATGCATTATTTTATTATTTATCCTTTCAAATATTTAGCTCCGGAACTCCTTCTTTTGAAATAGCAGCTCTTTATTAATGCAGTAAAAAAAATGAGTAAAACAAAAATGACTTGGGAACCTTCTCACGAATTACTCATCATAGTATATTGTGGTAAAGATTAATCTTTTATGAAATATATCCCAACATACATTGTTCTACTGTTCTTCCTTATATTTCACAAAAACATTTCAGGAAGTGGAGTTTTCTCCGGGACCATTTTACATGGAAATAACCAGAAGCCAGTGGATAGACTACTCTCAGTTTGTGTTTATAGGAAATTATCAAATTCTCGCTGCCCGTGGTCGACCTGAGGTGGACCCCTGGGGCTTCCTGTTGCCTCTTAGACCAAAGGTTTGGGTGGCTGTGCTGACAGCACTGTTGGCAGTATGTGCTATGATGCTGCGTCTGTCTTTCTGCCTTCCCACTTATATGCAAGAACCACGCATGAAAGATACCAACACCTTCAACTGTGTGCGAGTTCTTTTGCAAGAAGGTAACTAGTGTTTGCCATGTTGTGGATTACAAAGAGTAATTTTAGATTAACTTTGGAAGGACTCTGAGAGATTAAATTAAGTGGGAACGGCTGAGTTAATGTAGGCAACATCAAGGCTTATTAACTTCCAAACCAGTCAATTTTTCTCTGTGAGAATTCTAAAAGAACCAGTTGTTTCGGCCACGTAGTTTCACTATACTCAACCATTGTCTTGTGTCAGATGATGCTTAACTTCATCTCACTATTATCAACTTACTTTAACCATTACTTTTATTTCATCATAGCTCCCAGAAACACGCCAAAAAATATTTTGGTGATCCATATCTTTTGCTTGACTAAATTTTGTCTTTCAGATATAAAGAAAACTAAGAGTCGGTGGTGGTGGGAGCGTGTAATGCTGGGGGTGTGGATGCTGATGATGGTGGTGCTGACACAGAGCTACGTCGGCAACCTCGTGTCCCTCCTGGCAGTCAGATACATAGACCAACCCTATCAGAGACTTGAGGACGTCCTTGACAACTCTGATGTGGGGATAATTGTTGCTCCAGACACTTTCATAATTAAGTATATTGAAGTGAGTGTTTCTTTCTTAAGGGTAGTAAAGAGTTAAGAGTATCTAATTTGTTGTCTATAATGCGATGCTTTAATTGATATGCTGTTAGTTAATTATGGCGTCAACAAATAATAAACACACCAGTTTTGCCTGAAATGATGGTTAAACTATTCATGAAATTTTCATATCTTTGATGAATAGCCAAAATTTGCTTCCACACATTTTCACATACTTTTGTTTTTTCGAATTACTAAAAACCCGTGTTTCCAAATCCCATAAACCTATACCGTCAAGCAGACAATATGTGATAGCCTTATTCTTTTCAGAGTGCCACGTCAGGTCCACTTCATGAATTAGGGAAACTGATGGGTACTAAACGGGTCGTCTACGACATGTACGTCAAATTAGCCAACAACATGGAGACCGTCGTGCGCGCTGGCACTCACGTCATCTTTGACATGGATCTCAACTATATCAACTTGCTGCCCAAAAGCTTTTCTCTCACAGGTTGTAATATGATTGCTGAAGTTACTGAATTTATGTATGTGTAATATGTTTTTAGTTATCTGTATTTTATACTGTATCAGTGTATCATTGTAGTAACAAGCCAATAACATAATTGCTGTCATTCTAAAATAGCATGAACACACACACACACACACACACACACACACACACACACACACACACACACACACAAGTTGGTGTTGAACTGGTCATGTTTCGTTTGTCATGAAATATTAACCGGCTTTTACTATGACTTTACTAAGTAAATTGGATCATAAAGGAAAATACTCACTACGGATTGAATGTTTCACGAGGGGAAGTTTTGAGAACTCCATCTCCCTTCCCAGTCGTCTGTCATCAGTCAGAATAAATTAAATCTTATCATGGCTACTACGCCTGACAAACTGGTTAATTAATGGAATATGTACAGGGAGAAAATAAAACAGTTTGCCTCTTTTTTTTTTTTCTCCATTTAATGGCTATCGGCCATAACGTTGGCCATTAAGCCAAAATGTCATACAGTGTACACTGTATAAGCCAAAGTGTCATACACTATACATTTATACATATACACACTTGTACATATATGGAAACAATATCCAGGCAGTCCACAGAACAGAAGACAATCAGGAGCAGTAGGGCAGGAAGGCATGGGCAGCAAAAGTGACGGCTGGGACTAAACCGTGGAGGCAGCAGAGTCTGAGTCCGAGTCGGAACCTGCGGAGAGATGAGACTGCACGGCCCCGAGGGTGTAGGAAAGTATACGACACTCCTCGGGGTCGGTAACAGTCTTGAGGGACCCCCGGCGCAGCTCGGTGAAGGAGAGCAACGCCTGCCGGTAGTCCCCCTTGGAAAACTCTTGCTTTCCAGACTCCACTGGTGCTGTTTCCTCATAGTGGAGCAGCTGGTTCTCCAGTATCTCGAGGCCAAGAGGGGGGAGGGAGGAAAAGTCTCCCCAAGAGAGTTGCCGGACCGAACTAGAAAACCTGGCACTCTTCGCTCCCTGGTCCGTTGATGATGGAGGAGGCACAGCACGAGTCACCTCTTCAGATACAGGTGCGTCAGAAGGAGCCTCAGGTGGAGATGATTCAGCATCCCCAACCTCCATGGGAACCTCAGGTACGGGCTGAGAGGCAGACTGGCGGGAGACAGCATGCCCCGACAGCTGAATCCTCGTCGGTGGAGTGGAAGGCTGCAGCTGCAGCACCCGCGGTACCAAGGAGGTGCGAGTCGAAGAGGGCTGACGGTGACGACGAAGAGGACGAGGACAAGGAGCTCCCCTCCCAGGCCTCCTCTGTGCCATGGGTGTGGAAGAGAAAGACTCTGGGATGGATATGGCAGGGAGCCCGTTGGCCTGGAAAATGACGGGCAGGCGCCGAGCAAAAACCGCCATATCTCCCCCCGAAAAAGCCTTAGCAACCTCCACACACATGGTGATGATGGTAGAGGCAGAGGAGGCAGGGAAGGAGGCAGGAACATCAAATGGTGGCCGCCGCCGCCGACGACGACGGGGGAGGGCATGGGGCGAGCCCCGAACTGCCTGGCCTGCAGGGCCGGTGACAAAGGCAGCTGTGGGGCCCTTAGCATCCTCCCGTATTACAAATTCTACCTCCTCGCCAGCAGCAACAGACGGCACAGGGTGGGCAGGGTTTGGGGCCACGATGGAGGAGCGGTGGAGGAACACATCCCCCCCAGCATCCCGGCGTGTGATGAAGCCGTAGCCCTTCCGGACGTGGAACCACTTGACCTGCCCCACAACCTTGGCCGTCATGGTCCTCCTAGTGGTCTCGGATTGAAAATCCGTCTTCTCAGATCAGGAGCTGGATAGAAAGTCATTTGCCTCTAATTGGTGCTTTTATTTTAATAAACTATATGAGCGGTGTTGGAGCAGTCAGGATGTTACGACTGCTCTTGTTACAATTTCCACTTGTAATTGATAATGTCAGACAGCAGAAAAAGACACTGACACTGACTGAAATATGAGAAATGAGGATTTCAGGGACATAAGATTGTTGACACTAGGCAAGGAGGTAATAAATTAAAAACGATTGTTAGGCAAATGTAAAACACTGCCTGGCATTTCAATTTCAAAATAAGAAGCATCTTGCAAGTCCGTAAGCAGAACACTTCAGTAGTTTTCTAATAATATATCTCCGCTTACGTATATATAAATAATATCTAGTATTTCTTTTTTGCAGGTCGTTGTGATTTTTACCTTTCACGGAGCGTCTACGCAACCACCCCTCTGGCCATGGTGACTCAGAAGAACAGCCTCTTTTTACCGAGGATTAATAAGTTGCAAGTGCCTCAGTTTAGTATAATATGCAATAATGTACTACAGATAAAATTCTGTTGCAGTAAAATTCCTCTTAAAAATACAAATAAAAACGTAGCAAATATTTGTATACTGCTCCCTTTCGCAAGAGGGCTTTAGGTATATAATAAATTTACATATATACATACATACATACCCTGAGATGTCCTGGAAGAACAGACGAGAGCTCAGTAGTTCACCTTACATTTTGTCTCTTCTTGTGGTTAGATCCTACACATTGGTGGAATCAGGGCTGTACGATAAATGGATGAAGTACTCAGAAGCCAATTCCACCATGTGCAAGAACCCAACCAGGATAATCACCGTCACCACCATTCTCTCACTCACCAGTCTTTGGGTAAGCCATGATTGCAACTTCCTTCATTACTGAAAATAAGATAATGCTCACTGTAACTTTTTCCCCTCTTAGTGTGATATTGCATTTTATCATTACACCCAGACGATATTATTCTGTTTACGAGGGATTTTTTTTTTATCTGGGAGGCTGGTCATAGCTTTCAATAACTCTTTTACTATGAGAGTGAGTAAGGTTAAAGAATAAGAATATACTTCATTGGAATACTGTAAGGTGGTGATAAGCCTGGGTGTATGTAATCAAGTAATGAGCATCTTTTAATACGTCGTAGGTAAATATGTACTTTGTCACATTTAATTATACAGGCAGGTATTTCGGATAAAAATAAAAGACCACAGGAAAACCTGCCTCTTATAATTACGAATCTAGCTACGTAAGGGTGACACTGCCCTCCCCCCCCCCTTCATCTTCCCAGGGTATATTTTTGGATCATAGTGAACTTGACTTCATATTAGGTCCACTGAAGTGGCCTATGTTGAAGTGTTACGGCAGTTGTCGGTGGATGCTGGAGAGACACACGAGTTATGGACAAAGTTTATGAATCTCCACGTCGTCATCCGAGAACTAGTCTACACTGACATTAGATGAGTGTAAGGCTAGATTAAACGTCAAGGCTATACAAGAATATGCGATAGTAGAAAATAATTCAGTCCCTATCGTGGCCTTAAGATCAGTTCGAAATAAATAATTATTATAATAGGTCTTTCATAGACATATATGTGTGACGTTGTAGGAACTGACTACTCATGTCAAAGGGGTATTTATTAGTTTAGTCCATTAATGAAGGGATTACTGCCCACCATCCTGCGATATCCATTTTCAGGGCATGTTTGCGGTGTTTGGGTATGGGTTCACAGTGGCTGTGGTGGTGCTGGTGATGGAGCTGGTGTGTGGTGGAGCCAGGTGGGGCCAAAAGGGCCAGGTGGCCACCTAAGAAACACTCCACTATCACCATCACTGACAACACACATCACTGTTGCTGACAACGCTCTTCACATGAATTACTTACGTCATTTTAAGTTTGATAAGGAAAGCAGTGCATACTAATCAATTAAATGAGTTCATGAATGATTTAGAATTATATATAAAATAATACAAATGGCAAAGTATAAGAGTTGCTTCCGGTATCACTCATGGCAGTGTTTTCTCATGAGTATGACTTTTACTGTTTGTATAAGAATATATATTAAAATTTTTAGATTTTTTTTTCTTTTTAATGACCCACTTCTTATGGAGTAAAGTTAGTGACATAAGTATACACGTGCAGCAACTTTATATTTTGCGTGACAGTGTCTTCTACCACCGAGGGTAGGGCTATGTATTCTCACTTGTCTGTCTGTGTTTGTCTCTCCAGGGAACTATATAACACTAAAGGGAGGATCATCATGAAATAAATGGACATGTCTCTAGTAACCAAGATGATCTATTTGTTTAGTTGGTCTGTCTAGGTGATCTCTTGGAGTAGGTAAATTGTCGTGGGTTAGTGAGAGGGGAGAGGGATGTGTTCACTAACCTATGTGGTGAGAGGGAATAGGGGGTGTTTACGTGGAGGTGCAATGACAGGGGAGGGGAAGGTAGTCACTGGCTGGTGTAGTGAGGGGGAAGGGGAAAATGTTCACTGTTTATATAAGAGCCCCACGAGGATGGTCAGCACTCAGAGCTCAGCTGTTAAACCAGGCTGTTAGAGATCACATTCTAGCCCCACCTTCCCATACAATTTGATCGTGAGTCATGTAGTACTGTGTTGCTATTAGTCAAATGGTATCGTGTTAGTCAAATGGTATCGTGTTAGTCATATGGTGCAGTGTTGTTGTTAGTCATATGATACCGTGTTAATGTTAGCGAAATAGCACCGCGTTGCTGTCGGCGATCTAATACTGTACCGTGTTGCTGTAAGTGATATTTTACCGTGTTACTGTTAGTGACATAGTACCTTGTTGTTATTAGTCATATGGTACGTGTTGTTATTAGTCATAATGTAACGCGTTCCTGTTAGTCATATTGTACCCCCATTGACCGAACAATGTATCTTTATCGAGGATACGTGTATTAATCGTTTACCACCTTATACTGACAGCTATAATTTTTTTTTTTTTTATAAATAACAGAACGGAGGAAGGAAAAACAAATGGGTAAAAAAAAAATAATCCATACACCAGATTACTGGTGTCCTCTGTTCATAAAATATCTGTAACAGTTAGACTTGAACAGTTGTGGGTTGAAATTTGGAGGAAAACAACTCTGGGGAAGCGAGTTCCAGAGAGATGCAGTTCGGGGAATGAAAGAATTCTGATAGGCAGAAGTTCTGCAATATGGTTGAGTGACATTCCAGTCATGAGCGCTACCAGATGCCCGTGTAGCACGAGGGAAGGCATGGAGAGGTGGCACCATGGACGCAACTTCATCTGAGCATTTGCCAAAAAAATATCTGTAAAATAATGCAAGGGAGGCAACATTCCTTCTTACTTGCAGGGGATGTAGTTTATATGTAATGGCAGGGTTGTTAATGATTCTAACAGCTTTATTCTGAATTTTGTCTAGTTGTCTTAATGCAACCTCTCCACAACCATTCCACAAGGATGAGCAATATTCATGCTGAGAGCGCACATGACTCTTATAAATTATAGCCAACTGCTCATCGGCGAAGAAGTTACGGACTCTGTACAATAATCCAAGTTTCTTTGAGGCGGTTTTAGCAAGTGATCTGACATGAGAGGTCCAGCTGAGGGCACTGTTAAGTGAGACACCAAGAATTTCAATACTTTTGGAGATGGGAATATTAGTAGCACTGAAGGTAATGTACGAATCTGGCAATATCTGTCTATTAGTAAACTGTATATATTTAGTTTTACTAGCATTAAAAGAGACAAGGTTGTTTTGTCCCCATTCACTGATTGTAGATAGATCTTGATTTATGGAGATGGCTGTACTGAGTTGAGAGGTAGAGATATTAGACTTTGTAAATGGATGTCTGAGTGTGAATGAACTATGTAGTGTTGAGTCATCTGCATATGAGTGAATGGGATTGTGAGTGACAGATAAGAGATCATTAATATGAACCAGAAATAGGGGTGGCGCCAGAACTGATCCCTGCGGCACGCCGGCGTTAATTGAGTGGAAATTCGAATATACATCATTTACTTTTACTCTTATTTTCCTGTCACTAAGATAAGAAGAAATCAAAGGAACAAAAGACGTTAGTCCATAGCAAGGGAGTTTGGACAGCAGGGAACGGTGCCATACTCTGTCGAAAGCTTTAGAGATATCAAGAGCTACTGCATGAGTTTCTCCAAAAAGATCAATTGATTGATGGATAGTATGAGTTAAGAGATTGAGTATGTCAATGGTGGATCTTTCGTGGCGAAAACCGTATTGTCTATCACTAATTAAGTTGTTGGATTCATGATGTTTAACAATATGCTTATTAATTAAAGTTTCAAATACCTTACCAAGAGAAGATGTGACAGCTATTGGTCTGTAACTGCAGGGGACAGACGAACTCCCTTTCTTCGGAACTGGGTGGATATTGGCTTATTTCCATGAATTTGGGAATAAAGAAGTACGTGTGCATAGTCTGAATAATTTAGCTAGGACAGAGGCAAGTTCAGGGGAACACTTTTTCAAAACAATTGGCGGAATTCCATCTGGGCCTAGAGCTTTGTTGGTAGGTAAATTGTCTAGGATGGATTTTACGTATCTTGTCTGTATTTTAAGTGGGGCAATTTCGGGAGAGTCAAGTTCCAGTACTGAGACATTCTGGCTGGTATCATCTATGGTAGAATTTCTGGCAAAGGTACCAGCAAAGATATCTGCTTTCCCACGTGGGTCATTTGTAATATTGCCATCTGAAGATTTTAGTGGGGGAATGGAAGATGACTTGTTAAAGTTATTATTGAAAGAATTAAGAGTTGACCAGAATATTCTATTGTCATTAGGGTTGTTAAGTAGTTTTGATGCTTGCTTTGAAGAAAGTTTGATTTAGATAGATTTAATACAGCTTTTGCATGATTTCTAGCAATTTTAAATTGGGAGAGTGATTCAGATGTTTTTGATTTTAAGTAAGAGTTATATGCTAATGACTTTTGGGCTGTTGCTCTAGCACAATTGCCATCAAACCATTTTGGAGAGTTTAATCTTTTAGTGAATTGTTGACTTGGTATGAATAAATCCATACCAGCTAGTATTAAGTCGCAAATGTGGGACTGGGTAGAATTGGGATCACTAGAGAAGAAAGACTGCCATGGAACATCAGCAAGATAATTTCTAAATCCATCCCAGTCTGCCCTGTCAAAGTGCCATCGTGTCACCCTGACAGGTTCAGAATGGAGAGGTGTAGGAGGGTTAACTAATGAGGCTTTGATGAGATTGTGGTCAGAGGATCCAAGTGGTGACAGTACCTCTATCCTGTATTGATCTGGATAGTTTCCACCTTTTTAATATTCTCTGATCCGAATATGAAAGCACAGCGATTGTCACAACCAACCTCTTTGACTGAATAAATCATCTTTGCACGAAGGTTATTAGTATCTTTTATTAACTTTCGACGTTTTTGGTGCTTACAGATCACTAGATTTCAGACAGCATGAAAACACACGGAATATCTCTCGGTCAACAGGAAATTATCTAAAAAAAATTTCCGGCTTGTGACAACGGTATCTTTTAAGACTAGTTTATATCATCTTTATGTTGCACTCAGACTTGTTCTAATTGTTTTGAGATCCATTTTTGTTTTCACACACTTCATTTTATGGGAAGGCAATCTTTTTCTTTTTTTCCTTTAGACCTGCTTTTCTTGTTTATAATGTGTTTGTTGTTGAGTAACTTGTTTATTTTATAAGGAGTTCTTTGTTTTTTATTAGTTTTTTTTGTTCCTTAGACATATTTTCCTTGCTTAGGCAGTTGGTGTGGACTTCATTTCTCCAAAGAGTAAGTGATGTTTGTGGTACCCATGGATCATTTTTCCTTCATAACCTGTAGCACAGAGCCTGAGAGTGTGATAAAGTAGTCCAGTCGTGCCAGCTTACGTGTCTCTAAGTACCAGCCTGTCTCTTGCTCAGGTATTTGTTTCTGTTGCCTAGAGGTTTGTTTCTCTTGCTCTGAGGTTTGTTGCTTAGATTTTATTTTTCTGTTGCTTAGAGGTTTGCTTCTGTTACTTAGAGATTTATTTCTGTTGCTTTGAGATCTGTTTCTGTTCCTTTAAAGTTTGTATCTGTTACTTAGAAATTTAATTCTTTTGCTTTGAGGTTTGTTTCTATTCCTTAGTTTTTTTTTTTTTTCGGTTGCTTAGAGAATAGTTTTTGTTGCTTAAAGACTCGTATAATGACTTATTACTGTTGTTTCTTGACCCTTTTCGCTCCACTCTTGTTGTTTATAACCAATTGCTGTTTTATGCTCATTTTTCATTAACCTGTTACAGTTTCCCATATATTTAATGGAGTGGAGAGATTACAAGGTTGCTTCGTGGGTCTTTTTCGGGATATGAAGCAGAGAACCAGTGAAGTGCAAGGCACAGTCCATCCTAGGCAAGCTTCAAATTACGAACTATATGACACACTTTCTTTTTTTCTTTTTTTTTCTTTTTTAATAGATGGGCTTCATTACGGTAGATTCAGTATGGATTCAAGAAACTACCGAGAACAGTTTATGAATCTTGCCGTCCAGTACCCAAAATTTACTACGGTACCAGTACCCAAACTTGCCTCCCAATATCCAAAGATAGTTCAGGACTTTTATGTATTTTCCCTTACATTCAGAAGCTTTTAACTCAGATGTTTTTCGAAATGAATGAGTTTTATAAATAGCCTTCATCACACAGTTTACTAATATACTAAATAAAAATAATCCAGTAGCAACAGGAGTGCAGTGAGAGTAAATCACTATGGTGAAGGGCTTAAACTAAACTAACTACAAATCGTACGTCCTACAGTTCATGCAAAGCAACCAGGAGGACAAAGTTCTATTGTATATTTGTTTGTTGATTATCTTTCTTAAACAGAACATGGAAACACAGCTGCCCTCACGTCCAACCTCCCTGACAGAACGCACCAACTTCATTTTTTTTTTCTAATGCAAGAAAGAAGGAACCAAAGGCCAGGAGCCCGCAAACCGTTCCTTCCAAGAAAAAAACAAAAGCAATACAAAAGAGAGCCATAGTCAAGATCCGTTCATTTCGAGATGCCTGGACACACTGCGTTTGAAAGACTAGAGAACATAGGAAGTAGGAATACAGACAGAGGGAGACAGTTCCAGAGTTGACCTGTTGCATAAATGAAGGACTGGGAAAAACGGTTAACTTTTGCATTAGAGAGCTGGATAGAAAAGGAATGAAAGTTTGTTGATACACGGGTGCTACGGACCTGCCGTGGAGGTTGAGGGATGCAAGGAGACAGTTCAGAGGAGCAGTGACCACTGAAGTAGCGATAGCAAGAAATAAAAATGCAACAGTGCGGCGAAGAGACAGAGGTTGAAGGGAGCCAGTAAGTGGAGGAGAGTTGATGAGACAAAAAGCCTTTGACTCCACCCTATTGATAAAACCTGCATGTATGGAGCCTCCTCAAACATGAGAGTTGTACTCTAAATAGGGGCGAATAAAACCCATGTATAAGGTCAAAAACTGTGCAAGGGTAAAGAAGGTATGGAGTCGGCTTACCACACCTAATATCTTGGAAGCAGATTTTACAAGAGATGCAATATGATTTTTCAAAGAAAAGCCCCGAGTGAATGAAACCCCAAGTATGTTCAAGGAAGATGTAGGATAGAGCTGGATATTATTAAACATTTGAGGGTACTCCTGTGGAAGATTGTGTCGTGCTGATAGGTGTAAAAACTGAGTCTTTGATACATTAAAAACAACAAGATGATTTTTACCCCAGTCAGAGATACAAGCCAAGTCAGACATTAGGTATGCCATAGCCTCATCCCTTGTTTGTTGAAGTAACTGCTGAGATCGACGTTGCAGGAACCAGACAGAAAAGTGAAGGGTGGAATCATCAGCGTACGAGTGGATAGGGTTAGATGTACAGCTTAGAAGGTCATTGAGGAATAAAAGGAAGAGTGATGGTGATAGGACAGAACCCTGAGGAACACCACTGTTAATAGATCTAGGAGAAGAACAATGACGTCTACAACACCAGCTATATAATGACCAGAAAGGAAGCTATAGATGAAGGTACAGATAGAAGGATAGAAACCATAAGAGGGCAGTTGGGAAATTAAAGATTTATGCCATACTCGATCGAAAGCCTTTGAGATGTCAAGTGCAATGGCAAAGCTTTCGCCAAAGTCCCGAAAGTAGGATGAGCAGGAGTCTGAAAGGTAGGTGAGAAGATCGCCTGTGGAGCGTCCCTGACGGAACCCATACTGACGATCGGAAAGAAGGTTGTGGTAGGAAAGATGCTTTAAAATTTTTCTGTTAAGAACTGACTCGAAACCTTTTGAGATACAGGATGTTAAAGCAATTGGACGATAGTTAGAGGGTTGGGAGCGGTCACTCTTCTTGAGGACTGGCTGAATGAGAGCAAACTTCCAGCAAGAAGAAAAAGTACAAATTGACAGACAAAGGCGAAAGAGTTTAGGTGTAAGCACAGAAGCACAGTTCTTGAGGACAGCAGGAGGGACTCCATCAGGCCCATATGCCTTGTTAGTATTGAGGCCAGTGATGGCAGAAAGTACATCAGCTGAAGAAATTTTAATATCAGTCATGAGGACGTCTGAGAGGGGAAGCGACGGAGGAACAGCACCGGAATTGTCTAAGGTGGAATTGGATGAGAAAGTCTGAGCAAAGAGATCTGCTTTATCAGTAGAAGAAATAGTTACAGAGCCATCAGAATAGAAAAGATGAGGAAAGGATGATAAGGTAAAGTTGTTAGAAAGGTTTTTGGCAAGATGCCAGAAGGAGCGGAAAGAATTCGAGTTGGAGAGTTGAGAGCACTTAGTAAGGATGAAGTTATTTTTAGCAGAGCAAAGAACAAACTTATCACGCTTCCGGGCAGAAACATAAACAAGATCTATATCTATCTGTCAATTTATTTGTCTAGCATCCAAAGACTTTATACCACCAATACATGAAAATTGATATTAGGTTTTCCTATCATTTCAAATTTTCTATCAATATCTATATTTATTTCAGACCAATAACCAAGGAGGTTCACAAAACTGACTTACGTAACAGTATGAAGTATTGAAGTAATGCTTTGAAAGTAGTGCTGTCTATCAGTTATCTATATTTATCTGTTTATCTGGTCCACTTGTCAATAATAATAATAATAATAATAATAATAATAATATTAGTAGTAGTAGTAGTAGTAGTATCATTATTATGATGATGGTTATGATGATGATGATGATGACTTATTATTATTATTATTATTATTATCATTATTATATTATTATTATTATCATGGAAATTTAATAGCTTTTAATACGTCAAAAACTCAGTTTCTACATCCTTTCAACCTGACACCGTCTTCCACAGGAGTGCCCACAAGTGTTTAATAATATCTAGCTGAATCCTGCATCATCCTTGAACATGCTTGGGATTTCATTCACTCACGACTTATCTTGGAAAGATCATATTGCATCTCTTGTAAAATTTGCTTCCAAGAGATTGGGTGTGCTAAGCCGACTCCGTACCTTCTTTACCCCTGCACAGTTGTTGACTTTATACACGGGTATTATTCGCCTCTCTGTAGAGTACAACTCTCATGTGTGGGGAGGCTCCCTACATACATGCCTTCTCAATAGGGTGTAGTCAAAGGCTTTTCGTCTCATTAACTCTCCTCCTCTTACTGGCTCCCTTCAACCTCTTTCTCTTCGCAGCACTGTTGCATCTTTATCTCTTTTCTACCATTACTTCAATTGTCACTGCTCCTCTGAACTGTCTGCTTGCATCCCTCCACCTCTACGACGGGTGTGTAGCACCTGTCTAGCAACAAACTCTCATCCCTTTTCTGTCCAGCACTCTTATGCAAGAGTTACCCATTACTCCCAGTCTTTCATTTATGCAACAGGTCAAGTCTGGAACTGTCTCCCTCTGTCTGTATTTCCTACACCCTATGATCTCCAGTCTTTCAAACGCAGTGTGTCCAGGTATCTCGAAATGAACGGATCTTGAATTTGGCTCTCTTTTGTATAGTTTTTTTTTTCTTGGAAGGATCGGTTTGCTGGCTCCTCTCCTTTGGTTCCTTCTTTCTTGCATAAAAAATTAAAAATAATAATAATAATGATAATGATATAATAAACTTATTATTATTATTATTATTATTATTATTATTGTTATTGTTATTATTAATCCTACTTCTACTGCTACTACTACTACTACTACTGTTACTACTACTACTACTACAGCTGCTGCTGCTGCTGCTGCTATTATTATTATTATTATTATTATTATTATTATTATTGTTACTACCACTACTACTACTACTACTACTACTATTACTACCACCACCACCACCACCACTGCTGCTGCTGCTGCTATTATTATTATTATTATTATTATTATTATTATTACTACTACTACTACTACTGCTACTACTACTACTACTACTACATCTCTTACTATTACTACCACCACCACTGCTGCTACTGCAATTATTATTATTATTATTATTATTATTATTATTATCTTCCCACATGACCTACAAAGAGGTTATCAGTTCATCTTTAATCTATCAAAAATCAAAGATAGATACATATGGCTAATGCATTTTTCAGTCTGCCTACCAAGACGAATGTGGGCACACATTTTGCCCACTACTTACCATCTACTCACCTAATGTAGTGATAACTTTATTAGATAGATCCATAGATAAAGAGCCAAAAATAGGTTAAAAGTAAATTAAAGGACATCAGTATTTATTATTTCTACCTGTCTACCTACATATCTAATATATCTGGTAGGTAGCAGCCACTCACCCGATGTAGTGATAGGATAAATAGATACATAGATAGATAGTTGCAAAACTAGATTAAAAGTAGATTAACCTCTTAACCACAGGCTTGTTTTGCTTTTTCTTGCGGCTCCCGCGGGCATATTTGCGCTCCGACAGACTCTCTAAAAATATTTGCCAAAAATCAGTTATTAGTCCTAGAATATTAAAATCATATACGCTTATGGTATATACCTTCAGCTTTCTCCTGGGGTGTTTGTTGAGCCTTCGTCGAGTACCGTAGGACTTGTGGAGACCTCTGAAGTTGGGTAACGAAGTCTCCACTTTACACTTCCCGACAACCCGTAATATGATTACCACAGCCTGATATTATCACTAGAAACACTATTCTATGATTCTCAAATACTTTGGAATCCATACTCCAAAAAAAAAAAACCCACTGTGAAAGCAATGAAAATTACGAGGGCGTATGACCTTCCCGCTTCCGATCGTTCGCCGCTGGTGTTCTGTCATTTATTATTCAAAAAAACGCTCACAGTTTATATTTCTGTTACTATATAACACTTATATATATCTACAGTCTTTATCCATAAGTTTCCTTCAGTAATTGTAGTTTATTGTCACTGTAGGAATTCAATTTCTCTTTCAGTAAAATACGCAACATTCACTTTCTCGTCCTGTATTCTAGCATTGAGAGTGAATGTCACTTTCACCTTCACCCTCATAACTGATAGCATTCATACATGCTAGAGTGAAACTTTCACTTTCATTACTCCTAGTATATATACTTGTATTCTTATAATACCACTCATTTACATTTCTATTTACGTTCTCTATTTTATTTACATTATTTACATTTCTATTTTATTTACACTGTGTTATGCACTGTCACTTGAAGTAACTTATAAAACTATTTTGCACTGTTCACTTATATTTACATTCACTGCTTTCACTTGCTGTTTACACATTATTTACACATTATTTACAATTCCACTTCCACTGTTTTACTCAACAGAAAGATCGTTGTCACTCTCTATCAATTGTCAGCCCTTTATCTCTTTCCACACGAGGTTTAGCAGGGGGTAAAGGTCACAGGGCCCTTTGCATGGGGCTAAAAAGCGGGGGAAGTTAGCAGGAGCAAATCCGACGTACGTTCACCTTGAAAGACGACAGTAAACTGATTGTGGTGGGCCGGAGTGGCCTACCTAGGGAGAATGCATTACTGCCAACGTCAGCCTCTTGAGAGCTGCTAATATATAGCTGTGAAATGATTGCAGGAAATCTAGACAGTACATTATAAATTAGGTAGTTCCAGGTGAATGTAAATATCACTTACGCTTCCCCCTTCCCTCCTTATATATATTTTTATTACGAGAATAGATTATATGGCATATTTCAAGGGGAAATAAACAGCAAAAATTAGTGAACGAGTGCACATGAGGTGTTGTCAGGTGTTAATTAGCCAATTCTAGGTGTATGGCACTCTCACTTACCTTATTTCTTTTTGGTATATATTATTTGGTATAAGAATAGGGCATAGGGCTTATTTCAATGGATGAAATCAGTGGAAAATTCCAGGGAAGATTTACTTAGCGTAGAATACAGTGTGGTGGCCTGCAATAATTAGGTAGTTCCAGGTTAATGTAAATATCACTTAGGCTTCTCCCTTCCTTTCTTATATATATTTTTATTACGAGAATAGATTATACTGCATATTTCAAGGAGAAATAAACAGCGAAAATTAGCGAACGAGTGCATGTGAGGTGTTGTCAGGTGATAATTAGCCAATTCCAGGTGTATGGCACTCTCATTTACCTTATTTCTTTTTGGTATATATTATTTGGTATAAGAATAGGGCACAGGGCTTATTTCAATGGATGAAATCAGTGGAAAATTCCAGGGAAGATTTACTTAGCGTAGAATACAGTGTGGTGGCCTACAATAATTAGGTAGTTCCAGGTTAATGTAAATATCACTTACGCTTCTCCCTTCCTTTCTTATATATATTTTTATTATGATAATAGATTATACTGCATATTTCAAGGGGAAATAAACAGAGAAAATTAGCGAACTAGTGCACGTGTTGTCAGGTGATAATTAGCCAATTCCAGGTGTATGGCACTCTCACTTACCATATTTCTTTTTGGTATATATTATTTGGTATAAGAATAGGGCATAGGGCTTATTTCAATGGATGAAATCAGTGGAAAATTCCAGAGAAGATTTAGTTAGCGTAGCACGGCTGGGTAGGCGAGAGGAGAGGGTAATGGAGGGGAGGTAGGGAGGGGAGTCAAGAACGGGGAGAAATGGCTAAATCGTCAACAATGGATGGGAGTACAGATGAGATTAGGAGTGCTGACTAATGGTGGACATTGCCAGTACCACTTGAAAGCCCGGACGAACTCAAAATAACACAGAATCGCAAAAGTGATGCCCCGCGGAATGATCCCTTGCTCCCAAGCGTCACGAACGTGGCACCCCGTGGTTAAGGGGTTAAAAGACATTAATATATATTTTTTCTGCCCATCTGTTTACCTACCTATAGGGCTGTCTAGTTGGTACCATCCACTGAACTGACTTTTAAATAAATAATACAAAGAAAAAAGAAAACTATTATTCTCGAAATGCTTTACATTCTCAGATTAAGGATGAAGAATGTTACAATACTGTATCATATAGCTGATGTCAGTCGATGCATGTTATTTCCTGTATTTCTGTATTTCTGCATTCCCATATTTCTATATTTTCTGTATTTCTGTACTTCCGTACTTTCTGTGTTTCGTTTTTCAGTATTTTTAGTATTCCATATTTTCTGTATTTCTGTATTTTCTGTATTTCTGCATTTCCATATTTCTGTATTGCTGTATTTCTGTACTTTCTGTATTTCTGTATTTTTTGTATTTCAGTGTTTTCTGAATTCTGTATTTTCTGTATTGCTGTATTTTCCGTATTTCTGTATTTCCTGTATTCTATATTTGTTTTATTTTCTGTGTCTTCTGTATTCTGTATTTTCTGTATTTGTGTCTTTTCTGCATTCCTGTTTACTGTATTTCACTATATTCTGTATTTTCTGCATTTCTGTATTTTCTGTATTCATTTTCTGTATTTCTGTATTTTTTGCATTTTCTGTATATCTGTATTTTCTATATTGTATTTCATGTACTATACCTTTTCCTTCATATTTTCCTTATTTGCATCACCTCTCGTCTCATGCTCTTTTCCTTAACCCGCTGCGTGCCGGCCACTTCTAGTCCTAAGAGTTTCCCCCCTGCCGGCCAATTCTTTATTTTTTTTTTTTAGCCTAAGATGATAGATTTTGATTAACCCCTACACCGCGGGCTTGTTTACCAATGACTTGCGTGTGCCGCGGGGTTATTTGGGCTCCGACAGACTCTCAAAAAATATTTGCCAAAAATCAGTTATTAGTCCTAGAATAATAAAATTACATATGCTTATGGCACATACGTTCAGCTTTCTCCTGGAATGATTGTTGAGCCTTCGCCAGTTACCGTAGGACTTGTGGAGACCTCTGAAGTAGTGTAACGAAGTCTCCACTTTACATTTCCCGACAACCCGTAATATGATTACCACAGCCAGATACAAACACTATAAACACTATTCTACAATTTTCAAGTAGTTTGGGATCCATACTAAAAAAAAAAACACTTTGAAAGCAATGGAAATTACGAGCGCGTCTGATCGTCGCACTGGCACTAGTTCGCTCTTAGTAGTCTGTCATTTATTATTCATAAAACCCCTCACACTTTATATTTCTATTACTATATAACACTTATATATATCTACAGTCTTTATTCATAAGTTTCCTTCAGTAGTATTAGTTTATTGTCACTGTAGGGATTCAATTTCTTTCAGTAAAATACGTAGCATTCACTTTCTCGTCCTGTATACTGGCATTGAGAGTGAATGTCACTTTCATCTTCACTCTCATAACTCATAGCATTCAGACATGCTAGAGTGAAACTTTCACTTTCATTACTCCTAGGGTATATACTCGTATTCTTATAATACTACTCATTTACATTTCTATTTACGTTCTCTATTTTATTTACGTTATTTACATTTCTATTTTATTTACACTGTGTTGTGCACTGTCACTTGAAATAACTTATAAAACTATTTTCCATTGTTCACGTATATTTACATTCATTACTTTCACTTGCTGTTTACACATTATTTACACATTATTTACAATTCCACTTGCACTGTTTTACTCAATAGAAAGATCGTAGTCACTGTTTTATCAATTGTCAGCCCTTTACCTCTTTCCACACGAGGTTTAGTAGGGGGTAAAGGTCACAGGGCCATTTGCATGGGGGTGAAAAAAGGCCTTGAAGTCAGCAAGAAGCAACATACGTACTCTCGCTTCGGAAGTTGAGAGTAACCTGATAACGGAGGGCCAGCTGGAGGCCTGCTAAGGGGTTATTCAGAGATACCAATATTACTTCTTGAAACAGCTAAGTCTAGCACTGATATGATTGGCAGGAAATCTAGACAATGCATTATAAATTTGGTAGTTCCAGGTGAATGTAAATATCACTTAGGCTTCTCCCTTCCCTCCTTACATGTATATTTATTTCGAAAATAGATTAGAGGCCTACTTGGGAGATATATATTCAGAGCTACCAATGTTAGATCTTGAAACATCTTTGTTTAGCACTGATATGATTGGCAGGAAATCTAGACAATACATTATAAATTAGGTAGTTCCAGGTGAATGTAAATATCATTTAGGCTTCTCCCTTCCCTCCTTACATGTATATTTATTACGAAAATAGATTATAGGGCATATTTCAAGGGGAAAAAAACTGCGAAAATTAGCGAACGAGTGCACGTGAGGTGTTGTCAGGTGATAATTAGCCAATTCCAGGTGTTTGGCACTCTCACTTACCTTATTTCTTTCTTGTATATATTATTTGGTATAAGAATAGGACATAGGGCTTATTTCAATGGATGAAATCAGTGAAAAATTCCAGGGAAGATTTACTTAGCGTAGCATGGCCGGGCAGGCGAGAGGATAGGGTAATGGAGGGGGGGTAGGGAGGGGAGTCAAGAATGGGGAGAAATGGCTAAATTGTCAACAATAGATGGGAGTACAGATGAGATTAGGAGTGATGACTAGTGTTGGACATTGGCAGTACTGATAGATGATACAAGCCCCCACTTGGAAGCCCGGCTGAATTCAAAATAACACAGAATCACAAAAGCGACGCCCCGCGGTATGATCCCTTGCTCCCAAGCATCACGAAAGTGACGCCCCGCGGTTAAGGGGTTAAAAAAAAAAAAGATGTGACCATAAAAAAACTCACCGGAGGCTTGAAGTGCATTTTTCGTAGTCTCTCCGGCCACCCGCAGGTGTGGGCGAGCAGGGAACCCCCAGCGGCGGTAAGAGAATACCCGTTTTCTATGCAAGGTAAACTCAGGTATTCTCGCCAGCGTGACTCAGGGAAGGTATAGGAATGGTCCTAACACTTTTCTGTCCATTTCACACCCACAAAAAAAAAAATCTTATTATTTCATAAAGAAATCGTGTTTTTTGGGGGAAAAAAATCACTTACTCATGCAACACTATATGTATCACTGTGAATGTATTGTCTTACAGTTACGAGAAATTATGCATAACTTGACTTCACAACGTACAGCCCTTTCACTTACAGTAAATTATTTACAACATGCCTTCAGTAATACACAGACATTCCCAGAGCATCTTTGATCATCTTACTGTGAATACATCGTCTAACACTTACGACAACATACACAAAACTTTTTTCCACAATGTTCAGTCCTTACACTTACGAGAAAATATTTACAACATGTCATCACTGTATGCAGTACTTATAACACTTTTTGAGCATCTTTTTTCGTATTTACAACACTTTTTGAGCGTCTTTTTATCGCTCGTCATTACCACATAATTCTTTCTCAATAGTTAGCAAGAGTGTGGTACTCCTTGAAGCATGGATATATGCACAGTCCTGCATCACACTCTCCACACATATACCTTGAGTCCTTCCGGTGAGTACGTGGCCTTACAATGCTGTTTGCACACATGACACCTCCACTGGGGTTTCTGACGTGTTGCACTTGGAGGGACGATTTTGGGGAAGTGTCTAGAGGTGAGGCGGAGAGGTGTGGTGGCGGTGAAGTGGTGGCGAGCAGCACTTCTATCTTGCCCATATTCCCCCACTATCTCCCGCACCAGCTCGCGAATATAGCCCTCGAAGGTCTCCTGGATGCCAGTGGTATGTGCGTGGAGATAATGAGCATTGAGGACGGTGATGTTGAGGAGATGGAAGAATAATTTTTTATACCATTTCATCGTGGGCCTGGCACAGTCAGCGCAGGAAATCATGGCGTCCGATTGATCCACCTGTCATACATTCACATTGTACACCAAGACAGGTTCTGGTTTCCAGACATGGTGCCGCCCTTCTGCCCTGTAATCTACACTGTCTGTGCGGTGTACAAGGGGCCAATGAACAGATGAAAGGAGGAATACTTCATGGTTGTGGTGCCATGCTGTTGTGAGGATATTATGTGATTTGTAAAAAAAAAAACTCGTTTTTCTGAAGCTTCCTCCCCACCTTCATCATGTGCCGACGGTTCTTCTTTACAGTGCCACACAGACCAGTTTCCTGCAAGTGAAGGTACCTAGCGAGAAGGGGGCTTGTGTACAAATTATCAAGGTGTAAGACGTGCCCACGATGAAGGTGTTCACCGATCATCGTTTTTACCACAGCTCCTGAGAGTCCCAAACGTCTATCTTCTGTGATGTCCGTCTGAACACCTTTGTACAGGACTATGTCCTGCACATACCCAGTCTTATAGTCGCAAATCACGAAGATTTTGAAGCCAAACCTGTGTCTTTTCCTGGGGATATACTGACGAAAAGCGATATTACCTCTCCATAGCACTAGACTCTCGTCTATGATGAGGTCTCGGTATGGAGAGAAGGAGGTACAGAATTTCTCTCAAAGATGATCAAAAACCAGACATATCCTCCTCATCCTGTCCGTGTTGTTTGCGTTAGCAGGGTCAAGGGTGTCAAAAAAACGAAGGTGGCTCAGGATGTACTGAAAAAGATTCCTTCCCATCACCTTGCCAAAAAATGGTGTCACCATTACTGGATCCACAGTCCAATATGAGGGAAGCTGATTTTTTTTTCAATATCCCCATCAAAAGCACAAGTACTAGGAACACATACATTTCTGGGGGAGGCGGTGGCTGAATCAGTAGAGAGGCGGCCTACAGTCCTGATGGACCCAGGTTCGAATCCCAGCTGGGACAGGAAACAGTTTAAAGCTTTGAATTTCATAAAAGCAGACTTTCCTGATCTACCAGATGACCTGCCAGCATGTCATAAATGTACCCCCGCTAATACAAATACATCAGTCCTGTATGAGACAACCCTAGCATGTATTCAATATGGATGGTGGGTGTTAGTGCCAAAGTGGTGACATGTAGAGAGGTGTATGGTATGAAGGAGGACTACTGGGCCTTGAGAGCAGGCTGTGAAGCCTATGCCCAGAGTCGGACACATTAAAAAAAAAAAAAGTCACGTCAGGTTCAAACAATCGGCTGTGTGGTGTCTGTATTGTTCCCCCACATTCAAATGCAGCAAAAGCGTTGGTCAGGGCCACAACCTTCAAAACAAACTCCACAGGAACGTAGTTCCTGAAAAAGTCAAGTCTACTGGAGGTATGGTGAAGGTCGGGGACACTACACCCGGCCTTATTTTTGTGGGTGAACGGGTGAATATGGGGGACAAAGTCACTACCGTCCTCCCACTCCCACGTCGTTTCCTCATCATCATCATCGCCTCCGTGTTCCTTGGGCTGTGGGGAAGCATGGGGAAGTGTGGAGAATGGGGGAAGAGTTTCACGTGAGGTGCTGGGTGTGGAGAAGGTGGGAAGACTTTGTCCTGAGGTGCTGGGCTGAGCTGGGTCACGTGGGGGCAAGGGAGAGCATGGGCAAAATGAGTCACTCTCCCCCAACAATGGAACTTTCCCAAATCTTCCACGCTTCCTCCTACACTCTCCTCCCTATGTGGTGAAATCTTTGGCCTCCCCAACCACCCCTCAACTGCAAGGCTACTTTCCTCTTCCCTTTCCTCCTCATCGTCGTGACGTGCATGTCGACTACGTGCAGGTGGCCTCCTACCACATGTTGCCCTAGTGTAGCCCACATACCTGGATTATCTTAGTGAAGGAATTTCGTCATCACTACTACTTTCCTCCTCAGGCTAGATGTAGTCCTTATCAAGCATGTCGTCATCCTCCAAATCGCTTTCCCCAGTGTAGGGGACCCTCAGGAGGTCCTGAATCTCCTCGTCAGAGAGACTGCAGTGAGACATCACTGCACTGTATGACAGACACAAGCAGAGTGAGGTAGAGCGAGCATGAGGTGGGAGAGCATGGGTGTATTGGCCAGGCCGCCTGAGGGCAGATAGAGGAAGGGTTGCCCTACAAGCACACCAATTTTTGTGCGTCTAGCTTGAAAATTGCGGTCACAAAGAGTTTTTGAAATCGAGACCATTTTAAAACGGCATTGGCACTGAGCGCGGAATTATGTCAGACCGTTAAAATGGCATTGGCAATGGGCGGGTTAATTCGCTCTTCCTCTTCATTTGTTCGCTTCCATTCCCTATCCTTTCTCCGTGTTCATCTTCCTCTTTCTCTCTTTCTCATTCCTCTCTTTCTTTATGCTCATCTTTGTTTTGTCTTCTCTTCTTTTCCTCCCCATTTTATGTATTTGTCTATAATGTCTTAGTCGATAACCATGATTATTTTTTACCTCCATTCTCTCTCTCTCTCTCTCTCTCTCTCTCTCTCTCTCTCTCTCTCTTCATTTCCTTTACTCTCATTTCCCATTTTCTGAATTTCCATGGTTGTCCTTTTATTTACTCATATAAACATATATATATATATATATATATATATATATATATATATATATATATATATAAATGTGGAGGTGTAGGAGGACTACTGGGCCTTGGGATAGGCAACTGCCCCCAAGAAATGGGCCCTGAGCCTTTGCCCAGAGTCGGACACATAAAATATATATATATATATATATATATATATATATATATATATATATATATATATATATATATATATATATATATATATATATATATATATATATATATGTATATATATATATATATATATATCCCTCTCCCCAACTCACTCCCCCCTCCCTCATATACCTCTCAACTCCATCCCTCCACCTCATCCTCGGTCTACCCTTCCCTCTCCCTCCCTCCACCTCACCTACATACACCCTCTTAGTCAGTCTTTGATTCTCCATTTTGTTCACATGTTCAAACCACCTCAGTGTATTTCTCGTTATCTTCTCAACCACATCCACATCCACCCCACAACGTTCCTTCACTTCTTCATTCGTCAACCTGTCCCTCCATGTCACTCCACATGCTCCACCCAAGTAACTCATTTCCACTGCTCTCACTCTTGACTTGTTCCCCTCTTGCGAGCTCCACGCCTCGCTTCCATACGTCAGGGTAGGGATCACGATACTGTCATGCAGTGACTTCTTAACTTCCATACTCACCTCCCTATTTCTCATCACTGCTTTCAGTGAACCAACAGCCTTCCCTCCCTGCTGTACCCTTTCACGCACTTCATCCCCCAGCGTTCCATCCCTATTCGTCACACCACCCAATTACTTGAATGCACTCACATTCTCCACATCCTCACCATCCAACCTCACTGTACATTCTGTGACTTCATTCCTCTCAAACATCATTACTTTACTCTTGTTTTCATTAACTTTCAGATTCCTCTTCTTACACACTGTCCCAAAATCATTCACCAAACCTTGCAACTCCCATTCAACTTCACTTAACAATACTGTAAAAACAGCAAACAGCAACACCGGAATCTTCCAAATCTCACTCTCATTCATTAGAGCCACCCCCACATCCACTGCCCTACCTTGCACCTCCTTTACAACCCCATCCATGTATATATTAAACAGCCATGGAGACATCACACAACCTTGTTTCAGTCCCACACTGAGATCAAAGAACTCTCTCAGCTCACCATCCACTCGCACCATAGCCCTAGCTCCTTCGTACATACTCTTGACAGCACTCATGAATTTCCCATCCACTCCATATATTCTTAATACCTTCCACATACCTTGCCTATCTATTCTGTCATAAGCTTTCTCCAAGTCCATGAAGGCAGCATACACTTTCTTTCCCTTCTCTAGATATTTCTCCTCTAAACATTTTAGAACAAATATCTGATCTACACACCCTTTTCCTTTCCTAAATCCCCCTTGTTCTTCTCCAACTAGCTCCTCTGTCATATGCCTAGCCCTGTCAAAGTATTCTACCATATATTTTTCCAGTCACACTAAGAAGGCAAATACCCCTATGTTTACCACATACTTCTCGCCCCTCTTTTCCTTTGTATAAAGGAACAATTATACCTGATTTCCAGTCCTCTGGAACCCTTCCCTCTTTCCAAGCCAATCTACACAACTTCCATATCCACTCTACAACAATCTCACCCCCATACCTCAGCATTTCACCACACACTCCATCAATTCCTGGGGCCTTTCCAATCTTGATCTTCTTCATTGCTTCCACTACTTCTGCCCTACTGATCTCTTCCTCCCTCCACTCATCTCTTCTTCTCCCAGCCATTCCCCAACCACATATACTCGCACTGCTCTCACTCTCTACATTCAACAAATCCTCTAAGTGTTCTTTCCATCTCCTCAATATCTCTCTCTTCTCCACCAACAATCTATTATTCCTAATTTTCACTCCCCTCCTATATCCCCTTTCACACTGCCTTATTTTCTTTACCTCCTTCCAAAACAATTTCTTACTCTCCCTCCATTTCACACTCAGATTCCTCCCAGATTCTTCATCCACTTTCTTCTTACTTAGCATGAAATGGATCAATATTTGGTGTGTCATAGGGAATAGTGTCTAATTTTAAGCCATCATTCTCAAATAGTCGGTTTTTGGTTGGGGGAGGAGGACACACGCGGTTTTTGGCAATTTACTCAAAAACTATTAGTTGTGTCAGAATTTCGACAACACCACGTGAAACCTCGTGAAATTCTGCACCTACTCTAGACATATGCTTAGCTCTTGCATTATATGGGCAAAATTTTGTGCTTCAGTGTAGAGCAGTTATTTCACTTTAGAACAACAGTGTTCTCACCTCATTTTGGTACATTCTCAGTACGTTTACTCATCAATTTTGTGTGTTTTTATTAGCTTATCATATAGTATAAACATCAGGGGGGATGATGGTATACAATTTATACCATTATAACCAATTTCTGGGGCAAATGAAATAGAGAGGAATGTTTTCCTTTGCATACGAGTCCAGCCTGCCCTCGTGGCAATTTCTCTGATCATGTCTCACACACGCACTTACAGAAAACTTACGGTGTGTGAGGGGGTTAACTTCCCCATCAAGACTGTGTCACCTTACTCTCTCCAAGGAACTTCCTCCCACTGGATACTTTCGTAAATATTATTTGTTGTTACCTTTCCATCTCATTCTAAAACAACATTCATCTAAGTGAACCCCTTATACATTATTGTTATTGTTTCTCTTTCTATAGAGATTTGCAAGTAATTTTCTTTACATTTTGTAATTCTCATTCATCCCTGCTTTCGTTCAGTGTCCTTGCTCTTTTGCTTTATCATATCTTTCATTTTTATGCATCTCCTCTCCCCCTATCAATATCTACTGCTTATAATTCACTCATAATTTACCCATCACATCCGGCATTTATTCCTGCTAACCCTTCTCCCAGCTGGGCATTCCTGAGACATATCTCAGCTAATACTTAACCAAAAATAAAAAAACTAAGGGTCATAGTACTCAGCAATCCTTCGACTTTAAGCTGATGGCCCTAAATTGACCGTGAAGGGAGTGTAGTCAGCGAGAGTGAGTGGGGAAAGGGGGCAATTTTTGTTGTTTTTTGCCCATATCCGTATGTGTGGCAGATGTGCTGTGACACAACTAAGGCTATACTGGCCCTTCACAATAATAACACTTCCAGAAGACCACAATCCACCACAAACACCATTTTCATGTATGTTTTTCAAAAATGTGGTGGGAGTGCTGCTGTGAGTCTGGTAACCATAATAATGACCTTGAGGCAGGCTGCCTGAGGTACAAGCACATACATTTGTTCACCTCACCACCTCTTCACTACCACCGCCTTACACACACACACACACACACACACACACACACACACACAGATGTGTGTTTGGCTTGCATTGTCACTCAGTTCTAGCACCCCTGTGCCACTAGAAGTCTGGGTATCACAACTACTACAAATTCTACTACTACTACAATTACCACTACTACAGCTACTACTACTACTACAACTACCACTACTACAATTACCACTACTACAGCTACTACTACTACTACAACTACCACTACTACAACTACTACTACTACAACTACCACTGCTACAGCTACTACTACTACCACCACCACTACTACTACTACAACTACTACCACTACTACAACAACTACTACTAACACTACTACATAAAATCTATAAACAAAATATAGTGACCAAAACAGTTATTCATGTACTGTCCATAATCTAAAATATTTTCCATTATAACAGAATTTTTTTTTTTCCTGTGATTTAGACTTTTTCATTAAAATGAATATACACACACACGAAAAACTCTCAATAAAAAAAAAAGGCACTGATTTAATCAAGAAACAAACTTTCTGCTTCCATTATTCACATAAATAGACACAGCAGTGAAGCGAGGCACCATATTTCCTCCTCCCTCCTCCCTCCCTCCAGCCTTTCTCCACTCCACTATATTTTCCACTACAACAGCATTTTTATTCCTGTGATTTGTACCCCCTCTGGGGGTAGGGGTTTTTTTTCAAGAACATTCCCCCAGTATCCCTGCTTGTCGTAAAAGGCGACTAAGAGGGTTGGCGGAGGGTTAGTGCCCCTCCCCGGAAAACAACTAACTAAAGAGATAAACAATAAGCCTTGGACAAGGACTGACCAAGACGATGACCAAGGACAGGACAAAGGACATGGTAATTGGAACTTGGAATGTAAGGGGAGCGAATGATGAGGTGAAAGAGAGAGAGATTGTCCAGGTGCTTGAGGGTGCGAAAGTTGATGTATGCGAAATAACTGAAACGAAATGGAGAGGTGAGAGTGTGAGAGAATGGGAGTATGGATGGGGTATATGTGCAGGAGTAGGTGAGAATGAGAGGGCAAAAGAAGGAGTATGTATAGTTGTGAGTAAAAGATGGAAGAAGAGCATAAGACAGTATGGATCAGTTGGGTCAAGGATTGTGTGGGTAAGATTGAAAGTTGGAATACAAATGTGGGCGATTGTGTGTGTGTATGCACCAACCCAGGATCGTGCAAGCAGAGTGAGAGAAGAGTTCTGGACAAATGTGGAAGTGTGCATGGAAAAGTTTGGAAGGAATGACAGTGTTTTTGATCGGTGATATGAATGGTAAAGTAGGGAATGTGAAGGTGGATGGAATAGTTGGTGAGTGGGGTGTGCCTGCTGAGATAGATGAGATTGGCAGTGCGTTAGTGGACATTTGTGCTGGGAGGGGGTTGGTGATAGCCAGTACCCTCTTCAAGGACAAAATGATCCACAGGTATACATGGCGAGTGATGAGAAGGGTGGGTGGTGAACTGAATGAAAGGAAGGCAATGATTGATTATGTGTGCGTGGATAAAAGGATGCAAAAATGTGTAATGGATGTAAGAGCTTATAGAGGTTGGGGGAGTGGACTTTCTGACCACTACTTGGTGGTGGCCAGAATCAAGGTCCAATTAGAATGGAGAAATAGAAGAAGGGAAGGACGGGAAGAAGGAGTATTTGTAAGGAGAGTGGAAAGGTTACAAGAGGATGAGAAAAAGGCAGAGTATAAGAGAGAAGTGGAGGAACGATTGGGCAAATATGAATTGGAGCACATGGGGGACATGGAAGATGTGTGTAGGATATTTACAGAAGAAATATGTGCAGCATGTGATGTGGTGTGAGGGATGAAGAGAAGACGGAGGGGTGTGCAAGGAACAGTGTGGTGGAATGAAGAGGTGAGACAGGTTGTGGCACAAAAGAAGAAAGCATACAATGAATGGATGAGAAATAGGGGCGTGGAAGAAGTTGAGAGGCGGAAGAGAGAGTTATATGTAGAAAGAAAGAGGTGAAAAGATTAGTAAGAGAGAGTAAGAAGAGAGCGGATGTGGACTTTGGAAGGAACTTGAGTGTAAAGTGGAGGGACTGTAAGAAAATGTTCTGGAAAGGGGTGAAAAGAGTAAGACAGGGTGGAAGTGAAGTTAGCAGGAGAGTGAAAGATAAAAATGGTATATTACTAGTGGAGAAGGGAGAATAAGTGAGCAGATGGAGAGAACACTTTAAGGAATTGTTGAACATAGAGGATGGAAATAATGCGAGTATAAGTGGCTGGGGAATGGCTGGGAGAAGGAGGGAGCTGAGAAGACAGAAAGATATCAGTAGGATAGAAGTTGTGGAAGCAATGAAGAAAGTTAAATTGGGGATAGCCCCGGGAATTGATGGAGTGTGTGGTGAAATGCTGAAGTATGGGGAAGAGATAGTAGTAGAATGGATGTGGAAAATGTGCAGATTGGCCTGGGAGGAAGGTAGAGTCCCGGAGGATTGGAAGTCAGGTATAATTATTCCCTTGTACAAAGGAAAAGGGGAAAAAGAAGTGTGTGGTAATCATAGGGGCATCTGTCTTCTTAGTATAATAGGAAAAGTGTATGGCAGGATACTTATTGACAGAGTTAGAGAAAGAACAGAGGAATTAGTTGAGAAGGACAGGGAGGCTTCAGCAAGGGAAGAGGTTGTTTAGATCAGATATTCATTCTTAGATCTTTAGTGGAAAAGTTTCTAGAGAAGGGAAAGAAGTTGTATGCGGCTTTCATGGATTTGGAGAAAGCATATGACAGGGTGGATAGACAAGGATTGTGGAAAGTATTAAGAATATATGGAGTAGATGGGAAGTTGTTGAATGCTGTGAAGAGTATGTATGATGGTGCGAAGGCTGCAGTGCTTGTGGATGGTTAACTGAGTGAATTTTTCTCTTTGAAGGTTGGGTTGAAATAGGGATGTCTCATGTCTTCATGGTTGTTCAATCTGTACATGGATGGGGTAATAAAAGAGGTACAAGGTAGGGTAGTGGATGTTGGAGTGGCCCTGGTGAGAGAGGGTAGTGTTTGGAAACTCCCTCTACTGTTGTTTGCAGATGATACTGTGTTGTTGAGTGAAGACGGAGGAGATCTGCAAGGCTTGGTGGATGAGTTTGGGAGAGTGTGTAAGAAACGGAATCTAAAGATGAATGTAGGGAAGAGTAAAGTGATGGTCTTTGAGAGAGGTGAAGTCAGTGAATGTACAGCAAGATTGGATGGTGAGGAATTGGAAAATGTGAGTAATTTTAAATACTTGGGTAGTGTGATGAGTAAGGATGGAGGTTTGGAGGGTGAAGTGCTTGAAAGGGTACAACAGGGAAGAAAGGTTGCTGGTTTCTTGAAAGCAGTGATATGAAGCAGAGAAGTGAGCATGGAAGTGAAAAAGTTACTACATGACAGTATTGTGATACCAACTCTAACGTATGGAAGTGAAGCTTGGACGTTGCTGGAAGGACATAAGTCAAGAGTGAGAGCAGTGGAAATGAGTTATTTAAGAAGAGTCTGTGGAGTCACATGGATAGACAGGCTGACAAATGAGGATATAATGGAGTGTTGTGGTGTGGATGTGATAGGAAGCATTAGGAGGAATATACTGAAGTGGTTTGGCCATGTGGAGAGGATGGAGGGTGAAAGACTGACAAAGAGAGTGTATGTGAGTGAGGTGGAGGGGGGAAGAGGGAGGGGGAGGCCGAGGATGAGATGGAGGGATGGGGTGGAGAGGTATATGAGAGAGGGGGGTGTGAGTTGGGAGCGGGGCAGTGAAATGGTGGGGGACAGAGTGATGTGGAGGCGATTTGTTTGTGGCCACTCCGCATGGGATTGAGGCGTCTGGCAATAGATAGATAGATTTGTAGTTTTTCATCATAACAAACATACATGAAAACTTTCAATAAAAAAAATTCACTAATTTCATCATGAAACAAACTTTCTGCTTCTATTATTCACGTAAATAGACACAGTGATGGTGCAAGGCTTGATGCACAGTGTTTCCTCCTCCCTCTCTCCTCATCTCCTCCATTCCTCCACTCCCTACCTCCTCTTCCATCTCCTCATCCTTGCCAATAACCCCCTCTCCAGGGTCATCAATACCCTCTGAACCATTCCCATCATCGGAAATAGCAGCTGAACTTACGCGAGGAAACAATGGCCGCACAATGAAGGACTCACGTGATGCACAAATATCAACACTCATTACGGCTGTCGCTTTCCTCTGTGGAAGAGTCACTTTCTTCACACACAGTTGGTGATAATGTCACCTTGAGTTCTCTCCCTATCGCAATATCACTAAGGCATTTTCTTTTCTGGCCTTTGGACTTCATTGGTGTAGAAGTTGGTGGCTTCAGGTGCTCAGCCAAGGATCCAGACACAGGGAAAACTTTTTGTGTAGGTGTACCCATTACGTAGGTATGCAGATACCAGTAAATGGAACATGACTTGGACACATGCAGGAGGGTTGCCAGTGGCTGCATGTGGTGAAAATAACCTGCGGAATATTTAAACAATGCTGTGAAACACTAGATCATGTAAATGTGTCACCCACACGTCCCCAGGTCATCATGTATACATGTCACCCAGACATGATGGGTTAATATTCATTGCATATATTCATCTTCCTTCGTATTAACACCATTGTCTATAATTCATTTTCATTCATTATTTATTATTCCTATATTAATTCATTTGCTTATTCATTCTTCATTCATTTATGTATTCATTCGTCTTCCATTTTTCTTTCATTTATTCATTCATACTTCATTCCTTCTGTATAAAATTCCCAGTTTCCTATCATCTCGTGTGCAGTGTATATAATTTTTTTTTTTTTCTCTCATAACTGTGGATGTATATATATTCCTTTGCATATACTTGGCCTTACCTATTAAATATGCCCCTATCCCAACACTTCAACTTTCCCCAATTCACCAGCAGCCTAGAGATGATTAGGTTAGTGACTGTGGTGTACAGTAAAATAATAATATCTAGTTTTTTTTCTTTTAATGTAAAACCAGGTTCTGACACTCCTGCTGCTATTACAACTATCATTCCAACATCTAATTGTATTTACATGGTCTGTCAAATAACTTACTCCTTCTCCCAGAAGTACCACCACAGTACCCCCCCCCAGGTCTTCTCATTTTCTACCCTGCATGCTTCAACTGTTATTTTAACCCACCATGTGCCAATGCTGTTTTAAAACAGTCTGGCGTAACACCACAGCCAGTGCCAGTGCCGTTTTAAAATGGCTTAAATTCCAAAAATTCATTGTGGCCACATTTTTCAAGCTGCGCACGCAAAAATTGGTGTGCTTGTAGGCCAACCCTTCCTCTATCTGCCTTCAGGTGGTCAGAGCCATACACCCACGTGCTCCCTCCTCACGCTCACTCAGCCTCACTCTGCTTGTGTCTGTCGCATGGTGCAGTGATGTCTCTCTGTGGTTTCTCAAATGAGGAGATTCAGGAGCTCCTAAAGGTCCCTTACACTATGAAAAGTGACATGGATGATGACATGCAGGATAAAGACTACATCCAGCCTGATGAGGAGGGTACTAGTGATGAGGAAATTCCTTCATCACGAAAATCAAGGTATGTGGGGTTTGCTAGGGCAACACATGGAAGGAGGCCACCTTCACATCGTCGCCTTGCACATCATGACGATGAGGAGGAAGGCGAGGAGGAAGGTAGTTCAGCTGTTCAGGAGTGGTTGGGGAAGCCTAGGATTCCCTAGGTGGGGAGGAAAGTGTGAGGAGGAAGAGTGGCCGATTTGGGAAAATTCCATTATTGGGAGTGAGTAAGTCATCTCGCCTGCACTCTCCCTCACCCCCACGTGACCCAGCTCAGCCTAGCACTTCACGACAAAGTCTTCCCGCCTTCTCCACACCCAGCACCTCACGTGAAACTCTTCCCCCATTCCCCACACTTCTCCACACTTCCCCACGGCCCGAGGACAACAGAGGCCATGATGATGATAAGGAGGAAACGACGTGGGAGTGGGAGGATGGGAGTGACTTTGTCCCCCACATTCACTTATTCACCCACGAGAATGAGGCCGGGTGTACTGTTCCTGAGATAAACCATAGTTCAAGTAGGCTGGACTTTTTTAGGAACTACTTCCCAGTGTACTTTGAATTGAAAATTATTGCCCTAATCAACACCTTTGCAGCATATGAGAGTGGGGGAATGACAGACACCACGCAGCCGATTGTTCGAACCTGACGTGACACTGAGTGAGATGTATGTGTTCCTAGCACTTGTGCTTTTGATGGGGATATTGAAAAAAAAAAAATCAACTTCCTTCCGATTGAACTGTTGATCCAGTAATGGTGACAACATTTTTTGGCAGGGTGATGGGGAGGAATAGATTTCAATACATCCTGAGCCGCCTTCATTTTTTTGACACCCTTGACCCAGCTAACACTACCAACACGGACAGGATGAGGAGGATACTGATCACCTGTGAGAGAAATTTCATACCTTCTTCTCTCCATACCGAGACCTCATCATAGACGAGAGTCTCGTGCTATGGAGTGGTAATATCGCTTTCCATCAGTATATCCCCAGGAAAAGACACAGGTTTGGCTTCAAAATCTTTGTGATGTGTGACTGTAAGACTGGGTATGTGCCGGACATAGTCCTCTACACAGGTGTTCAGACAGACGTTACAGAAGATAGACACCTGGGACTGTCGGGGGCTGTGGTAAAAATGATGATCGAGGAATACCTTCATCGTGAATACATCCTGTACCTGGATAATTGGTACACAAGCCCCTTCTCGCCAGGTACATTCACCTGCAGGCAACTAGTCTTTGCGGCACTGTAAAGAAGAACTGTTGGCACATGGTGAAGGTGGAGAAAAAGCTTCAGAAAAACGAGGTTGTTTTTTTACAAGACAAAAAATATCCTAGCCACAGCATGGCACTGCAACCGCAAAGTCTTCCTCCCCTCGTCTGTTATCGGTCCCTTGCACACTGCACAGACAGCATAGATTATAGGGCAGAAGGGCAGCGCCATGTCTGGAAACCAGAACCTGTCTTGGCCTACAATGTGACATGCTACAAATGGATCAATCGGATGCATGATTTCCAGCGTGGACTGTGCCAGGCCCACGATGAAGTGGTATAAGAAATTATTTTTCCACCTCCTCAACATCACCGTCCTCAACACTCACTATCTGCACACACATACCACTGGCATCCAGGAGACCTTCGAGGGATATATTCGTGAGCTGGTGTGGGAGATAGTGGGGGAATATGGGGAAGATAGGAGTGCTGCTTGCAACACCGCTGCCACACCTACGTCTCACCACTAGACTTTTCCCCAGGATCGTCCCTCCTAAGTGCAACATGTCAAAAGCCCCAGTGGAGGTGTCACATGTGTGCAAACAGCACTGTCAGGCCACATACTCAGTGGAAGGACTCAAGGTATGTGTGTGCAGAATGGGATATAGGACTGTGTATATTCCCATGCTTTGATGAGTACCACACTCTTGCTAACTACTGAGTAACAATAGTATGGCAATCATGAGCGACAAAAACGGTCCAGAAGTGTTGTGAGTACGGAAAGACGCTCAGAAAGTGTCATAAGTACAGCACACGGTGAAGGCATGTTGTAAATATTTTCTCGTAAGTGTAAGGACTGAAGGTAGTAAAGTAAAGATTTATATATGCTCTCATAAATGTAAAACGATGTAGTCACAGTGAGATGCTCAAAAATACTCTTATAATGTCTGTGTATACTGAAGGCATGTTGTAAATAATTTATTGTAAGTGAAAAGGCTGTACATTGTGAAGTCAAGTTGTGAATATTTTCTCATGCCTGTAAGACAATGCATTCACAGTGACATGTATAGTGTTGCAGTAAAAAGTGATTTATTTGCGATAAAAGACGCTTGCATCATGAAAGACTATGAAACAAAAAAATTGCGTGAAGTGGACAGAAAAGTGTAAAGAACATTCCTATACCTTCCCTGAGTCACATTGGTGAGAATACCTGCGTTTACCTTGCATAGAAAACGGTTATCTTTCATCTATGCTAGGGATTCCCCATGTGCACACACCTGCAGGCGGGCAGTGGGACTACAGAAAACACACTTCTGACCTCCGGTGAGTTTTTTCATGGTGATATCTGTTTTTCTCACATCAAAATCTATCATTTCAACCAGAAAAAAAATCAAATATTGGCCGGCATGGGGGTGACACGTAGGGCTAAAAGTGTCCGGGATGCAGCGGGTTAAACATTCAATTGTACTTTAGTTATCTCTCTCTCTCTCTCTCTCTCTCTCTCTCTCTCTCTCGTTTTCTACCCTGTGTACTTAAACTCCCTCAACATTCACTCTGCTGTAGTTACCCCCTTATCTCTCTCATTTTCTACCCTGAGAATTTAAACAGTTTATTGCAACATTCTCACAGTTTTATCCACTTATGTGAGCAAAAAAGACAGGCACCACTATGTATTCCTCTACTTGTTCATCCTCATACATGAACAGTGTTTCTGATAATACTAGTCCTTATTTGCGATTCAGATTACATACACTTGCTTCAATTCCTCGTCTGTCTGATGAGCGTGTCTGTTTGACTTCATGTCAGAGAGGGAAATCCTCTCTTGTTTGCTGGAACTGTGGTAGCTCTGGACATCGTTAGTCACACTGTTATCGCAGGCAGAGACAATTCCATGAAAACAGACAATTCCATAGTTCAAAGTTTGGCAATGATTATTATAGACACTATGATCAGTGACGGCGTTTACATATGCAGTCCGGTAATGAGCTGTGCAAGTATATATCACAGACAGTCAATACATCACATTACTAGCAAATGCCATTACCTAGCAAAACAGTTTTCAGGGAAAGAACAGTGCGACGTTCAAAAACTTCCAACATAGTAGGTACATAAAAAAAAATTGAATTGCCCCTCATTACTGTTCATTTTTTAGATGACAGGGGTAGCTGTGCATAGAAATTGCGATCAGGTGGATATCTCACTTTTTATGGATACAAGTTCTGTCACCAACTTACTATCTGAAGCAGCATTAGAATTCAATGTAACAGACCGAAACATGTTACTGTAACTTCCTTGAGCCCCCGAACCAAAATCTATGCACGGTGGAAGGATTATAATTAGACATTAAAGGCAAAACCCAGCTAAGAATTTTTTACATGATTTGACAGACCCATTCATTGCTGATTTCTATATTACATCCTGGATTAGCTGCCCTGCCGATGTTTTAATTGATGTTCAAACAATGGCAGATGAAAATATCAATATGTTATCAGAATAAGGGGGAGTCACTATTCAAGGTTTGTTTGTGCCAAGCGTCACAGACCACACTTCACAGTCACTAGTAGATGCAGTTATGATCTCTCTTAATGATCCATCCTCCTCTGATCTGTCTGGTCCAGTTACTGACTTCTCTGATTCCCATAACCCATCGTGTCTGGGTGTCATGTATACATGTCATCCTGGGGCCATCTGGGTGACAAGTATACATGCTCTAGTAAGTCACGCCTTTGTTTGAATATTCAACTGGTTATTTTCACCACACACAGCCACTGGCAACCCTCCAACACTCATCCCAGTCATGCTCCAGTTGCCTGCTAACCTCTGTCATAGATAGACCTACGCAAAAATTTTTCCCTGTGATTGAATCCTCGGCTGAGAACCGCAGCCGCCGACTTCAACACCAATGAAGTCTAATGCCTGAAAATGACAGGCCTGAGTGATAGTGCAATAGGGAGAGAACTGGACTTACCATTATCGCCAATAGTGAGTGGGGAAAGTGACTCCTCCTCTAACAAAAGTGACCTCGCCATGCTGAGTGTGGAAATGTACGTGTCAGATGAGGAGGGTGACTGTGAGATCTCCACTGTGCGGTGATCTCTTCCCTCTGCATGATCATCAGCCTTTTCTGATGATGGAAAAGGGTCAGATGATATTGATGATCCTGCAGAGGGGGATATTCACATAATGGAGAAGATGGAAGAGAGGTAGGGAGTGAAGAAAGGAAGGAGGTGGAGGATGACAGGAGGAGGAAATGCCACAGGCTGAACTTTGCACCAGGCGTGACTCACTGCCTACCGTGGAAAATTTCCACACATCCTACCACAACACTAGCCTGTCCCACATGTCCTCACTACATGCCGCACCATGCCAGCCTGCCTCACCAAGTGCCTCACCACACCAGCCTGCCTCACCACATGCATTGCCACACTGGCCTGTCTCACCACATGCCTCACCACGCCAGTCTGCCTCATTACATGCCTCGCCATGCTGGCCTGCTTCGCCACCTGCCTTGCAACACAACCCTGCCTCATCACCACAGCCAACGTTGGGGTATGCAGGTGCAAGTGCCCGGCAAAGATCAGTTTATGGCTGGCAGGCACGTGCCCATCCCGAAATTTCACCATCACCATCACCATCACCACCACAATCACCGTCACCAGCATCATGACCATCACCTGCCTCATCTAGTGAGTATTTAGCAGACTCACCACCACAGCGCCATGCTAGGGGCTGGGGCAGGGCACGGGGCAGTCCATGTGCACAGAAGGCAAGGCAGGGACCAAGGGTGGGTATGTTGGAAACATTTGTCTGGGAGGAATGGATGGGGTTTCAGCCCAATGTACCTGTGTTTGATGACAAATACAGATGTGCAGCCAGTATCCACCATCCACCCCTGTTAATTTATTCACTGATTTTTTTTTTTATGACAAGAGTAATGGAATGCATTGTAAAGGAAACAAATGCATTCACGGAATTCTGCTGCAACTGAGGTGAATCCTCACACATAAGAGACAGTGCAAAGATAAAAGAATGGACAGTGAAGAATGTTAGTGAGATGTATACTTAGCTAGCACTGACCATGTTGATGCCTCACATCAAAAAACATAATACTCATGGTTATTGGCTAGTGGATGACATTGCAGTGACATCGATGTTTGGTAGGTAAATGCCACGGGATAGGTACCTCAACATCCTCAGGTACCTGCATTTCTCCACCAATATGAGCCTTCATCCAAACGATAGGTTACGGAAAATTCACTCGATTCTGCAATGATGAAGATCTTATTGCAGGCCATTCCAGAACATTGTTATTGACGAGTCACTTGTTCTGTTCAGGGGACATCTTGCCTTCATACAGTACATTCCCTCAAACAGACATAATTTTGGAATTAAGTTTTTTGTATTGTGTGATTGTAAGACCGGCTATGTGTTAGATTTTATTGTACATACAGCAAGTGATGTGGAGTTATTGAAGGACGACCCCCATGGCTTCTCTGGCTCAGATGTAAAGAAGCTCATGGACAGGTACTTCGGCGGCAACCACATTCTGTTCACCGATAATTAATTCATGGCACCAAGTCTTCCAAAGTACCTGCAAGAACACAAAATTGAATCGTGTGGTACTGTCTGTGCAAAGAGGAAACATTGGCCATCCTTTCCCAAGGGCACCGTGAAGGGGGAGTGCATGACCTTGAAATCAGATAAAGTCCTTACTATTCACTGGTATGATAAGAAAAAGGTAAATGTCCTCTCCACGGTCCATGAAGGTAAGTTGGTAGACACAGGCAAGATCGTTAAGAGAACGATGCAGCCAGTCTTCAAGCCTGATGATGTTATCGACTACAACATCAACATGTTACTCGTCAATAAATCTGATATGCAGATCGGCACCATTGACTGTCTGAGGCAATGCTGTAATGGTACAAGAAGGCATTCTTATATGAACTTTATATCTGTGTACTGAATGCCTTCATTCTGTACAAGGACATAACACATACCAGCACATCCCTCAGGCACCTTGAGGAGGATGAAATTTACAGCCTCCTGGAGAGATATGGCTGAGTAATGCCTTCTGTGAAACAGAGTCACAGTGTACAGCAACTGCCTGACTGGCTGCAGTGCAGACTCCCTCACAAGGCATTACATGGAAGCGCTGCCTTTAACACCTGCAGGCAAAGAAGACTTCCGGCATTGCTATGTCTTCCCTAATTCAACATGACATAATTCAGCAATTCCATATGACAAGATGGTGCTGTGCTGAATGTGAGGTGGCACTGTGCATTACCTGCTTCTTCGACTTTCACTCAAAGACTGAGTGGTAGAAGTCTGGGTCATATGCATAAAGTAGTGTTAGTTTAGTACACACCGGTATGTTGGTTTTTGAGTAATTAGTAAAAATGATATTACTGCTCTGCATATATTTATGTGAATAATGGAACCAGAACGTTTGTTTCATGATAAAATCGATGCCTTATTTTTTATTGAAAATTTCGTGTAAACATACATGTTATGATGAAAAAGTACAAATTACAGGGAAAAAAAATGCATAGTGGTAAGCATTTTCGATTATGGACGGTACATGAATAATTACTTTGTTCACAATATTTTTTTTTTGCAGTAGTAGTTGTCATAGTAGTGGTAGTAGCTTTAGTAGTAGTGGTAGTATGTGTAGTAGTTGTGATAGTAATAGTAGCAGTTGTAGTAGTGGTAGTTGTAGTAGTAGTAGTAATTGTAGTAGTGTTAGTTGTAGTTGATGTAGTAGTAGTAGTAATAGCTGTAGTGTTAGTTGTAGCAGTAGTAGTAGTAGTAATAATGGTAGTATCTGTAGGAGTCGCAATACCCAGACCTCTAGTCCCACAGCAGTGACAGAATTGAGCGACAGTGCAAGCCAAACATACATCTCCGTGTGTGTGTGTGTGTGTGTGTGTGTGTGTGTGTGTGTGTGTGTGTGTGTGTGTGAGAGAGAGAGAGTGTGTGTGTGTCTATCTGTCTGTCTTTAAGGCAGTGTGGTAGTAGGGCAAGCAGGCAGCCTGCCTCAATTGAGGTCGTTGCTATCTTTCCCAGACTCCCAGCAGCAAGTACGCCCAATTATGGACAATTTTTCATGTAAATAGTGTTTGTGGTGGACTTCGGTCTTCTGGAAGTGTTATTGAAATGTTATTACTGTGGAGGGCTAGTCTAAGCCTTAGCTGCGTCACTGCACCTCTGCCCCAGACCTGTACAAAAAAGCAACAAAAATTCCCCTCTTTCCCCACTCACTCTCCCTACATGCACTTCACGGACCATCTGATGCAATCAGCTTGAACCCGAAGGATTGGTGAGTGTTATGATACTTGGTTTTTGTTTTTGGTTAACCCGCCCCATCCCAACCACTTTTCCACCACTGACTCCCCCCAATCCCGACCATTTTAGGAAAAATGTTTTTTTTTGGCTCAAACCTTCGCTTTTGGTGAGAAACATCGAAAATTCATAGAGAAATCACTCACTTGAGGTTTAAAATACTCATTACAAGTAGGAGTACCTCCTTACCTTACTGGGTTTTCTATCAGGCTGGCACCAAAGCAAACAAGTTCTATGGGAGGATAACTATTTCACACCACTCATAAACGGTATTTATTTATTTACTTGGTACGAATTTATATGTAGTACAAGCGTATATTGGTTTTCAAGCAGAAATATAGGCATTATAAGCATTGTTTCACTCACTAATACCTGATCTTTTTTTGCCATATTACCTGATCATCATTTCTAACTGTTTCTTCCTCTAATGCTATGTAAAGTTTGTCCTCCACATTGTCATTGATTGGGGAATCACTCTGGCCCTGAATTTCGTACGGTGGCATGACATTGCTATACTGGCCAGGTCACTGATAACAGGTGAATTGCTGAGACAATGGCATGCAGGGGGGGGAAGGAGGTCACGCTGGTTAAGGCATTGTCCCTGCCTGGCATCTTGTTGAGGAAGGTGTCACGTGTATACATACCAAAAATGACTCGCGAAAATTGAAAATTGTGCGAATTAGGGACCTTGCAATTTTTTTGCGTTTATGTACGTCGATGGGATTGGCAGTGACAAAAGGTGTGGACGTTAAAGAACGTCGACCGGACGCCGTGGGTTAAGTATTAACAGAGATATGAAGGTTTAGAAATAGACAATTTTCTCAGGAATGCCCGGGTGTGGGAAGGGTTCGTGGGAATATGTGCTGGACGCGATTGGTTAATTATGAACAGTACTCATCCATGCTTCATCTTGGGAAGCCATCCTGTGGCACTGAGCCGTCATCGAACTCGTTATTATCTACCTTTTTGCCCCTAGCAGACCTCATGCAATCCTCAACAACAAGCACGGTGGTGGTAAAATTGCATGGTTTTACCATCTAATGTATATAGTATAGTTACTCTGAGGACTGTTGGGTCACCTAGTGGTGCTACTGCTATTTCTCAGCCTGAGACCTGTCGTGTTACTGGCTTGAGTTATGATTCTGCGATGTGCTCGGTGTCAGACAATGGCTTATGCTACTTGTACCTAGCCAACATTACTAATGCCCCACTTAAGCTACATACTGGGAAACAGATTGGTGATTATTTGGTATTCCCAGTGGCTGTACATGTGTGCCAAGATTTCCCATTTTCTGTCACAGATGTGTTCTCCGTTGTTTACTGACAGTACTACCCAAACTATTCTTGAATCTCATGTGAAATGGGACGATCACTCTGAGAACAGAAATCAGTTGCTTGATTGTTTGAGACTATTGTGAAGTAGTAGCCCTACCTGGTGAGAACATGGGCAAAACTAGTATTGTAACATATGGCATTACATTACAGCCTGAAGCTCAACCCGTCTATGTCACTGCCTATCGTTTACCTCATAGTCAACATCAGAAATGTTGGAATCCAAAGTTATCGAACACTCTGACAGTCGATGGAACAGTCAGTTATTTCTCGTTCCAAAGAAAGGTGGTGAGCTACAGCCAATAATAGACTACCACCGAGTAAACACCTTAACTGTTCCAGACAGATTCCCAATTCCTGTGTTCACTGATTTGCTCAAAACATTAGAAGAAAACAATAGTGTCTTCTTCCTAGATCTCTTGAGTGGCTATTGGCAAGTAGAAGTGGAAGAATTGTCTCGTCCAATCACAGCCTTCAGCACCCTGTCCGGTCATTACCAATTCCATAGACTCCCATTTGTTTTGAGAAATGCACCTTCAGCGTTTATGCAGTTAAGTCATACAGTCTTTGCCAGCATGATAGGTCACTCAGTCTTTGCTTATCTTGATGATGTCATAATTGCTAGTAGCTCTGTTCCGGAATACTTAGAGAAATTGGCCAAAGTATTCACTATACTCAAACAAGCTAGACTTAAAATCAAACTGTCAAAGTGTCATGTCTTACTTAAGAAACCGAAGTTTCTAGGACATGTCATCAACGCTTACGGAATTCATACATCAGATGACAAGGTCAGAGCCATAACAAACTTCCCTACTCCTAGCAACACAGATACAGTGTGTAGTTTCCTCGGTCTTAGTGGCTACTATCAGGGTATGCCCAGACTGCTGTGCTGTTCACTAAACTTTTGAAGGAAGATGATCCTTTTATGCGGTCAGATGAATAAGTTACTGTGTTTGCTGCCTAGAAAACAGCTGTTGCACAAGCTCCACTCCTGGAATTTCCCAATTATTCCAAACATTACTTACTCTGCACATATGCTTCCAGAGTGGGCCTCAGTGCTGTTCTCATGCAACATGACTCCGAAGGGAGGAACCGTGTCGTTACCTATGCCAGTTGAGTGTTAAACTCCACGGAAAAGAATTACAGTGTAACTCTCTGCGAGGCCCTGACTGTGGACTTGTCACTAAAACATTTCCACGACATCATCTACGGTTACCCTGTTCATATCCAGACAGACCATCTTCTTAGCGACCTGTTTCGAGGACGTAATCTTACCAGTCGACTTGCACGTTGGGCAGTTATTGTTAATGACTATAATCCAACGTTTGAATAAGTTCTTGGAAAGTCAAATGTTGTGGCAGATGCTCTTTCTAGTCATGTTGCCATTCTCGAGTGGTTGTGATGTAAATTTGGCATTCATTTGTGACACACTCCATGATGTTGACCCTCTATGGTCTCAGGTCATATACTTTCTTGAGTCTGGTGATGATTCTTGCTTGCCAAAATTACCAGGTCCTGTGTCTGACTTCTTCCTCAATAATGACTTACTTTACAAGAGAACAGTACTTACAGGCAGCGATGTGCTTCATCGCAAAGTAAGGCATCTAGTCATTCCAACCGATTTAATTCCTGCTGCCCTCCATTTAATGCAAGACACCCCTCTCTCATCAAACCCGGGTAAGGACTGAAGCTTATGATAGGTGCGTCTTTCATATTACTGGCTTAATATGCGAAAGAATGTAGAAGCTCACTGCAATGCATGTCTATCTTGTGCTTGTAATAAAGGAACTACTGGTCGACCTGCACCCATATTGCAATACCCTTAACCTTCAAGACCTTGGCAAACTAATCCTTTGATCTTCTGAAATTACCACGCACTGAATCTGGCTTAATTTTTCTGTTAGTGGCAGTCGATCATTTCTCCATATTCGTGATACTGGCTCCATTGTGTGATAAATCTGCTAATGCAGTTGACCTTGCTTTTGTTAATTCAGTCATTTGTCCCTTCACAACTCTAGAAGTCATTCTAACAGATCACGGGTCAGAGTTCAACAAGTCATTGCTGGACGTATTTGCCGTCACTATGGAATTAATAAGTACAATGTAGTAGCCCATCATCCAGTCTCTGATGGCCTCATAATGCGCCAGAATAGGAAGTTACTGGACAGTCTACGTCACATGGTGGGAGATCAGAGTTCCACTTGGGATGAGTGGTTTCCGCAGGTGGCTGCATCAATTAATGGGTCCCTCAATAAATCGATTGGTGCACCTCCATTCCTTGTCATCTACAGCTTTGACAAGAGACTAACTTATTACTTGTTGCAATCTAAGCCTGATCCGAGATACAATCACGATGATTATGTCAAGGTTCACCTCTCATATTTTCAGAAAATTCATACGTACGTTCAGGATAATTTGGCCCTTTCAAATGCAGGAATAATATGTAAGCAATACGCAGCTGCCTCCGATGTTGCTATCCAAGTAGGTGACTTACTTTTTACCCTGGACCACAAGCGTGCATCAAAAATTGATAGTAAATTCCTGGGTCCTTTCTGTGTCATCTTTCGTAAAGTCAATAAATTTGAAATAAATTATCTTTCTAAAGCAGAGACCAAATGGGTGCATGCCGATGCCCTCAAACGTGCACCGAGAGACGCAGCATTGGAGGAATCACCAGTGGAGGAATCACGTGGTAATGCCTCATCTTCTCAACCAGGAAGTTTCTTTTTCTCCCATTCCTTTTGCTGATACTTCTTCAGATTCCATTTCTCATTCTGGGACACTCACCATTCACTCATCCACTGCTGTTCATAACTATCGTTCCAAGCTACGTTCGGCTTCCAAATTTCCTGTTTTTGTCTGTTGCCCCAACAACATCATTGGTGCCATATGGTCACAGCCATGTCCTCTTCATAATCATCTCTTCGACCTGGCCATTAATTTAGCCTTTTATAAATATGACATTCTGCAGACTGTAGGCACCCTTGATTACATCTTTGTTACCAGCTAGTATTATTACAAATATTATTACACCTTTGTAAGTTGTAATTAGGTAGTACCTCTACAAACAATATTGAAATAGCTGCAGTCTCAAGGAAATGATAAATTCGGTGTTATCACAACAATAGTGTATATCACTCTCCAACAATTTATGTTAAAGCAAGACATTATCAATTGTCGTATTACCATACACCTTGGTTCATTGTCAAGTTTCGCACTGGGCTCACTCTCACTTTAGTCTTAATTCTATTTCTTTGTTCTTTAGTTCCATTGCTATCATATTCCTGTTAGTTTTCCAGTCGTTCTCATCTCTTCCAACTGATTCCTTTCCCTCTACCTCTCATTGAGACTTTTAATACATTATTCTTGTACTCTACATTCCTTCCATTGTCTCATGACCATATGCTAATTCACTGTATAACTCGTTTGATCTACATTCTTCTCCTATGCTTCTCTTTAATATCTTCCCCATTATACTTGTTTCTTGTATATACAGTATATATATATATATATATATATATATATATATATATATATATATATATATATTATTATTATTATTATTATTATTATTATTATGTGTCCGATTCTGGGCAAAGGCTTCAGGGCCTATATCTTGGGGACAGTAGCCTATCCCAAGGTCCAGTAGTCCTCCTACACCTCCACGCGTCACCACTTCGGCGCTAAAACCCACCGTCCACATTGAATACATGCTAGAGCTCTCTCATACAGGACTAATGTATTAATATTAGCGGGGGTATTTTTACGACATATCGGCGGGTCGTCAGCTAGATCAGCAAAGTCTGCTTTCTTTTATGAAATTCAAAACTTAAACTATTCCCTGCCCCAGCCGGGATTCGAAAATGGGTCCATCAGGACTGCAGGACGCCTCTCTACCGATTCAGATATATATATATATATATATATATATATATATATATATATATATATATATATATATATATATATATATATATATATATATAATCAGCCTTTTGAGTGTCCACTGCAGGACCGGCCTATGCCGACCGAAGTGGGAACGATACAGCCTATGTATCTTTTCCTAGTGGCATAGGCTGTGTGGAAGAGATTGTATGTAGGGTGAGAAGTGATTGTAAGTGTAATTGTTGAGTTGGCGTAGTCTGTGAACCAAGTGCAATCAGTCTGCTCAAGCCGACTGGGTGCAATCATACTTTATAGTATGCGACACTGGTTCAACCACAGCACCCATTATGTCCGCCAATGCAGTATGTGGCCAGAAAAACGCTCCCAAAGTTTATTACCCTGGCGGGGCACGAACCCTTATCCTTCTGTATAAGAAAACGCACAAAGGCTCCATATATATATATATATATATATATATATATATATATATATATATATATATATATATATATATATATATATATATATATATGTTGTTACATAGTCTATGATTTCATCATCCTTTGTGTAATTTTAACGCACAGTATGCTGCATGTTTGATCATGAGCGTGTTCTGCCTCAGTCCCCCCTTCTATCGTTATAGTAGAGTAAGTCGTTCTTTCTGATGTTCAGAGCAGGACTGTCAACTCTTTGTCCCCATGGCTTCATTTGCGCGTCCTTCTTACAAGTTGTATCAAGCTCTGCCGGCCCCTATATAATCAGCTCAGTCTCTGCATCATTACCACTTAGATCTACTCCTCATTTTGTTCACATCTCTGTCCTCCCCTGTACAGTTGTTATTATTGTGAGTGCTCAGGAAGTCTCCAATCATCTAGCAGCTGTGTGTAATTTGAGTATAACTGTTGTTGCATTTTTTCTTGTACTGTGTAGCATAAGGTGTTGATTCTTAGGCCTAGTAAGGTTTTTGTAATTCATGTGTTCTTTATGTCAGCCCTTATTAATAATATTTTGTATCTGTAATAATATATCTAGCATTCACTGAGTATTATCTGGTATCTCATTTTAACAGGGCTGACTTAGATAAATTTACTCATGCTAATTTCGTGTTAATAGAGGCTATTGCAGTTAACCATATATTTAACCTGTTTTTTGCCATTACATTATCCTTATGAGTCCTGAATGTTTTGTTGTTAGTTTGAGCATTAAACTTTAACTTGTAATTTTACCTAACTCTTTTGTTTTGAACCTGGAACTTTACGGGACAGTAGTGACTCTTAGTATTCTCACTTAATGTGTACATTATCTTTCTCTGTTCCGTAACATAAATTTGGCGACCTCTTATCAGGATATTCAGGATATTATCATAAGGATATTGCTTGATATTTTGTGACTGTGATTTATTCATGATGTCTACTATTACTACGCTTGATGAAGCCAAAGATTTTTTGTCAAATGTGCAAACAGTGTGTGATGTAGAAAACAGAACAAAGAATGAACTTAAGCTTGTTGCTCAACAATTGGGAATTGTTGTTCGCTCTCATTATTCTAAAGATCAAATTGTTGACATGATTACTGAAAGCTTCTTTAATGTAACTCCTCCAAATGAGCAAATGCAGATTGAATTAGCTAAGTTACAGCTAACCCTGCAGGAGGCTCGTACTAAGGAGGCTGAATTTCAGGCACATGCTCGTATTCAGGAGGCACAGGTACAGGCACAAATTGAACTTGCTACGATTCAGGCAGACCATGAGTATCGCATGAAACAATGTGGAACTGGATTATCTAGCTCTGATGATTTTGATGTGGCTAAAAATGTTAAACTTGTCCCTCCTTTTAATGAATCTGATTTAACAAGGTATTTTCAGTTGTTTGAGAGGGTAGCTACAGGTTTTAATTGGCCCAAAAAGTATTGGCCAGTACTCCTTCAAACTGTTCTCACCGGTAAAGCTCAAGTAACTTATGCATCTTTGCCTCAGGATCAATCTGATAATTATGATGTAGTTAAGAGCTTGATTCTTAAGGCCTATGAGCTTGTTCCTTAAACCTATAGAGTGAAATTTAGGACAACTTACAAGCAAGATAAGCAATCCCATGTTGAGTATGCAAAAATCAAAGAAGATCTGTTAGAGCAGTGGTTAAATTCTAAGAATGTGGATTCTGATTTTGGTAAATTTAAGCAGATGCTTTTGCTGGAGGACTTCAAGAGGTGTATTAGTAAAGATGTAAGCCTCTATCTTGATGAGAAAAGAATAGATAATTTGTCTGATGCTGCAGTTTTAGCTGATGAATATGTTCTCACTCACAAGAGATATTCTAAAGAAAAGGGGAAAGCTGAGAGTAAGTACGTTGCCTCTACTCAGAGTACAGGTAACAGGAAAGAGAATAAGGATGATGTTTCTCAGGAAGTAAATACCAGCTTCACCTCTACTGTAGATTTCAGAAACGTAAATGTACTTATTGTAGTAAGCTTGGTCATACTACGGAGAGATGTTTCAGGAGACAGCGTGATGTGAACAAAAAGGAGTCTTTAAATATTCAGTCAATTGGTCTAGTGTCCACCCTTGAGAGTTCCCAGAATTCTTTAACTGAGTTAACTGAACCTGCTTTGAGGGGTAAATTAAATCCTCATGATGAAGCTCCTCTTTTGAGCAGTAGCGTGGGTGACACTCTCAAGAGTTCATGTGCTAATTTCCTGTCTGATGGTTTTGTCAGTCCTCTGGACAGTAATGACAGGAAATCAGTTAAAATATATCGTGATACAGGTGCTTGCCAATCCCTTATGCTGACCAGTGTTCTAGGCTCTAATGTTAATTCCTCTGATGAAACTGTAATCTTACAAGGTGTAGGGAATAATTACTTCTCTGTCCCTCTGTGCAGAGTGAATTTAGAGTCTGGTTTTGTTAATGGTTCCGTTATGGTTGGGTTGGTTGAGACACTCCCAATGTCAGGTGTAACTTTCTTACTTGGAAATGATATTGGTGAAAGTCAAGTGTGTCCAGCTCCTCAGTTGTCTAGTGAGCCAGTGGCTGCGGCCCAGGATTGTGATGTCCCTGATGTGTTCCCTGCATGTGCTGTCACTAGGGCTAAGTCTAAAGTTACTGGTGATTTAGAGGATAATGATGATGATGATGTTATCCTAGCTGACACTTTTCTTGCTAATTTGGACCACTCACCAGATGAGGCAGTACCCCGTAGTGTTGATAATTTGTCTCGTCAAGAGTTGGTTGAGTTGCAGGTTGCTGACCCTGAGTTGAAAGGTCTAGCTAACTCTGCTTGCAGTGAGGAAGAGTCAGCTGGTGCTTCTACTTGTTATTATATAAAGTCAGGAGTACTTATGAGAAAGTGGAGACCCCCAACAGCATCAGCCGACTGTGAATGGGAGGTTGTACATCAAGTTGTCATCCCTCGTGTTTGTAGGCAGGATATCATTAGAGTGGCTCATGATTCCAGTTTGGCAGGACACCTTGGAGTGAGGAAGACTGTGGCACGCATTTTGAAACACTTCTACTGGCCAGGTATCTTCAGGGATGTTTCCTGGTATTGTAAGTCTTGTCACACCTGTCAAGTTGTGGGGAAGTGTAATCAGACCGAAAAGGTTGCACCTCTAGTTCTCATTCCTCCTTTTGAGGCGCCATTCACCCGTGTGTTGGTGGATATTGTGGGCCCTCTTCCCAAGACTCCTTCAGGATTTTCTTATGTGTTGACCCTGATTGATATGGCTACTCGTTATCCTGAAGCCATTCCACTAAGAAATATCTCAGCAAAGAACGTGGTTAAGGAAATGCTAGGGTTCTTCACCAAGTTTGGTCTGCCCAAGGAGGTACAGTCAGACCGGGGAAGTAATTTCATGTCAAATGTTTTCAAGCAGTCTCTGAAAGAGTTGGGCATCACCCAGATCACATCTTCAGCTTACCATCCCCAGACCCAAGGAGCGTTGGAGAGATATCATCAAACACTCAAATCGATGCTCAGGAAATACTGTTTGGAACATCAGAAAGACTGGAATAAAGGTCTTCCATTCGTTGTATTTGCCGCAAGAGAATCTCCAAATGAATCACTGGGCTTCTCACCTTTTGAACTACTGTTTGGCCATGAAGTAAGAGGACCCCTTAAGTTACTCAAGGAATGCTGGCTGTCGGAGGAAGATGACATCAACCTGCTGGAGTATGTGATGAAGTTCAAAGAACGGCTGTCCACTGCTTTACAGCTGGCGAGAGAGAATTTAGGAGCTGCTCAGGAGAAGATGAAGACTTGGTATGATAAGAAGTCCAGGTTACGCCACTTTCAGCAAGGAGATGAGGTTTTGATTCTGCTACCAGTGCATGGGCAACCTCTTCAAGCCAAGTTTAGCGGTCCTTATTTCGTGGAGAAGAAACTCAGTGATGTCAACTATGTCATCGCCACACCAGATCGTAGAAAGAACAAGCAACTTTGTCACATCAACATGCTAAAGTTATATCACAGGCGGGACGAAAATAACCCAGTCTGCACTGTAGCTGTTCCACCCGAGTCTGCAAGTGAAGTTCTCCCATGCAGCATGAGCCTGAGTGATAGTTTGGGGAAGAATCCTGATATCATGAATGATCTCCAGACTAAGCTTTCTCATCTAGCTCCCGAGGAAAGGCAGGAGTTTTCGGCATTACTGCAGGAGTACCCGCAAGTATTCCGTGCCACTCCAGGAAGAACCACTGTGTTGATGGATGATGTCGATGTTGGAGACGCAAAGCCAATTAAACTGCCTCCTTACCGTGTGAACCCAGTGAAAGTTCCTCTCATCCAGAAGGAGCTTGGCTACCTGTTGGACCACAAGATGATTGAGCCCTGTCAGAGCGAGTGGAGTTCTCCTGTCACTCTAGTCCCTAAGCCAGGTGGGTCACAGAGGCTTTGCATTGACTACAGACGTGTTAATCAGATAACCAAAACAGACACTTACCCTCTCCCTCGCGTGGAAGATTGCATAGACAAGATCGGAAAGGCTAGGTACATAAGTAAGTTTGATTTGTTAAAGGGATACTGACAAGTACATATGACTGAACGTGCTAGGGAGATCTCATGTTTTGTAACACTAGGAAAGACTTTTGCATGTTCTGTAATGCCATATGGTATGAAGAATGCACCAGCCACTTTTCAGAAGCTCATGAATGTTGTAACAGAGGGTTTGGCAGGGTGTGTTGTTTATATTGATGATGTATTAATCTTCAGTGACAACTGGAAAGATCACCTATGCCATGTCAGTAAATTTCTTGAGCGTTTGGTTCAGGCTAATCTTGTAGCTAATTTATCAAAGTGTGAGTTTGGTCAAGCTAAAGTTCAGTACCTTGGGTACGTAATTGGTGATGGACATGTTGCACCACCAGGAGCTAAGGTTCAGGTTATAAGTGATCTTCCCAGACCTAAAAGTAGGAAAGAGCTACAAAGATTTTTGGGAATGGTAGGTTATTACAGGAGATTTGTTCTTAACTTTTCAATTCTTGTATCACCACTTACAGACCTACTGAAAAAGGGAGTTAAATTTGTCTGGACCGATAACTGCGAATCCTCTTTCAGCAAACTTAAAGCTATCCTATTAAGTCAGCCAGTGCTCGCTACTCCAAATTTTGCTAAGCCTTTTAAGATGGCTGTTGACGCAAGTGATACAGGAGCTGGGGCTGTTTTGCTGCAAGAGGATGATCAGGGTATTGAACACCCTGTATCTTATTACAGTAAGAAGTTCACTCCACCTCAAAAGAACTACTCAACTATTGAGAAAGAGCTTTTGGCCTTGACTTTGGGTTTACAGCATTTTTCATTTTATTTGTGTTCTGGTTTTGACCCCATAGTCATTTATACCGATCATAACCCACTGAAATTCCTTAGTAAGTTTAAAGATAAAAATCAGAGATTGACAAGATGGAGTCTACTTCTTCAGGAGTATTCATTAGACATACAACATGTCAAGGGGAAAGAAAATGTTATTGCAGATTGCTTATCTAGACTTTAGAGAGATTGTTTTAGAGTAATAATAAATTTCCTTTGTAAATTTCTTTTTCTTTGTGGGGAGGTGTTACATAGCCTATGATTTCATCATCCTTTGTGTAATTCTAACGTACAGTATGCTGCATGTTTGATCACGAGCGTGTTCTACCTCACTTCCCCCTTCTCCCATTATAGTAGGGTAAGTCGTTCTTTCTGTTTTTCAGAGCAGGATTGTCAACTCTTTGTCCCCTCTGGTTTCATTTGCGCGTCCTTCTTACAAGTTGTATCAAGCTCTGCCGGCCCCTATATGATGAGCTCAGTCTCTGCATTAATTGCCACTTAGATCTACTCCTCATTTTCCTCACATCTCTGTCCTCCCCTGTACAGTTGTTATTATTGTGAGTGCTCAGGAAGTCTCCAACCATCGAGCAGCTGTGTAATTTGAGTATAACTTTTATTGCATTTTTTCTTGTACTGTGTAGCGTAAGGTTTTAATTCTTAGGCCTAGTAAGGTTTTTGTGATTCATGTGTTTTGGGTGTCAGCCCTTATTAATAATATTTTGTATCTGTAATAATATATCTTGCATTCACTGAGTATTATCTGGTATTATCATTTTATCAGGACTGACTTAGATAAATCTACTCTTGCTAATTTCGTGTTAATAGAGGCTATTGCAGTTAACCATATATTTAACCTGTTTTTTGCCATTACATTATCCTTATGAGTCCTGAATGTTTTGTTGTTAGTTTGAGCATTAAACTTTAACTTGTAATTTTACCTAACTCTTTTGTTTTGAACCTGGAACTTTAGGGACAGTAGTGACTCTTAGTATTCTCACTTAATGTGTACATTATCTTTCTCTGTTCCGTAACAATATATATATATATATATATATATATATATATATATATATATATATATATATATATATATATATATATATATATATATATATATATATATATCATCAGCTCTTTTGAGTGTCCACTGCAGGACCGGCCTATGCCGACCGAAGTGGGAACGATACAGCCTATGTATCTTTTCCTAGTGACGTAGGCTGTGTGGCAGAGATTGTATGTAGGGTGAGAAGTGCTTGTAAGTGTAATTGTTGAGTTGGAGTAGTCTGTGAACCAAGTGTAATCAGTCCGCTCAAGCCGACTGGGTGCAAGAATACTTTATAGTATGCGACACTAGTTCAACCACAGCACCCTTTATGTCCGCCAATGCAGTATGTGGCCAGAAAAACGCTCCCAAAGTTTATTACCCTGCCGGGGCACGAACCCTCATCCTTCTGTGTACGAAAACGCATAAGGGCTCCATATATATATATATATATATATATATATATATATGATAATCCAGATATCTCATTTCCTTTGTCAGTTTCTTCTCAACCCTCATTTTATATGTGCTCCTAAACATATTCACTCTGCCAGGATTCTTACTCATAATTTCATCGTTGTATTAATTATGTGGAAAAGACTATCCCAAGAATTTCTATTACGAGATAAAAAACTGAAACGCTGAAAATTACTTACAGTAGTTGTAACCTTCTTCAGATCATATTAAGGTGCATAAAGAATACATCAAAAGAAAATAGTGTTGATTTGTGTTAAGACGAATGGACAGTTGATTAAATCTGTGAACATTGTTCAGCTTTTTCTAAACCGGTACTCTCTCCAAATTCTGTTGTATTTCCTATATAACCCACTGTTATGTATATCATGACTCACACTCATGTAATCTTCCCAGCATTACCATAAGGTGTTAGATTTAATTTTTGCTAATTATTGAAACTGTGTTATGACTGTCGTTTCCTTCACTACCCATATTCATTATCCTATTTGCTCTCATATGTATGAAATTATTATTATCAGTGTAGTTTCATTGACGAATTAGTCAAAAGTACATATGATTACTGGCATTTTGAGATGCAATTAGATTAATACAACCACCAAAAAGACGTTGAAGCTGGTAGCACCTAGTGAAATTAATGTTAGTATATGAAATAAAAAGAAATTGTACCCTAATACTGAACAACAGAAACTGATATCAGGTGAAAACAAAATATTGACATGATAATACAAATCATTTAAAATTATGAAGGACTTAAGAAAAATAGTCTGATATTGTGATATATAATATAATGACATAACAGAAAGAACATGTGTCTGTAAAATGCTACAACTCATTTTATCTACATTCTACGATATATTTGATAAAAGGAAACGAAATATGTTGTACGAGCTACCTTGTATGAAAGTGTGAAGACACTTAACTGATAGGCTGAACATTCTCTTATGATTATGATATATTACTATTAAAACTCTTGAAGGTCCCACTGTAACCAATTCTACGTATTTCTCTAATGCATTACTATCACATGTACCACTATGAACTTCCTACGGGACGAACTTCACGTATGAGGTCATGATGTGCCTTGAGGGCACTGCTGCTGAGGACACTGTACATAGTCAAATATGCATATTACTGCTACTTTCACCTCATTTTGGACAGTATTAGCCTATGTATATCATACCTGCATGTCTGTTATTATCATTATTACTTTCTCTTATATAGACAGATAGATAGATAGATAGATAGATAGCCTGATTGATTGATTGATTGATTGATTGATAGATAGATAGATAGATAGACTGCTTCATTCCCCTATGATTTCTTCTAGCAGTGATAAATTGTTGCAGATGATTTGTACTTTTCTCATACCATCTATAACTCATATTTTATTATATTTTTACCAAGCCCATGTGTTTGTATTATATTCTTTTATCTTATATAAACCAACTACTTCATCCAACTATTTACATTGCAACCCGTACCCTCCTCATTTTACAATATCCATCGTATTCATCTATGATTTGGAACCGACTATAGGTACTAGACTCTTTATCTATGTATTTTCCCACTGTGTCAGGAGGCAAAACTTTTAGTTACCCCCGAAGAAATTGTTACTAATGATTTCTTATTAACGGGACATTGTATAATTTGTTGACCTTGTTTATCCTTATGTAAATGTTAATGTGGGTAAAATGTAGCTATGTGTAACTATGTGTAGCTGTGTGTAACTATGTGTAGCTCTGTGTAATTATGTGTAGCTGTGAAAAGGGTTACGTGACTGATGTCGCTGACTTAGGGCTCGCCACTGCTTGGGTTTTGATTACGTATCATCTTTTGAAAGCTAGACCTGGGAGAGCGACAGTCTCTCTGCCAGCTCAAACCAGGGCGACATTCAGGACACAACTGTTACATCTAGTCAAGAATAAGGACGAAAAACTAGTGAGGATTTTGACCTTATCCTCGCCTTCAATCATTGTTTCAGGGGCGACAGGCAGGGTGACAGGGAAGGTGGTGGGGCGACAGGGAGAATGGCAGGGAGGGTGGTGGGGCGACAAGGAGGGTGGTGGGGCGACAGGGAAGGTAGTGAGGTGGCAGGGAGTGTTCTGGGGCGACAGGGAGGGTAGTGGAGTGGCAGGGAGTGTTCTGGGGCGACAGGGAGGGTGACGGGGTGACAGGGAGAGTGGCGGGGTGACAGTAAGTGTGGTGGGATGACAAGGAGAGTGTTGGGGAAGCAGGGAAGGTGGCGGGGTGACAGGGAGGGTGGCAGGACAGGTCATACTGCGGGATTCAAGGCAAGAAAGGGACAGGTACACCCTTCCAAAAAAGTATCGGCATTCTTATAGCACGTATCATTCTGAAACATGGATGAAGCAATGTGATAAATGTGGTATCTTGTAATTATAAGTGCAAATTTTATCTCTCGTAATTATTAGAACTCAAAACTGCAAAAAGATTCACTTACTGGTTGGTATATGTTTTGAGGCACCACATTTATAGACTCATGTGTGTCTGTGGAGGTTGCTCATTTTCACAACCATCGTACCCAATGGTGCCGATACATTATTGAGAGGGTGTACATGAAGTGGGAAAATTTGAAGGAAGTTGCTGGTGCTCTGAAGCGCCAGGACATAGGAAAGAGGACTGCTACAAGTGGAAGAGGGAACAGGAGAAGACCGGAGGAAGTTGCTGGTTCTGCGGGAAGCCGGGATACAAGAAGGACGATTGTTACAAATGGAAGAGGAAGCAAGAACAGTGCAGTGCAAGGAAATCTACAATTGTAACAAAAGCGTGTTAGACATGTAGTGAGGTGGGACACTTAGGTCTGAGTGTCCGAAGAAGATTAGGAAGGATAAGAAGAAGGTTGCAGAAGACCAGAAAGAAGCAGAAAACTAGTGAAGGCTGGTGTTAAGGGGCAACCACCAGCCCGCTTTTCCCAAGTGGCCCCACCACTGAGACAATGCAAGAGATCGGCAATTGACAGTGTGCGAGTAGATGGAAGAATAGATGGTGATTGTTTCAGCCTCAGAGCAGACTTTTGAGAGGCTTGATGTGTTACATCATCGGTATCTGCCTGAGTCATCAGAACAATTGTGTGGCTTAACTGGGCACTGCGCAGAACTGAGGGGACCCTTGGATGTCTGGATTGAAGTGGTAGGGCAAGAGGCCACGCCTCCAGTCTATGTAGCCGAGATGGAGGATCCTTGCCTTCTTGGTCTGGACTATCTGATGTCCATGGGGATGTAAACTGGACTTCTGCTCCATAACGCTGATGGGTCGAGGAAGGTCGGTTCCCATCACGGCAGCAAGACCTACCAGTTCTAGTGGTGAGGTGAGGGTGCTGCACACATCAGTGATACCCACAAGGTTGGATCTATTGCTCCAGTGCAAGGTGAGTGGCTCTTTTGATAGCTGTCTAGGGATAGTGGAGCCTTATGTACGGTGCAAGACGAAGGCTGGAGTGATGGTGGGGAGAAGATTGATGGAATCAGGTTTTATTTATTTATTTTTTTTTTTCATGTGTCCGACTCTGGGCAAAGGCTGCAGGGCCTATTTCTCGGGGGCGGTGACCCATTCCGAGGCCCAGTAGTCCTCCTACACCTCCACATGTCACCACTTCGGCGCTAACACCCACCTTCCATATTGAATACATGCTAGGGCTGTCTCATACAGGACTGGTGTATTGGTATTAGCGGGGGTGTTTTTACGACATGTCGGCGGGTCATCTGGTAGATCAGGAAAGTCTGCTTTTAAGAGATTCAAATCCTTAAACTGTTCCCTGCCCCAGCCGGGATTCGATCCTGGGTCCATTAGGACTGCAGGCCGCCTCTCTACCGATTCAGCCACCGCCTCCCCCAGGTGAAGTGCCTGTTGTGGTGGCCAGTTTCTCCCGAGAGCCACAGAAGATGTGCGAGGGAGAAATTGTGGAACTGTGCCAGGTGGTGGGCCCTGAGTGGCATTAGAGAAAGGCCTGTAAAAGGAGCATAGTCAAAGCAGATGAGGTATCTGCCAGACCACTTACAAGACCTACTGTCAAGGAGTTGCCAATGCCTGGTTGACTCACAAGTGCTGGAGCTTAAACAGCTGCTGACGAAGTTTGCTGATGTCTTTTCCACCGGAGACCTAGACCTGGGGTGCACTGAGGTGATGGAGCATTATATAGACACCGGGGGTCACCACCAGATTAACCCCCTGACTACGGTTGAGGTGGTGAGAGCTATACCCCTGTTGCGGCAATCCACTCAAAAGTTACCCATTTTCAATGTAATAATTTTAGTATTAATAAACATGTTAAAAAAAAAATAAAACATGCACAAGAAAGCAAAACCTTCCTTCTTACCTTTGAGCACATCAGTCAATGTTTAGACGTTCCTATGATGCTGTAGATAGAGATGAAAGCTACGCCATTTTCGTTTGTGTGTGTGTGTGTGTGTGTGTGTGTGTGTGTGTGTGTGTGTGTGTGTGTGTGTGTCGTTGTAGCTGTCCGTCATGCACCACCACCCACACCACCGCTCACCACACTTCATTTCCTGACCAGGCACCACTCTATGCATCACTTTCTTTGCATTACCATGAATGGTTCACACTGCATTTCAAAATTATTATTTTACAAACATTATAAAATGAAATAGTGTGATACTGAACCGTAAAAAAATACTAAGTAATAGTAAACAATGCCAAACTCAACGAATGATATTTACATAGCTAACACCAAACACTTTCATTTTCCTTATATTTTAGTCACTTACGCTTACACTTGCTCTCTGCCACTTATTTACATTTGTTCAATCACTTTTCCAGAGGGGCAAGAAGTTGACGAGTGTCTGAAAGTCGCGGTATGGTGTAATATAGCTGGGTTGGTGCTGCTTGGAGCATGGTGTGCTGGTTTGATTTTTCAGAGGTTTTACAGTATATTCCACAGTAGAATCACTAGAACTGCTATCACTTGTAGGTGCATACTTCTTTTTCTGTGGAATACGACCTCTAGCACCTCTTTTCTTGGTAAACACAGCAAAGTTAAGGGCTGGGGCAAACCCAACAAACCACCTTTAGATGCCATGACTTCCTGAATCAAACCAGGCTCACGTGGTTATGTAATGCTAGATGCGGTGTGGAGAATGCAAAAAGGAGGACCTGGCAACCCCAAGCATAGGCGGATAAATACACAAAGTACTTGCGCCAAAAAAACAGGGCGCAACTTTTCACATTGATTCGCGGATTTTAAACAGGATAGCGCAGCCAGTCGATCAGACCTTTTAAAGGGAACGTCACAGCCAAGGGGTTAAACAGCCAGCATGGAGGATGGCGCTGGCCCAATGGCAAGAAATGGAGAAGGTGATGGAGAATCTCCAAAGCCAAGGAGTGACAGAAAAGTCCAGCAGTCCTTAGGCATCATCAGTGGTTCTGGTAAGGAAAAAAGATTGCTCAGCAAGGTGCTGTGTAGATTATCGAGCCCTGAATGAGTGACAGTGAAGGATGCATACCTCTTGCCAAGGATTGATGAAACACTGGATGCTGTGTCAGATGCCAAGTGGTTCTCCACCCTTGACATGAAAGCACGATATCATCAGGTCAAGGTTGCAGAGAAGGACAAGGAGAAAACAGCCATTTCATATGGGCGGGGCTTATGGCAGTTTAAAGTGATGCCATTTGGCCTATGCAATGCCCCAGCTACATTCGAGCATCTCATGGATTGTGTACTGGAAGGCCTTGACTTGCAGACAGCTCTCATTTATCTTTTTTTTTTTTTATGTGCTCGACTCTGGGCATAGGCTTCACAACCTGCTCCCAAGGCCCAGTAGTCCTTCTATATATCATACACTTTTACATGTCACCACTTGTACAGTGTAACTGTGTTTCGATGGACTTTTGACCAGGAATTGGAGAGGCTGTCAGAGGTGCTCAATAGGATCCGAGTTGTGCACCTCAAGCTGAACCCCAAGAACTGCTACCTGTTCCAGAAGGAAGTGAAGGACCTGGGACAAATTCTAGGCAAGGATGGTATCTCTACTGCTTCAGAGAAGGTGGCAGCTGTGGAAAACTGGCCAGTTCCATCTTGTGTGAAGAAGCTACGAAGTTCCTGGGCTTGTGCACCTGCTATCAGCGTTTTGTCAGGGACTTTGCAACAATAGCTGCACCTTTACAGAAGTTGCTGGGAAAGAGGCAGAAGTTTGCATGTCCTGCAGTGACTCAGAAGGCCTTTGACGAACTCAAGTGTGCATTGGCAGGCTCTCCAGTGTTGCTGTACCCAGATCAGAGTCAGCCATTCATTCTGGACTGTGATGCTAGTGACCATGGTACTGGTGGAGTCCTGTCGCAGAAAAAGGCTGATAAGGAGTATGTGGTGATGTATTACAGCAAGAAGGTCAGCCCACCAGAGCGGAACTACCATGTGACCCATAAGGAGCTCTTGGCAGTGATGATGAGTCTTGATTTCTTCCATCCCTACTTGTATGGGTCCTACTTCATCATCAGGAGAGACCATGCAGCACTGAAGTGGCTGAAGACATTAAAGAATCTAGAAGGACAACTAGCACGCTGGCTTGGGAAGCTGGACCAGCACAACTATGAGGTGCAGCACCATCCTGGGCAGGTACATGGCAATGCTGACAGCTTGAGTCATTGTCCCTGTGACCTAGAGAGTCGACAGTGCAGTAAAGAAGGTCTTAGCAAGAAATGCAGCTGTACTGTGGTGACAGGGCCAGTGGCAGCTGAAGAATATTTGAAGAGGCTGCAGATGGAATGCAGATTTACAACCAGTGCTAAAATGGCTGCAGCATAGCACAGTGCAACCATCTTGAGAGGAGATTTCCAGATTCAGACCTGCGACTGAGAACTACTGGAGTCAGTGGAACCTTCTTCGTTTGAACAACAGACTACTGGAGCATCAGTGGGAGACACCGGATGGCCTCAGCAACTATTGGCAACTGGTGGTTCTGCAGAAAATGAGGTCTAGGATCTTGGATGAGTCTCACAACCAGATCACTAGAGGGCACCTAGAAGTGAAGAAAACTCTAGGCTGGCTGGGACAGAGGTTCTACTGAACTGGCATGCATCAGGATGATGAAGAGTGGTTTCGGGCCTGTGACGTACATTGTGCCAAGAAGGGACCCAAGAAATGTGGTTGTGCCCCTTTTCAGCTGTACCAAGTAGGTGCACTGATGGAAAGTTGCAGTGGACATTGCTGGACCTTTGCCATTCACTGAAAGAGGAAACTGGTATATAATCGTATGTGTCATCATGGACTTCACAAAGTGGCCAGAAGCCTATGCCATTCCTGATTAAGAGGCTGCGACTGTTGCTCAGGTGTTGGTTAACCAGTTTTTTTGTCGTTTTGGGATGTCACAAATGCCACATTCAGACCAAAGTAGGAACTTCAAGTCTGCTGTGTTCCGTGAGTGCTGCAAGTTTCTGGGGATCAAGAAGAACAGGACGACCCCACTAACGCCATAGTCAGATGGGATGATGGAGAAATTCAACTGGACCCTAGGACAAGAACTGGCCAAGTGCTGCTTCGAGGGACGGGGGGGATGAGATTAGAAATTTCCGCTGATGGCATATTGGTCTGCATGCCATGTGTCTACGTTTACCCATTGACTTGTTAATAGGAAGACCACCTGGTGAAGAGCTGCTGCCAGACACCAGCTATGCAAAGCATCTTCAGGAAAGGCTGGCTGAGGTACATCAAGTGCAAGGAGCCATTAAGTTTTCAGGTAAAGTGATAAAGTGCAGGTATGATGCCAAGGCAAGTGAGGTGAGCTTCAAGGATGGCGACAATGTGTGGTTTTACAATCGTAACCAGAAGAAAGGACAGTCACTGAAGCTGCAGAGTCCGTGAGACGGGCCTTACACTGTGTTGGACTGCTTATCAGATGTAGCGTACCTGATTCGGGGAGGTAGGAAATCTCGCCCAAAGGTAGTATATGTGAATTGTATGTGGCAATGCCATGGGACAGGACAGTACAGCTGGAACTTCTCCTAGGAATTGTGCTCACTCACAGCCGAGGATATTGAGGAGGACCATGGAGTTGAGGTATAAGAGGATGGCGACTGTTTCCCGAGGGAAGAAGTCAATCAGGAAGAGGATCAAGTGATTCCAGGAGGAGTGGACTGTGTTAAGGTGCAAGGATGTCATCGGAAGTGGCATAGGAGAAAACCTGATAAGTTGATAGATTATTTTGTGTAGTTTTGTTGGGACGACAAAGGACTAGGAAGGGGGTTGTGTTGAGAAACAGGATTTGTTAGTTTGGTAGTCGAGTTCTCCGTACTTCTCGTATTTTCCCGTTATGTGTCAGAGTTGCCAGTTAGCCTGCTATTGTGAGGGAAGATTTTTTTGTAAAGTTATATATTAAATTTTGTGCTCTTTTTCCCATAATTTTTATTTATGTGACTGTTAAATTATGTAATTTTATCTCAGTATATATGTGACATAATTTAGAGTGTTATGCAGTGTAAGAAAACTCTGGATATTTTGAATAACTCTGATTTGGTAACTGTAGGTGCTACAGTACACTAGAAGTTTCGTGTGTAATGCAATTCTATTTAAGGGAGGTGGAAGAGCCTAGGGAGTCAGTTTTGTTTCAGTTCAGTTTTAGTTTGGATCAGTGTCAGTGCAGTTTGTGAAGACTGTGTAGCTCTGGTACTTGTGTGTTGGCAAGCATTAAGTGTAATTATTTGGTGAATAAAGACGACAAACTTAAGAAGCCAGTGTTTATTTACAACGTCTGAGCTGGTCTTGTGTGCTGTACACCGAAAGGCTGACCATTGGAAGAACAACTCACTTGGCAACGTCTTTCCTATACTGTATTAGTGCTTTTGGAGCCTGTGGCAGTGCGGAATGGGTACATAACAATACAGTTTGAAGGCTCCGTTTATCTCAGTGATGACGTATTTGCCTGAGGCATTCTTGAAGCACATGCGGGTGGCCTCACGCAACTCAGTGAAGAATCCTTCAGGCATCTCAGAGTCAGCCATGATGCCGTCCCCACAGGCATGCCAGTACCCTCCCTGTTTGCCTGGGAGGGAGAATGTACAGTAAATGACTGTTAATACGGAAAGAGAGAGAGAGAGAGAGAGAGGGAGATGATACCGATCTGTTTATGTAATTGCAAGAAGGCAGAATGGCAATGTATGCTACTAATGCAGGAGCAGAGTGTTCTGTTTACATGAATATAGGAAATCGTCATGCATGACATTAGCCAAGTAAAGCAGAAGCATTAGTAGCAGAGTAACCCCAGTCTGTTAGGATAAGCAGACCCATCAACCGCAGACCTGCAATTTCCACAGCAGGTCCATCCTGTGCAGTGAACCAATGTTCCCTTGTGGTGGACAGTACCTTGTCATAGCAAGGCATGGATAAGAGTGTGGGGGTCTGGTTCCTGGATGGGTGCCACATTTGCTCCACCCAGTTAACAGGGACACCATAGTAAGCTCCACATGACCCCATTCTTTGGTTATATGGTTACCACCCAACAATATAAAAGGTTTCCTGGGTCACAGGAAACCTTCGGGCTACCCGGTGTAGAGTCACCAAAAAAAAAGTAGGCAGTACTACATTTAATGAGTGGAGATGGCTGCCACCCCCTACCACAGGCCGATTACAGTACATTGTTAGTATGACACAGCATAACACAGAGTATTAATTTCTATTTTACTGCAGTCACTCCAAACAGGTTTAGTATATACGGAGCTACATACAATAAAATATATCTTTTATAAATGAATTTCCGCCAAGGATAATTTGCTGATATATTCCGTGACTGAAGTTATTTAATGTATCCTAAATATAATCTATCCTCAGCCATCTAGATAATTCTAGGGACTTGTAAAGAGAAGTAGACTGTCATGTAAATTTTATTACCTGTGTACAGCAGGAGGGTGAAGGTTGTAACAGATTATACCAGTGAATACAGAGCCAACAAGTCCTGCCTCTGACCTCGGAAGAAGACCCTCCCCTGGCCTCCTCGCTCCACTTTGATGGTCCCATATTTGGCCTTGCCGCACTTCATCTTCAGGCTGGAGTGTCTGCGTTGACAAAAAGGTGGCCCGATTTTTTGATGGCCACGTAGGCCTACGTTCCGTTGTTGGCCTGGACAGCAACGGATCCATCTGCGTGCCACTGGAAATTGAAGAGTGCCTTGGATGTCCTGAAAACCAAAGAAAGGGAGGTTGTATTACTCTACTACTACATCACCATCATCACTGTCATCATCGTCATCATAATCATTACTGTCATCATCATCATCATTACTGTCATCGTCATCATCGTCATCATCACCATCATTACTGTCATCATCATCATCATCATCATCATCAGCAGCAGCAGCAGCAGCAGCAGCAGCATTACTGTCATTGTCGTCATCATCATCATTACTGTCATCGTCATCATCATCATTACTGTTATCGTCGTCATCACCATCATTACTGTCATCATCATCATCATCATCATCATCATCATAATCATCATCATCATCATCATCATCATCGAAGAATTTAGGGATATGGCTATAGGGAATAAGAAGATATCTCATAGTACTGTAATGAGAGGGCTCACAAGATGGGGGATTTTTTCAATGCATACAATGAAAATCAAGAAATGCTGTTTGTTAAATTTCCATTGCTAATGTGCTTTTTTCCCGTGCTATTGTGTTGTCACTGGGAAGATGTCTGCTTACTGAAACATATTCATCACTTATAATGAGGACAGCCTGAATCTGCTAATGTTGTTGCTGGAGGTTCATCAGGATGCGAATCTGGTACATTGCTGGCTGAAGGTGTCCTGCTCTACCATCCTCCTTTCAGGCGATAGGGAGGGAAGTGAGACAATGGAGCTGTCTGGTTGCATCAGCGCCACCATGTGATGGCATTCCTCTCCAGTACCAAATAAAGTTTATGAAATAGTGAGATGGAGGGGTGAGGCACACGAGGGAAGGGAGTGTAAGTTGGGGGAGGGCATCGAAATGACAGGGGACAGGGCGACATGGAGGCGATTTGTTTATGGCCACCCCTTACGGAATTTAGGCATCTTGCTATAGATAGACAGATTAAGAAACAGCAACAAGCAGTGCAAGATATCATTACTGGTATGAATGATACTCACGGCGTTGATGCATTAGCCTGGATGCCACGGCCAGCCTCCAATGTCCAGTATTTGTGGTGCCTGGTGTGCACGTACCACCGCTGGGTGCTGGCATCGTACTCCAGTTGCAACTTCTCATGGTCACTGATCTCCTGGTTGGCAGTCACATCCACACCTGAGGATAAAATTGTCAACATAAAAATGACTAACTGATAGATTAATGAGTCATTCTAGAAGCATAACACTGTGTACACTTGCTACCAGCAAACCTATTTCTACTGCCATAAAGTATTTAATCAACAAACAGACTTCAATTACATAATTGTAAGGAAAAGTTCGTTTTATCTGAAATACTGGGACTCCCATGGCAGGAACAGTTAACAGTTATACAAGTGTGAATGAGCAAGGCCACTCATCATCAAGCCAGTGTCCCAGGGGGTGAGGGAACATAGGGGTGCTTGTGTAGTGAGCCTCCTAACTACACTCACCACACACCACACTCATTACCACACTCCTTAACACACTTCACTCCAACAGTCCCCACATTTTACTTGTGCTCATAACATCAACAGGAAATATTTCAAGGGAACAAGTGGTGTCCATTTACAATACGAGATATTTACGATACATTAATAATCACTTATTACAAAATTATAACACTTCAATGGATATAATTATAATACAGTTAAACTACGGTACTAGATTTCAAATAATTAAAATGCCTCGGTACAAAAATCTTTCATAGTTACAAAACACAAGACTTAAAAGTCAAATCTTAGGGACGTAAACAAAGGAATTAACAACTCAAATCATTACCACCACCATCATCACCATTATCATCATCATCACCATTATCGCCACCATCACCATTCTTATCATGATCATCATTATTATTATCATCCAGAACGCTTTTCAACCTAGAAATAAGGTGAGGTAGGGCCCAGAGAGAAAGGAAAAGATAATGATAGGAGAAACTATACAAAAGTCTCCCCAATAAATATGATTCTACCCTCAATTTGACCGCCTCCCCCCCAACTCCCCCAGTCGCCTAAACCAACACAAGGTATCCTATGTGAGGGGGGGGGGGCCTTGTATCTGTCCTGCCATACCACTGTCTACTACCACCATCTTCTGTGTCACCATCTGTGCCTTGTATCTGTCCTACCATACCACTGTCTACTACCACCATCTTCTGTGTCACCATCTGTGCCTTGTATCTGTCCTACCATACCACTGTCTACTACCACCATCTTCTGTGTCACCATCTGTGCCTTGTATCTGTCCTACCACACCACTGTCTACTACCACCATCTTCTGTGTCACCATCTGTGCCTTGTATCTGTCCTACCACACCGCTGTCTACTACCACCATCTTCTGTGTCACCATCTGTGCCTTGTATCTGTCCTACCATACCACTGTCTACTACCACCATCTTCTATGTCACCATCTGTGCCTTGTATCTATCCTACTCTCCTCCTCCTCGTCTTCTTCTTCCGTCTCCTCTTCCTCCTCTTCTCCTTCCTCCTCTTCCTCTTTCCTAATCCTCTGCCGTAGCCTTAACCCCCTTCCCTCTTCTTCTTCCTCCTCTTTCCCTCTCCTCCTCCTCCTCCTCCTCCTCCATTTCCTCTCCTCCTCCTCCTCCTCCTCCATTTCCTCTCCTCCTCCTCCTCCTCCTCCATTTCCTCTCCTCCTCCTCCTCCATTTACTCTCTTCCTCCGTCCTCCTGCCCAACTTTTTCTCTCCTTTATTTTTCACTTTTCCTTTCCCTCACCTCTCCTTTCCTTTACTCACTTCCTCCTCCTCCTCCTCCTCCATTTCCCTCCTTTTGCCTCTGTCTTTCCTTTCTTCTTCCTCTACCCCTTCACCTGGCTTCTCATCATCCATCTCTCTCTCTCTCTCTCTCTCTCTCTCTCTCTCTCTCTCTCTCTCTCTCCCTTACCCCTCCTCTCCTCTTTCCCCCTTTCTTTCCTCTCCCCTCCCTCTTCCTCTTCCCTGTACCTCCGTGTCTCTTCGTTTCCTCCTTTCTTCCTCCTCTTTCTCTCCGCTTTACTAGTTTCCCTCCATCCCTTTCCCTTTGCCTCCTCTCTTCTCACCGTTTGCCTCCTCTCTCTCTCTCTCTCTCTCTCTCTCTCTCAGCGGCCAGTAGCAAGGAAATGACTAGGGGTTAAACACTCTCATTTTTGCTTCTCACCTCTTTCCTGTACGTCTGATAACTCTTTCATTTCGAATGCTTTTTAGGCGAAATAAAATAACAAACAGGCAGCGGGAATAAAGTATAATAAAGGAAGGGGATTTTATTTTCCTATATCTATTTATCGTTATCTTTATCTATCTCCACCTATCTCTTTATCTATCTGTGCCTGACTATATATTTGTCAATGTGGTTAACAGTTAGCCTGCCTGGCCTGTTTCTGTCTATCTATCTGTAGCAATCCCTGTATCTATTTGTCTATCTATGTAGCTATCTACCTACCTACCTATTCATTCATCCATCCACCCTATCCATCTCTCTCTCTCTCTCTCTCTCTCTCTCTCTCTCTGTCTATCTATCCAACCATCTAGCTATCTATCTATATCTATTTCCTATTTACTGTACCTTTTAATTTTAACTGTTGGTGTAACTACTTCTCAACCCATCTGCCAATCTATCCACCATCTGTCTATTTATCAATCTATCCAATCCTTTCCTTACCCATCTATTCATCCACCCATCCATCCATTCTTCTCCTTATCCATCTATCTGTCCATCTATCTACTCCTCTCTCTCACTCCCTGCCTCCCTCCCTCCCCTCTCTGTCTGCTTGTTAGTCTGTCTACCTGAATGCATGTCACTCTTTTGCATGTCGGGTGGTGATGGTGATCGTGGTAGTTGTGGCACTGGTCTGGTGGTGGTAGTTGTGGTGGAGGTAGGAGTTGTGGTAGTGGGCTAGGAGAGAGAGAGAGAGAGAGAGAGAGAGAGAGAGAGAGAAAGAGAGAGATCTGGATTCGACCGGCTAATATTCTCTTGTACGTTATATACGCAGAGTACGGTAATGGTACCGAAGAGGGTGGCAAGGTGTACCCTAATAAACAAAGTAAATGGCTTAGGAGGAGGTGTTAGGGAGCCTTCTTACCCGACGAGAATACTATCCAATTAATTCCTTAACTCATTCTCTGGATGCCCTTAGTCGAGAATACAGATTTTTTTTTTTTGTATTAATATTCAAACTTCAGCGATAATATCCTAGACTTTATAGTTTACCATCTCATATACTGTATTGGTTTTCTCTAATATAGCAGTCACCACAGAAAACGAGTATTAAGCTTTAACTAAATATTTAGAGCTAGGCAACACCACTTCGGGGAGAGAGACTTACTACTGTATACTCCGGTTTTTTTTTTTTTTTTTTTTTTTTTATTGAGGCGAAGATGCACATGACAGACTGGTGATTATTGACTGAACGCAACATTACTTCATAATCTAGCATCATTAACTGACAACAAATACCTGAGGGGGATATTTGGGTTAGTAAATGTTTTTCGGACATGTTGCATTCAGCCAATCATCATCAACCTGGCAAGTGCATCTTCGCCTCAATAAAAAAAAAAAAAAAACGGAGTATAGGAAAATGAATGTGGGTGAGGTGGAAGAGGGGGGGTGAGGGAGGAGGAGAACTAGGATTGGATGGAGGAATGGAGCAGAGAGGTATATGAAAGGGGGGGTGGGTATGCTGAGGGAAGGACAGCGCAGTGGCAGGTGACAAGGAGACTTGTTTGTGGCCACCCCTCACAGGATGAAGGCGTCTGGCAATAGACATAGATTCTCGTCAGTTAAGGCAGCTCCCTAACACCTTTTCCAAAACCATTGATTTTATTATGCCTCATTGTCCCATTCTGTGCTACATAAATCCTTACAACATCGCCATACGCTGCATAAATAATGTACAAAAGGATATTAATCTGCCATATCCAGAAATAAATCTCTAAGGAAGAGGTGTTAGGGAGCTTCTCCAACCGGCGAGAATACGAGCCAAAAATCCTTTTTTTTCGTCAGGGAGGAATCTCCCTTACACCTCTTCCTTAGCTACTCATTTTTGGTTATGGAGGATTAATATCCTTTTGAACGTTATTTATGCAGTGTATGGCGATGTTGGAGGGACAGACTAGGACAGTAAGATGTAGTCGGAGAAACAAATTGCTTAAGAAAAGGCGTTAAGGTTGAAGGATTTGAATAACTCGGAATAGAACGGTAAGGTATAATAACCGAAATAAATCGCTTAGTAAAGGTGTTAAGAATATTCCTTAACCGACGAGAATACAGAGCAGCTACGTGGAGGACCGAGGCAGCAGGTGAGTGAGTGACCAGACCAGCAGGATGAGCGATGGCCTGGACGCTGGATGGCCATTCTGTTGAATCGCTGCCTGATGCTGCTGACCTGGAGGGAGGAGGGAGGTTATAATCATCATCATCATCATCATCATCATTATACTGTATAATAATAATAATAATAATAATAATAATAATAATAATGAATAATAACATTAATAGTAATGGTGATAATAATTATAATAACAATAATAATAATAATAATTAATTAATAATAATAATAATAATAAAAATAATGAATAATAACAATATTAATAGTAATAATAATAATAAATAATAATAATAATAATATTATTATTATTATTATTATTACGAGTAATCATCATCATCATTATCATCACAAAAAATCATCATCATCATCATCATCATCATCATCATCCAAATCTATGTTGTCCCATGAGGAGTGTAGAAGCCTGGGGCTAGGCAAGTTGGTCCTGACATTAAAGATGATAGTGACCAGCCTCACTCATCCCTGAGTGGCATTACGTGAGCAGCAAACCCCAACCATCCCTTGGATATATGCCTTCACCGGCTCAATCCCATTGGAGAGCCTTAATTACCCACTAAACCACAAGGCTCCATAATTTGGTCATATGGTTACCACCCAGCGTAGTAAATGATTTCCTGGTGTACAGGAAACCATTTGGCTTGTCTCTCAGTGTAGAGTCGCCCATATGCAGAAGGAAGAGAAAAGAATGAAGGAAAGAAAGGCAGAAGAGGAAGGAAGGAAGAGGGGAAAGGGCAGACACCCAGAGCAGCACTATATCGAGTGAGTGGATCGTGAGCGCCCCCACCTACCACAGAGCGCCCCCACCTACCAGAGTAAAATAACAACGACGACGACAACAACAACAACAACAACAATAATAATAATAATAATAATAATAATAATCTATCAACAGTATATACCTAGGCTGCTTCCCACCAAGGAAAAGGAGGTAGCCGAGACAGGACGACACACTCCCAATTTACTCATCCACTCAAACACATTTATTCACATCTTAGCCCCAGTAATAATATTAATAACAATAATAACAATAATAAGACTAATCCTTCTTCTTCTTCTCCTCCTCCTCCTCCTCATCATCATCATCAATTGATGATAATAATAATAATATTAATAATAATAATAATAATCTATCTATCTATCTATCTATATACCTAGGCTGCTTCCCCCAAGGAAAGGGAGGTAGCCGAGACAGGACGACTCACTCTCCATTTACTCATCCATTCAAACACATTCATTCGCATCTTAGCCTCAAAGGGGAGAACGGACAGATCCTCACCGCACCACACCGCACAAGGGTCAACTGGGCAATGCAATCAGTGACATCCGCAGCAGGGCCCGACAGCAGAACTGGTTTACCCCTGCCACATCATAACAGACCCATCCCCTTACTCGCACCTGACCTGACTAGCTGATCAGACCAAATGCGGGAGAATATCCCCTCAGGGCTGCGTCATCACTTATTCATTCACAATTTCTCTCCATTTATTTCTGTCACGCACAGCCACTCTTCCTTGCTCAACAGACATCCCTCTCACATCCAGCGCTCTCTTCACACTGTCCATCCATCCTATTCGTGGTCTTCCTCTCAGCCTTACACCTCTCACATCAGATCTAGTTATCTTTTTCACCAATCGCTCATTATCCATTCTCTCCATATGCCCAAACCATTGCAACACCCTCTGCTCAACTCTGCCAGCCATCTCCCGAACAACTCCAGTTCTCCTTCGCACTTCATCATTTCGCACCCGATCCATACGCGTCACTCCACACATACTCCTCAGACATCTCATCTCCATTACATTCAAACTTTTCCTCTCTGCTACACCCATATTCCATGTTTCAGCCCCATATAATGCAGTCGGTACCACAACACCCTCATACAGCCTTCTCTTTACATCCATTCTAAGCGAACGACATTTAAACACTTTTTTCATTCCTCCCAGCACCTTTCCTACTTCATTTATTCTAAACTTCACTTCTGCATCTATTCTTCCATCCACAGCAACATGTGACCCTAGATATTTAAAACAATCTACCTCCTCAAGCAACTCACCATTCAAAACTATATTCATCCCCCTACCATCTATCAACCTCGTACACTTCATCACTTGACTCTTATTCTCATTTACTTTCAATTTCCTCCTTTCACACACCCTTCCAAACTCCTCTACCAACTGTCTCAATCTCTCCTCTGAATCAGTCACCAGTGCAGTATCATCTGCAAACAGCAGCTGCTTCAGATTCCACTCTCCTCCATCAACAATTACCAGACTCAGACCACCTAAAACTCTTGCATTCACCTCCCTTACAACACCATCCATGTAAATATTAAACAACCAAGGCGACATCACACATCCCTGTCACAGCCCCACTCTCACGGGAAACCAATCACTCACAGCATTTCCCACTCTTACACACGCTCTACTATTTACATAAAAACTTTTCACCCCTTTTAGTAACCTACCATCAAGTCCATACAATCTTAAAACAGTCCACAAAGCCTCCCTATCAATTCTATCATACGCTTTCTCTAAATCCATAAATGCCCAAAA